>NC_134853.1:21185051-21830884 GCF_049852395.1 Peromyscus maniculatus bairdii
CACCTGAAGACAGAGGGAAGAGAACTCAGGACAGCCCCCTAAAGTGCCTGGGAACTTAGCCAGCTCTTCTGCCTCTATCAAACTTCAGAGCAACAGCTGTCATAGCTCTGCAGATCTTTCCATGTCAGTTGCACTCACTATACATTTCTAGAATCTGGATCTCAATGAAGTCTTTCCCACAGTTGTACAATGCAGACATACAAAGTGAAAACCTCAGAACAGATGTCAGCAATCTGTGTACAGTACCAATAAAAAGCCCCCGAAATTTTATGTTATCTAGAAGCATCTGCTTCACCCATGCAACATTTACAGTTAACATTTGTAGTAGTCAGGCATCTGTATACTGTAACAAAACACCTAAGACAATCAGCTTAAAGGTGGAAACATTATTTGGGCTCATGGTTACAGAGTTTCAGTCTGTGGTTGCTTGGACATTGTCTTTGAGCTATACTAAAACAGAATGTCAAAACAAAAATAAACTGTGAAATAAAGCTGCTCTCCTCATGGTGGCCAGGAAACATTCATTCAATAAGTGAATGGCTGGTGATAAACATTTCCTTTAGGGTCAGGCTCCTACTTTTTCCATGGAGTAGGTTTCACTTTCTGTTATTTTTCATCACTAAGAAATAGTCTACGAAATGATGAATCCATCAATAGATTAATCCTCTGATTATGTCAGAACTGCACTTATTCAATCATGGACAGGTGGTCCCACGTCTACACACTGCTGCATTGGAGACCAAGTTTTCAACATGTAAGTTATTGAGGGACTTCTCAGATGCAAGCTATAGCAGTTTTCCAGGAGCCCTTTGAGTGATATCATTTTAACCTTGGATGTGCTATTACTACTCACAAGGCAACTTTCTCCTAAGTCTGGCAAGGAGAAGATGCTCTTGAACACTGGTCTCCTCTTTCCCAAGGATTCAGCTGTCGCCATTTTTCTGAGTAAGTCCAGATCATGCCTACTGTGGCAATGGTATCTATCCCCTTGCATCTCAGAAGTGTCTTCTTTGGATGATAAACCATGTCATTCCACTACTGTTTCTCATGTCCCCATGTTATGTTTTAATGCAAGATAATCTCAGTGTTCTGAGTAATACAATGGGCATTGTGGAAAAGTCCAGTGACAAATAAAATAAATAATAAATATTAAAATCTGTGTACTCATTGGGCTTTGAAGCTGAGTTAAAAATCACTTTTCAAGATAAATGTAAAAATGATGGTAATTAAGAAATAAAAGATGTGGTAATGAGAGGATCGTGTGGAAACAAGCAAAAAGAATATAACTGCAATGAAGAATAATCCTTATTATAGATGTCTTATGAAAAAATGCAACCATGTGGGGCTGGAGACATGGCTGAGAGGTGTTTTTGCTGCTCTTACAGAGGACCTTGTTTGACTCCCAGCACCCACATCCAGAGACTTACAAGTACCTGTAACTCCAGTTCCAGAGAATCTGACACCCTCTTCTAGCATGTTTCACATACAGACATGCAAACACACACACACACACACACACACACACACACACACACACACACACACACACACACACACACCAACATACATACATGCACTCACACACAAATGAAAACAAATATAGATGCCTTTTTAAAAATGCAATCATTTATGATAGACAACAAAGCATCAACTTTGTTATGCCCTTTTCAAATTCAAAAGCAGTGTGTGACTGCTGCTAACGGGTCTTAGCTGGTCTCGTAGCTTGTAGCTGTAGCATTCAACTCAACCTCTTTTCCAAAATCCCTTCTTCTGAATGCCAATGTGAGCACCTCTTTATTTACCATATCCAATTGACGCATTGCTTGTGAGGCAACAGCAAGGTCTCTAAACTTTCTTTGCCTATTCAAGTTTAGCTTTTCTGGTACACGTATCACTCTGCTCATCGTCGTGATTACTGTTCCTACTGACCCAAGTCACCTGGACTGTAGAAGCCAACAGCCAGTTAGTCATCTAACTGACTGAAATAGAATGTTCAGAAGAAAGCCTCCTAGCCACCAGTCCATTCTTACGGGTCTGATTCTCTGAGAAAAGGGCCCAGGAATCAGTGCTTTAGAAATTCTTTAGGTTGTTCTCATGTGCAGAGTCTGCACCCTGCACTGAGTGTTGGAACTCTGCTCTGTTAGCATTTTCTTATGTGCCTCTCCAGGTCAGGTATGTTGCTCCATGTAACTCCATGCTGCTATGTGCAGCAGCCAGGCTTAGATTCTCATCTCCTTACCCTGCATATGGCCTTTGACACAGCTCACATAGTCTATCCCTCCCTCCCTCCTCCAATCTTCCCCTCCATTTCTCCCTTTCTACTTCCATCCCTTCTTTTCTTCTTTCCTCCCTTTTCTTGGCTTCAGCTCCTGCTAAGTCACAGATAATTCTTTCTCCCTCCTCCCCATTGCTCATTTCTCTGTTTTTTTTTTTTTTTTTCAGACATCCAGCTCTGAAGCAGAGCTAAAGCATGGCCTTTGGTTGTCTCGTTCTTTGCTTTGAACCTTATTGCTGTGGATATCTGTATGCTGAGAATGTGTTGCTCTGATTGGTTAATAAATGAAGTGTTGACTGGCCAGTAGTCAGACAGGAAGTATAGGTGAGACAAACAGAGAAGAGAATTCTAGGAAGAGGAAGGCTGAGGGGAGACGCCAGCCTGCCGTCCAGGGAGCAGCATTTAAAGGCAATAGGTAAAGCCACGGAACATGTGGCTACATATAGATTAACAAAAAGGGGCTGAATTTAAGTGTAAGAGCTAGTCAGTGGTAGGCCTGACTTGATGGTTGAGCAGTTTAATTAATATAAGCTTCTAAGTGATTATTTTATAAGTGGCTGTGGGGTCCGTGGGGCTGGGCAGGACTGAAAAAAAACTTCAGCTACACCTTACTCTCTACATTATTTCACTTGACAGCCCAGCTTTAAATACTGTCTATACTGGCAAGTTTTTGAATTTTTTTCTTTTTATAAATATGTGATGTAAATTTGGGAAGCATAGAAGCAGTGCAGAAAGTGTAAGCACAAATCAACAAGATAGAGATACTACAGAGAAACACACCTGTGTTTCACACTTACAGAACTGTTTTTGTGTCACTGATTCCCCTGATATTGATCCATCCCTTCCATGCACTTGCACTGATATGTGAACTCATGCCAGAATTATTGAGGAAAGTCACCAGTTTGGATCCAAGAGGATTCATGACTGCCAACAAAAAATGAGAAAATTAGTTTGGCTGATGTAGATACAGCTATCCAATGAATATTTTAAAAGAATATTACAAAAGGGAAATTCCAGGTTTCCCATAACATTCCTTGATGATTTTGATTTTCAGTTTCTTTTATGCTCCTCCAACATGAATGCATCAGCATGTTCAGTTTTCATGAGTGAGGAGTCAGAGTTGAACAGAGGAGTGGTATTCTACCCATGGGCATGAATGACCAACTAGCACAATGGGGAACTGGTACCCCTACAAGCAAACAACCCTAAGGCGTTTAGTTAACACTTTCAAACCAAAAGGGAAATAGTGGTCCCAACTACTTTTTATTCTGTCAGCACTGCTGTTACTTTTCTACCAGACAATTTCAGTTGTGGCTACCCACAGAGATTCAGTGCGCTCTCAGAAGATTCTTAAAGACATGAGCACTTTTATTGGATTTTGTTTTTAAAACAAACAAAACAAATTCACACTTATAGTTAGTCTCAACCTCAATAAAACTACATGTGAGGAATCTGAAGTGAGTTTCACTCCAAAAAGAAGGACTGGAACATTATATAAAAATGAACCAACACTACTATGGATAAAGGACAGGGTTTTGCGCTTATTGCATTTATTTGTATTGTGATGAAATTCCTTTTGCTCATTTCACATCTGGGACAAGGTTCTGCCAGATTGCTGAGGAATTTTACTCCAGACTTGCATTAACAGGAGTTCAGTTTTCTTTGTTTTACCCCTTCACTGGATCAGACTTACACTGACTCTGAGTTTGAATTGGAACTATATTGGATAGTTGGCACAACACTGTAGCAGAATCTTAAAGATTCTTTATTAATAAAATCAAAACTGTGAGCCAGGTATTGGAGTGAAGCTGGAAGATCAGAGATACAGAACAAGCCACAGCTACCTCTCCTCGCCGGATCCTCAGCTGGTCTTGTTTCCTCAGACTGGAGGCCTCTGAGTCCTCATCCAGAATGGGTCTCAGCTGAACTGCTGCTCAAAAGCCTGAAGCTTAACTAGCTAAAAGCTTAACCAGCCAAATGCCTCTAGTTTCTGGTCCTCAAGCCTTATATACCTTTCTGCTTTCTACCATCACTCCCTATGATTAAAGGCTCACTCCCTGGGATTAAAGGCGTGTGTCACCATGCCTGACCCTTTCCAATGTAGCCTTGAACTCACAGAGATCCCAGATGGATTTCTGCCTCTGGAATGCTAGGATTAAAGGCGTGAGTGCCACCATTTTCTAGCCTCTGTATCTAGTGGCTGTCTGTTCTCTGACCCCAGATAAATTTATTAGAGTACACAATATTTTGGGAAACACGATACCACCACACAACACCAACTCTACAAGTTAGTGATATCATTACAAAGGAAAGTATGAATAGACTTAATGCTTTTGTAAGATAGAGGAAATACAAAGACAAAGAAAGGTCTGTAGTAAAGAGATCAACAGACGACCCAAGTTAGATTTTTGTAATAAAGCATTATTCACATTATCTTAGAAGCCAAAAAGTTGTTAACCAAAATTCTCTTGGTTATTCTATGTTCTTTTCTGAAGGAAGAAAGTCTATGTACTTCAAGATAAAGACTGTGGAATAACTCAAATCCATGGCAGGTGCTGTATGTGCATGTCACTTTAGCTATGGCTTTTCGGGAATGTTGGCACTCCTTCTGAAGTTTCACTGGAGGGCTGCAGAGAGACATTTCACAGCTCCAAGAGGCTGGGTTGCTAGCTGCACACAGCATGTGTTCTGAAACAACCTGAGGAGATCTGCAATGACTGCCAACAACCCAGAGCTGGCAGAACTCTCTCAGTCCCCAAGCCAACTCTGTTCAAGTCCATTCTCTCTGAGAGCCTCTGTCTAACAGAGTTTTGCTATGTTCATTTACACGAATTCTCTCCTAATAGAAGCATGGAGACTGAGCCAAATAGTACAGAGCATAAGGTCTTGCTCTGCAGATCCACATGCATGTTCGACATCTGTTGCCTTTAATGACTTGATTAAATGAAGTAATAAAATTATAAATGAAAAGGATCTAAAGAGCAACAAGTGAAAAATGTAAAGTTCATATGGCAGAACACTTAGTTCATTTTAGATATTCTCTGAATGATAATTCAAATTGGGAACCTTTTGATGGAGATGAAGGCTGGGCTGCAGTTAACTGTCTGTCACCTGTAATTATTGACTAAAAGCTAGGCTTAAGTTCACCACTAAGAGTACCTACCATAGCCTTCAGGGCTCATTGAATGCTGTGTTTTGAGAGAAGCATGTCACTCTGGTTACTAGTTAAATTAGGGAGTATGACTATCAGCTTTCAAATCTTTATTGGAATGTTAGATAATCAAATTATTTTAGTTTCATTTGTAAAGTGGGACTCATGCTACAATCCTTCATTGGTAGTTTTGTTACATGTCTGACACATGGTGATCTAGTTTTATTTTGTTGCTGTGATAAAACACTCTGACAAAAAGCAACTTAGGGCAAGAAAGGGTTTATTTCATCTTAAACGTCCAGGTTACAATCCATCATTGATTGAAGTCTGGGTAGGAACTCAAAGCAGAAACTTGAATTAGGAACCATTGAAGAATACTGTTTTCTGGGTCACTCTTTGACTGGCTCTCTGCTCACACTTTGGAGCAAGTTTAGCTAGTTTTCTTATATAGCTCAGGACCACCTGCCTAGGGATAGTGCTGCCCATAGTATGCAAGGCCCTCCTGCAATAATTAATCATCAGTATAATGCCCCACAAACATGTTTTCAGACCAATGTGATCTAGGCAATTCCTCAATCAAGGTTTTCCTCTCAGATGACTCTAGGCTGTGTCAGGTTGACAAAGTTGACTAGGGCACAGTATGTTTCTCAATCATATTATCTTGTGTTTAGATAAAAAGTGTTTTTTAAAAAAATCAAGAAAAAGTGTTATATGAGGATCACTCTTAACAGCAACTATTATCAAGTATTCTTTGCACCAGTTAGGATGATATAGGTTATATTTTAGTAACCAGCAACTTGCAGTTGTTTGAAACTATAAAGAATTCTTTCCACCGTGTGCCTGGGTCAGAGGAACTTTCCTCATTGTTCTGTCCACCGTAGTCACTTACTAAGCCACACTGAAGGCAAATCCTGCTTTACACATGTGCCCACTGTTATTGGTGTTACAGAAGGATTCTTTGGAGGATCTGGCATCAGCAAGTAACTGCTGGGGTTTGGAACTTTGCCACTGGCTTAAGCCTGTTAAGAGCCCCACCACAGTGTTAAGAGAGTGTTGAGCCCTCATATGGTTGAAGTAGAGGGGAGTAGGATATTGGTGAACACTTAAAAGTTAATGAGATTTCAGTTTCTTATGTTAAGAGCACTTCCTATTGATGTTTACACAATAAACATCAGCAATAAACACAAGCAAAATCAGAATCATTTAGGGAAAGAAAAAAGAGGAATATTTCCTTCCCAAAACCAAAGAATAAAATTCTATGTAAGTAAGGAAGGCAGAAAGGTAAAGGGCATTTATTCATTTCTTTGTTATCCTACCACTTGCAGAAAGCAATTTTACTTTAGCTCTGAGCTCTTATTACTCACCAAAAATGTTGAAAAATTATTTTACAATATTCTTTTATAATCATCTTATATAAATCAAAATGTAAATGACTGTTCAAAAATTTTCCCAAGAAATAGTTTTGTCTTCCTTATCAGCAGATAATATAAATTAGCTATTAATTTTAATTTTGCATTACAAAATATTTCTCCATGAAGATTGAACTATCACAAATTAGTTCCATTCTTCTTCATGACCTGAAGTCTCTATGGAAATATTCACTTCAATGAGCATTGTTGTCCTTGTGGCCAGTGATAACTTGTTTCATAAGCACAGGCCATTTGTTCATGGGATCTGATCCATAGCATACCACTAAAATGGCAAGGGTTTGGAAAATGAGAAAAACTTAAAATATGAGATAATTTATGCAATTTACATATACTTTGTGGACCTAATGCTCATTATTAATCCACAAAATATCAAAAAGCCTTCACCAAATTCTCCTCAGGATTGTTCTTCTAGAACTGCTCACCTCTGTGTGAAACAATGGCTGGAGAAACTTCCAGACTTTTCTTTTACTGATACCAACTACAGAAATCCGAATATTCTCACTGTGTTTTTCCCTCTGATTCAATCTTCAGAATCATTTTGCAAAATTGACATTTAAAAGAATCTGAAACAATCTCAGCTCAAGACCAACTCTTTCCCTTCCATTAATTCGTGATTATTATAGTTAAGAGCTCAGTCTGGGAGTTGCACCTTGCCCACGCTTCTCCTCAATGCTGAAGTCATTAAGCAGGGGTAGCAAACCCCTGCTGACAGACAGAATACACTCCCTCCATTTTCTTGTTCAGCAATCACAACTTGGCAGGCTATACATGAAAGCATTTCAGAAACTGATTTTTGAAATTGCCTTTTATACATATTTTAAAATCACATGTGAAAGGAGTCATGGCTTGCCAAGTAATTACCACTCTTCATGTAGGAAAGTCTCCATTCCTTGCAGCATATCAGGCAGGAACAACAGAGGTGGTAGTTGGCAGCCGCTAGAGTATCAGCTTGGGTGGCTTCCAGTTCCTTGTACCCGACCCACCTGAATCTGCCAGGCCACTAGATATTGTTCCAAAGTCCTTTGGCTACTTGAAATCAGATACAATTTTTTAAAATAATGGCATTAATACTTTTTAACATAGATTCTTTGGTAATTTACATTGGCGAATGCAGTGTATTTAGTTTATATCTACTGTTGTTGTTTGTTTTTACTCTTTTGGGGGGCCTGCCACCTAGCTCCCAAATAAATCATCACAGAGTCTTATTCTTATTTATAATGCCTGGCTTTAGCTTGGCTTAGTTTCTAGCCAGCTTTTCTTAAATTAACCTGTCTATCTTTTGCCTCTGGGCTTTTCCTGTTCTCTTACTTCTGTAAATCTTACTCTTCCTCCGTGGCTTGCTTTGTAGCTGGGTGACTGGCCCCTGATGTCCTCCTCCTTCTCTGGCTCCTAGATCTCTCCTCTGATTTCTCCTATATATTCTCTTTGCCTGCCAGCCCTGCCTATCCTTTCTCCTGCCTTGCCATTGGCCATTCAGTTCTTTATTAGACCATTAGGTATTTTAGACAAGCGCAGTAACACAGCTTCACAGAGTTAAACAAATGTAACATAAACAAAAGTAACATACCTTAAAATAATATTCTGCTATAATCTATCTTGCATTTTTCCCCTCTGACTCCTTCTAGACAGTGCCCCAGCTTCATAGCTTCCTCCTTTTCTTTTCTATAACTCACTGAGTACAATTAGTGCTGCCTATATGCGTATGGATTTAGGACTATCAGCTAGTGAATGGGCAATCCACCATTAGTCACTTCTAATTTTTATATACACCTTTACTTCTTCTGAGATAGCTTGTAGCTACGCTTATTTGCTAATCAGAAATGAGATCTGCAGTATTTCACAGCAGTATCCATGCTTGTTGCTCACCATGTGATCAGCATGAGTCTGCAGGTTTCTCATCGGAGATATCCTTGCTTCTTGAGGGTGCTTCTAATTCTATTTGTCTATCCCATTCGATTCACCCTACATACAGTCCAGAAAATACTGTACTGGAAACACTTTCCCTTTAGAATTAATGGACACATGAGAAATGTGGGCTACATAAGGCAGGAAGGCCTGGCTGTCATCTTCAAAATGTATAGATTAATGAAATGATCTAGCCTCATAGGATCTGCCTAAAGTTCTGTTCCTCCAACTCTATTTACCCCTAAGACTTGAAACCTACCCACAGACCTCTCTCTAACTTAGCTCAGTGACCATTTTCAATGTTAGGGAGATGCACTCCACTCATCATGGAAGCATCAGACAGCTGCTGAGGGACCATACAAGTCAGCCTTCCTCCTCATTCAGTTATTTCCTCTGAGTCCTTACCTAGTGTTGTCAAACAGATGCTCCCTGGGTCCTTGTACTGTTTATTGAACTGGAGCTTCACCTTGACAACTCTGTTCCTAATCCCCATCTTTGTGTCCACCTTCTATCAGGAAGCACTGAAGTTGAATGTCTTTCCTAGGGCTACCTACCTGGCTGGAAGAACTCAGCTTGCTCATAGATCCCTGCACGTCACTCAGCCTGCTGCCAGGTTGTTATGAATACAGAATACCCTGGTATCCCTGACTGACAGCAGCAAGGATAGGCCCTATTGCCTTTTGAAAACTTTTTGTTCTTAAAACTTCACTTACTTAAATAAAAGTTTTCATGGTACTTATAGCTGATGTACCCCTAAATGTCTAACTTCAGACCTTGTCACCTTATATTTTCTCCATTTGCTGTGCTCTTCTTCATGGCTGAGCCTACAAAATCCAGCAGATACTAAGCTTTTGGCATCTAATTTGAGCTTTGTGGAAAAAAAGAAAAGAAAGCTTATATTACTATCTGTTAACACTGTTAAAGAAACACAAAACAAACATTTATTCAGTGAGATGTTTTCTAAGAGTTGGGAGCCTAGGACTAATTCCTTGGTCTGTTCTGACTTACTCTTCCCAGGGCATCACAATTTAGTTGATAGTTTTACAAAAGGTTCGAAGGATCCAATTCCCAGCAGGCTCCTTTACATAGCTACTGTCTTGGGCTCTCTGTCCCCTCTACACAGAGAACCCCAATAGCAGCTGGCTTTCATTTGAATGATCCGTCCAAAAGAGGAAGCAGGATGATGTAAAAAATCCAGGCCCTGATATCTTCTAACTGCAGACATCCCATTCAACACCTACTATATTCCATTGGTCACATGAGCCACCATGACATCGCATGAGACCACTATACCAAAGTGTAAATATCATGTAGGGATTGTTAGGCACCACTACGTGATTAGCTGGAAATAAAGTCTGTAATAAGCAAAGTAGGCAGACAATAAACAAGACACAAACCAAAAGATGTTTCTTAGGCTTCCCCTGAATCCTTTACAGTTGACTACTTTGCCAAAATTCCACAAAAATGAGGCACAGAAGTGAGCTAGGACCAGCAGCACTTAGACAGCTGCCCATGGATCAAGGTCCACCAATTTTATATCTTCCTTTTATTCCTCTCCTCTTGGTTCTTGGATCCACAATAATATCAGTGATGATGTTGGATAGAAAAGTACTGGATGGATTCCCAGACTCAGAGGAATCTCCAGTTCCTCATTGTTTTGCCAAACATCACTCCAAGCAGGATAAGGGAAAAGAGAGAAAGAAGTCACTGAGGGACAGACAACACTCGCCTGCTTGCTGAGATCATCGGTGTTCATTGTCACAATGGGGTGATAGATGCTGCTGCTAAGGCAGACATCATCTTTGGGAACTTTCATGGATTTCTCAGAGGCTATTCATTTTTCTGCAGTTTTATCTGAGACTTTCATTTATCCCTGAAATAACCCTCAGTATAATGAGTATACTAAGATTTTATATATATGCAAAGACAGTCTTCTTAATGTGACTTTGAAGTACACCTTCAGTATATTTAATCTAATCAAGAAACCATCATTGTTTAATATCTCCCTCTCCCTCCTCCATCACATAAAGATTAAGACTTAAAAATCTTCTTTTCCTAACAAATGAATTAGAAGTCAAGGCACAGAGGTAACACAGTAAACATTCCTAATCACCTGTGGCCTTCTGATAATTTTATGCTACTCTTCCCCACCTCTTACAGCCCATGGACTTGGCCTATATCTGCCAGCCTAAGTCTCTCAAACAGTCTGAGGTGAAGATACAAAATCTGGAACAATGCAAAAGAGCATGGAGAAGCTAAAGGAGAACAAATCTAAGACCCGAGTGGGCACATCACTCTGGTTCTTCACAAAGAGAAAGCCAAACACCACTTCCCATCACTCAAGTGGACTCAGGTATATAGTCACCCTTGTTTCTATCTCTATTTCTAAGTCACCTTACTCTTTTCTTCTTGTTGGAAGTCCCCTCTGTATACTACCCATACTCAGCCTTTTATTACCAGGCTGAATTACCTTAGAATTTCTGTGTCTTCAAAACAACCATCAACAGAGATGTGCTCAGAGACATGCTTGTCCCTAAGTTAGCCATTTCCATAAGTGGCACCACAGCTGCACAAACAAAATGTACAACAAATTATCACCAGAACCTTCTTTTTCATGGGGTACATACCCATTATCACAGAGCCCTGCCATTTATGAATCAAAATTGGGCAACAACCCTGTCTTTTTTCTCCATTTCATGTTTCATTGCCTCATCCAAGCCCTGACATTTTCTTTCATTGCTCTTTATGGTTTCTTTTTGTGTCCATAGATTAATTCTCCACAAGCTGCCAGCATTCTCTGCTTCAGTTGATGCTATCTGGTGACTTTTCATGGTACACAGTCATATATAAAAGAAAGTCTTTGGATCCTTGTGAGCCAACGGATTGTAGACTACCATAGAAATAGTTAAAGAAACAAACTGGACAGAAAGCAGATGTTGGCAGAGGCAGAATGCTTACAGTTGAGATTATAGAGTGAGTGGCTGTGTAATGGGAAGGGGGGTTTCTATTATTATTACAGATCATCCATGCTAAGGATGAAGGCATCTGGGGGCTGAGTACTCTTTACTCAGGTATTTAATTTTCTCACAGGTAAGCCTCTATATCTTTGGCTTTTGCCTTATGGTTCTCTATAAATTGTCAGAGTAGCACAGGCAAAGTATAAGTGTGGTGGAGGTGGGGCAGCTTCTTCCTCTCTTCACTTCGCTAAAACTAAACTGTAGTGAACCCAACATGTTTCTGTCTTTCTGTCTATTCTTTCAGAAGACAGAGAACAATAGGCATGAAAGTTAATATCTTCAGAGCAGAGTGTGTCCAATTACAAATGTGGTTATTGAGACAATGACAGGAATAACTGGGACAAGGCAGGAGAGAGACTGAAGAATGGGGGGGGAGGGATGGTTGCTTTCAATGTCACAAGGAGAAGCCCCGGGGACAAACCTTACACTTACTAACACCGTATGTTTATATCTTCAATTTAAACAACATTTGAATAAAATCTATTTCTCTTAACACCTTCAGAAGTTCAATGAATTGGGACTACAACCATCAGTCATTTGTTCAGTCTATTCCCTAGGACAGGAACTGTGTGAACTGCTTTGCATGTGGTATCAGTAATCAGCAGCTCATCTGTTTGGTAACTTTTGTGCTCACAGTTAAACTCATGGAATTAGCAACTTCCCCTCACTGATTCATTGGCCTAAGGAAGAATAGCTTCCTTTTGCTTAGACTGTTTGATTGGCTTTCCCATTTTTTTTTTTTTGTTGTTGTTGTTTTGTTTTTTTAAGACAGAGTTTCTCTGTGTAGCTTTGAGCCTTTCCTGGAACTCACTTGGTAGCCCAGGCTGGCCTCGAACTCACAGAGATCTGCCTGGGCTCTGCCTCCTGAGTGCTGCGATTAAAGGCGTGCGCCACCGCCACCCGGCAGCTTTCCCTATCTGGTTGGTTGGACAGTTATTTAAGCAGTGTTGTTACTTTGAGGGAGACTCTAAACTTCTCAGAGAGGCTGGGCTGTGGAAAGCATTAGGCTATTGTTATACTAGACTAATATAAGAGATGGGGTCAGAAGTTAAACAGGAAGCCAGGGCAGGGCTGCCTCTCTGTGTTGTGTTCCTAGGGAAAAGGAAAGAGGTGGCCATCTGTGCACCTGCACACACCCAGATGTTGAGCATCCCTCTCAGCCCTTCCCTTCCCCAGCACAGGGCATTTCATACTCACAAATTGTCCACAAGCCCTAAGCCAAATACTGACTCTCAGGCCGAGCTTTGTTGACTCACATTGTGATGGATGATCTTGCAGATATGCACTCAGCCTTTTCTTTTCTAACACCTGGGAAATCTCTGTCCATGCAGATATCAACCACTACTCACTTTTCCTAAAAAATGACAGAGAGCAAATATTTGGGGGGTGTTTCTGGTTTAGAACTCTTCAGTTTTATTACATGGAGACAGTTACCCCTAAAGGAAAACTCAAAGCCTTGCCTGTAACTCAGTGAAATCAAGTGGCAGTGACTGGTACTGGCCAGTGGATGGCTTCGCTCCACACATTGCATGCAGGGGAGATTGTCTGAAGCCTATAGAAGGAACACATAGACCTCCTTTTCACTTGAGATTGAAGAATGCCCAAGGATTTGAAAATGTAAAGTGTTGAGTTTCGCCTCTAGTTTAGGCACTTGCTAACTATTTTCACTTGGGACAATTTATTCCATCTGATTGTACCTCAATGTTCCCATTCCAGTTCATGAAAAACATAGTATCTACCTCATGAGTGGTCTTCAGGCTTAATGAGTCAATATGGAAGACATTTCATAAACAGTAACTAGTATTTCAAGGTCAGATGCATCAGCACATAGATATTGCATCATTGGAATTGATTATGTTTGTGGGATAAATGTGGAGTCACTGTTCCATTAAATGCTCAGAGCTGATTGCATGAAATTTTATTTTTAAATGACTTTGCCTGTGTCAATATTTTTCCTTCTTTAATATAGGCAGTAAGGAAATTACCCTTTGCTAACCAACAAGGAGTTTGAGGCTAACAAACAACAGCTCTTCCTCAGAAGCTGTGAAAGAGAGAAAGAAAGAAGAGCATTCAAGAACCTTTCCTGTGGCACAGCCAACCTGAGCTGAAGGTGTTGAGTGAAAGTCACCACACACACACACACACACACACACACACACACACACTCAACTGTAGTAGCTGAAGTGCTGGGCCTTCACAGAATCTTGTAAGAATGGTGATAAGCAGGACAAAGGGCAAGTCCCCCAGCCTCCTTTCATACCACCACTGAGTATACCCGATGCAAGTAGTGCATTCTTCTACCTTCAAAGGAAAATGTCTTTTGATTTATAATCATTTGTTTCATGAATGAACTGAAGGAACAGGGGAGACCATATGGAAATTAGGAACATTCAAGATAGAGATTTTCTTTTGAAAAATTCAGAGTTTTGGGGGCCAGGCCTTTTTAAAAAAATATATATTATCTCCAAGTCTTCTGTTTATTTGAACTCTTTTGAAAAAAAAAAAAAGAGTGGCCCAAAGGAGTGTTGGTGTGTGTGTGGGGGGGGGGTGCTGTTTTTGACAAAAATTGCTTGACTTGGTAACTTTAAGGATGGGAAGCACTGCTGTCATTCTTGTGGTACTAGACTATTTAGGAGCATTTAAAGAAGGCTTACGGTGATGGTCTTGCTTTTCCAATTTATGTAATTTATGTATGTGAAAATCTAAACTTGTTTCTGTGCTCAAATAACTAAGCACACTGGGAATTCTTAGTAAAGCTACTAGAACCGAAATAATCTGTTTTTCCCTTCCTTCCAGCAACACTGACGTGCCCTTGGGTTTTGTTGTTGTTTGTTTCATTTTCCCTGTAGGAGATTTTAGGATCCATCTGCTGTGTATGCAAAGGAAGGCAGCACCTGGAAGAAGAGGATTATCCACTAGGGAAAGCTGCAGACCCATATGGAGAGCATTGTTCTGACAGCAGAGTCTCTTCCTTTGCTTGGAGGGGGAATCCTGGGGCGACGTGCTTCCGGGGCTTTGGAGACTTCATTCTTTTCTACAGAGTTAATTTGAATGCAGAAGCTGCAGAGACACTAGTGCAAATATTGTTTCTGGGAAACTGACTGCATGCATTATTGAAACACATAAACATGCTTAGCACATAGTAGTAAAGCCCAGTCTTGCATATGGTGCACATAAGTATTCATTTGCAAATATCATGGCCTCAGAGGCAGAATCTGATCTTCTAAAAACACTTTTTCCTGACCACATTAAAATTAACTGGGACCTCTTGTAGAGGGCAAGGATTTTTTTCTGTCTTCTCATTTTCTTTATTCACCATTTATTACTTTTTGGAGTTATGGAATAACTGATGTTTCTAGAATCCCTCAAATAGATAATTTCTGCTTTTAGCATCAAACTTTCATTTTAGATGGACTAAGTTTGACTTAGTGATATTTTCCTGCTACTTCAATTATCTTTTTAAAAATTACTACCCTTAGTTTTTGAGATTACAACATAATTATATCATTTGTTCCTTCCCTTTCCTCCCTCAAAGCCCTCCCATATAACCTTCTTTGCTATCTTTCAAGTCCATGCCCCTCTTTCTTAATAATAGTTGTTACATGCCTATATTTAAATACAACCTGCTCAGTCTGTATAATATTTCTTGTACATATGATTTCAGGGCTCACCTTTTTGGTATTTGATAACCAGTTGGTGTGCTTTTTCTTGGGGAAGTCTATTTCTCTTGCTCCCAGCATTTCTTAGTTGCCTGCAGATCTTTGTGTAGGGCATGTCTATTATTGTTGTTCATAACCTTATAAAATATACATGATTCTGAAGGAGCCCAGACAGAGTATATGGAGCTGGAAGATGATCCAAGCAGGAGAACCACAGAGGAACCAGATGTCCTTCTCTGTCTTTCCCCAAACAGGTCTATGGAATCCTGCTAGCCTCAGTTTTCCTGTCCCATAAGTAGAGGTCAGTTGTGTTCGGCATCACAGAGGGAGTAAGAAGGGCGGATGGAGGGGGAAGGTACAACAGGAAACAGGGAGTGAGTAGGCAGCAAGTTCAATGCTAGAATAATTTGTTCCTCTTCACAAAGAAGCAAAAGAAAAATTCTTTTCGTAATAATGGCTTTCAGTTTATTGATGAACACTTATGAGTGTGAAGAGATGGAATATGTGGGCTGTAACCCCGGTAACCGAGTGGGCAGTGATGTAGAGATCCTGATACACTCATGGAGAGAGACTGTTACAAAGAACTCATCTGTACTCTTAAGCTTTTCCCACCTGTAACAGTAATGTGACTGTGAGCTGACCTGGGGGTCAAGAAAAAGAGCACAGGATGGTGGGTGAAGAATCCAGCCTGATTTGTATCTGTCAGGAAAGGGGGAAAAGAATGGAGAAGAAAGAAAATATGAAGAAAAGTAAAACAGAACAGGCAGAAAATGGTCTATTTTTAAACATGGACCAATGCAGTACACATAGAATCTGTGATGATTTTCATGAGATGCTCTTGAGCTGCTGAAGACCACCTCTTCAGTTCTTCCTAGCTGTAGCCAGAACTTATATGGACTAACTGCATCTCTCTAAGCTACTACCAAATGACTACTACCACTGTTAAAATTGGCCAATGGATATAAAAAGAGAAAATTCCATCTACTGAATATGCCCTGTGTAAAATGATTTCCAATTAATAAAAACCATTTTAGATTAACATCGGATATGAGGCCCACTAACAGATTTGTAAGATTTGGGTTTTTTTTTTTTTTTTTTTTTTTTTTTTGAGACAGGGTTTCTCTGTGTAGCTTTGCGCCTTTCCTGGAACTCACTCTGTAGCCTAGGCTGGCCTTAAACTCAGAAAGATCCACCTTCCTCTGCCTCCCGAGTGCTGAGATTAAAGGTGTGTGCCACCATTGCCTGGCGATTTGTAAGATCTTGAATAAGGAGTTACCAAGTTATAGGCTATTCTATTGGGAGTCCCAGGGAAAATAATTAAGGCATAATATTAAACATGTTACTTATGTGTTTTCATTAATCAATATATAGAAACTGCTGCATTAGAAATAAGTCAGCCAGCTTTTCAGGCCTTCCCGTCTCCTGGAGAGTTTAATGTAACTATGTTTGTGAATCACTTTGCAATTATCCAATTATTTTAATTTTCTAATGTGTTCATGCTTTAAGGCTCTTTTACATAAAAAGAGACTATTCAGAATTACCTCCCCAAATCAATTTTGTTAATCCCAACAGAGACTGGTATTGGGAAATAGCCACGTTTCTCATCTGTCAGCAAGTTGCAGGCTCCATAACCTCTTGTTCATAGATTCGCTTTTGCTTCAGTAGAGCTCACAATGACAGCATCCTCCAGTATGAAGCACTGGAAAGAATCTGTTGGCGTCCTCAGAGGGAATTAAAGCAAACATACAGTGTGAGAAGCCCCAGGGAAGCTTTAAGAAATAGAGCATCTGGAACTGCTGGTGCTTAACACTTATCATCTCACATCAAGAAAGCAGCAACCTAAATGTTACTTCTCATGAGCTTAAAAATCAGGGGTCTCATAAACTTCAGTGTATTTGTCATAATGAAAAAATGAATGCTTTATTCTTCTTAAAGTTTATTTTATTTGTATTTCACATAGGAAAATCAAATCAGCCTGGAAAATCACTGGTTTATAAGCCGCAGTAAAGGAGACTCTGCTACTAAAATCTTAATGAAAGTGGAGGAGCACGTTTGCAGGCTCTCTGCAGTCTGTTTTCCAGTCTGCTGGTGACCACGTTATTTCATGGCATACTCTAAACTGTTCAAGATTTGACAATTGCATAAATGATACCATGTCTCAAAATTAACCAAGAAATTCAAATCCCACTTTTATCATAAAATTCCATGTCTCGGGGATGCAGAGAAGGCTCAGCAGTTAAGAGCACTTGCTGCTATTGCAAAGGACCTGGTTCAGCTCCCAGCACCCACAAGGCAGCTTCCAACCATCAGTAACTCCAGTTCGGGAAGATCCAGCTCCCTCTTATGGCCTCTGTGGGCTTCAGTCATACATATAGTGTATAAACATAAACACAGGCAGAACATCCAAACACATAAAAGTAAAAACAAATATTCAAACCAAAATCACGTATCTTTTCAACAGTTACAAGGAGGTAATAGATATAAGTAGATGAGTTAATATTTTTGTATCATTTTAGTATTTATCCAATTAATCTTTGGGAGAAAATTTAAAGAGTCCCCTTAATATATTATGGTTCTAGCTTTAAAGCATGTATGCTCTAGAAAATTGAAATAAACAGGCAGCTGCTGAGTGATTCACAGAACAGAGTCCAAGTTTAACTCTAAGGGGCTGACCAACCTGAAGAGTTGCAGCATAGACACACTGCTAGTGCAGCAGGCTTCTGTAGGGTGATGAATCCAAAGTCAGCAATCTGTTTAATCATAGCTGACCTTAGCTTTGACCTTGACCTTTGAGTGAGAATCAACTCATCCTTTCCTAACTTCTCATTCAATGTGTGGCCCACCATCCTATATTTCATCACCTGTAGGTGTCCATAATTCACTGTGTCTTGAGATTCATGAGAATCTCTTAAAGGTGGTGTTAAAGAGGTAGACAGTTTCACTGAGTGACTAAAGATGCCCAGTTTTAGTGCTGCAGAGGTACATCTTAGGAAGGGAAATGGATGCTTTGTGCTCCAAGGCAAATGCTCTACAAACAGTGTGGGTGAGTTTTTGTTCTTTTGTAGTTTTGCATGGCATTATTCCTCCATATTCATAGATGTGTTCCAATCATCTCCACTCATCAAACTTCAGATTATGAATCCTATCACAGGAACGAAGGCCTGAGGATTTCTGTTTCAAGTAAGCTACATATGGGACAAATTTCCAACTGAAAACAAAATAATACATAAAACAAAAAATATGTTTGAGGTATAAATTATTTAATCAAACAGTAAGAGATCACCAAGCCAAAACCTAAATGGTAATGGGAATAGAGAAACAAACAGAACAGCTTTGAGGGCATTTACTGAGCTCAGCAAGGATGATTTACAGGATTAGAGACAGCTATATCTCAGGCTAAAAATAAACCAGCATTAGTACTCTACCAGCTCCCACAGCACTACACACACACACACACACACACACACACACACACACACACACACACACATTCCTCATAGATTTATAAGAGAGGCTATTATGGCCTTGCGTAAATTAAGACACAAAAACAATCTTCAAGGAGCTGTGGTCACCACAGCCTAATCCTGATACAAGATATCTTATTCTATACACTCAAAGAATTAACCGAAACAAGTAATTTGCAAGTGCACCAAGTAATCCACAACAATGAAAAAGCTTATTGCCACAAATTCACTAACCCAGCACAATACCTAACTATGTTCTAAATATTTGTACTTATACTCACAGATAGGTGTAGCTCTCACCTGTCATCAAGGAAGATTCTCTCTGCAATGGATGGAAACCAATGTAGAAATCCACAAAGACCAAAATGCAGAGTCCCAACCGACACACGCAGAACACAATTCCTATACTTTAGGCTCAGAAACACTGGGAAAGATAGGGTAAAAAGATTGTTAAGAGACAGAGGAATTGGAAGTTTGCTGTGAGAAATGTCAGAGGCTACACCCATGAAGTCTCACCAATATGTATGCCTAAATAAGGACAATACTAAGGCCATCCTAATGTGGAAGGGAGAAAGCTCATGATGTCTCAACTCTAGACAAAGAACTACGGGCAATTAAGGAATACTGAGACCAATAGAAATAGTCTTACCCCAGGGAAGAACACACCAATTAGTTATCCAATGCTAAATGGTCAGCCCTGAAAATCTACACATACAAGTAATATTATACATAGTAAGCAGTCTATATTTGTGCATTTAGCAATGCACAATACATATATGCATATATACACACACACACACACACACACACATATATATATATATATATATATATATATATATATATATATATATCACAACAATTAAGGAAAAAGGTCATGAATGTAAATGAGAACAGCAGAGGGGGCAGCACATGGGAGAATTTAGATAGAGGAACCAGGAGGAGAAAATGGTATAATTATGTTATAATCTCAAAAACTGTCTTAAAACACTAATTGTTACTGTGTCATTGCATAATTACTTTGTTTGTTTTATTATACTTGCCTTGCTGTTGCTATAGATTCTGTGTGCAAGTTGGACAATTGCTTCCTGATTGCTGTCTAAAACTCTTCTTGAGCTCAGGGAACATTTCAGAAGAAGGGGCATGTGAGATTGTTAAGAGCCAGTTGTGAGGGGAGGAATGTGCAGATTCAGGTTAACTTGACTGTAGATGTCTTGATTCCAAATTGTCATCAAGTGCTCCAGAATAATAGTAGTCAGATTTTCCCATATCTTCTCGTGAAATTCACAAATAGACAAATTTATCAAAGATACCTGGAGCTTTACAATGAGACTCCTGCTCCAAAAATGTACTTTACTGTGATATTCAGAGAAGTTAACTAAATCCCAGTGGGATGAATTTGTTTTAACCAGTATATGCCTTTTCTGACCCAAATTGTGGGCAATCAGTTGCCTCCAGGCACACACTCAATAAATTATATTCTGTACAACTCTAGGGAAAAAAAAAAGAAAGAATGCAAAAGCAAGGCACCATGAAAAACAGCCAATGGAGAACCAAAATTATAAAAAGAAATCTAAAAATATTTAAATATCGAAAGTATTTAAACAAAAACAAACAATGTTTTTATTTTAAAAAACTGTTTACTTTCCTTAAGTTTATCAGAAACATAATCAATTTGTGAAAACAGAAAGCCATAAAAACATAATTAACAAATTTAAAAAGTAGTATAAAAGAAACAAAAAATAGAGGTGAATATAAAATTTCATTAGCACTAAGAAATTAGGTACAATTGAAGAAGGTTTTTATGAAGTTAGGTCATAAAATTAGCCAGAATGCTTGCACAGAGAAAACGTGAGGAGACATGGAAGAGAATAAAGAGGGATTGGGGGGGAAAAAGGAACTAATGTAGTTTTAATGTAAATTACACAAGAGGATAGAGTCAGAAGAGTGTGGAAGACAGGCAAAGTTAAAGAGACTGTAGCTGATAATCACCAGAACTCAGAGAAAATGAACACAGTAAATGAAATGACACTTAGATGATGCTACATGGGAACTGGGGGACATGCAGCTCTCTGAAAGCAGCTGCAGAACAAAGGTAAATATGTGATAAAAAGTTTGACACAGGAAAAAAGTTGAGGTTTGCTGTGGGATGTTCTGTATGTTACATGTGTCGCTCTGATTGGGTAATAAATAAAACACTGATTGACCAGTAGCCAGGCAGGAAATATAGGTGGGACAAAGAGAAGAGAATTGGGGGAAGCAGAAGTCTGAGGCGGAGAGACACTGTCAGCCGCCGCCATGACAAGCAGCATGTGAAGATGCTGGTAAGCCACAAGCCACATGGCAAGGTATAGATTTATAGAAATGGGTTAATTTAAGATATAAGAACAGTTAACAAGAAACCTGAGCCATTAGGCCAAACAGTTTAAATAATATAAGCATCCGTGTGCTTATTTTATAAGTGGGCTGTCGGACTGCCGGGGCTTGGCGGGACCCAGAAAGAAAACTCCCAGTTACAGAGGTTTTTTAAGTACGACAAGCAGAATTTTATATATAAAAAAGCATAATAATTTCTACATGAAGAAATAGAATAATTACCAACCAAGAATCACATATAATAAAAATATTTTTAAGATGAGAATGGATCAGATATTTCAATTACAAAAGAGAGTTATCGATAAATGTCTAAAACAATAATGAGACAGAGATGGTGGATGACAATAAGGAAACAATGTTTTCTGGAACCAATTATAATTTTGGTTCTCCATTGTCTGTTCTTCTGTGCCACAACACAATGTTTTCTGGCAGTTGCACAGAAATGTACAGCTATTGCAACAGCTTACCAAAACCTGAATAAGCATAAGCAACACAAAAATCCCAGCATGGAGTGGAAAAAATAGGAACAAAATCCCATTCCTCACTGAGGATACTTGATAGCTCCTGGGAAAGAAGGAGTCTATTTTCTTTAATGGTATATTGACCATATTACAGGGTAGGCACTACACACAAGAGAATTGGACTCATGCACACAAATTGAACTCAATTAGTTTAAAAGGAAAAAGGGAGAGAGAGACATAACATGAAAGTAGATGAAGGCTGGTAAGTAGGGAGATGGACCTGGATCTGGGAGGGGTTGAAACAGAGGAGGGGTGAATATAATCAAAGTATATTGCATAAAATCATAAAAGAATTGGTAAAAATATTTTTTTAAAAAAAGAGTCTAAAGAGAAATCATTGTACATCCATTGAGTAGACTAGACTATCCCATGTTCTCACGTGGATCAACTTCACAAATATCTTGATAAGGAAAGCAAACAAAATGTACATCTGTACAAATTGGAATTTTCCCATATATGCTTTTTAGATAAGCAAAACTGGTTGATATTGCTTAGAGTTGCATGTATAAGTGACTGGGCCATAAAGACCTACAAAAACAGTTTAAAATAAAAGGTTAATGATTTCCTTCTGAGTAAAAGGTGAAGCTGTGGAAAAAGGCATTTGGGAACTTTTTTCATGTGAACAAGGCTGTGCATCTAGTTGTTATTTACTGAAGCATGCCGGCAACTTACTTTTGTGTTGGAATATTATATTTCTGAAAAATCAGGATAAAGTACATGAAACTACATCTGTGTGTGTTAGTATAAAGCAACCCTAGTCTAGAGATGGCAGTGGCAGCCTTGATAAACTATTACTTAAGCTCTCTGAGTCTCTTCTTTTATGAAATGAGGATAACAAAACCATATAAAATACAGCATGGTACTCTGAAAGTTGTACCATATTGACCATGGAGATACTATTATGACTATTATAAGACATGAAGTCTTTCCTAATGGACAGCTAGAGGCTGGAAATTCAAGTACCCTACTTTGATAGAAAAGAACAGTTGGCCTCCAGCTCCAGTGGCCACATCATCTGCTGCAGTGACCAGGCATCAGATGGCAGAGCTGGGTGGACTTTTTTTCAGGCCACACCTAGGTCAGGATGAGACCCCCCCTTAGAGCTGTACTGATTCCCTAGTCCCCCTTCCTCATCTCTCCTTCTACAGGTCAGCCCTGCTTTGCTATTTGAAGGCTTTGCCCGAATCCTTTCCTCCTCCTCCTCCTCCTCCTCCTCCTCCTCCTCCTCCTCCTCCTCCTCCTCCTTCTTGGGATCCTCCCCTGAAAATATCTCTTACATTTTTAATTCTATCTTGGCATCTGCTATGCATTTCAGAGGGCCAGACTGGCTAAGGTTTTCAGAATGGTGCTCTCAATTTTAGAATGAACAATACAAATGGAAAAAATTAAGACACAAGCAGTTCTAGGAGATGCTGTTTGTAAGCAAAGTTGTAGCCTCTAAAAGAGAAACCTTATGGTAGAGGGTGAAAGCTGAATTTTGATTTTATTTTATCCCATTGTCCCATGCAGCATGGCAAGATGCATAAAAGATTAACATTTTCTTCCCAAATAAATGTATGAATAGAACTGGAGGTTCCAAATATTCATCTTGCATAGTAAGTAACTCTAAGGGACATCTCCTTCCCTTCTTTTACTCTTGTGCTTGCTTGTTTGTAGTAAATTTTGGAAGAGTCCATGGAATCTTGATCTTCTAACGCATATTAGGTCATCACCTATATGTCAATATGCTATGCTCTAGAAGGCAGATGATGCAGAGAACTCAAGAGTGGCAGTGGGCAGGGGCTGTTAAGAAGTCTTTGTGCCCATATTTTCCATTTGTGCTCTAAATATTTACCAAGTCAACAGCCAAGTGAAAATCATTTTGGCATAAACTGTGAATTTCAAATTTCTAGAAACAAGAAAAAGTCATTTAAATTTATTTCACTTAAAATAGTCAAGCCTTGGTTTTTGAAGAATTTATCTTCTTAGAACTTTTAAGGGAAACAAAAGGCAATATAATTTTTGAAAGGGTTGCTTTGAATCACCAATGTGTTTTCCATAAATAAATAAATAAATAAACAAACAAACAAACATGTCTGTGACTTCGCTCCATCATAATTACCTTGGAAACTATTCAACCCAATTAAAACCCACATTTATTTATATTATTTGGAGACCCAATATCCCCCATTAAATGGTCATTCTATGAAAGGATTATTTTGAATATGTGTAAGGAAAGCATGACTAATCATAAGTATTATGCATTTTGTGTCATATATGGTCCACATGCAGATATGTTCAGATGTACTGGTAAGAATCACAATTAACAAAGAAAGGAAAAATCCACCATTGACCCAGAGATACAGGTAACAATGTCACAGCTAGTATTTGTTCAGGACTCCACCTCGACTCTGTCAATATTTTCTTCTAAATGTCATTTGAATGTTATTTCCTTAATGAATTGTTGCTTGGTCCTAATAACTCCCTCGGGGGAGGGAGTGAGAAGGTGTGGTATCAATGACACAGACACCAGGAGTCAGTTGAAGGCAAACAGCAGACTTGTTTATTCAATAATGGGGAAGGCCTTATATACTCTCCTCCCAGAACACAGGCTGTGTCCCAATCTGATGGCATTGTGTGGTCATTCTTCATTGGCTGGGCATGATCAGGAACTCTGACAGCATTCAGGAACTCTGACAGCACCTGTTGATAGGCCCTCAGGCAGACTTCAGGTCGGCTCATAAGGAAGTACATTATGTATATGCCTTGGCAACTGGTTTGAGCCAATTTCCTCAACCCTATGGACTTGTCCTACTGCATATTCACCCTTTTATTATGTGCATGCTCAGTGGGAGTTGGAGTTCTTTGCTCAGGCCTCGTTGACTCCAACTCAGGAGGGCTTAGCAACTGGACTGTGCCTGTCTTAGGTTGGTTTGCCAAACAAGCTCTTACCCATCATTGACTATCAGCCCTCAAAGAATATCCATCTCTGGGGAGTCACCCTAGGTGGGGAGGGTCAGGCAGTAGTGACCTTTTGAATTTCAGAAAGCCAGGCATGCATAACCTCCTGTGGAGGGCTATGAGTTGTATGTCTAAGAGCAATTCACACTTGCAGAGTTGCCTTAGTGGCCACCTGTTGTTGCTGCATGTGCTGTAGGTGACACTTAAAAAGGAGACAATTTACAAGCCCCACCCTGCCAATCAAAACATAAGTGAGAATCCAGGAGGGATCAAACAGCCTTTTCATATTATGTCAAACCTTTTCAAAAACTAATGAGTCAAAGGCCATAACCTCTCCCCTTATCTGATTTCATATTAGGTTCCCACACAGTAAAGGCAAACAATCTTGATTCTGTGGCTCCAGAAGAATTTGAAAAAAAGCTATCCTTAATATCTAAAACTAATATATAATAAGATGGAGAAATAGTATGAGGGTCAGGGAGACCTGGCTGTGTAGACCCCATTTTTTTCCCATTAAACCATTAACTACATGAAGATCCTGCAGGAGGCAGTAGTGTCCCAATTTCTTGGGGATAATAAATATGGGGATATTATGTTTACTTGTGGACAATTCTATGTATCCAATCTTTAGCTCTTGTGCAAATGTTTCCTTTAGGGTTAACAACTTGGGTTCAATTATAGGCCACTGTTCCACCCATACTTCTTGATCTGAGAGCCACATAAATGGAATGGGGCTGGGGGCTCGATCTGGCACATCATATTGGGACATATTGGGATCATATTGGGACAACAGCCTTTAGAATTGGGGTTGTGGATCTCATGCAGGGTTGTGGACTGCAAGACACACATTTCATGGACCTCAATGTCATCAAAAATTGCCTGTCATCTGTAGTTAGGACAATACCCATATCCTCTAAAGTATCTCTGCCCCACAGGTTCCTAGGTACAGTGGAGATGATAGAGTGAATGAGTCCCTGATTGCCATCAAGATCCTTCCAATGGACTGGATAGATGGTCATCTTAGAATCTTGTTGGCCTCCCACAACACTGATGGGGAGGCTGGGTTTAAACTTCCAATGAGGGAAGTAAAGCACCTCAGTGTCTGTTAAAATTGTGGCATCTACACCCCTGTCAACCAAATCTTTGACAGCTTGTCCATCAAGATAGATGGTTAGCATTGGGGAGTATAGAAAAATGGGCATTGTCCAATAGATTTTTAGATTACTAGAGCCTCTTCCTACTGGTGGGGCTTGCCCCACCTGGAGTTTAAAGGGGCTGGTATTGCAGTAGGTTGTGACCTGCAATCCTTTGCCCAATGAAATCCCTTATTGCTTCTGGGGCACCAGGTCCTAGGTTTTGCCCAGGTGCAGTCATGCTGCAAATGGCCTGGTTTGCCATATCCCCAGTAGGTTCTATCTACCTGGGGGCCCTTGGGAGTCATTAACACGCTGCCTATCAGTGAGGAGAGGATCCAGGGAGGCAGTAAGAGCAGTGGTGGGACCGGTGCTGGGGTTGAGGTCTCTGGTGGCCCAAACCCATCTATGTATGGCCTCATTTTTTCATGGTTGCAATCACATTATTGATTCGGGCATTGAGCCCCTCCCAAGTCAGCTGTTTAATCAACGTATCTCCAGTGAGGCCTGCATCTACTCTGTGCCCTACTGCCTCATTGACATGGGCCAGAAAGTCAGTGAAAAGGTCTCCTGGCTGTTGGATTAGATTGCAAAAGTAATCTCCTTGACAGATTTCACAGGGCCCTTTCAAAGAGAAAAACAACTTGATCTAGGAGACTAAAAAATTATGATACAGAATCTTCCCCATTACCTGGAATACACAAATCTCTACTGAAGTGAAGCAAATCTGCACCAGCATCAGCAATCCTAACAAGGCCTCCATTGTGACCACTCTTCTTGTTTGATTCTTGTGCTTTCAACACATTTGATTCTCCTCTGCCTATTATCTTCCAGGATGTTGCTTCTAATAGTTTTAAAATTCTAGGTCAACCAAGTCACTAATTTGCAGTTCCTCTCTAAGAAATGTCTCTTTCATCTTATTTTATAGATCACATAGGCCAAATACCTTATCAAGCTGCATAAGTGGCATTGTGTGTGATATTATGCTTAACATAGTAACTTGACATTAGAGTAGCCTGGGAAGATGAAGGCTACCTCCTATGCATCTCTATCTCAGATCTCCACCTTGTCTTCTAGTTCCAAACAATTCCTAAATCAGAATGAAATTTGATCTTACTATTGTTTCAATTTCCACTTTTTAAACATGTTTGTTTACTTGACCAATCATGCTTAAAAACATTGAAAAGTATAGATATAATTCACATCTCCCTGTTACTTTCATAATTCCCACTTTGTTAAATGCTGCTATTGACACTCTGTTTTGTGTCTTCTTGGGTCACTTTCTATGTATTATAGACATATGGGTGTACACTTTAAAACATAGTTTTATTTTGTAAGAAAAACTGGAGCCATACTGTTCAGTCAGTGGCATTTTTGTACTCTTTAAAATAATTATTTTTAATTAAAATAGAATTTTATCAGATTCCTCTACCTTTTCCTCCTTCTAACCTCTCCCATGCCCCCAACCCTCAAATTGATAGTTTCCTTTTATATTATTACCATGACATGCATATATGTTTGTACACATATGCTAGATATAGATATGGATATATAGATAGATAGATAGATATATGATAGATAGATAGATAGATTAATATAACCTTCTGAGTCTGTTTTTGTTGTATGTGTACATTATAGTTTCAGAGTTACCACTTAGTATTGGATAACATTTTTATTTAAGCTAATATTTCCTGAGGATATTTTCCAATCTCCAAATATAGATCTTCCTCATTCTTTTAACTGCTGCACATTAATTTTACATGATTGTTCCAAAATATATTTATCAGGTGCTTGCTTAGCAATTTTCAATTTTCCCAATAATCCCCAAATGAATAGTACCTTGAGCATATGTGGAAATATTTTTCTAGTATACAGAATTATTTTTTTTTAAATTATTAAATCTCCCCCAGAAATGTCCTTAAACAGTTTGCATACTCCTGGTCTGCACTGCAACACTCGATATCCATTTCTGTTCATTTTGCTTTCCTAGTGAGAGATTAAAACTGTTTCCAGTGCCTGTTTGACTCTCTTGAGCTTTTTTATTATTATTATTATTTGTAAGAACTTTCTATGTATTCTAAATATTATGCCATCCCATTACTATCATCCTTACTCTTAATGTCTTCTGAGTAGTCACCAAAAGTGACATCAAAGAGTAGACACGATTTGTGACTTTATTTTACAGATGAACAAATGAAAGCGAACAGTGACAAAGGAGTCTGTGCAGGACACACTGCTGACCACACAGTCTCTGTATTGAACACCACAGCTTCTCTGGACTCCAGTTTTTGATAACTTTTCCAAATGGCTAAGTCAACAGCATTTTTTCTTAAAACTGGAGCTCTAATTACCTCTCACTCTGCTGTTTTAACATTGAGAATTCACTTCCGTTTCCTGTTGCCATATTTGGCTCTATAGAAGCCACACTTCGTTCTGACCTTTTATTTGGGTTAGACAGAAAGTGAGTCAGATTGTAAATGCTTCTTTGACCTGAGTGTTCTAATTTTGTCTGTTTGCCTGGAAATCTGCAAACATCCTGAAAGTCTGTGTATTGATGCTTCTGAAGTTAGAAACACTCCTATGACATTGTCACTGACCATTAATCACCACTTCACCACTTGACTCTTCTGCACGCATCTCTCACTGCTGCTCTGAATGTGCCCAAGGCTGGTCCCCAAAGATAACATTTATTGCTCTGTGCTGTTGTCACCTTGATTCATGTTTTGTGCTTAGCACCTTTTAATAACAGCTAATTCTAAAAAAGTGGTTTCTCTCCTAGAAGGAGGGAAGATGGAGGTATTTGTGAAGAGCAAAGCCCTACAAATGATCCCTGGGTTAGATTAATGGGTGTCACTTGGTGGCATTTGACCTTTAAGATCAATTTTAAGAAAGTTGCCACATGTCAGTCCAGTTTAGCCTAGAGTGAGGCATGGATGCTTATCTCACTAAGTGGGGACTGAAGAGCAGTTGCAAGGGTTAAGCTGCAGTGTGCAACTGTCTTGTGGCAAGAGAAACAAACTGATTCTCAATCTGCCTGATATTTTATATAACTTATATAACTGGAATTGACATTATCTAGATTGACATGTAACTCAGTTGAAGTAATTTAAGATGAAGGATTACTACTGTTGCTATTCTCAGTTTCTTTTTGAGGAAATATCTGACAGCATTGGCTTCAGGAATAAAGATCCCACAAACCACTTGTGCTAAGTCATGTGAGTGCTTAGGAAAGATCACTCAGGCATGTAGAAAGAAACCTCTAGGTGTTGTCTGTTTAAACAAGAATAGGAAAATAATTAAGTATTAATTAATGAACTTCTACTAATTAAACTTACAGACTTGGTTTAGGGGACTTAACATGTCTCCTCACCAGTGTCATGGGCTGTGGGGTCATCAGCACTGAAGAGAGCCACACAATCCAAGCTGCTGATCCCTCAGTAATGACTAATTTATTTCATTCATCTGCAACATTTCCATTCTCTGATCCTAACTAAAGTGTTCTTTGACAAATGCAAAATAAAAGGGTCAATTGCTCAGAAGCCAGAGAGGATGAAACAAAAAGATATTCTACCTGTTTTTGTATACACTTGACACATCTGGGATGTTTACCTTCACTCAGCACACATGTATGCTTTCGTGAGTACACAGGTATGTGAGTCTCACTGCAAGTGTGTTTTTAAAAAATGAAAATGGAACATGTATGCATACAAGAATACACAGATGGGTCACACAGGAAACATATTTTGAAAAATAGGAATAGATATGACACTAAACACTGGATGCAAATTGAAGCTTGGTATGGATTCAAGTGGGAGCACTGGTTACAGAAACATTTTCCTTCTGTCTACCTCATGCTAGGAAATGTTCCTGTTTTCAAGCATAATGGGGAGAAGTAAATTACAAGTACTAATTTCTCCACAAATCAGGGTCAGGAGTGTAGTAATAAAGCTGAGTTGCAGACAGTTATGTTTTCTCAGTCTTCCTGAATATGATTACTGGAGAAGCTAAAAAAAATTTGTTTATATATAATATAAATACATTCATAGCTGAATTATAATTCTTGTCTGTTAATAGAATCTTATGTCTAAAACTCTACTTATATTAAGCAATAATTCAGGGAAATGAGGTTTTCATTACATTCCTCATTAGGCCAACCAAACCCAACATATTTTTAAAACTACAAAGAGGGAAGCATAAGCCAGGCACCCTGTTCCAGAACCATGTGGTCTTCTCTGTGTGCAGCAGTTTTTGTCACACTCCTCCTGTGGCCATGAGGTAAGATGGTGAGGATGTTCACTTGTTCTTTCTGTCAGTTGGATAAAAATTATCAGAATCAACTTTGATTTTAGGCCTACTTTCAGGCTTCGAAATGTTGAAATTACTAGAAAGATCTGAGTTCATTACTTTTTCATCAGACAAATTACCTTACCATTAGTTCTAAAGAAAAAAATCACTTTCTTATTTTGTTTGAGAGGGGGGAAAAGGCTATATTGCTTCAATCCCAGTATGAAAGGACAGCAGAAAGGTTATTTTGCCTTTGTGTTTAGTTGACCAGTGGTCTACATACTCTCGCCTTCTTATTACCAATTTCCATTTATAATGCTGAAAGTCCCATTGTCCTTCCATTAGGAAGCCTAGAGTAGACATACATTTAACCGGTTAGGCTATAGCTGACTACGCCATAACCCCTATTCCAAACACTCCTCCTGAAACTATATCTCTCTTCAACATCAGATGTTATGAAATTTCAGCCATCTTACCAGGCAGGCAGAATATGTCTGAATGGCGATATTTAAAGAATATAAGATCTATCAATATCTTGCAAATGTTACGACCTAGTGATAGCGCTGTTAATTATAACAACACTAGCTAAGACTGAGTCATGTCTCAGGCAATGCAAATTATTTGTAAATATCATTACAGTTAACGTATTTGTATAAATTTCACTATCAGTGTGTATATGTGCATGCATCTATCTGCGTGTGTGTGCGCGCGCGCGTGCGTGCGTGCGTACACAGGGACTCTGACATTTTTGCTTTGCTCTTAAATATGCTTCCTAGCTTCACAAAGTAGTAAAGGCTTGAGAAGAGAATGGCTTTAAAGTACAACCACAGGGCACACAGCATTAGACTCAGCTAGTTTAAGCCATGTGACAGTCCTATGAATAGAAGTAGAAAGTGAAACAAAATGAAAGGAAGTGTCACCTCCTCAGAGATGTCCTCTCTGCCCATACTATGGAAATGAGTCTTTACTCTAGCAGCTCTGGAATCATCACTTGCTGACCCTTATAATTCTTAGCCTTGCTGGCACACAATGCATGCTGAATGGTAGTAGAGGTGGCAGGGAGTCCCCCTGGGCCCCCTGTGCAGTACCTAACACACAAAAATGGATATTCAATAAATATTCCAGAAGAAGTGAATCAAAGTAGAAAGGTGCTATATAAGCAGAAAGGTGACTAAAGGGAAGGGAACAGATGAAAAACGAATGATAGTGAGGGGAAGAAAGATGATAGGATATTGTATGTTTTCTGTCATATGTGGAATATAAAGGCAAATATATAAGCATATATTTGACATGCAGATAGAGGGGGGGCATTTGAGGATAAAAAAGTGTTTGTGAAGGGGTAAGAAGGATAGAAAAAGGATAGTGTGGAGGGCTGATATGAGCAAAGGAAAATGATCTTCACATATACAAGTGTCATAATGAAACACATTATTTTGTATACTGACTTAAAAATAACTTTAAAAGAAGAATTGAAATGGGTTAATTCAATGGGAGAAAGACAGGACAAAAAAGGGAAAAGAAACTTAAGTTCTGAGGATGGATAGGATCTTGATAGGAAGCAGATGAAAGCTTCAACTACTCTCAACCCTCTGCCCATTGCTACATTCAATTCTAAAGCCACAGTTAATACTACTTAGCCAAACACCAGGCACAAAATTCAGAAACATGCCCCTTTGGCCCTACTAAGAAGTCCTTCAGTGTCCATGGAGGAGCCAAGAGTAGTTTTCTCCCTACTACTGTCTGCAGCTGTGGTCTTTTCATTTGATCAGCTTCTTAATAGGTTTGTCCTGAAAGAATGTCTAGTGTCCCTCTCACCTCTGGGCCAGAATCCAGAGGTTAGGGAAATGCAATACTCCTCATACTTTGGCCCGCCTCTAAGAAAGCTGTAGGGATTACTCCTTTCCACATCCATGTAATGAATGCCCACTTGACATGCAGCTGGCAGCAGGCCATGTCTGGAAGCAGAGATGAACCAGTAAAGATCCTTCTCCCAGAAGCCCATGTGCATCCCAATAGGCCACAGCATTTTTGGTGAACACCTGTACAATGTTTTTCTTCTGTAGATGCAAGTGACAGTTTATATTAAACCACTGTGTTTATTTTCCATTCATCTCACCAGCTGTATAGCCACTTTCACAACATTCTTTAATGTCATTGGAAATTTCCTGTGGATTGTGTTGTTTTGTCTCTTCCCTTCTTCAAGCAGAAGATGGGGGTTGTTGGGAGGTTAGGACGTCTGGTGCATGTGCCTGTGGGAAACAAGGCTGAATGCTAGACACCCTGTGTGCCTTTTTAATTTTTTATTTATGTTTTTGTTATTGATTCTACCACCATGACCCTGAGCGTCAGTCATTTTAACAAATCTCCAGATTTCAGTAATTTTTAATTCTATGAGGAAAACTTCATAGTCTCAACTATTAAAGTCATTTCTCCACTAATGTTTTGAACAAGTATGTCTTCTGTAGTAGCTATTGCAGACCAAGTGAGACCTAACTGTCAAGGAGCCTTTGGTATGTAGGGCAGCTAGACACGTACAGTACACCTCACTATAACCTTTTCTCACCACCTTGATTCCAACCAGTACCAGGATCTGTCAGCACCCACACTTATTTACCCAGCTAAGTTTACCTGATAACTTGATATGGCCGCTCAAGGAATTAAACCAGGTATAGGTTGGAGGGGCCACAGCAAGAGGCCACTAAAGCTGTGACAAGTTTATTGAAAGCAATCAGACTTTTTATATCCTTATTAGGAACAGAACATAGTGGCAATTATCAGGGTCAATACAGTTGTGGTTGCCAGGATACAGTGATGTTTGCAGAGCAGTGCAAGATACACAAGATTAATGTCTAAGACCAATTGCCCTCTCTCAATCTTCTATATGCCTCACTGACTTCTAGAGATCATACGGAGAAACACAAAGTGACCTGAATGCTTCACTGCCTGAGGAAGTGACTCAGTTTCTCGGGAACTGAAAGGTACTCAGGAGCCATGAACTCCAACCTGAAAACCTATGACACATGCCTCTCAAGGATCAAAGTCATTCATCCCCTCCCATGTGGACTTCTCACAAGCTTGTAGGTGCGCATCTGTTTTCACAGCTAATGTCTTCTAGCTTACCATCTATCCAACACCCAAGAGTAAGCCTTTGAAAATGAATTCAAATCACTTTACTCTATCTTAACTTCCCTTAACAGATTCTCACATTACTCAGAGCAAAATGTAAACTCTCGCTTACTTCTGATTTCAGTTTAAAAGTCAGAGTCATGGTAGGTAGCTGAGGCTTAACTCAAACTTGTAATCTTCTCAAGTTCTAGGATTACAGCCAGGTGCCAACACATCCAAACTCTTCACACTAACACACAGTAAGAACTCAAAAATTATACTGAATACAGGAGGAGTGAAAGTCTGAAGCCCAGACAGCACTAATATTTGCAAGGGAAACTGGGAAGGTAGTACAGACATTACAAGAGAAGACCCAGAAGAGCAAAACTGGGGAACACATGCTGGAAAACAAGGAGGAGGTAAAGGACACCCAGCAATGTCACAAAGCACAAATGAAACAGCAGCTGCCGGGAACCCAGTAGAGCTTGGGCCCAGAAGGTGGTTGCTGGTTTGCAAGGCTAGTTAGAAGTTGGATCAGGTCTTGAGTGTGTTAGAAAGGCAGAAGAATTCAGGTTGGATGTGAGTGGACAGCAAGGTGGATGTGGCCAGAACCTGTGGAACCTCTTGTCTTAAAGAATAGACAGCTAAGAAAAATGTACAGGAATAAGCTAAGCAGACCAGGATGGGCATAGCAGACAGGTATTTTGTTTTCTTTCCATTTTCTGAAGTAAGAAGTATAACAAAGACACAAAGATGTCTCTGTGGGCAGGAAAAACAAAGGGGAAGGGAAGATTGATAGACTTTAACCTCAGTAGTGACGGCAATCAGAAGCACTGAGTGGGGATTGACTCAAGTGGAGAGTTTGCTTCCCTTCTGAGGAGGGCTAGAAGAGGAGCGGAGTAAGCTGCTAACAAAAGTCACAGGGCAAAGGAGAAGATGACTCTGCTTTCTTGGGATCCTAAATGTTCTGGTTAAATAAAAAGTGAGATCAGATACCAAGAAAAGTGCCAATGGAAGGCTGGTAAGAACAAGAAAGTTTAAAAAGGGGGCATTCTGCAGGGCGAGAAAATGATCTGTCAAACTGTGACATGCTAATAAAGATTATCATACATTTGTTTCAAAGTTTATGCTTAAATCTATGGTTAAATCCGCATATTTTAAGTATTCCAAATCTACAAAATATGTTTGTTCTCAAATTCCTCAAGAATGTGTTGCCCTGTGCCACCCACAGGATTTATTACTCGTACTGAGATGTAAGTTCTCAGAATTTGAAGGCTTTGAGAACAACCAGAGGAACATATTGGATTCACAGATTTCTGGTTCCTGATCTCAGGAAGGCTGACTCAGCAGGTCAATCAAAGTCAAAACTTCAGAGTGATCCAGATGGAGATGGGCTGAGCACCAGTAAAGCAGATTCATGGCTAAGTAACTCTGGGGATGGTTCATAATAATCCCACATGAGAACTTTTCAAAATGTTATTTTATCTAAGAAGATCAAAGAAGATCTGAGAGGCTTCAAAGAAATGCTATCTCATAGGTTAAGCTGTATTTAGTAGAGTCTAGAAGTATTGCCAAGAAGAGGGGGAGATGATTAAAGTCCATGAGAAGTAGAAAATCTTGGTGAAAAAAAGTGGCACAAGCCATTTGTAGTGTGATACTGTTCTTGGAGGGTTGTGAACAAACATCTATTCACCCTGGCGAGGGATCCCATGACAGATCAAAGTACAGATGCCACCAAAATCCATCTTGGTGAACCAATGCGTTTTCTTGGGGTTGCTTACAGGAATATGGGTGAGAGGTTACTTACAGGGAGGGAAATGGCTCAAAGGCAGCTGCAACACCAAGTGAAGGGACTCACACACAGGGGAGTGCTCCCTCCTGGACACCAGATTAGGCACAAGCCACACCCAAATACCTATATTCACAGAAAGAGTCTTTATCAGGAAAGAAAAATAAGGTGGCTGATTTAGAACTCAGAACTCAGGCAGAAAACAGCGGCAAATGACCTTGTAGGTGTGGTTTTTAAAAGGAAAAAAGGAGAGGCTTGTGTTAGAATAGATTAGGGTGTAGTGGTATGTTTTGATGGGGCATGTTAATTAGGTGAGTCAAAGTGGGCTTCTGACTGCTGGACTTCAATACTTTGATAGCTGGACCTTGCCAGTCAGTCTCAGGAATGAGTTTGGCCTAAGAAAGTATCCAAATAAGGAAATAGACCTTGGTGACTAACTTTAGGGCTGTAATCTATGGTTTACAAGTGGGAGGGAAGAGGGAAGGGCCAGGCCAATTTGGGTCCTGCTAGAGCCCTTTACCAAGGCCCACCCAGCACTGGAGATAGCTCAAAAAACTAGAAACGTGGAGCACACTGCACAGACTAAAGACAACTCAGCAAGTTAGCATGTCCTTTCCAGGTAGCTCAGTTGGTCTGAGCTTCTTCCAGACAGCTCAGTTGGACTGGGCTTCTCCTAGGCTAATAGGCTTGTCTGAGAATGCCCCTCAGCAGTCTTCAATGCTTATATATTCTTGAGGAGACAGGGGCTTAATGAATCTGCTCAGGTTCAGGGACTTCCTGAAGCTATTTCAAGTTATTTAATTCCTGTCATAAAGAGCTTCCCTGCAGGATGGAATGTCTCAATTCTGGAGAAGACTACACAACACAATAGAATAAGAGAATATTTGCACATGTATAAAATTCTCAGTTTTGATTTCTGTTAAATAATTGTTGCATTGCACTTGTATTCTCAGATTGTCAGGGGAGAAAGTCACCACATTCATACTGTTTCCAATGCTGTAATGAAGTAGGTAAGTTCATGCAGAGTCCAGTTTTCATTAGCTCATCTTCTGAAGGAGCAATGTGAAGAGGATATAGATATAGAACATTCATTGTAAATCCAGTAAATCAATACAGGATAGATATCACCTTATAAACACTGCTTGTGTGGTCATCACTCAACATTTGTGATGTACCTAAAAACTGCTCTCTCAAGTATATTTATTAAATACCTCTTATGATGTAGACACTAGAAAAGAAGCAGATAAAGATGTGAAAGTCACTGAGCCTCACACAGTCTAGAAACAAGTTGTGATGCACTGTTCAGTTCTTGTTATGTATATATTGTCTGTGAAGGCAATCAGAAACACATGGAAGCTATGCCAACTTACATGGTCAGTTAAATTCTAACTACAGAGTAATTCCAAATTATAAATAATCATTATGTAACTACAATTTTTAGGCGGTAATTGTTTACTTCAGAGTGGTATTATTTTTCTATACAGTTGTGACATATGTGAAAAATAAGGACTTCTACTTCAGTGCCAGGAGATATACGAGAATGTCCACAGTATTATCTCATAACAGCAAAAGTTAGAAACACAAAACTAGAGTCATATCAACCATCAGAAGCATTTTTCTTAATACTGGTATATTAAAATAATAATTCATGCTATACAAGTAAAATCATTGAAATATAATGTGATTAGAAAGATAATGTGATTATACCAAAAGAATGTTATGTTGAATAAAAATATCTAATATAAAATACACACAGTATATTTTTTATAAAATATAAAATTATGATGGAGCCATCAGGTGGCTAGTTACAAAGGACTGTGGGAGAATAATGAAAATTCCATTGAATGATTCTGCTGAGAGCAATAAGAAAGTGGGTAAAGGGGAGACGGCAGGTGTGGCACTCACCCTGCAGTTACAGTTCATGTGAGCACAATCTGTTAAAGTAGTATCTCGTTGTTTATATGCTACATTTACTTAAAAAAACATGTTTATTTAGCTACTGAAAACTCAACAAAATCAATTTAAGATTGAAAATAATGTATTTCTGCTTTTATATGCTTATTCACTCAGCTTCTGAATTACACTGAATATGAGCCAGGAATAAACCTGCTTTTACATCAGGGAAATGCAAATAAAACCTACATCCAGATTCTCAGTCAAGTTAGTATGGCTATTGTAAAGAATGAAAAAATGACAGGTAGGTGTGAATGTAGGGGGAAAATTCATGCATTGTAGGTGGTAATGTAAATTAATGCAGTGACTATGGAGAAACAGTAAAAAATAGAGCGACCTAGTAACCACCTATACCAACAATGGATACATATGTTAAGGAAATGAAATCCACATACAAAATCAAAACGAACAAAAGAAAAACCAAATAACCAAACAGCAAAGACAAGATATGGAGTTAGCCTAGATGTCTGTTAACAGTTGCATTGATAAAGGAAATATATATATATATATATATATATATATATATATATATATATATATATATAACTCATAACATGTGTCATATTAGAATATTGCTCAAATATAAGTTTTTAAGATAATGGGAATGCAAGGCATCACGTCGAGTGAAATAAGTAGATACACAAAGACAACTATCATGCTTCCTCTCATGTGATACTTAAGACACGTGATTGAACAATAGAAGAGGGGTTGTTAGGCCCTGGAGAGGCACAATAGGGACAAGAAAGGAGACAAGATAAATAAGTTAACTTGTACAATTAACACATGTTGATTGCATGAGAATCTAGAAGCATGAAAATGCTCTTACCAGTGACTGTTGTTCACTGGTCATAAGCACAACAGTAGCAGAGCATCAACAAGTGACTTGTCAGAGAAGCAGGTAGGCATTCACTCAGTAAAGTTACACTACATGCTAGTTTGTCATGGCTATTATGGGCTATCTGAGACTGTCTGCCTGGATTAAAGCAGGTTACCTTGTTTGGAAAGTAATTGCAGCTGTCTTTTGCATACCCTGTCGGTGTATGTACAGTATGGAGTGTCTGTCACAGGTGATGCTGAGAGCCAATGAGAATGCAACAACTCCAGAGGAAGATGAACCATATTATCAGGGAGACCAGAGTATTTTTCCAGTGGGGACAAAACTGGAATCTAGTTTGCACAATGAACTGAATTTAGTGAGGGAAGGGAGCAGGAGGAAAGATCCTGGGCTATGAGGCAGGGAAAGGAGCAGGCTGTCCAGCCAGGGTTGGGAAGAAAAAGGGAGTTTCAGCTTGACTGTAAAAGCTTCAGGGATCGGAATGACTGAAGGATAATGTCTGGGTCAGGCTGTAATGAAAGCTGGCCCCTGAGTTCAGTATGAAATGTGAACTGTAGTAGACGTGAACACCATAAAGGCAGAGAGACCAGAGTGAAAGCAGTTGTTCATGAGTTAGAAAGAAGGCACTGGTGGAGGGCACAGGACAGAAGGAAATAACTAGACAGTTAACAGGAAGAGAGTCTGTGCTGTGTAACTGCTGACTGGATCAGTGGACACTAGGCAGACAGGCTGCAAAGTCCTGGGGAGTCCAAGTATTCTGATAATAAAACTTAAGGCAATTCTAAGTAGACTGAATTTTAACACCTTTTTTTTACTAAAATTAGGTGGTCAATAAGAAACTTACTAAAAAGAATAAACTGAATGTTTGGACTTTAACAGACACATTCTGGTACTTGTTATGGCCCCCTGACAGGGATCCAGTAGAAAAGGTCAGTAGCCTGGGGTGGGAGTGGGGGAAGACTAAAGAAAGCAAGTTTGGAATAGAGCGGGGGAGGGGATGCAGGAAGAGTAAAGGGCTTAGGAGAGAAGCCCTGTAGGTGGTTTACCTTCTCTCATTATCACATTGCTACTCCCATTGGAGTTGGCATGTTTTACAGTACCCACTATGTGCCAGGTGCTATACATGTGATTTATGTACATGAACTTGTCCACAAAGGGCAAGGTGCAACAGCATGCTTTTGATCTGCCTCTCTCTTTCCACTTTACCTCCCAGCACTGTTCTAACTGATGACACAGTGCCTTGTCAGGAGTAGCACAGTGAGGTCCCAAATTTTCCCCCCTTGGCTATGTTTATCTAATGCACCCAATTATGTTAATGAAAAAATAAGAGGTGAAAGATAACCTTTACACAGGTAGACATTTGCATGCTAATTACACTGCCTAATTTATATTGCTCCTTTTAATGATGGCTTTCATTCTTACTTAACAAGATTTTAAGAAAACATTAACAGATTGCAAACCCTATTCCTGGTTTAGTGCTCTACTTAATAGACCAGCTGAATATTAATCACTGGTAGTGGCTTTACATAGGATAGAGCTTGAGGTCACTGGGAACAGCAAGGTCAGCCTGTGTGCCTTAGATGCATCATCCAGTAGGTCCTTTAGGAGACCCAGCACCAAGGTAAACTGGATACATTCCTCAGGGGGCATAGCCTGCTTCTATTTTGCAGTTGTGCTGTGTGCTGCAGGCTGTTGGGAAGACACATGGTAATATGGATGTGATGTGTTTGTACTGAGACACCAAACTACAAGATGGTGTCTATCTCAAATTCTCTTACATCATCTGACAACAGATGTCTGTGACAGCTACTTTGATGAGTCAAAAGATTTTTTTCTTTTAGGCATTGCATCCATCTTTAGTCAACTCAAGAAAGCAGGCTTTTTGAGTGGCAAAGCCCAAGAATACGTGCCATCTGCCACATACACAAGTTGTATTTGTGGTGTCAATCATCATCCCAACTGAAGTTCAGGTTCCTTTAAGGAAGAAACTGTGTCTTATGCTTAGCCTGCAAGTTCTACCATGTCACATAACCTGTGAAGGAAATCCTCATGTTCTCCTCTGCCACTTGTTTGTCTCAGGTAAAGTTTGTCCGGGCGTTAGTTTGTTCTGCTGATATAGGAATACCTCTGGAAGATGAAACAAGAGAATCATTCTGATGCCACTGTGTAGAACTATACAAATGACCAAATATAGCCAGAAGAGTGTTAATAGTGCTTGCCTCAAGAAGGGCTGCATTCACACAATCTCATTTAGTCATTTCATTACTGAAGACTGAAAGTGGTCAATGAAGACTATTTCTCTTATGTGGCAAACCTCTTATGACAGGAATGTCTAAACTGGGGGAAATACAAGCTTTACACGATTCATCCATTACTCTAATATGGGGCGATTGACTTATATGTTTTAAATATGTTAAAAATATTTTTGTTCATTAACAAAAATAGGAGAGAAAATAAATACAAATAATAAGAAAGTTAAGTAATTACCCTTGTCAAAGTGATATTAAGGCCGGGCGGTGGTGGCGCACGCCTTTAATCCCAGCACTCGGGAGGCAGAGGCAGGCAGATCTCTGTGAGTTCGAGGCCAGCCTGGTCTCCAAAAGCGAGCTCCAGGAAAGGTGCAAAGCTACTCAGAGAAAACCTGTCTTGAAAAACCAAAAAAAAAAAGTGATAAGTGATATTAATTGGAAAATAAATTCTTATTTTTAAAATCATATAGCTAAAATAATACTTGGTTTTATGCGTTTTTCTCGTTCTTTTCTAATACTTATTCATTAAATTATTGTTCTTTTTTGTTGTTGTTGTTTTATGAGACAGGGTTTCTCTGTGTAGCTTTGCACCTTTCCTGGATCTCACTCTGTAGACAAGGCTGGCCTCGAACTCATAGAGATTCCCCTGCCTCTGCCTCCCGAGTGCTGGGATTAAAGGCGTGTGCCACCACGGCTCGGCTAAATTGTTGTTCTTTATCTTGTTTGGCCTAAATGTTTTCTCAACTTGTATTTTAGATGTAAAACATAACATGAATTTATATCTAATCCTATGTTATTAAAATCATGCATGTCAAAAAAAAAAAATCCCATCCCAGCACATTTTCTTCTGAATGTACTTTCAAGTCCATGTTTTCCAAAATTTTCCCATGAAAACATACATAATTGAATGAGCAGACTTCATTCCAGAAGTTTTGAAGCCTTTTAAGCTGTAAGAAGGATGTGAGAAAGTAGGATATCATCCCTCTTTTTATTTAGAAGCATCTCATGTGTGTCCATGTAAGTGAGAGAAACTGAAGCCCTGAGGACTGAACCCAGACCCTCCAGCATGGCAGGTAGACTCCAACCTGACCCACAAGCACAGCTCATTGAACACAGGCCATTATCATAGTTTAGATCCTGAATGATGCTCAGAACATTGTTGCTGAACATATTCATCTTTGCTGGCTTTCTTCTAGGATATTCACTTCATTTCATTAATGCTGGAAAAGTGAAGCTGTTTTGTCTCTTTGCAGTTTCTGTTGAAACATCTGCATCTGATTTCTCAAGGAAAGAGTTTCATAGAAGTAATAAAATCAAATAAGGTCACAGTCAAAATAATCATTTCAAAATAATTATAGACACCACTAATTTTGTCATTTGAATTTTTAACATGATCTTGTGGTCTTCTCTTTAAGCAATAATTTAGAATTTATCACCAGTAAGAGTTTAGGAATCATGTAGTTTGTTATGGTGAAAGAAATTTAATTAATTTCTGTGGCACATTCCAGATCATTCTAAAACCTGCAATAGAATTATTTGCATATTTAATTAGTAAGTGGTAATATGCACACAGTTGTTTGCATTTAAAGTAATCTCTCTGATACTGATTATTGCTTGAGGTAAAACACAAGTGCAATCATAGGAAACACTCGGGTTGAAAGAGGAGTGAAGGAGACATCAGCCTTGCCAGAAAGAGGATCACTGGGAAAGACAGCAGCAGAGTAGGATGACATACTCAAATGGTCCTTATAGCTCATTAGCTAAAACCAAACTGACACTCATTCTTCAGTAAAAGGTCAGTCTATAAATCCATAGTTCTATGTGTTCAATGATTAGGCTGATAGCAAGAATAAGGACAATTTTTAATTCTCCCAAATAACTAAAAGAAATTGACAATAACTATATAATAACTAAATCTATAATAATAGATTATTCTTAAACTTATATTTGCTAAATAGATATCAAAGTAGCAAAGGAAAATAACTGCTTGAAGTTTTATATCCAGGGAAACATTACTATCATCAACCCATAAATAAATCACATTTTTTAATACAAATATTCAGAGGAATTCTATGTATAACTTTCCACTGGAAATCTCTGGATGGGACCATCAGACTACATTTTAGAGAGGAAGCATGCAATAAGAACGTACAGGCTATTCAAACAAACAGTGAGCACAGTGGATAATTAACAAAGAAAAAACTTTCTGGAAATTCCTTAACAGAGAGAAAATAGAAAAGCAAAGTTGTGAATGACTATAATCCTAGAGCTGACATCTACTTCCATTGCACAATTAACACTGTGGTCCATCTGGAGGGAGGGAGGAAACCGCTGCTGTCTGTCTGCTATGCTTTCTGTTGCTTGTTAAATACATCCTTAATTGTGAAGAAAGCTAGCAAGGTTTCTAGATTTGAGACTTTATATAAATATATATATATATATTATATGTAAGTTCTGCCCTTCCTTACTTACAATTTTACCTATGACTTTAAAATGTTTCCTTTTTCTTTTTCTTTTCATGAAAATGAAGTCTGTTTTAACTGCTACCCAAGTACATAAAACACATTTCAGGGAGCTATCATGTGATGTTTCAATATATGCACTGATCTATAAATTTAAATCAGGTGAAAAATCTGTCTCCTAACATTTATCATTTGTAATAAAAATACTAACTATCCCTTTTCTACCTGTTGTAATATAGAATACATTACTGCTTACTGCTGCGCAGTCACACCAGGGAATGAACTCCTTGCTCTTACCTGCTTTAGCACCAGGAGCAGCCAGCCTCTCCTGCACCCCTGCTCTCCCAGTCTCAGGTAACCAGAGTTTACTCTCAACTTTCCTTGACCTACTAGGCAATGCTCTGGTATTGTATATCTATTTTTTTTTTAACATCCTAACTAAAGTTTCCCTTCCCTCCCCTCTTCCCAGTTCCTCTCCCCTACTTCTCTTGTCCCCTTTCCCATCCACTCCTCCACTGTTTCTTTTCAGACAGAGGCAGGCCTCCCATGGAAATCGGCCAGCCATGGTATATCAACTTGCAGTGACACTAAGCACCTCCTTTTCTATTAACACTGGGCAAGGCACTCCTGTATGAGAAATGGGTCCCAAAGCAGACAATGGAGTCCAAGACAGCCTCTGCTCCCACTGTTAGGAGTCCCCACAAGAAGACCAAGCTGCACAGCTACATATGGAGAGGGCCCAGGTCAGTCCCATGCAGGCTCCCTGGTAGCAGCTTCAGTCTCTGTGAACCCCTATGAGCCCGTGTTAGTTGATTCTTTGGGTTTTCTTGTTGTGTCCTTGTCCCCTCTGCCTCCTACAATCCTTCCTCCTCCTCTTCTGCAGGATTCCCTGAGCTCCATCTAATGTTTGGCTGTGGCATCTGTTTTCATCAGTTGCTGTGTGAAGGCTCTCTGATGACAGCTGGGATAGGTATCAATCTATGAGTACAGCAGGCATCATTAGGAATCATTTCATTGACCTTTTTTTCATTCATGTTTGGTTCTACCCTAAGTCTCTGGTCTATTCCGCTCTGGGTCCCAGCCCTCAGAACTGAGCTCCTTCTAGAGGTATGGGTCTCCAGCTGTGCCGGTCATCACTTGGTCACTCCCACAATTTCTGCTCCACCTTTACCCCAGCTCATCTTGGAGGCAGGAGGAATTGTAGGTGGAAGGGTTTGTGGCTGGGTTGGTGTCCCAGTCCCTCTCCTGGAACTCTTCCCTGGTTAGAGGAGATGGCTGGTTCAGGCTCCATATCCTTTATTGCTAGGAGTCTTGTACGTTTTATTTGTCATCACTCTTGTGTGTTAACGCTTAGGCATCACACTGCAGAAAGGTGGTCAAGGTTGGGGGGAGCCTATTGCAGCACCACAGACTGGGAGGAATCTTTTGCACTGAGTGTGGGATATGCCTTGACCAGAGTCAGGTGTTACAAGAGAAGGTAAGCATAAGAAACCGTTACCGTGTTTAGTCATGTTGAAAAACTTAGCAGGGATTTGTCCTCAAAAAAGAGGCATTTTCAGCACAGCCAGGGAGTGCTGGATAACTGACAAAGACTCCTAGGATATTTGTTTTTCACTTATAGATTCAGTGTATTCCTTGAAGATTTAAGATTAAAAAAAAAAAAGTGACTTGAGAGAACATCCAAAGATCCTCCTTTCCCATTGCCTCTTATCTGTAATGCCAAGGTACTGGCACTAAACTATTCCTAACTCTGAAACTTTATGTCAATATTTTAAAAACTGAAACAAACAGCAACAACAAAACCACCTGAAAAAATATTTTGAAGAAATAACCAGTCCTTTCTATTGCTCATTGTCTTGGAAATGAAGTCTTGTAATCTGATATCAAGAAACCAATTAAACTTCAAATAGTCTTTGTATTTTCAACTAAGAATGTATTCCTTTTAAGAATAAAACTTTTCATGGAACTGCATAATGAGCTCTGCATTCATTAACATGTCTTAAACATTTGTAGGGAATGTACATTATGTTCTGCATTAAACTTCCAATAACTCAGCATAATTTGGGGTTAGGACATTTCTTGTCCTATTTCTGGATGGAATGAGATGAGAGATGGGAGTGATAATTACCTAAATAGTGAGTAGCTCTATCAGATCTTTGAAGCTGCTGAACATAAATTGATGGTGATTATATACATCTGACAACTTCAGAGAAAAAGATGGCCTATTAATTTCTACTCACTGGACTTTATATCCCACCCTTAGTCTGTATCACTTAGGAGGTGGCTTGTTTTAAACAGCTCCCAAGATCTTCACCTTTACATACTGTGGCTGACATCTAATCATCAGGAAGATAGAAGGCCAACACTCAGTGAAATAGTACCTGTAACAACTGTAAAATCCAGCAGAGATTAAGCAAATTTGGTCTTAAAATTTGCCCCTCACCCCTACTCCAAAAAGGGATGTATCTGCAGACTCCAATGTATCCTTGGGCTCCAATGCCCTTCAGAGAGGATTTCTCAAAGGGCTCCAGCTCTATCTATGCAGAAGCTATTGGCGTCCTGTTTCAGCTCAGGGCCCTTGTCCTCAGGCCTCTTCTGCAGAGAGTTGTGGAGCCGCTGACGGCATGACAAGGAAGACATGAGGGGAAGAGAAAGCAGACCAGATGCTCCAGATGGTTATAAGTGCCGGTCTCCCCAATGGATGTGAGAAGAGTCAAGATGTTCCACCTATGCCAGGAAATGAACACCGAGACCCCGACTGTTCTTGTGGAAATTACTTATTTTATCCACGTTTGTGTCTGTGTCATGGCCACGTCTGCTCTGTTTCCTAAACCTTTTATCTGGGCCTAGTCCAAGGTAAAACCAGTAACTGGGCATTTGTTAAGTTTTGGTGCTTATGAGTCACCAAATAAATCCACCTAATGAAGAAAGGGGGAGGGAGGGAGGGAAGGAGGGGGGAGGGAGGGAGGGAAGGAGGGGGGAGGGAGGGAGGGAGGGAGGGAGGGAGGGAGGGAGGGAGGGAGGGAGGGAGGGAGAATGTTCTGCTATTCTACTTCTGGACTCTGGTGCGTAACACCTGCTCTAGCTGTCACTGAGGCCATCTGCATAAATGTAGTTCTGCCCTTCTTACCCCTTCAGCAAAGGTAATGTTTCCAGATACTTTCTACTTTAAACACAGAGCCTAAGTCTTTTAACACCAAACAAGGCAGTGTGTGGTGTACATATGTTCTCTTCTTTGGATGTCACAGAGTTGCCTGCAAGAGTCTTCGAGGTACACAAATTTATTTTGTTTCAGAAGAGATTTAGGTTTCCAAACTACTGATTTTTCAAATTTTATTCTCATGGGATTTCCAGGAATTGTTTAGTTTTATGCATTAAACTTTCTTTTTTGTTTTGTTTTAGTTTCTGTATATTCATCTTTTATTCTAGACATCTTGTATAATTGTACATACAATGATGGCACATTTAATATCATTAATAAATCAATATGGATTACATTAGTATTACTATATTAAATTTCATTTTGTTCTTTTTCATTTTTATATAGTGTCCTTTTTCTATTACGTACTCTATCTGGGATATCACAATCCATTTAGACATCACATCTCTGTAGATTTCTCTAGGACATGATAATTTTCGTGGTTCTCCTTGGATTGAACAAAGTGATAGTTTAGAGTTGTACTGGTTCACTGAACTTTGTTGAATTTTAGAACATCTTGATATTAGCTGATCAAATGATAGGCAGAAGATAGTAACTGTCAATTTAAAGGCAGATGATTACTACAGATTGATTGAAGAAAATTAAGAAGAATTAACTATTCTAGTTGGGTGGAGAAAATGTACAATAAGAGAAAATAGCTGTTGAGTTTATTAATTACTCTTTGGTGTTGTTTTAAAACTCCAATTACGTATAATACAATTTCCGAGAAAACAAACTTTTTGAGACTTTGTCTGTTACTCAAATTTTCTCTAGTTTGGATAGGTAGCCATCAATGTTTACTCTGAAAGAAGAAAGGACAGGACTAGAAAGTCAGACTCCGACAGTGAGTAACTGTTGTGCGTGCTTTCAATGAAATCCCAATTCCGGTTTATTGTCTGTTCGTAATCCCTTTTGGACACAGGATGTTTGCATAACCGACTCGCCATCTAGTGGCAATAAGTGGAAATGAACACGCTAGCCCTTCCTGGAAACCTGAGCAGAACATTCACCTAGAAAATACACTTGATAAAATGCACCAATTCTTCTAAAACATTAAACTGTCGTACATTTTATGACTTTGAAGGACTTATTTACCATCCACATTTACCAACTGGACTATCTATGACAAGGGGAAGTCAGTTCTTGGGTCTCATATTCTAGCTAAAAAATTTGGAGACAATACCTACCTAGTTTGGGGTCTGCTGGTAACAGAGCAGAGGTTAATTGCTCAGACCATGCAGTTAGCTGAGTTGGGATCAAAATTCTGCTTCTCCTTCCTATAATTAGATTAATGAACTTTGGTAAACATTTCCTAAGATTTCTGATCTGGCTTCCTGTGAAACTGTCTTTTTTTTTTTTTTAATTAGAAAACACAAATTATAAGTCTTTGGCAATAATATAATACCTGTTTAGGCACCCTGATGGTTATGAAACAAACACGTCTAAAATGTGTAACCCTCTTCTTCCACCCAGACAAAGTAAAAAGCAGAAATTGTTCATCTAGTAGTTGGGGCCTGTTACTCGCTATGACTGCTCCAGGAAGGAGAGAATTTACACACTCTCTGGGGAAGTCCCAGAGTAAATATGGGCCTGAATCTACTAGTGATTCAGCCATCATGAAGAGCAATTGGTGGAAGATGCAATTTCTGCCAGCTTCCCTTTCAAGTGTTAAGGGGCTCGATTCTGGATCAATCACAGAACTATTGTTTATACTTCTGCTGCCCTGTCTTGTTCGAGTCTATCTGGACAGGGAAGAAGATACTAAAATATGTTGGGATTTTTTTAATTACTGGTTTCTTGAGAAGCACACATCCATCATTGTTGGAAGCAATGAATTGAGCAAGTCTTTTCAAGAAAGAAGTACAGATTTGATGGACAGATGGAGAGACTTAGAAGAATTCTGTGTCCTGGTAGATGGCACCCAGGTTTCAGGGCAACATGAAATCCTTTAATTGTGAACCACTGGGTATATAAGATATTCTTATATCTTCTGATCACTCTATTTCCTAAACCACAGACTCATTGCTTGTGACTATTCTCGACCATACACTAAATGAGGTTTTTGCTCTTTCATTTACTCAAAAATTTTTTTTTTTTTTTTTTTTTTTTTTTTTTTTTTTTTTTTTGGTTTTTCGAGACAGGGTTTCTCTGTGTAGCTTTGCGCCTTTCCTGGAACTCACTTGGTAGCCCAGGCTGGCCTCGAACTCACAGAGATCCGCCTGGCTCTGCCTCCCGAGTGCTGGGATTAAAGGCGTGCGCCACCACCGCCCGGCCCATTTACTCAAAAATTTTAATTGAATGTTTCCCAACCACAAATAGCGAATAGTCGGTCACTGGTAATAACTCAATGACTGTCTTGTGGGCCTTTCCATTTAAATAGACACTCAACAAATATTTTTAATGCTGTTCTGTACTAAATATTTAAGTATGTAACCTACGGAGGCATAAAAAGTCCCTGCTCTAGGGAAGGCACAGTCCAGTGAGGAAAACAGATGCACAAACACACAACAAACCAGTGAAAGAACGGACCAGTACTGAAGGCTACTCTGGGTCATTTGGTCAGAAGCTAACTTTGTCTGAACAATGAGGATGCAGTCAGCTGAATATCCGTCATGTGAATGTGACACACGGGAAAGGATCTGCTAGTGACAGATGAGGAAAACAAGTTTGGAATGCTCGAGAAATGGAGAACGAAAATTTCTCAATGAGAATTTTTGTTTCCATTTTTTTTCCCAAGAAGAGACAGTTTTCAGCTGGCAGTCTTACAACCCAGATCAACACCTTCCCTGTTCTGAACGCCATCATGAAGAACCATGTTAAATTCTTCATCAATATTGTGCTGTACCCAAAAAGTAGCTTAGAAGAAGCTTATGTGACCTTTGAGCATCTGTTGGGAATGTATGCATGCTCTGGTTGCTGTATTAGATATTTTGCACAACACATCACTTCAGAGGGTCTCCTCATTATCGTAAGGTATAAATATTTTTATTTTATAGACATGCTCATAAACAGCTTAGATTCATGCTCAGATTTCTTTTGTACCTCAATGGAAAGAGAAACATAAGAGCCATGGACAATGTAACTCTATTCAGAAGCAATCTTAATCTAAAGATACCATTCAGGAGTCTTAGTGATCAGCATGAGCTCTGGCTATATATCGATGACCAGCATGTACCCGCCTTCCCAAACTCACCCAGCTGTAGCCACTAATACCCTCCTCATTTCTGAAATATGATATTTCTCCAAAATGGCCACTAATACAGGTGTGGCTGTGAAGGGAATATTCATTTTGTCTTAAGAAAATGAAAGCCTTAAAAATTAAGAAAAAAATACATACAAAAGTTTTTAAGCCATGCATAACGAGAAATGACCAGTTCAGTTTTTTTTAGTTTAGTAAAAAAAAAAAATAGCAATAAAATTATCTGCAAAGAAATTTGCCATTAAAATGAAGCAAGAATAAAATATAAATAGCTATTCTTGATAAAGTAAGTAGTTAATGTGTAAAAAAATTTACATATTGGGAGATGGAGCTAAAAAACAACAACAAAAAACAGAGTATCTTAAGACTAGGTAGAAGGCTCAGTGGTAAATTGTGTGCTGCCCAAGCACGATGAGCGGGGGTTCAGATCCCCAGCAGCCATCCAAGTGTCAGGTGGGTATGGTGGTTCTCCTGTAATTGCAGCACTCCTAAGGCAGAGACAAGAGTCCCTGAAGCAAGCTAACTAGCAAGGCTAGCTACAATGGCAAGGTCAGGATTCACTGTAAGATGCTGCTCAATGAACAATGTAGGCAGTGAGCAAAGACTTCGGACACCAGCCTTGTACCTCCACATACATGTGCAAACAAACAAATCAATCAAATCAAAGGTATCCGATGAGTCACTAAGTGATGATCTTTATGCAGATCTTTATTAATACAGAAGAAGGCATTTAACTAAACTTGGTTAAAAATTTTAAAACAAACATTTTTAATACACCCATATTTGGAATATAAAGCATTTTACAGACAAAAGCATGTTTCTTTGAGCAAATGAAGTATACAGATGTCCTAGGAGATAACAGATCATTTAAAAGAAAAAAAATCAAAGACTAGAACAGGGTGCATTCTGTTATCTGCACAGTCACAGTGACAAGCACTTTCAAATGAACCTTCCTTTGATGTGGGCCCCATGGTAAACTCACAGAGTGCTCCAAAGCTGTGTTTCATCTTATCTGCAGATGGAAACTTGTCACTAACAATATGCAGTGATTCGCAGCAGGACTGAACCCTACCTGTGTAATCAAGCAGAAGCTCATGAATCTCTGATGTGGCTCATCTGGCACATTCTCATCAAAGGAGGGACTGAGACAGATCATGACATTGCCATGCTCTCTAAGCCACAGCTTGCTAGTACAGCATGTCTGTCCTTATAGACAGCAAACTCTTTCTTCTATAAGCAGACACTTATGCTAGCTTTGCAAATTCCTTTCTCCAACTCAGAAAGGCCTGATGATGGTTTTAAACAATTGTTAGTATTTCCAGTGATTTGGTTTATCTGCTCTTCATCAGACATATCATTTAGATGTAGGCACTGAAACCCTGTGATACATTATTCAAATGCATGGCCTCAAAGGGTTTTAAATACTGAACCAAGGGAAAAAATGTTTCTAAGAAACTCAGAAAGTAGTGTATATATTAAATATATAATTTAAAAATATATATGAGGCTGGGCAGTGGTGGGATTATCCCGAGTGCTGGGATTAAAAGCATGAGCCAGGCGGATCTAGGTGAGTTCGAGGCCAGCTTGGATTACCAAGTGAGTTCCAGGAAAAAGCTGCAAAACTACACAGAGAAACCCTGTCTTGAAAAAACCAATATATATATATGAAAACATTTAAAAATTTAAAATATTTAAAATAAATATGTATTAAAATATTACACAAGAGGACTCAAAGACAAAGTTGTATAACCTGATGGAGAGGTCAAATTGTCCTTCCTTCCCAGCTCTACAAGGAAAGAGGAAGTGAAATGAAAAGAAATAATCAAATAATTTAAATACATAGAAACATTTCCTAAAACTCGAGGGTTTAAGATTCAGGCTGAAGGACCCATTAGATACCTGGGTAGTAAACATTAGGAATGAGGGAGAAGATTTTCAAAACTTTATGAGAGCTAAAAGTGTACCTTCTAAGAATCAGACACGTGGATATTGTTGTTTCCCTAAAACACTACTCGAGACGAGTGGAACAAGGGGTTTGCCTCCCTGCCTTTCATGCAGCCACCCTACTCACTGAGAGCAATGGTGAAATAAGTACCCTTCTAGGCATTCAAGGTTGTAACCCTTTGGTATCTCTTGAGTTTCAAATACCTGTTTTCAGTAAAATCAAGTATGAGTTCCACAGAACTTCATTCACTTCCTGAATCAGGTACTTATTGACCGAGAATGTCAAAACACTAGGTGGAGTGATGTGGATGTGAGGGGACAAGCAGGCTGTTCACGTTCAATTTGAGGAATAGAGATTTGAAAAAATCTGTGTCATGGGTGCATTGGAAGTCTTTGGGTGCAGAACTCAAGTGTTACTTATGAAAGCAAGCAAGAAGCTTTCTCCAGGCATAAGAATGCAAATAAAACATTAGTGACTAGTCCATGGGAAACTGAACATTGGTCATGTAAGATACCAATACCCCTCAACCGAGGTGGCTGGATCCTGAATCAGAGCATGTAGGAGCTAAGGGTAAAGTGACTGGCTTTCAAATACCTGTCAAGTTTCATTCTAAAGGAACGAAGCTGATAGAACAAGAAGGATTCTAGTAACTGATATGGGAGTAATTTTATAGGCTCTTAAGGCCTTTTGCCCATGTCTATTTAAAATATGAGCATGTTGACATTATAATCTCCTGCATTAAGAATAAACCCAATCACCAATAATGTGTGTGTGTCACATTGAGGTCAGAAATGAAAGCCCTTCCTCTCGGTGTTTTTTAAAACAAGAGCAGGCCCAGATTTGAATGCTCCAGTTCCTTCCGCTGTGTTCTCTGTTGTCCCCGCCTGTCTGTTCTATGAGTCCGAATCTGTGCCTGCCTGAATGCTGGCTTGAGAACCTGTCCCTGTGTCTGTGTCTGTGTGGCTGTGTGGCTCTCTGTGTGAGCACCCCTAACAAAGGTGTTCTCTCTTTTAATGAACAGCACAGACAGCATGGCATGAGGAAGGAGTGGGGGAGACTTTACCAAAATCTTTAACAGAGTTTTACAAGGGATTAAGTCATTGGCTCTGACTGACCCAGATAAGAAACAAACACTAATCAAGCAATACCTGAACACTGTTTCAGCATTTATGGTGGATATTATAAGGCCACTTTTAGCCTATATTCTGTTTCCAGCAAATGATTAACATAATGTACATGCAATGCTCTCTGTTTCAGGTACATGAAAGAATATATGTTGTAAGGTTACAGCTATACATTATCTTAGATTGTAAAATCTGATTATACTGGAAATCCAAGACAAGTAATGGTGGTTGTCACATTGTTCTGTTAACAGGCTGAGGACATAGTAGGACATGAGTCTTGAGTCTTAGGTGACTTCAAGGTGTAATATTAACTCTGGCTATGAGGTCCAGCAAAATTCCAGTCTCTTAGAGTGTATGATATATTTATATCAGAATGCATTGCCACAATTACCTGTTTATTTTGCCTGTCACTAGTTCATATCAGTAATATATATTATGAGAGAAAGTAGTTAATATAAAATATTTACTTAAATGAGTACACTCAATAATGCTTGTTATTTGTTCAATGCAGATATGCCTCTAGATGTTTCATTTGGGGGAAGTCACCAATTACCTTCATCTATCACCATGGAGACAGGCATTTTAGTCCTGGGCTAGGAATGAGATAGAAGAAAGATCTTACAGTAATCAGTTTTCTGTGGTGTTTGAAACTGAACCTATTAACCTGGAACTTCATTGCAAGCATTTTATGAACTGTGATCAGTGGACTGCTGTTTCTCTTTTAAATGGCTTAACTAGAAATCCAGTGTTCTCCAAGCTATCTTTCACAAGAGTGTCTGAGATGGGAAAAAGTCACCTCCAAACTCCTGTTCAGACATCACCGCTTGCAATTTTGCATGTCAACTGGCCACCAGGACTGCTAAGTAGCTTTCAGGTGCTCACTGATGTGCACGCTAACAGAATTGGAAGCTCCTTAAAAATGTGCAGGAACTGTGTAGAATGATCAAGGTAGCTTATAGCTACTGTTGCCTACAAAATAAACATGGAACTAATTAAGTAGTGAAAAGCATACGAATATGGAATGGTCAAGACCTTCAGTGAAAAAAATGAGAAGTAAATATTCAATAATCTAACAAAGCAGGCCAAAGAAATGCTGTTACTTCCTCTTTCTGTATCTTTCTTTTTATGCCACTCTCCCCAGCTCCTTCTTCTCCTTCTCCTCCTCCTCCTCTTTCATTTGTTAACTGACCAAAAAATCATATTTAAAGAGACTGATTTGCATGGAGTATCACTTATTTCAGCCTTATCTTCTGGAAAAATCCAAATCAGCAAGGGTGTCAATTAAATGCCAGGTGAGGGGAAATCAATATCTGTGCTATGTTTTTTTTCTCATAACACTTTAAGAATAAACTCCTAAAAGATTCACAGAAAATCTGATGAGGTAAGGAGTTCACTAAGACTCAGATTTCTCAACCCACATTCTCTGTGCTCAGTCATGCTTGCTCTCTGTGCTTTTGGAAAGGACCCACATTTGTGTAATTCTTACATTTCTAGCCTCTACTTTGTCTGGCACTCAGTGGGTTCTTAAAGACATTTGTTTTCAGAGTTGCAGGAAAACTTATTATAGTAGATAATTGGAAAAGTAAAGAAACCTATCCAGTCATTTACCATTTTCTCTTTCTCATTACTCAGTCAAGCATGTGTGAATATAGAAGCCCTGGGAAAAGAAATCATGTCCAAGAATTTATTAGAGCAAGAAATTTTTGTAGGTCAGAGAGCTCTAGCCAGTCCTGGTCATAAAAAAGTAGTAGACTTTTGTTTTCTTTCTGGATGGATTCATTTTTTTAACAATTAAATTTAGAGATGTGGGTCTGGGAACATCGCTCAATAATAAAGCAGTTGCTTATGATGTACAAGGCACTGGGTTCAGTATCCAGCAGTAAGCTGCTTGCCTAATATCCACAAGGTCCTAGATTCAATTTCCAGTGTCAACAAAAATCTGTCAATAAATAAATAACAACAAACAAAATTTAAAGTCTAGAATAAAACTCAGTCATTCAGAGAAGAGCAGTTATTTTATCATCATATCTATTTGTTTTTGTGACTAGTTTTTCTGTCACATTGTAAACTGCTTATGGCCTAGAACTCAGCTTACATACTTTTACAATAAAAAAAATGATACAATATTTAATCATCTGTACAAGAGAGACAATGCCTAATCAGAACTAGGAATTTTAAAACATCAACATGGTTATATCTATAATCTGTTTAAATCCTAATCCTAGTCTTTCTCTAGTGCCTAGCACAATGCCTAGGAAAATACTACACATGCCATAAACAGTTGATGAATTCAAAAGAAGAAATGAATGAATAATGAATGCATAAGCAACACAAGTAGATCTCTCAACAATACCCAGCTTCTAGATTGTCAACATTCACACTGTGATCTAGAATAAGACAATTTTGCCAGCTTTCAGTTTTGTTTCACACAGTACTGGAAATCCTACCCAAGAAAATTAGTTAAGGGTTGGGGATTTAGCTCAGTGGTAGAGTGCTTAACTAGCAAGCGCAAGGCCCTGGGTTCGGTCCTCAGCTCCATTTAAAAAAAAAATAAAAGAAAATTGGTTAAGGAAAAGAAATGAAGGGTACCCAACTTGGAAAGGAGAAAATTGAACTGTCACTGCTTGGAGATGGCATGTCATCATCATATGGCCCGAGTGAATCCAGTCTCTAGCTCAGCATCTTTGAATTTTTCAAATAGGGACACAAAATTATGAGCAGTAGAGATTCCCAGCTTCTGTGGGCCAGCCTGAAGGGGAATCTGACATGCTCCTTGCTGTAAGAGCTATTCAGCAGGGCTGTGTCTCAAACTCGAGTCTTGAGCATCTTTGTTATCCTCTTAAGCTCCAACATAGATTTTTGCTACTTTTAAATGAGTTAAACAATGTGAATTTCTGTTGTTTCTACTGCAGAACTATGAAGTGTAAGCTACTGGATTGTGACCATGTGTATGGAACTTCTCTTGCCCTCTGTGAGAAATAGATAAGATCATAATCATTCAGGTAAAGGCAGCCAGCAAATAAGAAGAAATGAAGGAACGCATCTGAGAGAACCTAGGAATCAAGTTGCTTGGGATTGAAGCATCTTTTCTAAATACCTTCATCCTTCTCTGTCATGTTAACTGATGGGTTAGCTCAATTGCCGAATTTCTACACAGTCTTGAAACTGGAGATGCAATGTGGGGTGGGGCGGGTGTGTGTGTGCTGCACACAGAAATGGTGCTGCCTTCTAGGAATGGCATGTTTCAACAATTAAACATAAAATACCTCCCAAGACAATGAGACAAGACAAAAAGGCTTGGTGTTGTGAGAGTTTAGCCACAGTGCTTCAGAGAAGACACAATGATTAGGAGAAACTGAGAAGAAGCTGGGGCTCAGCCCACTCCAAGCCACCCTCAGCTGCCATTTCATGAAAACAGTCTGTTTGCTTGTTTGTTTCTTGGTGTATTCATACTGAAAAATCACATCCTGTTTACAGTATTGAAAAGAATATAACATTTGATATTAAGGGTGTCAACAGACCAAATTAGACTTAAGAAAAATAAATTCCATCTTTCTGTAGTAACTCAACATGAAATTCTGATGATAAAATGTACATTCAACTTCTTCCTTCAAATAAAGAAACACATGTCTTATTTTAAATCTCAACAGAGTAACTTCTGAAATGAATTTCCAAAGTAAAAGTCAGAAATGTACTAGAACAAAGCACATGCAATAATTTACTGTTTTCTGCTGGTAAATGTTAACTATCCATTCCTAGGTGCAGATGAAAAATTCTTCAGTTGAAGAATCTGCAAATTTGTAAATATTACCACTCTGGTAGATGCCAAGATAGCAAAATGATGCCACTGAAGGTGGAACTGAAGAGAAAGCCTTGTATGTCAACTCCAGCAACCCACTGCCCTGACACATCATACTTGTCATAAGTCAAGATTACATGTTCAATGGGGACAGATTCAATCTGGAAAAGGACCTATGTGAAGCTCAGTCAACTCTCCCAGTTGCAGCATTTCAAGATAGGACACACACAGTTGTCCCAAATGTAAACTACTGACAGACCTGTGGTCTCACTGTCAGCCAGGGCTGGCTATGGAACTTGGGTAGGCAAGAGCCTGACTTCTAAACTGATTGCCAAGATTTCCATTCTTGAGTCCTGAAAGTGGGCCTTTTTTTCCTTAGACATCCTATTTTAAGTCTATTATTTATGTTTGTATTCTCTTTCTGGCTACCACTTAAGGTTATCTCTAAGTTTGGGAGACCTTAGTTTCATTTTCATTTTGTTTGTTTCTTGTACAACATGTAATGAGTTAAACTCAAACTGAGACCAGCCTGTGTACTTGACCCATACATGCACACCTGCCCTATGGGACAGCACATAGTTCCAAATTGAACTTCTCCATTTGTCATCTGAATTTTTATAACTTATTTATCAGGATCTTAAGCAATTCTTCTGTTTTCCTAAGTCCTCTGCCATGAAAGTTCCTGAGAGAATTATTTTTTCCCATGAACACTAGAGAGAGTGTTTTGACAGTGAGAAAAAGAGAAATTAAATGTGTCAGAGATGTCTAAAGTTCATCATAAAGGGTGGAGTTAGGAAAGCTGATAAAACTTTGCCTGTGTTTAGGTTCTATAACATTCTCCATGGCTTTACATACAGCAAGGTTTCAGCTATGAAATCTACTAAAATACAGTTATCAATAACTCTCATGAACCATAAGAGTTTTTTTCTTCTTTTGCTTACTTTTTAAAATACTTGCTTAGGAAATGTCTTCTATGACATATTGACCACCTTAATGTTTTCTTACTATTCTTTTATGGGGGCAGCAAGGCTCAACTGGTAGGGGCTGAGGTCCTTGTTATTAAAGGTTGATTGTGCTGGTGTTACAGCTACTTCTGTTCTTACTTGAGGCTGGAGGGCACTGTCCCTTTGCAATAGTGGAGTGAACTGCCTGGCTATCATCACTGTGGAAGGCAACATGCTTAGCTGAGTGCTCAGCTCACAGATTGTTTGCTTTGGCAGGCAACACAAAGAGGATATTTGCCTTACCCGTGAAATATATATTTAGTATAAATAATAAGCAGAACATTACAGATCTGAGTGGATGAAAGTGATCTATTTACTCTGAAAATCAAAGCATCAATCTTACGGGTCTCAATAAACACACACACACACCCACACACACACACACACACACACACACACACACACACAATCTTATTGACTCCATGGTAACCAGGATTATAGGATATGTCAGCTAAATTCTCCTTGACTCTGTTCCATCTCCAGTTTTCTAGGGCTACAACAAAGTTGCCCCAGATGGCTGCCTTAAGACAGTCTATCACCCGTTTCTTATACCACCCAGACTTTCATTTTAGGAGCATAAGTTCTCGTTTCTAAAAGAGTTTCCTGCTCTGAGGATTGAAACGCAAAGCTGGAAAACTCAGCATTCCCTACCTGTAGCACAGCCTCTACTAGAAGCTGAGAGGCCTCAAAAGACTCACCCTCAATCTCTGGGACTGTGTGGGTTCTATGAGATTGTGTATCCAGCTCAGAATGAATTCTTTTGCTCTCTTTAGGGAACAGAGAGGCAAAATACATATTCAAATTAATGATAAATAAATAAAATGGAGAGGACACACCTTAAAATATAATTAAAATGGATTTAGGTTGTTTTACAATATCACCTCACTTTAAAGGTGAGCTGTGCCATATCCATGCCTGACTTCAGAGAGTTAAGGACTCTAAGCAGGATTAACATAGACAGGCAGTGAGAGATTAGATGGGACAAAAATAAGCAGAGTTTTCAGCCATGGGTGGATTAATTTAAAAGAGAGAGAAATGAATTGCCTAGGAGCTTAGACTTAAGAGAGTACATCAGACAATGATGGAATTACACACACACACACACACACACACACACACACACACACACACACACACCTCTATAGATATATAGGGATGAGGAGAAAAATGACTCATCACTTCTGTGAAGTAAAGATAGTAGAATTTTTTCTAGTTATTTAAATTCTATTTAATGAACTATTTTTTTTTACATGAACTGAACCTTTTGAGCTCATCGGTAGGAAAAAAAAAAAACAAAAAAACAAAAAACACATCCCTGTGAGTCCAGCTCATGATACAGTAATTCCTTAATGATGGGGAAACACTAATGAAAGATATCCTAAGCAGTCCAAATTCATAATTTATACACAGAATGAGAGAATGTTTGACATAATATTGAAACACTAAATAATTAAAATAAGGATTTGTCTATAGAGACAGCAAACTCTAACACAAGTGAACGGATGGGAGAAGGCTGTGGGGAGAGTTTTTTGCTCCCAGACTCTCCCTGAAAGCTATCCCCATCTTCCTATGTAGTTTCTGGGTGGGAAAAGTACTGGGCAGTGTATTCTCTGGCCTAATCCTCTATTGGTCTCTCTACTTACTGGCCTATAGCCTTTATCATAAGTAACTCTGTCACCTCTGGCATTACAATGGGACTGTGCCTGACAAACGTTTTCATGACCAACCTTGTCATTATGAGGCTATCACAGAATATATTTAATAAGTCTAGATGGTATAGACCAATCACTCAACGTGGCCTCCTGATGTGATTGACAGAGGCAGTACAGGAAGTGTTTGAGGTTGCTGGTCTGATACGCACACTATTTTACAGTAAACCTTCTTTCATAAGTATGTTAACCAAAGTTCCCAGAAAGAAGTCTCATCAACATTGAACAGGGCTGATTAACTGATTAGAACTTGAGTGACTGTGGAGAGTTTTAATGCTGTAGGGACAGAGTCAAATCATCTTGGGCATTTAGCTCCTTAAATAGCCATTTCTTGCCCAAATCTGTGTGTAATCTGAAAGCTATCCTATGACTCTTATGTAAATGCTTTTTGAATGTACCAAGAAACCTCTACTGTCTACCAACTTAAAAGCTAAGAATGTCATCAGACAGCATCTGAGGCCAACATCAGAGATTTCATGCTTTTCTCTAACTTGCCTACATGATGTGTCTACTAATGTATTTTAAAAAAAGAATTTTGGTTTATGACATGATTTGCCCTGCTACTGTAAAAACTCCATGAAAACATCGCCATGATCAACATGGTTTTTTTTGGTAACTTAAATCTGTGTTTATAGGCCATTCATATTTTCTTCTAGAATAGACCATCTATTATTCCCTTTGAGGTTAGAGTCATGTTTTTTACAATAACAAATAGAAGTCCATTCTAAAATAACAAGTATAGTAAGTACATAAGGAGTAACATGGTTATTTTTTCTTACTCTCAATTATTATATACAATGAATAATTGTATGTGCTACACTTTTATAGGACTGACAGCACAGTACATTTGTGTACCTCAGATGATACATAGATAGACACATGAGTCTTGAGTGGCAATGTGACATTTGGAGAGCTAGAGTATCCCTAGGTCTGGGAATCTTTTAACTCCATTACCACCTTACAGAATCTTTAGTCTATTATTGTCCAAAATGTTGCTATATATCATTTGTCTGTATACTTTCTTACAAAGGGCCAGATGACAGACTGGCGTGTTTAGAGTTTTGAAATGCAAACATATCAAAGAGAAGTGTTATCACCAAATCCTGAATGCTCTGAAGACGTTTCGCTATCTGTGAGGGAATTTGACATTTTAAACAAGGTCCCAGAGTTATAAAAAATGCACATAAAATCATGGTTAGGAAACTTTATTTTTTCTTCAATGCTAAATAGCGATGCCTATTAAATAGTTCAGAAACGGGATTAAGAGGAGAGAAATGAAAAACAAATCAGCAGGGCCTACTAATTCAGCAGAGGCTGTGTTCTGAGAAAATGGAAGTGTCTTATTGCAATAACGGCAGCCAGCCACTTCTACTGCAGTCGGGACTGAGGCTCCTTCCCTCGTGAAGGTCTGCTGGGGAAGCCCTGCCTCTCTGGACATGCTGTGCAGCAAAGCATCTCTCAGCACTGCAGCTTTGTGGGTAACACAGGAGAGGATGCCACTCCAGCCATGTGGTCCTTTGTGGAACACTTCCCTCTTGGCCCTGAAGCTTTATGGGTGACTTATGGGTGGAGCAGGCAAAGGGCTGCTCTACTTCAAAGGAGGAAGTCCCAGTTTCTCACCCCTTCAAGTGTGTTGTTGTTGTTTGTTTGTTTTCTTTTAAGTAACTTAAGCATAGCTGGTCCACTATACCCTTTTGTTCCTTATTTAAATAAAAATTGAGTAGCTGGAAAGATGACTCAGAGATTAAGAGCATGAGCTACTCTTCCAGAGGATCCAGGTTCAATTACCAGCACCCACATGGCAGCCTACAAACACTTGTAACTCCAATTCCAGGGAATTGGACACTTTCTTCTGATCTCTATAGGTACCAGGCATACAAGTGGTGTCCAGATATACATGAAGGCAAAACACTCATACACATAAAATAAATTTTAAAAATTAAAAAGTAATAAATATTGAAAATGTTTGCTCTAAAAAGTGGCAACTGTATTGAATATGAACACTCTTCCCATCTTTTTCTCCTTCTAAATAGATTTGCATTGTGTTGTATATTGGCATAATTTCATAATTCCAGATATGATTATGAAATGAGCAGATTTGCATTTTATATATGAAACTTGAACATCTGTAGATGTAGGGATGAATGGTATGTCTGAAACAAAACATCCTCAGATCATGAAGGATGCTGTGTAACTCATAAACAATAAACTGCAAATATTTCACATGTACATTTTAATTCTTGGTAACAATGTAACTATCTGTATAGTTATGATGATGAACACATTCATCACCCTGGTGTTTGGGTTTTTTTTTTTTTTTTTTTTTTTCTGTGCTCCTCTGTATTCTCTCACCTGCCTCTTCCATCTCAAAGCAGCCAGCAGATCAGCACTTCCCTGCTGCGGATTCACTGCTGTTCCTAACATCTGTGTAATGTGTGGACACATTTCTAACTAACTCTTTTCACTCAGCATCATTATGTTTGATCTGTCCTTGTTGTGTGTACTAATTATGTTCCTTTTGTTCTGTCAAATTTTCCAAAGGAACCCTCTCAAGCTTTTAATTTCACCATGAGATATCCTTTTTGTGTCAAGGAAAGTTTTTGGTCTCTAAGTGGCTCCTTATACAAATGCAAATGGCTCAGCTGACCTCTTTGCAAGGGGTCAGTCGTCTCTTCTAGTTGTGAGTTGGATTTGTGGAGGGGAAGGCCTCATGGAGAATGCACATTTGGAGGATGCTGGATGCCCCGGAGATGACCTTCAGATTCTAATTGCTTTAGTGATGCCCATACTCAGTCACTTACCTATAAATTATTTTAATTATGCTGCTTATTTTTAAAAGCTGCATGATTACTTTCCATCCTTTCTTAGTGTCAGTGTTACCAATGTCAGTCAAGCCTCAGGATTGGTACTTTATACTTTCTGACTCCATTTCTGGCACCAAAGATGCCCAACCTCTATTGCAGAGGCTTAAATTTGCCCTGGGAGATTGAAACTATGTAGAGTGCTCACAAAGTCTCTGGGGCCAGGCCTGGTGGCTTTTCACTGCAAGAAGACATCCTTTCTACAGGGTCCTCTGGGCCACTGTGCTATGCCCTGTTATTCACATTGGCTAGGAAGAGCTCATTCTCTCCCCCTCAGCCCCTTTAGAGATGATCTTAAAAGAAGCTCCTGATTTCCCTATAAACCCTCACCCTTTCAAGAAGCCCAGCTTCCAACCTTCAATGGGAAGACAGTGAGTGGGATGGCCTGGGTCCCCTATTCATCTTCAGATCAAGTATTAATTCGGAGTAGTTGGAAGCTTTCTTCCAACTTGAATATCAAGACTGTGGCTTAGAAAACTAGAAAGGGAAATGGGAGTGGACAGGGAGGCAGATGGAAGGGAGAGGGGAGGAGAGAGAGAAGAAGAGGGAGAGGGGAGGGGAAGGGATAACTATTCCTTGAACTTTTGTTCCCATAAAACATCTCATTCCTCTCTCTGCCTGTCTCTGTATCTGTCTCTCTGTCTCTGTCTCTCTGTCTCTGTCTCTCTGTCTCTGTCTCTGTCTCTCTCTCTCTCTCTCTCTCTCTCTCTCTCTCTCTCTCTCTCTCTCTCTCTCTCTCTCTCTCTCTCCCTGTAGGTGGAGAGTTGATAGGATTGGAAGAGTACTATAGGCTAAGCATACATTATACCATGAACTAAGTTCTCAGACCCTAATTCTACACCTTGAGTTAATATAGAAGAAAGATCATGCATAAATAAACAGAGGAAATCAAGCTAACATTAATTTTTCAAGATATTGTCTTACTGCATGAATTTAAATAATTTATATGCACTTATAATCCCCCAATATTAATGGATTCAGGACATCTTCTTTTCTAAAAATTTTTTTAAGATTTATTCTTTATGTCTTTTACATCATGCCTCCCAATCCTACCTATCCCCCCCCAAAAAAATAAAATTTAATAGAAAAAGAAAAAAGGAAGAAGATGAAACCTTCTTATGGAAGCCAGACACATCCTTAAAAAAGGACTTTAATAAAATATTTCCAAGTCTTAACAAATGTCTACAATAGAACAGTAAATATTACTCATACTGCTGTTTTCTCACATCAGTGTTGTGGACTGAACCCACAGATTCTAAAGAGCATTTTAGCCTGTACTTTTTCTTCCATGCATCATCTTCAATCTCTCAGCAATACTGACAATCTGGCAAAGCAAACAAAAAGGTCTTTCTGCCAAAAGAACTTGCTGTAAGGGAAAATGGTGAGGCTTTTAGCCAAACCTACTTCAAGGTTTTTGGAAGGTATTCAGAGGTCTCAAATTTGTCTGTGCTTCCTGGAAACTCTCCAGAAAGCCACAGGAGCAGATCCAATCCAAATGGGCCACACTGTCTACAGATGTGCCACCCAGACTCAACCAGAGCCAATAAGAAAGAGACCTCCTTCACAGAGTGATGACAAGTTGCTTTTTCAGAGGTAGCCACAGCTCAGTGTCTCTTTAGAATCAATAATTTCTTTATTTTCAGACATGAACTTGCCTGAACTCATGGGTAAGAGCAGACTTACAGCCTCAATTTCACACTACTCTCATGTATTTCATTACTGAAATAATTAACTGTCAGCATAACGAGTGTACAGGACCTGATGAGGATGACATTTTCAACTTATTTCCATTTTAAGAAAGTACATGGACCTCCTTTAGTTTTTGAAGATATTGGCAAAAAATGAACATTATGGGCATGGTTGTATTTAGATGACATTCTAGGAAAGAGAACAGAGGAGGGAGAGTTCACTGTCTGGAGACTGGTATGGTATATGGTGGAACAGGCCTCATCATTCTAGAGTTATCTGTATTTGTCAAAACTTATAGAAATGTTTATCTCAAATAGTGAAATTTACTGAGTATAAGTTTTTAAAAACTTCATTGAGTTGCTCTAATTTGATAGTCAACATGAAGTTTGGGGAAGAGGCATGAAAACAGGGCAATTGTTTACTTAGAAATTGTGTGACTAAATTCTTTAAAAGCCAATATCTTATAGCATTTGAGGATAAAAGAAAAAATAATGCTGCAGGCTTGCCTTGTGTTAAAAGAAAAAGAACTCCTTCATCACCATTGCTGGCTCCAACCAAAATCTACTCTTGTGATTTAAAAATATTTTTGTGAGAAGTAGGTCCTCTTGTGGATTCAGGAAACACTTTCTATTTACCCCTGCACCCACCTGTCAGGAGAGACTACAGACTAGCTTGTGTTCATATATAAGAGTGTTAAAAACTCAGCCATCTTTGTGTTCTTACATCTGTGTCTACAGGAACTCTTCCCCTGGTTCATGTGTAGCAGCCAGAGACTCATCCCTAGGGTGGAAACTGCAAATTTGCTATCTGATTAGCTAATGTGTTTCAATTCTTTCTGATCTATTCCCCTAGTTTCATGATCCTTGTTTCAGTTTCATTTAGGACTTCTGTCCCCTAACCTCAAGGTCACTTCATTTCGTGTGTGTGTGTGTGTGTGTGTGTGTGTGTGTGTGTGTGTGTGTGTGTGTGTGTGTGTGATGAAAAACAGTAATGAAGTAGTATGAGATATTTCTCTAAGGGTCTATCTGACAGCAGTAAGCACTTCTTGTTTAATAAGGCAGCCTTGGGCGAGTGCTCGGAGATAAGCACTGTTAACTAAGATCAATTTATGATAATGTTTTCAACCAATTAAAAGAAATGTTTGCTAGCTCTAACAGCTATTCCTCCAGGAGTAGCCCTAGTTCAGCCTAGTCCATAGAAACAAAACACTTGAAGGTCTCTTGGCTGCTATTCCTCCTAGTCTCAATTCATTTGGTAGCCCAGTAAGGAAATAAATTCTTGATGAGTTTTATAAAGACAGAAATAGTTTTATATTCTTTGAAGTGTGACTATCCCCTACATTTTTCTGCTGAAAACTATTTGAATGCCATATGAATATTTAGAAAGCCTATCTTTCCGTGAGTACCCAATTTTTTGAGATAGAAAAAAGTTTGGCTTGAAACCACAAGATAATTTGGGTCTGAGTTACAGAAATATAAAAGCTGGGCTTTTTTGTTTTTTTTATAACAAATTATATAATGTTCTGTAGACTAATTTGTGTCCCATGAATCTCTATTATCTCTAGCAACTTCAGGGCTGAGTGTATTCCTCCCTGGCCTCACACTGCGTCATGGTAGCCTTGACTACAGAGAGTCGAGGCATTGATTCAGATTAGAGAGAGGGAGTGGAGTTTGTCCCCAGCAAGGGACACCCTGAGCCTGTGCTGTCTCTCTGAGCAAGGCCAGTAGGAGCTTGGCTAGTTATTTCACTCTACTCTGTGCTGCATTTCACAAAGCATCACAGCAGTGAGTAGTTCCAGATGCACCAATCCCAGAGTTTTGGCTGTTTATGAAAATGTACCAACTTGTAAACACAATTGCAGTGAGTTCAGCATGGCCATCTTCAGGCTGGACAACATATGAGTAGATCAGAGGAGGCTTAGCCAAGATTGAAACTGATTTGAAATTGTGGATGGAATGGATGACAGTCTCTGGTTGTAATTTTAATATTGTCCCCAATAATTTTTTAGTTCAAGTAAGAGGGAAATATATGAATATGTATTTATATAATTCGATAGTGAGAATATATGGAAAATACCCCCAAAATAAGAATGATTTGTCACCAAGACTGTGGGTTACATTTCTTGATTTGACACTAAGTTCTTTTCATTTATGGATTTCTACGATCTGAGAGTGAAACTCATCAACATCACCTTTTAGCCTGAAGTAAACATTATTAGTCTTTGCAGCCAAAACAACTTCTAATGCATTCAAATGAAGTAAGATGAGTTTATATTGGCATGGCCATTCATGGCCACCAAGGTTTTTACCCTGGCTTCAGTATATTCACTCTCATCATGTGTTTTATATATAAAACAACCTAGAGGGTTCATTCATTAAAAATCGTCGTCGTAATGCCATTGAGCACTTTTCAGCAATAGAAATACATTAGTGAAAAAGTTCATAAAAATACCTGTTACTATGGGACTTACACTCTAATGGGCAAAGAGAATAAATAAATAATTGACCAAACATATTTGCATTATAATGCTTTGAGTAGTTGATCTCAAAAGATATGCCCTTGTCATATTTCCTAGACCTGTGAGTGTCAACTTCTTAAGAAAAGAATTTCTGCATGAGTGAGACAGTTGTGTAGTTTGATCTACTTAAGGGGCCCCCTGGCAGTAGGATCAGAATCCAACCCTGGTGCATAAGCTGGCTTTTTGGAGCCCATTACGTATGGTGGAACACCTTGCACAGCCTTGATGCGGCAGGGAGGGGGGCTTGAACCTGCCTCAACCAGGCTCTGCTGACTCCCAACTGGAGGGCCTTTTCAGAGAATGGAATGGGGGGTGGTTTGGCAGGGAGGGGGGTTGTGGGGGAGCCAGGGGTGGTCAGGAGGAGGGAAGAGAAGGGGATCTGTGATGGTATATAAAATGATACCAATAAAAAGAAGTAATTGAGCCAGTGGTTTTGGGATTATGAGATCATTATAGATTCTTAGGGTCTCAAATCAATGGCAGGAGGCTTACCAGAGACACATAAGAGAGACTCCACAATTACAGTTGAGGAGGGAGAGATGATGGAGCTGAAGATGCAGGAGTGGAAACGATGCATCCAAGAGCAGACAAACGCCTAAACCCACCCAAAGCTGTGAAAAGCAAGAAAAATAGCATCTCTGAGAGCCTTCATCAGAATCACAGTCCCGCTGAGACCTCTGTTTCAGGCAGCTGGCTTCTGGTAATAGTAGGGAACACATTTCTTTGTATTACTACAGAGGCTTCTGTAAATGCTGTGGGGTGTTCTGTATGTCCTGTGGAAGCCCGTTCTCGGGTTCCTTGTGGCTTTACCCAGCAGGCCCACATAGAGGATGATTAGGACCACAGGCCTGAGTGCAGGTGTCTGAGATGGTCTGCACTTGGCTGTGCTGTGGGATGGTCTGTATGTCAAGTTGCTCTGATTGGTCAATAAATAAAACACTGATTGGCCCATGGCTAGGCAGGAAGTATAGGCGGGACTAACAGAGAGGAGAAATAAAAGAGCAGGAAGGCAGAAGGAGTCACTGTCAGCCGACACCCTGACAAGCAGAATGAAAAGATGCTGGTAAGCCACGAGCCATGTGGCAGGGTATAGATTTGTGGAAATGGATTAATTTAAGCTATAAGAACAGTTAACAAGAAGCCTGCCATGGCCATACAGTTTGTAAGCAATATAAGTCTGTGTTTACTTGGTTGGGTCTGAGCGGCTGTGGGACTGGCGGGTGGCAAAGATTTGTCCTGACTGTGGGCAAGGCAGGAAAACTCAAGCTACACTGAGAGCCTTCATCAGAATTCCTTTTAACTGCATATAATGTCTTCTGTTATTTTTAACTATGTCTCTATCATTCTATTTTATCAAAAAAGACTCAGGAACCAGATGCTGGGGTAAAACCTGCTAGCTCAGAAAGGCAGAGAAAGCAATCTGTTGACCTTTCTCCTCCACTCTCATCCTAGAAAGAGAGCCTTCCTACAGCACTGTCTGCAACAAAATCTCCTCCAACTGGATGTTCCTCCCTTCTACTTCCTGTGCCTCTCTTTCTCTCTGACCTCCCGACTTACCCTCACTCTCTATTGTTACTTCCAGTCAATTGATTGCTTGCTCCATCTCTTGATCTATGGTTGATTTTACTTAAATAATACAATCCAAGAGTTTGCAATGTGATCAAATATCCCACAACACTCTCCAATTAGGGTAAAGGCATTCCTTGTTGACTGCTTATTTTGTCATGAACTTAATTTCCTTATCTCCTGTATGTGCTCATTTATATAATGAAATCAATGATCCTACCAGCTTGTCTCCTTTCTCCCTCCCTCCTACCTTCTTCCTTTGTCCTTCTTTCCTTCCTTCCTGTTAATTCCTTTCCAACACCACCCCCTGCATGCTTTGTTCATCTTACAATCTCCAGAATCAACTGTATAGTAGTATATTCCTTCATTCTAGTGCAATGTCACCCTTTAATATATTTTCTCATGTTGTGGTGACCCATCCTTTAATTAATTAATTAATTAATTTTACAGTCTGACCAGTTTCCACTCTGTTCTGTCCTTCCAGTGCCTCTTCCTCAATCCCTCCTCCTCCCTGCATCCACTCCTCTTCTGTTTCCATTCAGAAAAGAGCAGATCTCTCATGGATGTGAACAAAACATGGCATATAAAGCTGTAGTAAGACTAAGCACTTTGCCTTGTATTAAGACTGGGTGAGGCAATCCCGTATGAAGACTAGGGTCCCAAGAGCCAGGAAAGGAATCAGAGACAGCCCCTGTCCGCACTATTAAGAGTGCCACAAGAAGACCAAGCTACACAACTGCCATATATATGCAGGGCACCTGAGTTAGTCTCATTCAGGCTCTCTGGTTATTGGTTCAGTCTCAGTGAGGTCACATGAGCCCAGGTTAGTTGATTCTGGGAGTTTTCTTGTGATGTCCTTTACCCCCCTGGCTCCTAAAATCCTTCCTTCCTCTCTTCAGCAGGATTCACTAAGCTTGGCCTAATGTTTGACTATGGGTCTCTGCATCTGTTTCTACCAGTTGCTGAATAAAGTCTCTCTGATGACTACTGGGCTAGGCACTAATCTATGAGTATAGCAAAATATCATCAGGCATCCTTATATTGACTTCTTCCCCTCCAGTTATATTTGGTTCTATGCTATGTCTCTGGGCAATCCAGCATTTGGGTTCTGGTGCTCCAGGCAGTGGCAGTGGTGTGCTCACTATTATAGCATGGGTCTCAGTCTGGACCAGTCATTTGTTGGCCACTCCCACAATCTCTGAGCCACCCTTACCTCCTGTGCATCCCATAGTCAGAACAGACTGAAGGTTGAAGGTTGTGTGCCTGGGTTGGTATCCCAACCTCTCCACTGGAAGTGGATTTTGTTGCAATTTCATAACTGCAAGTTATTTATTGTTACAAATCATAATGTAAATATCTGATATTCAGGATGTCCAACATGGGGCCCCTAAAGGGATCACAACCCGCAGGTTAAAAACTGCTACTGCAGTCCATCAAAATATCTTTGATCTTGAACAGTTTCTATCTGTTCTTTGTGCCTTCATTGGATTATGAAAACAATGAAGAGAGAAATGTGTCCTATGCTGTGTTCACTGTTGAATTAGTCATGGAGCTGAACAATAACATCATTAATGACTCTGACCATTACAACATTCAGAATTTTAACTAACTCAAAGATGATTACATTAATATAGTTGTATCAAAATTCTCTTGGAATATGTTTAGCTCATTTTAATCATTGCTAAAATAATGGGCAGTGAGGAAAAGCTGATGCAATGGCAACAGCCTCAGGGAACAGTCTATGGAGCAATCCTCAAGGTGTCCTTATGCTTCAGAACACATAATTCTTGTTGTTGCTGAACTACTTTATTCTGAACTGGTATCAACCAGCCAAAGCAACACTTCACACATAGTTTCATGTTTTAGAGACCATGAACTGATAGATAAACAACCACGTTGATGTGTAGGTAATTCAACACAGAAGTAATATCATTATTTTTAAAAATGTGCTTCATTATCTGTGACAGGGAAAACCTACATCTAAAAGCTTAATTATGGCTTACTATCTTCTCTTTATAAGATACTAAGACAATCATTAAAAGTTCATTACCCTTTAAAGGTTTTTTTTTTTTTCACCATTCACGGTGTGTACAGTGTCACAAATGTCCCTGGTAGGTCCTGGTATGCAGCTAGTACTAACACAGAGCAGGAACAGTGGATGATGCCTCCTTGAAACATCACTAAAAATGAACTATTCATTTGGTAAAGCAGTACGCCTCAACTTGGAAGACGTCTTTCCTCATGTTTCCCTAGTTTATATGGAGAGTGATTTCCGAAGATATTATATAGATACACTTTTCTTACCATTCTATATAGGTGGACTAGATTGTTTTGTGCATTTATGATTACAGTTAAGTCATAGTTTAAATTATTGTTATTAAGTAGTTTCAAGTGATGAATTTCTTTTGAAAAACATTTTCTTCCTTTTTTCAATTTCCAATTTTATTTTCCAGGTTTTGTTGTTGTTTTGTTTGTTTGAGACAGGAATTCACATAGCCCAGGCTCGCCTCAAACTTACTGTGTAGCTAAGGATAGCCTTGAGAACCTGATCCTCCTGCCTCTGACATTTGAGTGCCAGCATTGCAAGCATGAACTACTACACCCACTGATGACTGCACTTGGTGAGCCAAGTCTGGCAGTCTTTGCCTTTGTGAAAGTCACCCAAGATAAACACATTCTCTTTGAGAGGAGGACTCTTGAATACTCAATATGGGGTAACATTATGAGGAGCACAAAAAGATACTTAAATAGGAGGTCAACATTTCATGGCCAGGAAGATTATCTCTGGGCTGAGGACCTTTCCTCTCATCAGCCAACTGAGTGGCACAAAGGGAAAGCAATTAAGCTCCATTAAGTAAAATGTGAACCATTGAAATCAAGAGTTTAATTTTATTTCAGAGTGCTTGACTTCCTTTATTCAGAATATGTTCTTTCCTCTCTGTCCTTTGTCTTTGATGCTGGCTCACATTAGTAACAACTGAGGATAGGCACATGAAGAACACGGCACAAATCTCTTTCTTCTCTTGCTGATTGATGTCTCAAGCAGCCTCTGGTTGGATCAATAAATCTATTAACATGTGAGGTGGAAACTCATCATCACTGAGACAACTGGTTAGAAACAATGTTAATGTAGAGAAAACATAAGATTTTTTTGTGAGCTGGCTTATTAAAACTCTCATTAAATATTTGAAGTAAGGGAAAAATTGCTGTCGAATAATCCTTCTATATACTGTGAAGATGTGTTACTCTTTGTTAATAAAGAGCTGACTGGCCAATAACAAGGCAGGAAGAGGTTAGGCACGAGGGCCAAGTTGAGAGGACGCTGGGAAGAAGAAGGAGGGCAAAGTCACCAGCAAGATGCAGAGGAAGCAGGAGATGACTATGCTGTACTGAAGAAAGGTACTGCCACGTGGTAGAGTTTAGATAAGAAATATGGGTTAATTTAAGTTGTAAGAATTAGTGACAAGTCTAAGCTATTGCCCAAGCATTTTTAATTAATAATAAGTTTCTGTGTGGTTATTTGAGAGTGGCTGGTGAGACAGAAAACCCTGCCTACTCATGATTTTCATGAGTTTAGAACCAAAAGTATATACCTTAAGACATGTAATTTATAGTGAGTGTTTATAGCAAAAGTGTTTTAATGAATTACTGAGAGCTGCATGATCAGACCGAAGTCTAGACCATGTCAAGGGACTTCTTATGAAGAATCACATGCTTTTGACAAGCATGCAGAAGCTACTAATGGTGGTACAATTTTTCTCTATTTCTCTGACAATCTTTCTTCCATGTTCATTTCAGTTTTGGTTTCCTGTTCAAGAGAATTTATTATATGACAGGATCCTTTCCAAAATATCATCCCAAGCTCTGGTGAGATGGCTAGGCTGGAAAGTTCACAATCAGCCCTGACTCAGGGCACTGAGCAGGCATCTGCACACTCCCTGGGACATCCTCTCAGAAGGCACTGAGAAGGAGAGAGGTAGCAGAGGACAGAAGATGCTTATTCCTAATCTCCACATTCTCAATCCCTCTTATCCAACTGGGATTAAATGTTCTGTTCAGTGAGTTGGACAGTACTATCTCACTGGATTGATCCTACCCCTTAATAACCCTGTCACATTTTGGTAAATGGTCCACTTCCTTTAAATCTGAAAAGATGATCCTAGGAAACTGAAATTCGTAATTCTACCTGGAAATTAAAGAACTGCAAGGATGATTCCTAGGCAGATCATGCCTTGGGCTCAGAGATGGTGTATACTACTAGGAGGGTAGATGTAGATCACTTGATGTGCTACTCAAGCTATGTAAGGGCTGAGAGCACTTGGATGGCATGTTACTACTCCCAAATGAAAACCTTGAAATAGCTGAATAATGCCTCTTCAGAATTCAGCAGAATAGAACCAATCAAGCATCTACTGTCTATCCTTGTACATCTCAGTTGTACTCTTCAATGGGAGGCTTTTGTTGTTGTGTGACCAACATTGTACATGCTTCATAAAATAAGCAAATCTGCTACTAGAAATAACTACATTTCCCAAATATTAGATATCATGATGCTATTATTTTGTCTCCAAATTGCTTTTCATGACTCACAACCTTAATGATATATATGAACATTTAAATTAGGCCAGATGATACCCATATCATTTCTGATATGCTGTTCCTCTGAAGTAAAATGTGGAAATGAATGGCATATGTTTTTAGGCAAGGGTTTTCTTGATTAAAAAAAAAGAAATATGCATATAAGGCTGAAGATGGGGATTGGTGGTATAGTGACTACATTGTATGTACAAGGCACTGAGTTTGCTCCCTGCTGTGGGATGTCATTCTGTATGCTGTGAATATGTGTTACTCTGATTGGTTGATAAATAAAATGCTGACTGGCCAGTAGCCAGGCAGGAAGCATAGGCAGGATAAGCAAACAAGGAGAATTCTGGGAGGAGGAAGGCTGAGTCAGGAGTCATGAGCTAGACACAGAGAAGGCAAGATGTGAAGGCAGAACTGAGAAAAGGTACCAAGCAATGTGGCTAAACATAAATAAGAATTATAGATTAATTGAAGTGTAATAGCTAATCAGTAATAAGTCTGAGCTAATGGACAAGCAGTTATAATTAATATAAGCCTCTGTGTGTTTACTTGGGGGATGCGAGTGGGAGAGATTTGTCCTGACTGCCAGCCGGCCAGGACACAGGAAAACTTCCAACTACAGCCCCACAATATGATGTATGTACACACACAAGAAAGAGAGAGAGAGAGAGAGAGAGAGAGAGAGAGAGAGAGAGAGAGATCAAATATAATTGCTAACATTTTGAAAACATTTAAAGATTCAATTTCATTGCATTAATAGTATGAAGTTTCAATGTATGAACACATTATGCAATTATCCTATCCATCATCTCAGATATTTATCATTTCTTAGTATAAGAAACATTCAAAATCCTTTCTACTAGATTTCTGAAGTATGCAATCAATTGCTGCCAACCATATAATGCTATTCTGTTCTCAATCCATTCATATACCTTGGAATTCTTGACAAGGGACAGGTAAGACAGGAGAATATAAGCCTCCCACACATCACCAGTATGCTGCTAGAGTATACCCCATTGTCTCTGGTCATAGCCATGGTGACAAGAGCATGCTGCCAATCTCTCAGATAATTTGTGGCACCAATTAGGAAATCCCTTCTGCTTCAGTCTTTTTGGGATAATATGCAGTCATTTCATGATTCCAAAGGTCTGTAATTTATGTCACTCCCTAGTCTGTATTTTATGTCACTCATATTGTTCTCTAAGCTAGTCAGCACAACAGCAGGAAAGGTTGCCAGTTGCCTGTGACTCAAGGCTGTGTCTGGTGCCAAGAATTTTTCCAGACCCTTGACATCAAGTCCAAGGCAGGTGAGGTGACATGCGGCTAGATGAGGACAGCTGAGGGCTTATAGTGATGTCTCTTAGATAATCTAACAAATCTCACTCCCAAGGAAAGGCTTGAGATTTCTGTCTTTCTCCTGAGGACTAGAGATTTGCTCCACTTCCACATCCAAAGCCCACAAACTGAGAGGTGAAGAGGCTGGTTGTTGGAGTATTAAATATTCTGTCATACAGTCTGTAACACATGGGGTGTTTCCTTGCTTTATAAATAAATAACTTAAATTGTACTTTCCATGAACGTAGGCAGGCAATTCCTAAGTATCTTATTATCTACAGTGCTCTTCAATATTCAGAAGACAAGAAAAAAACATTGAGTATAACTATAAAGTGTGAAATTTTACTAGACTTGTGGAGATTTTTTTCTTTTTTTTAATATTTATTTTATTTTACAATACTATTCAGTTCTACATAACAGCCACAGATTCCCTTGTTCACCCCTTCCTGCCCCCCTCCCCTTCCCCCTAGCCCACCCCCATTCCCACCACCTCCAGATCAAGGCCACCCCCGAGGACTGAGATCGAACTGATAGACTCAGTCCAGGCAGGTCCAGTCCCCTCCTCCCAGATTGAGCCAGGCGTCCCTGCATAAGTCCCAGGTTTCAAACAGCTAACTCATGCAACGAGCCCAGGACCTGGTAACACTGCCTAGATGCCTCCCAAACAGATCAAGCCAATCAACTGTCTCACCTATTCAGAGGGCCTGATCCAGTTGGGGGCCCCTCAGCCTTTGGTTCATAGTTCATGTGTTTCCATTCGTTTGGCTATTTGTCCCTGTGCTTTATCCAACCTTGGTTTCAACAATTCTCGCTCATATAAACCCTCCTCTTTCTCGCTAATTAGACTCCCAGCACTCCACCAGGGGCCTAGCCGTGGATGTCTGCATCCAGATTCCTCAGTCCTTGGATGGGGTTTCTGGCACAACTATTAGGGTGTTTGGCCATCCCATCACCAGAGTAGGTCAGTCCCGGCTGTCTCTCGGCCGTTGCCAGCAGTCTTTTGTGGGGGTATCTTTGTGGATTTCTGTGGGCCTCTCTAGCACTTTGTTTCTTCTTTTTCTCATGTGGTCTTCATTTACCATGGTCTCCTATTCCTTGTTCTCCCTCTCTGTTCTTGATCCAGGTGGGATCTCCCGCTCAAAATTATGTGTAATGTTTTGCCTGCAGGCCAGAAGAGGGCACCAGAGCTCATCATTATAGATGGTTGCTGGGAATTGAACTCAGGACCTCTGGAAAAGAAGCCAGTGCTCTTAACCTCTGAGCCATCTTTCTAGCCCCGTGGAGATTTTATATCTTTAAAATATTCTTAAAATGTTTAGAATGATGAAGTATACAATCCATTTTATAAATATCATATAATATGTATCAGAATCATCAAAATAAAGAGGTAAGCAACATATTCTAAGTGTCCTCTTCTTGCCTAAGGAGCAAAGTAAGTTCATAAGATTTCACTTAGTTATGAGAACTGGGCAATAGAATTTCCTGGCACATGTGGAACATGCAAGAAGGATTTGCTTACTAAAGGATGTATACAGAGGAAGCTTGGGGTAAGACTGGACTGTAGGGAACTTGCCTGGCATGTTGGAGGTACTAGGGTTGATTTATACCATGGCTAGGGTTGATTTATACAAAACAAAACAAACCAGCAAAAACCTTTAACCAATGAGCATAGTTATCTACATTAAGCATGGAAGACCTAAGTTGGGGTGGGGTGGGGGCAGACTCTTACCACTGACAGGACAGGAGCTTATCTTTCCCTTCAGCTCATGTTCACCTGTATTGCTCCACTCCCAAGGATAAAATTTTCATTTTCTCCCCATCCCACCCTTTTGTGATTATTTAGTTATTTCCTCCTTAGGAAACAGGAATAAAATATCAGGGCATTCCTAGTTACTTCCCTTCAAACCCTGGGAAAAGCCACATGTTTGATATAGAGCCCACAGCATCCATTACTATTGATCCTAGAGCATGCAAGAGTGGATTCTGTCAATTCATCCCCAGTGGAAAGCAGATAGGTAAAACTGTAGAAGATTGGAAGGCTCCAAGAACAGAGGAGAAAAAGATTGTTCGGGCTCACTCTTTTACCCTTATCCTTATCCTTTACCCTTATCTTTATCACTTTCATTGTTGGGATTCTATGTTGTCATTCTTAGTTTAATGGATCTGACCCTGTTATTGCCATGATTGACTCTGAGTCACAACAAACACTCAAATTCCCTGGGAAGCAAGTATAGAGTCCTGTAGCATAAGTTGACAGCCATACAAGATAGTAATGTTCAGTCTTCCTAGAATGGGAAGCTGGCCACACATCCTTGGACTTTGTACTGAAGAATCTCAAACACTCATATACAGAGCCTCCAGAGTATGGAAAGAATAATGCTCCTGTCAAAGTAAGATTTCAGTAGTGCTGTGTAAACAAACACAACTTGGTACCAAGTCTGACCTCTATGGAGGTATTTATTCTTTTTAAAGAGAATTGTTTTTAAAGATATATCTGAACCATCCAGTCTTCAGATTCCTTGAAATGCAAGAAATTTCATGCCTAGATCATGATCTTCACCCAGAGACTTCTTTGACTGTGTGCCTTTCAGTGTATGTGCTCTGTAATAACTGCACTGGTGGATATCAGTCTAGCAATTCTTTGTGTTATGATTATAGAGCAAAGCAATTGACCTTCATGCATCTCACATTTGGTAATACCGCAGCACATACAGATTAGGCATAGAGAGTGTCAGTTCCCTTTTGTTCAAAAGGTCATGCAAAACTAGAATTAGAATGTGCAAATAAGTGAGAAAATTATTCAGACTTTCTTCAAAAGTGAGGACAGAAATAAGTAATATATGGATTTTTTACAGTGAAAATTATTCATGAAAGATTGCTAACTTGTTGATGACCTTTTAAATCCTTCACCTACTTTCATATTATTAAAACTCCCAACCCTACATCATTACAATAACACAATCTAACCTCTTGCAATTATACATCTTATGAAATCCTAAGGAGTGCTTAGCAGAAAAAAAAGTAAGAAAGAAACAGAAAAAGGAGAAGTATTTCACTTTTCTTTATATGACTATTGCTCAGATTTACTGTTATGTTTAGGTCCTACTTGTTTTCAACAGTTATGAATCAGGCTGTCTCCTTAACGAGAACAAGTTCAAAGCCCTTTTTAAGTAGTAAAGTGGTCAAATAATATTTATAGGCAGAAAATGGAAGCAAAGTAGTTGGGCTGGATAGCTGAGTGTTTTGTATTTAAACATGATTTGAACAATTGATTGATGTGATGAGCTGAAATTCTCTTTGTGTGATAGGCTGAGACACAGCCCTTCCTTACAAATTATTCTCCTAAATTGGTTTTTCATAAGTTTACATGCTAAGTTTTAATTCATTACACAAGGACTATTATAGAGAGTCATCCTTAGGCCACGTTTAGTTTAATACCGTGATTTCTGTGTTATTAGAGTTTATCTCAGTGTATTGTTGGAGATGAAGCATGGGTATTGGTCAACTAACTATGATATGAAAGCTATCTTCTCACTGGGCTAACTAGGTCTGTTTTACCAAATGCAACAGGTTAGATCACTGTTGATTAAAATATTTGAATTAATTTTAACATGTTTATAAAACACTCAGAAGTCTATATATTTTACTTATTACATGTATGCCAGTCAGAATTTTACAGAGAAACACACACACACACACACACACACACACACACACACACACACACACACCTACTAAAGGCACAAATACATAGCCAGGCTCAAAGTTTATTTTGAAGAATTGACTCAGCAGTTTTGAGACTGTCAAGCACAAAGTGATTTAGGCTGGACACTCAGGCAGGGATTCTTTGTTGCAGTCTTCAAGGACAATTTAAAAAAAAATCTTTGGATTTTTTGTTTATTTGTTTTTGTTTAACTTAAAAATTTCAGATTTGATTATTTTATGTGTATAAATTCTGGTGCCTGCCCATGAAGGTCATAAGAGAGATTCAGATCCCCTGGAGCTGGAGTTACGGATGTTTGAAAGCCACTATATGGATGCCTGCTCCGATATAAGAGCAACAAGTGCTCTTAAGCACTGAGCCAACTCTCCAGCCCACGCCTTCATCTTTTAGGGTCAACTTACTGCTGTGTCCTCCAACATTAGTGAGAGTTATCATCCTTGCTTCAACACACTAGATTGTGAATTGTAGTGGCTTGAAAGAAAATGGCTCCCAAAGGGAGCGGCATGCTTAGGAGGTGTGGCCTTGCTGGAGGAAGTGTGTCACTCTGTCTTGAAAAACCAAAAAAAAAAAAAAAGAAGAGTCACTGTGTCCTTTCACAGCAATAGTAAATCCTAAGACATGAATGTTCATCATATCTAAAACTCATCTTCACCATAGCTTTCTAAATATATTTTACTGTAAACACCAGACTCCAGCCAGGTTGCCACATAAAACTAACTCACATAATGTATAACTTCTATCACCTACAAAATGGGGCCAGGTCTTCTTATTGGTCAAATTAAAACCTTTCCACTGTGCTCTCAATTCCCCTGAAATATTCTTCTCAAGATCTTCACTTCCATGATCACAATCTGTACTTTCAAGTGCACTTTATTGGATTTTTTTGTTTCACTTGTGTTTTTGTTTGTTTTCTGCCCAGAAGCTGGTATGGTCTTTTATGGTTTTGGCTAGGAATCATCATCAGCTTCATATCACTCTCACTTTTGATCCCATGCACTATGTGCCTCTTTGGGGCCCCATATATCAGGAAGATAGAACCCTGGCTCCTGGTAGCCTCGTGAAGAAGGATTTCATATGCTCCATGGCCCCTATTGTAAGTGAGAGTGGTGACTGTTACCCTCCCATACTGGTCACCATCGCTCAGATTACATGTGTGAACTACACTGGAGGTCTTCCCTGACATTTACCTTTGGTTATCCTATCCCACACCTGCTATGAAAAATGTCTTTCTGTTGTTCAACCTTCACAGGCTCAAAGAGCAAAACTGGCAGAGTCTAGAGAAGATTTTGTTCCCAGCATACTCCATAAAAGAGATGTGACTTTGGCTAGACCACTTGACCTTGTCGTTGAGTTTATATAACAGTCTTCTCACTATTTCATGACCAATGCCCCTTAGATGGTCTTGGATTTTCTTATGAAAGGTAAACTTAAGTAGGGTCATTTTAATCAATAAAAGAGCATCTGAAGATACTGATTGAAAATGAGAAAGACTTGTGTTCTTAATTTAGTTTCTCTTGGAAGTTTGAGTGGCCCTTTATCAAAGTCTACTCACTCCTCATACTTTCCTAGACCAAAGAATGGTTAGGGATCCTGACAAATAAAAAACATTGCCCTATGGTATTCCTCCCCCAAGGTAGTGGGGCATTTTATAATTAAAATCACGACTAAAAGTATCTCCAGTTAACTTTCTGGAACAAAGTTTGTTTGTCCCTGGGTGACTTCCTACTTCCACCGCTGAACCAAGCAGTCAAATTGATGGTCTTTATGTGGCAAACTTCCTTCAAAATACTGTGGAAAAGGCAAAAAATGTTTTGCTACTGGGCTTCTCATGATGTGATATTTAAAAATGCTTTTGCTTACTCTGTGTCAAACAGTCTGCTTAACTTACCTTCGTATCTAGAATATTGATGTTCATGGACCTGTGTTCTTTCCCTCTCATAATATTTTCCTTTCCTTCTTTCTTCACAGTTCATTGAATCCACCACATTCCTCCTGTTTTTCCTGACCATTTTTTTAAGTTGGCAAATGCTCTTACTGAATATCCAAGTGCTGAGAAAGAGTGTGATAAAAATCCAGGATGCAGGATTACAATAATCATCAAGTAGAGTCAGCTCAAAGACATTAATTTTTCAAAAGGAAAACCCAGATAAACTAGTATCAGCCTTCTTGCCTGCATTTGTTTCTATGTACTTAAGTAAATTAAACTTAGAAAAATAATTGAGTATTAGAAAAACCGTGGTAGATGAACAAACCTATTTGTGAACTATCTGTAATATCAGGGCTGCTCTGGCCAGAACAGAACTGATCAATAAGCAGATGGATGGATGCATTTTTCTATTTTTAAAATGTCTTTGAGTCAACTAAAACTTAATTTTAAATTTCTAATATCATTGTGTCTTGATATAGACTAAAAAATTCTTATCAGTGAATACAATTATGTTCCAATTAACTTAAATTCAATTTTCCTAATGATTTGAGAAGTGATTGTCACCAAAAAATTTTTATTAAAAATATGCCATTGGCCTTAGGAAGATTAACAAGGGCTAAATTACTGGTTTTATTTTCTTTTCAAAGATTTAATATAATTTAATGATGCTCACAAAACAGAAAATGAAATTGTTTACATCAACTAGGCCTTTTTCTAGTAGAACAGAATTTATTTCACAAGTGACAAAACTTATTTAACAAACTCTTCATCTAATAATGTTTCTGTAATAGGCCTGAGTGCTTGATTATATTGGCAACTTGGCACTTTAAACAAGGGAATTTGCTTCCATAAAAGGATTATTAATTTTTTTTTAGATTCTAAATTGCTTATTCAAGTTCTGGCACACCTAAGTGATGTGACATCTTCTGCAACCAGAAACACTTTACTGACTCTTTACTGACCTCATGTGAAAAGAAAAGTTAGTCTTGGAATGTTGTGAAGTGATTGTTGCTTGTTGAATACTTATTATGTGTGTGTGTGTGTGTGTGTGTGTGTGTGTGTGTGTGTGTGTGTGTTTGGGTGTGTGTGTGCCCACGTTCATACATGAGTTATATGTACATATAATTTGAAATGTTTCAACAATCCTATTGTATAGGAGCCACTCATTCTCCTATTAGGTGGATAAATGGACTCAGTTGGCAAAAGGTAGCTGCAGGCCAGGTAGGCTAGCTTTAGGATCCAGACTTCCTTACTTTCAGCATTTATCACCATGCTTGTTAGGAGCCCAGCAGTGGTCTCCCATCTGAGAAGGATTTACAAAGCTATAATGAATTAGTAACATGTTGAACTGAGTTTAAAATATATTTGATAGAGACAACTATAACAAGACTATAATGAGGAATTATGACAGCAAAATCCCATGGGTGCTTTCTCTGGGTCACCATTCTATAATAAATTCTGGTCACGCACTTGACTTAATGGATACAGCATCCAGCAGGTGAGTAATGATTACTCCCATTGTATAGATGAGTCCTAGACAGCTGCTAACCCCCTTAGTTTAGATGTGACACTCAACAGTTTGACTCTGCTTGGGCGCCACCCTCCTGTTGTCTTAAAGGCTTGTGCAGGAGGACCTAAGGTGGAGGATAGTCTACTGTGTCAGAACATGATATGAACTGTCTATCATCTTCCCTCCCCGCTAAAGGATAGTTTTCTTTCTCTGAAACCAGATGTAAACATTTATTTGTAGCCTTTTTCTCTCCAGAATGTTCATCAGATTCTGTCTTGACTGGATACCTGATTCTGTTCTTCCCAGGCCCTTCCTGGAACCAAATATTACACCATCCTTGAAGCTGATTGTGGCCACTGGGTGCACTTTCTCACCAATGGTAGGGAATTTGGGGACAGGGGAGTCTTCAAAGAAGCCTCACCAGAGAACATAATAGTATTGATTCTATTTGCCAAATGTTACCTCAGGCAGAGTTTTTCTCAGTGTTCTGAGATATGGTTCTGGGATCCAGTATAGAGAGTTTAATTTTAAGAAAGTCAGGAGACTGAAGATGGGAGAATAAGAAGCCTTCAACCTGCCAACTGAGAATGTCACAGTACTAACTGGCTTCTGTGAATGATATTGTATAATGCTTGTCTATGTGGAGACTTTATGAGCATTCAAAGAACTACTGTTTGCAAAATATTTAGAATAGGCCCTGACACACAGTGAGCATTTGCTAAATAAAATAAATAAATAAATACATTTAGAGGATAGACTCAAATCCTCCCTATTTTTCTCTTGCCCCATGCTCCCTGTCCTGTCTTACCTTCATTCCTCATATGCATTGCTAAGACAGCATCTGTCCGACTATCGCTTCTGGGTTAAGTTAGCTGGGAGTTAAGGGGCATGTGTGAGGGGAGACTAGAGAAACATCTGTAAACCTATGGGACAATTCAGTGATAAACCTGACCACCACCTGGATCTCATAGTAAACACTACAGGGGCTCAAAAGATAGTGAGGCCTATGAGGGCAAAGTTATCAATATAGAGGTTGGAAGAAAGAATTGAATGAGATGGAAGAGATGGGAGTAGATATTGTAAAAGATAGAAATGATGACATGTATGATTAGGATCCTGAAAATACATAGTGAGTCCAGAGGTCACCATGTCCTCAGGTGTCTGCTTTGTAAAGTGTGGCCTCTTGCTCTGTTTGATTAAAATATGCACTAATGTGTCAAAGACATGAATACCTTTTTTACTCTAAAATTTGCCATTTTTCCATGGTCTTAAATGTTGGCCTCTTCAATCTCCTGCTAACTTCATTTTCATATCAAAACCAAAATCAACATCTTACCCCTAGTTTTAGTTTCTTAGTAGGTGCATTTCAGGTTCTTTTGTATACATAGAATCTCTTGTTGAATACTCATAGCTGGTTTTATAATAAGGAAATTATTTAAAACTTACAGTATTTTACTTGCTGTGCAATTTTCTCCTTCAGGAGGAAGACTTTAGGTCAAAGAGCTTCCTCATTATTCTGAAAACATGGTTTCCTTTTCCAGATTTCACTCTGGGTACTTGTTCCTCCCTGGCTGCCACAGACACAATAATGAAAGTGCTTTAGCTCCTCTGAGCTGCCACCATTTAGGAAAAGCTATTACAGCTTGTATTGTATTCCACAGAAAAGGCAAGGCACTTAGCGTTGTCTGGACTGCGTCTGCAGTTTATAAAAAGGGTAGGAAATGGCACACTCTGCAAAGCTCACACCTTCCACCACAGGCAGTGTCTGACCCTGGGGGAGCCTTTTGCTGTCCTTATTGTAGGTCCTAACTCATTCAGTATAAACTTGACACCTCCAAAGGACTGTCACTGGTTAATTTGGCTCCTCTTTCCAGTGTTTTTCCTTGTTCCTCTCTCTCCATTCCTTCTGTTGTTTGACTAGACCTTTAGAATCTTGACATTTTGAAATTTTGCATGGTTCTTCAGAGGAACAAGTACTGGTCCTTCACCCCACACTTCAGGTTTCAGATTTCTGGGATGCAGTAAAAGGGCCATCAGTGAACCGTCTGCTTTGGCAAAGGGACTCCATATTGACATTGGCAGTCAAAGAAATGTGGTTGGTCTTTGTTGTTCTTGGTTTCTGTCTTCAGTCTCAACTTTAAATATTAAAGAATTTCTCATTGTTTGACTTTAGCTGTGTATTATCATAACTCTTGTTATTCTAGCATAGTTTTCTTTTCTGAAGCCAAATGTAAACCTTTATTTGTAGCCCTTTTCTCCTTAGAATTTCCATCAGATTCTGTCTTGGCCAGATACCAGTTACTGATTGCAGTTCCTGATTCTGTTCACCCAAGACCGACCCTTCCTGGAACCAAACATTACACCATCTTTCAAGCTGATTGTGGCCACTGGGTGCACTTCCTCACCAATGGAAATAAGGAGGAGCGATAGATGCAGTTTCTGCTTCATCTGTTCGATAAGAAACAATTTTCCTTGGACTCGCTTTCTTAGCTCTGTTCACAAATCAGACAGACATTCCTGTCTTCCATCCCACCCACAAACCTACCTTTCCTCCCACATACGCTTCTTAATAACCGCCTGGATCGGGGAGGCTGTTGTGGGCAAGCTGCATGAGCTCTGCTCTGTTGTCAGCCTGTGTGAAACGGGATGCTTGGAATTTTTTTGATTCAGTGCTTCTGACTATTATTCTGACTTTTTCCTTTCCTTTCCCTGTTGCCTTACTGGGAGCTAAATGTTCTGTGGATGTGAGAAGGAAGACATATCTGTGCTGGCTTCTGCTGTAACCATTCAATCAATGTTTAATGACCACATTGCACTCTGCAGGATAGCAATGATGTCAGCCATTTGCAGCACCAGTGGCATCCACCCAGAATCCCAGCACTCAGTAGACAGTGGCAGGATGGTAGAAAGGCAGCCTTGGAATAAGGACAAAGAAATGCTTTGACATTTGCTTGCTCAGAGGAAGGGGATGTTCAATAAGAGGTATAAGGAGAGACCTCAAAAAGAATTGTGTGATGGTTGTGGCTTCAGGGATACAAAGGATTTCACCAGTTGAATAAAAGGAAATTCTAAGCAAGGAGGCAGAAAAGACAGGGGAAAACTGATTTCTGGGGCTGGTGCAATCACCTATTATTCCAGCGCTCAGGAGACTAAGGCAGGAGAAAGGGAGTTTAAGGCCAACCTGGACTACTTAGCAAGGAAAACACTGTCTCAAAAACAGACAAATGAAAGGACATTCTCTAGCTTGGCTGGAGTTTGGTGAAAGAGACCATTTCTAGAGAAATAATAGACTCCAAAGCCAAGCTGGAGCAGTGTGACAGACCTCAAATGGCCAGCTCTGTCACTCAGTCCAGGTTTTGGCCATCAACCAGACCTAAGAAAATACTATTTTTCACTTTTATTTGAATGGCCCTTATTATTGGTAGGTGACAAGAAAAAGCATTCATTTAATCAAATTCCATAAACATATGAGAACCTATGTAGATTGTGGGAAACACTAACATTGCTCTAAAGGCTGATGAAGATTGTGCTCCTGATCTGTCTTGTATTCATTGGAGAATTTCAGTTTTTTTTTTCTGCATCTGTTTTCTATTCTGACCCATGAATTATAGGAGCATTAAACTTTTGAAATGTGTTTGGAACCTGTGAGTTCCAAACATGTACAATTTAAATTATTAAATTAGAAGTCAAATGCATATGTAAATACCTTTTAACTAGCACCTTTTTTGTTCAGAAGTAAATAAATACACACACACACACACACACACACACACACACACACACACAGAGAGAGAGAGAGAGAGAGAGAGAGAGAGAGAGAGAGAGAGAGAGAGAGAGAGATTGTGCTTGATTGTGCTTAGATTGTATTCTCAAAGGAAATACTTTTCCTTCTATATTTCTGGACCAAAGTAACTCACAATTCTGTCAGTAGTATTGATGAATTAGGAATTCAGTCACACTTGCTATAAGGTTCACAATAAAACTCTTATTTCTGAGCTACTGTGAATTAAGAAGAAGAAGAAGAAGAAATATATATGATGAAGGTTTAATTAATGGTACTGTGGAAGAATATGCCTCATAATATTTTGTCCAAAGAGCATTTTTACCTCTAAGAAAAAAATTGCTTCCACATTTCCTATCTTGTATGAATAAATTACTATACTGTAAAAATGAAAATAAAAATCTATAAACACCTATGTATATAGGAGAGAGAGACACACAAAGGGGGTGGAGAGAGAAGCGGGGAGATGAAGCATCTTCCTAGCACCCAGATCACACTATTTGAAAATTATGCATATGTCTATTATCCTGGAAATTCCAAATAAAGATATGCAGAGTCATGCAAGGTCAGTTCTGCTACTCTTTTTTCTCTTATTTTAACAACTCACTTTTATTGTAATTAATTGTCTATCCACATCATTGCTAAGGTCTCAGCTGTGTTGCTACACACCACATGTAGCTTTGTCCCTTAGAAAACTAATTATTCTCTTACTACAAGGGGGGGCACCACCGTGATCACATCTTGTTGAATTCTTTTCCATGACATTGACTAGGATTATTAAACCCAGAATAAGTGCTCTTCTACTTCAGTATTGGGCTAATAGTCAGTTATGGTTCTATTAGTTGAATCCATGTGAATCTTGGCATCGTTAAAAGTGCAACTCCAATGTGCCTGTCAGTTAACACAACGTCAGCCTTTGGCAGGTACCACAGTGGTACAAGATCAAATAGTTTTTCTTTGCTCTAGTCACCCTGTAAGAATAAATTTTAAAATTACTTTGTTTCTGCCAGACCTAGCTTCTCAATATTACATTATGATTTCTACTAAAAAAAAATATGACATTGCGTTTATGGTTATTCTTTCTTCCTCAAAAAGAGAAAGGACTTTTCCCCACAGCTATGTTCCAATAACTTAGAAAACTGTCTGGCATACAACTGAAACTTACAAAATTCATGTTGAATGAATGAATGTTCTGGATCCCAGGCTTCTGTGCTTTGTCTTACTTTTATAGGAACAAAATAGTTCTTGTGCATGAGGGCCATGGAGACAGCTGTACTTACTTGGATTATCTTAAGAGAGAGAGAGGGAGGTTTTGTGTGATGCTTGCATTTTACTCAATGGAATCCCAGGGCTGTGATTCACTGTCCAGAGGAAAACAGTCTAGCCAGAATTATCCAACTAAGCTGCCCCCCAAACCCTGACCACAGAAATAAGAGAAATGTAAACATATAGCTTTAAGCCATGAGTTTGGAGGTGGGTTATAATGCAGTAATACATAACTAATATAGAAAATTAGTACTAAGCAAATATCAATTGCTCTGTCATTGCCATTATTATCTCTATCACCATCACTATTTCCATCATCATCATCATCATCATCATCATCAACAACAACATTGTTCACACTGTTATCATCATTATTATTTAACTGCAAACCAGGAAAAGATACATAGGACTGAAATTAAGTTAAGAAATTAGTTCAAGAACATTTAACAACTGAGTGACTCCAGAATTGCCTGGCTTTAAGACATTATGTTACTTAATTTCACATGACATATTATATTATCATTTAAATTTTCATTATGTTGGACCATTTTCAAATATAAACTCACCTCCTCATGAGAAGAAAACTATCATCTTTACTTTGTAAGAAGAGGAAGTAGTTCCAACCCAGTTGTGCTAGGACTGGGTCTAGTCTCCATAGCAGAGCAGGAAAGACCCTCCAGTCCAACAAAAAGATGAAGCCAAGGCAGTACCAGAAGCTGGATCAGTTACTGTGTTTTGTTTTCATTTGAAGAAGCACTACCTGCAAAAAGGTAATTTCTGGATATGTGTGTACATTTCTTTCACAAGTCATTTTCTTTATATATGGATATGCCCTTAGCAGCCTTCAATCGAAAGGGCAAATTTTTATGTGTTCTTGGTTATGAGACAGGAGACACTAGGTCTACAGAGCCCCATCTATGTAGGAACAGAAACAGAAAATAAAAATGAGACATAAAATCCTTAAGGACATCTTTTGGAGTTTACCTTATTAAGCACCTGGAGGGGTTAGAAAAACAAACCTGAGTCCTGTGATTTTTATGATGGTATTTTTATTTTAAAAATGGCACTGACAATGTTATTACTGGCACTTACATTTTTTGGATGCAGAGTGAGCAGTACTTACTCTCTGTCTGCCCTGGGTCTCAGGCTTTGTTAATGGTTTAAAGCACATTTATAACTTCTTGCATTTGTGCAATCTGTGCATACTGACACACTCTTCATTCTGAAAATCATAACAGCACTTTTGTTGAATCATGTGGCCTCTCAGGAATTTAACTCTATTCCTTACAGTAGACTGATTCATGTGAGTACTGGGTTACTGAGGGAGCTCATGGTGTTGCCATAATTACCCTAAATAACACTTTGAAAAAAAATCATGCCTCCAATATGTTTTTCTCTTTCTCCAGAGTTATTACCAAGTTTTTACTTGATATCCTTTTTGTTTTGTTTTGTTTCGAAACTGGGTTTCTCTGTGTAGCTTTGCGCCTTTCCTGGAACTCACTCTGTAGCCCTGGCTGGCCTCGAACTCACAGAGATCCGCCTGCCTCTGCCTCCCGAGTGCTGGGATTAAAGGCGTGCGCCACCGCCGCCGCCGCCGCCGCCGCCGCCGCCGCCGCCGCCGCCACCACCACCACCACCCAGCCCACTTAATATCCTTTTATTGCCAATTTGTTCGTTGAATTTACTGTTCTAGAAGTTTATCAATAGCAAGATTAGGGGCTCATTTTTTACTTTATCCTCATAGTGAAGATTAATATGTGGTACAAATTGGGAAAATATTTGTTGAACATTGGTTATCTAATGAATCAGTAAATAACTAATTGTATGACTGAATAAATGAAACCACAACTATGACCACGAAGTTCTCACTAGATCTTTATCTGACTCACAAGAACTTTCTCAGGGAAGAAAAGCCAAGCAGCTGTTAGACATGATTCTGAACTGTGAAAACTGGTATCAGGTTTCTGGAGCTGTGTGCACTGTACACACTGCTAGTTTGAATATTATATTACTGGAGAAGGTATGTTTGCTGTCTCAAACCTCAGCAGGAGCTGGATGATTTAACACAGCTCAAGCTTTAAGAGCTCTGTCTTTTGCCTTCTAAAGGTAAAGGGACTTCACACTGATGGCTGTGAGCTAAATGACCATACCGTCCCTCAAAGCTCTGACACAACCTGTAACACAAAAGCTAATAATAAAGTTACAGGTCTAATCATGGCATTATCATGTCCATCCTATTCAACTCAAAGTCTCATCATGACAATTAGCAAGGAACTTACTTTCCATAATCTTCACTTTTGTGAGAATACCTAAGAAGATTAACTTAAACAGGAAAGGTTTCCATTGGTTCATGCTTTCAGAGGTTACTGTGGTCAGATGGCTCTGTTGTTTCTGGGCCTGTGGTGGGCAGAACATCATGGAGGAGGCTGTGGTGGGACAGAGCTGTTCATTTGATGGTAGGGGGGAGCACAGAAAAGGATACAGAAACAAGATATATCCTTTAAAGGAACCCTTATTCCTCTGCCAAAATGGCCTACTTCCTCAGGCCAGGCTTTATTTACTTATTTTACATTTCAACTGATGTTTCCCTACCTTCCTCTCTTCTCACTCTCTCCCCCACCTACCCACTTGTCCTCTGTTTCTGTTCAGAGAGGGAGAAGGCCTCCCATGAGTATCTACAAAGCATGGCATATCAAGTTTCAGCAAGACTAAGCACCTCCCCTTGTACTAAGGCTGGGCCAGGCAATCCAGTATGAGGAATAGGTTCCCAAGAGCCAGGCAAAGTTTGGGACAGCCCCTGCTCCCATTGTTAGGAGTACCACAAGTAGATCAAGCTACATAACTCTTACACAAATGTAGAGGACTAGGTCAGTCCCATGCAGGCTCCCTGGCTGTTGATTCAGACTGTGTGAGTTCCTATGAGTCCAAGTTACTTGTTTTTGTGGGTTTTCTTGTGATGTTCTTGACCCCTCTGGCTCTTACAATCCTTCCGTTCTCTCTTCAGCAGGATTTTCTGAGCTCAGCCTAATGTTTGGCTGTGTGTCTCTGCATCTGTTTCCATCAGTTACTGGACAAAGGCACTCTGATGACAACTAGGGTAGTCATCAATTTGATCACAGGAGATGGCCAGTTCAGGCTACATATCCACTATTGCTAGAAGTCTTAGCCAAAAATCATCCTGAGTGAGGTAACCCAGACCCAGAAAGACAAACACGGCATGTTCTCACTCATAAGTGGCTATTAACTGTAAAGTAAAGGATAACCAGGCTATAATCCACAGACCCAGAGAAGCTAGGTAACAAGGAGGGCCCAAGGCAGGGTGCATGGACCTCCCCACGAAGGTGAAATGAAAGAGATCTCCTGAGTGGACTGGGAGTGGGTGGGGATGGGAACTTGAGGCATCAGATTAGGAGGTGGTTGGAAGGGGAGAGTACTGAAAGAGATGATTGGAAAGGGGGGGCATTTTGGAGTCAGGTAGAAACCTCGTGCATGGGAATTTTTTTTTTTTGAGAATTCTGTATATAATTGTGTGTGTGTGTGTGTGTGTGTGTGTGTGTGTGTGTGTGTGTGTGTGTAATGAAACATGATCATATCTATCATATCTAACCCTCGGTTATCTCCTCCTCCTCCCATGTTTACCTGACCTTAACCCTCTCCCAACTTCATGCGTTTTTCTTCTTTTTTATAGCTCACAAGTCTTGTCAATGATGCTTAAAGTACATGGGGGCAGGGAGCCGTCCACCTGAAAATGAGAGACTTACCAGTGACCCACATCTTAAAAAAAGAAATAGTTCTCTTTCTCCCAACAACCTTCAAATATCCTCTGTAAGAAGTGGGGCCTGAAATTGATGGATCTAGAAAAAAATTATCCTGAGTGAGGTAACCCAGACTCAGAAAGACAAATATGGTATGTACTCACTCATAGGAGGATGCTAGATGTGGAACAAGGATGACTGGACTGCTACTCACATCACCAGTGAGGCTACCTGGAAAATGGGACCCCAAGAAAGACACAGAGAAATGGATGAGATCTACATGAACAGCCTGGACATGAGTGGGAGCAATGAAGGGCGAGGGTCAAGGGAAAGAGAGCGGGAGATCCTAGCTGGACCAAGAAATGAGAGGGAGAACAAGGAATAGGAGACCATGGTAAATGAAGACCACATGAGAAAAGGAAGAAATAAAGAGCTAAAGAGGCCCACAGAAATCCACAAAGATACCCCCACAAAAGACTGCTGGCAATGGTCGAGAGACAGCTGGGACTGACCTACTCTGGTGATGGGATGGCCCAACACCCTAATAGTTGTGCCATAAATCCATCCAAGGACTGAGGAATCTGGATGCAGACATCCATGGTTAGGCCGGGGGTGGAGCGCTGGGAGTCTAATTAGTGAGAAAGAGGAGGGTTTATATGAGTGAGAATTGTTGAAACCAAGGTTGGATAAAGCACAGGGACAAATAACCAAACGAATGGAAACACATGAACTATGAACCAAAGGCTGAGGGGCCCCCAACTGGATCAGGCCCTCTGAATAGGTGAGACAGTCGATTGGCTTGATCTGTTTGGGAGGCATCTAGGCAGTGGTACCAGGTCCTGGGCTTATTGCATGAGTTAGCTGTTTGAAACCTGGGACTTATACAGGGACGCTTGGCTCAGTCTGGGAGGAGGGGACTGGACCTGCCTGGACTGAGTCTATCAGGTCCATCCCAGTCCTCGGGGGAGACCTTGATCTGGAGGAGGTGGGAATGGGGGGAGGGCTGGGGAGAAGGGGAGGGGGGCAGGAAGGGAGAGAACAAGGGAATCTGTGGCTATTATGTAGAACTGAATAGTATTGTAAAATAAAAAAAAAATTAAAAAAAAGAATTATTTAAAAATAATTTAAAAAAATTTGGTTAATTTAAGTTAAGACCAAACTTTCACAATTAAAAAAAAAAAAAGAAGAAGTGGGGCCTGGATTTCTTCCACTTATGCCAGAATTTTAGCTGGATTGATCTTCCATAGTTTTTTCTGTAGGTAATCACAACTGCTGTGAGTTCATGAGTACAAAGTCCCTCTCATACCCAGAAGACAGCATTACATAGCAGTTCCTCCAATTCTTTGGCTCTTACTTTCTTTCTGCTTCCTTCTCAATGACATTTTCCGAGGCCTGATGGCTGTAGAGTTAATATAGATGACCCATTTTGGGCTGTCAGAGCCTTCTTGACTCAATTGCCCCTCAATGAGTAGATCTACAAACTGTGGACCAAGAGGTCCACACAGGGACCTTTTGGTGGAAACACTTCATATGTAAACTGTAACATCTTCCTACTCTCAATTTCTCTGTCTTAAAAAGTGAAATTAAGTGAATTTATCATACCTAAGAAATAGTTAGACACAAATAAAATAACTAGTAAATGTAAAACCTTATAATCCCTGATTATGCAAGACACACACACACACACACACACACACACACACACACACACACACACACACACAAACTTATGCTGGCACGCTAAGTACAGTCATAGATATAAATGTAGGAAGCTGTAAAAAACAAAGAAAATAGCAAGCCCTGGCATAGCACTGAGAGTTCTGTCTCCTAAGGGTGCTTCTTCTTCTGAGAATTTGAGATCATTTGGATTTGGAGGTTAGTCAAATGAAAGGGAGCTGGCACTGTTGGCATGGAGGACAGCTTGGACAAAGACACAAAGGTAAGACATTTCACAGCACAGGCCAGAAACAAAATACCATTGGTTGTTGCTGGAGATATTGGCAGGCGACACAGCCACTGGGTTGTAGTAAACAAAGAGCCAGTTTGTTTTACCTAATCAATGGATTACTTCGCATTAGCACTTAGAGAGTTTTTGTACCTGAGGAGGAGACAGTGAGAATATTGGATATACCTGAGTCTTGGCCTCCTGCAAAGTGACAAATGGTTATGGATCCTTGTATTATGCAACTATAGCAAAAAAAAAAAATGTTATAGGCCACAGTTGATGAGCATCTAAACTAGAATGTTGATGCTGCTTTGATTGGCCAGGTAAACATGGTGGGACTGCTTGCTATCTGAGAGTCTAAACACAAAGGAGATAGGCAAGTGTCAACCTCACAGTGTGCCCATGTCATGTGAGTGACAGCTCTTTTGAACCCCAGCTGGAAGTAGCTTATCCTCCTTCAGCACCTACTACATACCTATATCATTGGACATTCAGTTTTCTAATATGTCTGCTACACCATAGACAGACATGGTTGTATCTCATCCATTTGGCTGACCTGTACCCTTTATAATAAGTAGGTAAAAACAAGTAACACGTTCCTGAGTCTGAGAGTTATTCTACCAAATGAACAGACCCAAGGAGTTCAGAAGAAGTTCTAGTTTCCAACCGATGAATCAGAAGTTGTGCATAATATAGAGACTTTCTGCTTGAAATTTCGGGGTAGAAGCAATAATGTGCGAGTGAACCCTTAGTCTGAGGGATTTCCCTAACTCTTGTTAGCATCAGAAATGATCTTACATATGTGGGTAATTAGAGTATGGTTTGATACAGGAGAGATCCCTCCTCCATGCTTTGTTGACTCCATGTTGTAAAAGAATAGAAGAGGAGAAGTTTCTCCTCTGCCTCAACGAGATCTCCCTTAATATTCACTAACATCCCAAGAAACAGATGGAATTACTGTCACCCATATTTTGCTGGTAGATAAACTGAGACGAAAGTTATCAATTTTCACTATGAAAACATCTGGCAGGCCCTAGATTTCACACACAGAAATTCCTGCAAGCTGCTGTCTTCTCTCAGTGTAGAATGCCTGCAAGGGACTTCTTGTTTTCTGTATAAAGAAGATTTGGATAATTACATGTCAATGAAAAGATAGTTGATTAAAATGAGCAATGAAATATACTCATCCAAGCAAATGCCAGAAAGACAAAAATGGGTTGGGAATATGAATGCCATGCTTGCAGTTCAATAGAAATGCTGACTGCATAAGATGAGGTCATGAGGGCCTTGTGTTCTTTGCTTACAATCACTCAGTGTAATAATTACCTTCCAAAAAGCTGAAGTCAACACCACAAAACCCAAAGAGCTTCACTTTTTTTTTTATGCACAAATGTTTGATTTTCAAAAGTCTACTGTGTGCATTTTCTAGAAACATCTTTAGATGAATAACCATAGAAGATGCAGAGATTTATGAGTGGGTACTGTGGACACCAGAGACCATCATCTGCAAATATGTTGTTTCCCCAGGAACAGCCACGCAACATTGTTATATGACTCTGGAGTAACTGGTATTAAACTATACCCAAGGCAGAACAGTGGTGGCAGGTAATGGCTGTAAATGTAGACAAATTATGAGCAGCACAAGCCTCGGGCATGGCCAGCTTCCAGCAGAGAACAGAGGCACTAAACTAAGATGATCCTTAGATAGTCCAGACAGAATGGTTTTCCTCTGGAAAGCCTTGGGCACAGACCCCATCCATCAAAATGTGTTTTCTAATCACAGAGCTCCTGTTTCTGGGAGCAGTGAGGCCAGGCAGGTGATTCACGTAGTATCACCTGAGGGCTGCATGCCATGGTGAATTAAGCAGTGGTTCAGAATTCAGCCTTCTCACAGTACCATTTAGAATACTTCTGGCACTTTATCCACAATGCCTGGAGCTGCTCAGCTCACCTACAAGGCAAATGTGTGTTCTGCTCTCCTGTACATAAGTGCTTTCAGCTTTTGACATTTGACCTACTTCTTGTGGATTCCCACTGTGCCTGGAAATCTCTTTCCTCCATGACTGAATAAGCAAAAGACAAACTAAGCCACAAACTAAACAATGGAGATCCTTGGTGTGAATGGGTCTGCTCATCCGTACTGGGTGATGTTCCTGGTACTAGCTGTTGCTTCTTGTCGCCCTTTGCAGCTACATCACTCATGTGCAGCAAGGCCTGCACTGAAACACACTCAGAACTGGTTCAGGATGGAAACCAATATGAAGTGAAAATACATTTAAACAAAGCAGTACTTACTAACAATATCATTTATTTAGCGGCCGTTTGTGTTAGGAAATGTACTCTGAAGCAGAGACTTGATCTGCTGTCTTAGACAGTTAAACGACTTCCCCATTCACTATCTGATTGTGAACTACACTTAATATCACCTATAGTTACACGTTAATGAGTATAAACAGAAAGATAACGGTGAGGTGCATGACGTCCCCTGAATAGGTATGCTGACACCCTAACATCCACTACCTTCAGAGGAGACTTCATCTATAAGTAGCAACACTGGAAGTATAATTATTTAAAATGAATAGGATGAGGCCTCAATCTAATATGATTGCTGTTTTCATAAAAGGAGAACCAGACATGCATGGAGGGCTTACGGCTTGGAGGGGAAGAATTGAAGTCTGCTTTTATAAGCCAAGGAACACCAGAGTTTGTACAGCAAACCACCAGAAGCTGAGAAGAGAGGCTGGGAAGAGAGGGAAGGATTCTGAGGGATGCAGAGGTCATGTGGCTTTGCTGGCATCTTGATTTCAGACTTAAAACCACTAGAAGTGAAAGATCCCAGCTACTGCTGTCCTAAACCACAGGGTTTAAGGTCCTTTTATTTTATTTTAGCTGTAGCTCTAGGAAAATAAGTAGACTAAGATTAATTTTAAAATTGAGAAATTTATCACTTTGAGTAAAAGGCCTAGCAGTGTCTTTATAAAGATTGATTTTGTAGTAGCAAACAGGGCTTATGAACATAAAGTATATAATAAGCTGCTGTCCATTACTTATAACTTGCATAACCATGGTACTACTTAAGTTGCTCACTCAGGGCACAATACAAGCAAACACAAGGTGGAATGGGAATGCCAGGTTGCTTGATACCTTTTGTCATTAAGAACATTAAAAGCAGAGAAAATTTAGGAAATAGCTAAGCCATACACATGTGAAGTTTACTCTCACTCTGGTTTTGTTTTGAGTGTTGGTTAAAATAAAATCATAAATATTAATTAAGCTTACTTAATAGGAGAGAGGGGCATGAGACAATCCTTAGCAGAGCTTAAGAAATGTTAGAACAAGTCAACCAGGTTCATTACATAGTTATCATAGGTGAAGAAAGTTGGTTTTCATAATCCCCCATGTGACATCACAGTTGACTTGAAGTGATTATCTAAATTAGCATCATTCATCCAATTTCCAATTGTTATCTGTATTTTTACATGTCTGGGATTCTGCCCCCTGGGGGACTGTGGCCTCTTCCCTAATTACCTCCTACATGATAGTATTCACACTTGAGGTTAGTGGGATGAGCTGTATGAGGACTTTTTCTCCATACTAAAATGCAAATGGGTGCTCTTCACAACTTTTTATGAAAATAATGGTTTGGATTTTTGTTTGATTTTCCTTTCTTTTTTAAAATACTGAGATGTCTAGGGCTTTTCTCCTAGAGTTCATCATTGTACTTGGCTGTACTAAGACAGTAATTTAACACATCTCCCCCTTCCCTCTTAACCTTTCTATTCCTTCTCTCCCTCCTCTCCTTCATAAAGAGAACAGGTTAAATCACAGAAACAGAGGTGAAGATTGTCTTTGTCCACTACTTTCTTAAAGGTCTTCTACTTTGGCCTTTCCTGTCCCAGTCCCTCTTACTTCTTACATAATTATTACAGCATTTCTTTGAAATTTCAAAGAGACACAGTATTAGGAGTTGTGGATGATTTCTATGAATTTACATGTGTTGATTCACTTATTTTCTCATTTTTCCAAGATGACAAGAGTAATTCCCACTCCAAAACATCTCCTATCCTTTTACTTCACAAATACATATCTTTATATGAGTTTCAAATATCTACATTATTGCAAGAAAAGGTAAGGCAAAGTGTCCTGTGCTTAGATTACTGTAATGATACCAAGGTCTTAGGGTAACAGGCAGTGTCTGTTTCTCCAGAGCTATTAGAATTTCTTTGTAGATTGTGAAAATGGTTATTTAATACAGATGCAAGAAAACAATACTAACTCCCAATGCCAGTGAATTTCCAGTGAGGTCACTCTCAGACTGAACACTGACTGATTTAGGATCCATGGATGAAAGACTATTGTGTTCCAAATATATTTTCAACTTTGAACTCTTTGTTAGCTAATTTGTATTGAGTCTTCCAAATAGGAGTTTGCAGAAGTCATTCAACCTTATGCAACTCCATCAAGTGAGTAATAAAATCCTCCTAAATATCTCACCGAAGAGGAACTTGAGACTCTCAAGTCTCACACTCTCAGAGCTAAAATACAGACACATAATTAAAAGCCAATTTACTTTGAAATACTACATTGGACTACGTGTTCTCTGAAAGGTGTTCAGAGGTGGGCTTTGTGGAAGTGATTGGGTCATGAATGTTCTTCATGGATGGATTAACTCTGATGCCTTGACTGGGCAGTAATGGTAGGGGAGACCTAGTTAAGGGAATTGGGACTCTGAGGACATGGCTTTTAAGGGAGGGATCTTTGCCCTGTCTTGTTGCCTTGGTCTCTTTCTTTCTGCTTCAGAATTATCACAAAGGGGATAGCTTCTGGCACACACTATTGCTGTCATGGTGTTCTACTTCATCTAACCTAAAGCAATGAATCCAGCCTGTCTTGGACAAAACCCATGACAAAACTGTCATGAGACAGTTTTACTTAAAATTTCTCTTGTTCACTATCTGACACAGCAACAGAAAGTATGAATAAGTTATTGTGTCTTCCTAGAGCTCCATTTTGGTGTCAGACATGTTACAGAATTTGAAACTCTCTTAAGATCCAAGTAAGAAATGCCATCATAGTTGTAGCAAAAGGAACACTTCTCCCTATTTTCCCATGTAGGAACGTCAGATGGGAAGAGTCTACCAGAAATCCATCAGTCCCAGAAAGTGTGTGAATCACCATGCTGTTTCTGTACACTGTTTTCCAATGGCCTGCTCTGGGTAGCTTACAGATTTCTCATCATGGAGCACAGCTGAGGTCTATGTAGCCTGAAGCTACTGAAGCTATATAACTTACATTCTGCCTTCACTCCACTGCTCACTATCTCAACCCAGTCACACCCAATGCCTATCTTCAGATTTTCCATAATGTTTTCATGACAAAGCATGTACATTTCTTCTTTCTGGAATGCCCCTCCTTTTTTCTGTCACATGGCATGTTCCAAATTTGATGTCATTGTCTCTCTGTAGCCTCTTTAACTCTTCTCTGTTCTGCACATTTCAATGAGAGTTGATTGTAGTCCTTGCTTTTATTTGTTTCATTGTGACCATCTTTTGGTTGTTTATTGTCACAAAAACTTATCAGCAAACTGTAATCCCAGGAAAAAATCTGGGATTGCAACTGTTTTTCCCTGAATTTCTATCTTTCTCTGTCAACGCATGCCCACTTTTATGCTTGTATTTTCTCCCTATGTCAGTCCAACCAACCTAATAACTTCTCAAATAAATTTATTTATTTATATAAATTTACCTTCATGCTCATCAAGTTCCTATGACTACACAGTGTATTGTTAACTTATTAATTAAAATTCAAAAAGTCCTTTCCTTGGCCAAGAAAACAATCTGTCTTGAGCTCTCTGGAGCTGAATGAAGTCAAATACACATTTTTGGACAGTCCTCAAGCACCTCTCCCAAACATATGTCTCTCTACTCAGCTACCAGAATGACTTCTTAAAGGAGCTAGGCTTGTGAGTCTACACATAATATACATTTAGAGTTTTGTATCTATATATATATATATTATCAGTAAAAGTGTCATGTGAGATTCTGAGAAAACTGGAGCTTTCTGGTCTAAGGGGAAAATAGAAATAATAATGAACAGTACCACATTAATAAGTGATCACTCAGATTAGCCTGGAGCTACCAGACTGTGCAGCTGTCCCAGCAGGGGTAGGTTGTGACCAGATCTGTGCTTCAGAAAGCCATTTCAAACTTTTTTGAGGGAGACAAGGTTGAAGCCAAGAAGACTAGGTAAAAGAGACTAATAAATTCAGGCATATTTACAAAGTCCATGAAAATGAAAGGCAATGAACTTTGTAGGTGAATTTAAAAGTGATTTTAGACTGAGGTTTAATAGGCCTTGATGACTGTTTCTTAGGATGCAATGGGCCTGAATGGAGAGACATAAGGCAGAGCAGCTCATATTACCTAAGCACAGCACTATTTGCTTTACCTTTCTCATTTATCTTTCCTAGTGAAGCTTTCTTTTCCAAGATGTAACAATGACTTCAAGCCTATATGGTTGACTGGGTCATTAGGAGAAAAAAAACAAAAAAACAAAAACAAAAAAAACCCTCACCCTTCACCAAACAGAACAATCCTAGCTAATATATATGAAGGGAAGGCCCAGGTACAAAGTAGAAAAACAATAATGGGTGCCAAAGCCAGGAGAAGAAACAAATCTAGGGAGGCCAAGCAAACCTGAGTCTGAGCTGAGTTGAGGCCTCAGGGCTGGACATTAAGGTATGATGGCCCATGGAGTGGGAGATGGGATACTACACTGAGAGATGTTTCTGTCCCAGTACAGGAGCTTGAAAGGCCATCCATAAACACTTCCATAACTAAGCCTAGATGTAAACCCATTCTCCCATAAGCTTTGGGACAGTATGGAAAGGCCTCGGGAAGAGAATCACTCCCAAGAAATCAGAGCATCAAATCCCCACCTGTTCGAATGTGATAGATGGGACACTGCCCATGATAGGCCCCACCCAAGCAGAAGTGATCATTGGTGCTGGTCCAGACCTACAAAGTTAAGTGTGAACATACTCCATGGGCCATGTTCACAGCCAGGGGGCTTGCACAACAGCCATGGGAAATAGTCATTACTAGGATAAGTTCACAATTAAGTCACAAACTACTTAAGGGAACAGGCATGGAGAAGAAATCACTGATTAATTTCTCAAGAACTTAGGATCATAGAGCATTTGGGAATAAAGGAGGACACAATGATGAATATAACATTTATTGAGCATTCATCATATACAAAGTACTATGCTGATTGTTCCATGTGACTTTATATGTTGACAATGACCCTGTGAGTAGGTGTTACTTTCTTGTAATAATTGAGAAAAATGAAGCAAAGGGAAGTCCTGAGAACACACAGCCAGTGAACTAATGGCACCATGATACAAGCCAGGTTGTCTCACTCTGTAAACTCCATCCTTATTTAATTTCTGCATTAAACTGCCTCCCCTGTGAGATCCCTTTGACAAGTTTTAGTGAAAAAGAACAGACAAAGAAATGAAGCAGGACTGGAAACATAAGAACAGAGGGTTGGTCTGAAGATTGAGCAACAAAGGAATACGGCTTTGTATTTAATTCCAACTCTTAGGAGTGTGTGTATGCAGGGGTGGGAGTGGGGGAGAGGGGGGATTAAACAACAGACTGGGCGCCCTAGTTGAAAGAAATTGCAAAATCAGATTGAAGGAAATTATCCAGGGTACAGCAAGGAGTGATAAAGAAATGAAAAGCATGATGTTTGGAAGACAGGGAAAGGAGCCTCCCCTTCCCCCCACATTTACATCATAGAACCAGCTGATGAGTGAAGAGAGACAGGAGAGAGATTTGAAGAGCTAATAAAGAATTGAATGTCAGAATTTCCATTGAGGTATGCATTTGGTCTTAAACAACCTGACACAAACTCCATCATTCTGCCATTTATTAGCAATATAGTCTCTTAAAATTTTCAGCTTCTTTGACACTGGTTTTCTCTCACAGAGAAGGAATCCTAGCACTCAGTTTCTTTTTGAAAAATGATGATATTTATGTTTGAAAACTCTCAACTCAGACTCTGATGCACAAGGCACTCAATCAGTGCTCCCTTGTTCAAATGGAATTTAAATCATCAAATACTTTCACACTACAGTTCTATTTCTCTGTTTTCTCTCTGGTGTTTTCTTCAAAGCCTTATGAAAAGCAGCTTGTTGGAAAACATCGTCATGACTAGAAGAAGTACTAGCCTCACTTGTATAATATTTTTCACTGAAGACAGCAACTATTTAAAAGAGCTGAACCTGAAAATCAGAAAATTGGAGGTACATGTTATCTGATAAATTTTGAATGAAAAACATGTATTTTATAATCATATAAAATGTATATGACACACTTGGAATTGTAAAGTCATATAACTCTATGAATATAAAATCTGTTAACTTTATTGTGTCATTTCTGTAATGTAATTTTCAACCTGGAGCTTTTGTTTTAGCTAGTATCTCTCTGGTCCGCCCAAACACTAAAATACACATGTCTTAGGGCTCCATCTAGTGTCTGATGGCCAGCAGTACAATGGGATTTATGAAAAATAAGTGTCCTTGACATAGTATAGACACCCACAGACTTTATGAAATAGTTTGCAAAGGGTCATGTGTGCCTGCTGTGCTAGTACATCAGTCTCTGTCAGCATCACACAGCACATATTTACAAATGGCTACGAGTAGGTAACCATGCTTTTCTGTGTAAGGCCTACTTACTCTAACTGACTTTTCCTTTTTTTTTTTTTAATTCATCCAAAGATGAGAAGTGATTTGTTATATATAAATTGAACTGTCTTTGATATTTCAAAGAATAAGAAGTTGCCTTTTCATTCCTTGTGGGAAGTTGTCAGTGACTGGGCAGATTTGAACATTTTCTATATCTTTGATAAGAAAGCATACATTAGATAGCCACAACTACTGAAGCTGCATAAAGGCCCAGAAGGTGTGTCCAAATTGTAAGAACAGATCCGTAGAGCTTTTCTGAGAGTGTGAAGAGACACTATGGAGACAAAATCAACAAGATCCTCCCACTTTTTTCTCTTTTTTTAACCAACATTTCTTACAATGAGGAATTTTGGGCAAATGACACTCTGTTCACGCCCATGCTTCAAATCAAATGTTACAAACCATCATTACTCCTTCCCTTCCGTCCTGAGCTCAAAAGGGACTCATCTTTGAACTGTAAGTGTTCCTGCAACTCCTACTCAGTTCTGATGTTGACAGCAGGAACATCGCGGGAACACCAAGAATACCTCATTGAATAGCAACTTAGGGAGCCGAGCTGTACTCAGTTGCCAGGGTGCTTGCCTAACTTGCAGAGCCTTATGAGTGATCCCCAGCCCCTCATAAAACCAGGTTATTTCCCAAGACTGTAATCCAGGTACAAGAGAGGTGAGGCAGGAAGAAGATCAGGAGTTCAAAGTTCATCATTGCTATACTGTGAGTTTGCAGCTTAGGCTTTGTAAGATTTTGTCTCAAAATAATAAAATAAATCGTTATTTTGTATAATTTGCCAAGAAGCCGTAGTACAATGTTCTTACTATTATTTTTTGTTTATTCCTGACAAGCAAAAAGATGAAGAATATTAATAATGGAACAAATAACAGAGCAGATATACACACTATATTTCTATTCTCTAAATTGTCATAGAGATTATTTTCAATTGATTGTGCTAGATAACTTTGTGGATGGTTTTGAAACTGTCTTGTTTGGTCCTTTATCCATAAATACATGCATTAATTGACTTTATATTTTTAATTAATTGACTTTATATATTTACATTATATTGCCATATGCATTAGAAAGGTCATGCTTAAATAAATTTTTCAGAAGTAGAAAAATACTTTTGTTGCTTTGAAACAAAGTCTCACTATGCAATTCACACTGGTCCCAAGCTCATGAAAATCCTGCCTCGGATTCCCCAGGAATCCACAAAGATAACTCCACCATAGACTACTGACAATGGTCGAGAGGGTGCCAGAGCTGACCTACACTGGAGATCAGATGGCTGAATGCCCTAACTGACATCATAGAACCAGAACTCTCATCTAGTGACTGATGGAGACAGATGCAGAGATCCACGGCTGGGTCCCAGGCAAAGCTCCAGGAGTCCAAGTGATGGGGGAGAGGAGGGATTCTTGAGCAAGGGATATCAAGACCATGACTGAAAAAAGTACAGAGACAACTAGCCAAATGAGTGGAAACACATGAACTGTGAACCAATAACTGAGGAGCCCCTATAGCACTGGACTAGACCCCCCTGGATAAGTGAGACAGTTGTTTAGCTTGAACTGTTTGGGCGGCCCCAGGCAGTGGGACTGGTACCTGTCCCTACTGCATGAGCCGGCCTTTTGGAGCCTAGTGTGTGGCCTTGGTGCAGGGAGGAGGGGCTTGGACTTGCCTCAACTGAATGTGCCAGGCTCTGCTGACTTCCCATGGGAGACCTTGCCTTGGAGGAGGTGGGAATGGGGGGCGGGCTGAGGAGGAAGGCTGGGGGGTGGGAGGAGGGAGGACAGGGGAATCTGTGGCTGACAAGTAGAATGAATAGAAAAATCTCTTAATAAAAAAAGAAAGAAAATTCTGCCTCAGCTTCCATACCCAGTCAATAATATTTTTTTTTTTTTTTTTTTTTTGGTTTTTCGAGACAGGGTTTCTCTGTGTAGCTTTGCGCCTTTCCTGGAGCTCACTTGGTAGACCAGGCTGGCCTCGAACTCACAGAGATCCGCCTGCCTCTGCCTCCCGAGTGCTGGGATTAAAGGCGTGCGCCACCAACGCCCGGCTGAGTCAATAATATTTTAAAATAATTATTTATTCAAAAATTAAAAAGGATTAAAAAATAGTCTTAGATTACAATTTAATGCTAAAACACTATCAATATTTGATAAATTGAAATCAATATTTAATAGGAGTAATGCTGTGAGCAATGACTCCCGCTGGGGCAGTACACTTCTTCCTGAAAAGGAGGCCACTTCACATGGCTAGCTTTCATACATAGTCACAGTTCCAGCCTCCTGACTTTGCTACAGGACAGCAATGAACAAAGTCCCCAGCTAGTCATGTTTGGGAAGGAGCTGTGTCTTGAATGACCATGGAAAGAGGATACCCCTCAGAAAGAAGGGGCCAGTCCTGAGCCTCCTGTCTCAGCAGGAGCCTGATTAGCTGATTAGCGAAAGCCTGAAGCCCTACTCTGAGTCTCAGGCAGGTAAACCCCGTGTCTTCTCCACTCTAGAGAGAGGTTGCTTTCAGTTTGATGCTCCCTGGGAAGATGAGCCACCTAGTTACTGCTGTACTAGTAACGAGTGTGCACTAAGATGGGGTCGTGTCCTAATTCCTTTCTCTTCTGTCTTAATGAGTGCACTTGTCTCCTAGAGAGACATGAAAACCCCTCATGTGCCCCATGAACCCTCTGCTCACCTTACTGTTGACCCTAAGCCACTCAGAGGATAGGAACATTGTGTTCACTGTGGCAAAGAATGTTGTGAGCAACTGAAGACACAGAAATGCAAGGTGCCAAGTACTAACTTTCTCCAGCCACTTGAAACCCTGGCACCACTGAAGCAGGCTTCTTCTAAGTTGATCTAAAGTGTGGCCAGAGCAGGCACATCAAGCAGGTAACAGGGCCACATCCCGGGGCACAAATCTAACTTTAGATTATTTACAAGAACAGGGAGAATGTCCTTTGCATCCAGAGAACTACCCAGATGAACCCATGAGTTAATCCCCTGGATGGTGCTACAAACACGAAGTGGCCTCAGGCACTCCCTACTGGAGTCTCTCTGCCCATTTTATAAATGCTAGAGCTGTTGGCCACAAAGAAGGCAGGAGAGGTATGCAGCAAAGTCTACAGCTCTGCCTCCAGGCCACTATCATGGGAAACGAGTGAGATCAGCTTTTCTCTGGTTCAGGATTACTATTAACCAAAAATGAGCCTGCCCGCTGATAACTGTTGAAAGAAGGGCTAGTGATCTACTTTTCTTCAACGGCAAAGTCAGTTCTTAAAAATGATCCCCAACTTATTACTAGAAATGGAGTATTCATTCTGCCCATGCTAATTTAGTTCAAAATCTTTACAGATTTTTTATATTGGAATTATTTCAGTACAAACACCCGGATTTTTTTTTTTCAAATATAGTGATCCATGGCATTTGTTATTGCTTTGGGGTGACCTTGTTTGCCTTCTATTTTAAGCAATGCAGCAGACTCCTCCGGTTTCTGAACATAAAATTCAGGCAGCCTTCAAAGGTGACCCTCATCCTACCTCCACGTGAAGGATAGAAGAGAAACCTGCTCAATGCATGCAATGCACTTGCTGCTCCCTTCCCCTGATGACTAAAGCACAGGACTGTGTCCCAAGATGGCTCTGTGGGCAACCTTCCTTCAGGGACTGGTTATGACTACAGCCTAGAATCACCACTGTGACCTGAAAACAAAAAAGTCACAGCAAGAAACTACTTTGGAATGTGCTTGAGAGGTATGAAGCTATCTATTGCAACTAATTAGAACTAATTTGTTTTCATTCTCTGCAGATGTTAAGGAATGCACATGCTGTGGGATGGTCTTTCTGTATGCTGTGAATGTGTTGCTACCACTGGTTAAAAAAGAAGCTGTTTGGCCTATGGCAAGACAGGTTAGAGCCAGGCGAGAAATCCAAGCAAAGTTACAGGGGGAAAAAAGGTGGAGTCAGGAGACGCTGCAACACAACCAGAGAAGCAAGATGCGATAGTATACAGGTAAAGACACGTGAGATAGATATATTAATAGAAATAGGTTAATTTAAGATGTTATTATTGAGCTATAGACCAAACAGTTTGTAAACAGTTAATATTAAGCCTCTGACTGATTATTTTATAAGCTGCTGCGGACTGGAACTTCCAGTTACAATTTGCACCCAACATGAGGCACGAACCCAGGACCCTGAGATTAAGAGTCTCATGCTCTACCAACTGAGTTAGCCAAGCTTTTGGAAGTTCTTCCAGTTTGGATCAGGGTGGAAGGTCTCAATAACGTGCTATGGCTTTACCAGACCTGGGTCACTCTGATCTGACAGGGAGAAGGTGACATGATGGCCAAAGGGACACTCAATGAGCTTGTCAAAGATGCCTGGTAACACAGGAATGTAGACTGAGAGATGTGTGCCCCCACCACTGCCATTGAAGAATGCAGCTTGTAACTGTACTTATGCATATAGAAAGCTGGGTTGAAACACTGCAGGTTAGGTAGGCCTCGGCCTCTTGGAGATGCTGCCCATAGCTGCCAATCTTCCAGATGAGCACTCCATCACTGTCTGTGGATAGCTCCTCCAGCTCTCTCTGAGCTTGCCGTTGCTAGCTCACCAGGACACACATTTTAGCCAGATGTGCCTTTACACTTTCCTCCACGTGACGTGCCATTGCCAGCTTAGGGTACTGTTGGCAAAACTCAGGGCCATGGGGGGAAAGAAAAAGTTACCAAAAGAGGAAGGTCCAGGGGAGAGAAGAAGCAGGTAAGGGTAGCAGGCATCTAATTCCACAGGGTGATGGCAGAGGGTGTTGGGAAGAAGCAGGAGTTAGCTAGCAGGAGCCATGAAGGCCTCAGCTGTGCCAGCAAACGGATACTCTTGTCTAGGACTTCAAAGGCTAAAAGGGGCGGAGAAAGGGGCATCTCACCCTGTGCTTGCAGCCAGACTCTTTGAAAGGGCAGAGCACCAAGGCAGTGCTGCAGCTATCCTTCAGATGGCTGGGCAGGTTCTCACGACCCACAGTGCCCACGCCACATTAGTTGGGGCAGGGAACAGGCAGCTGTGGGCACTGGTACTGATGGCTCTGGATGATGTCAAAAACAAACTCCTTGGTATAGTAGGCACAAGGCTGAATGTTCTTGGGTACTAAGAAGTGACATGCTGACCAACAGTCTCATCATATGGGCATCACACTTCTCACGGTACACACTCTCTTTGGGGGCACATGCCCTCATAACTCTGGTAGGCATCTCCACTAAAGTCACAGCCACAGAATTCACACTTGAGGTGGCGCTTAGGACAGTCTTGCTGCAAGTGGGCAGGCAGAGGGGATTGCATTGAAGCTGCAAGTGTCCAAGTGGTCCTGTAGATGGCAAAGTGGCCCACTCCAGTGGCAGCCCTCCTCATTGTGAATGCAGCCTAACACCTCCAAACACTGGGCAAGCTTAACACCTGGACCTCCAGCTCCGGGTCTGGGAGGATCTTGGTATAGTCCAGAGGGAGCTAGTCCTCGGGGCATCTGTGGCTCCTTCCCTGAGGAACTCCTGCAGGCAGGTGTCGCAGAAGTGGTGGCCACAAGCAGACACCTGCACAGGCTCATGCATGGGCTTCCTGTACAGTGGGCACAGCAGCCGCGGCTTGGGCTTTTCCAGGAACTTCTAGTCGAAGCCGGGCGTGGTGGGCTGGCAGCAGGCATGGGCACAGCGGCAGCCCCACAGCCCACACCTCGCTCCAGCTCCGTTCACGAAGCTCACTAAAGAGGCGTAAAGTGGATCTCTCGAGCTCCAGGAATCCAGTTTAAGAGAGGGAAGAGGGATTCTATGAGCTAGGGACGCCAAGATCATAATGAGGAAACCTACAGAGACAACTGAACCAAGCTAGTGGGAGCTCATGAACTTTAGAGTCTGCATGGGACCTCACTAGGCCCTCTGCATAAGACAGTTGTGACCCCTGGCAGTGGGATCAGGATTTATCCCCGATGCGTGAGCTGGCTTTTTGGAGCCCATTACCTGTGGTGGGACACCTTGCACGGCCTTGATACAGTGGGGAGGGGCTTGGACTTGCTTCAATTGAATGTAGCAGGCTTTGCTGAATCCTATGAGAGACCTTACCTTTACAAAGGAAAGGATGGGGTGGGTGGGTTGGGGGGAAGGCTGGGAGCAAGTGGAAGGAGGGATGAAAAAGGGATCTGTGGTTGGTTTGTAAAATGAATAAAAAAAATCCTTAATAAAGTATACATGGTTGAGAGACATTGAAAGATAATTTTGATAATGCAAATTAGGATAGAAGGTGAATTAGGTACAACCCTTTAGATTCACCAAGATAGGATAGATAATGGAGTATTTTCTCTGAATTTGTCAAATGCAAGTGGACTATACATTGTTGATTTATTTATTGACTGTATATATTGTATCTAGTTATTATACTTATTGTATATAGTTTTCTTATATTAGTTATAACCTTTTTTAATTTTAGACAAAAAAGAGGAAATGGGGTGATACTTTATTTGTGCTCTAACAAATAACGCTTGCCTGAAAATCAGAAGGAGCAGCTAGCCATTAGTTAACCATAGAGGTCTGTAGGTGTGTACAGATAGACAGGAAGTGATGTGGCTGGATGGAGAGAGGAAGTGATAAGGCAGGGTGGAAAGAGGAGCTCATCTCTTTTTAGCTGAGGATTTTATAGAGAAAAGAACTAGTGGCTGGCTGCAATGCCTCGCTGATCTTTCAGCATTTACCCCTATATCTGACTCCAGGTTTTTATTATTAAGACCAATTAGAGTTTGCGTGCCATGCACATGCTTATTTTCTTTAAATTAATTATTAGAAAACTGAGACTCAAACAGGACATTTAACTTCATCACATTGATATTGACGATTTGATTTTTAATTTTTATTTTGTATGCTAGTCTTACCTTCTAGCCCTTTTCTCTCTCTTATATTTTCCTGTATTCATATGCTATTTAAGTCAAATATATAGCATACCTTAAAACATTTATGTTTGAAAAACTAATAAACAAGCAAATAAAGACTTGTGTATCTAATCACTTAAGTAATTATTTCCGAGAAAGAAATAAAATACTTTCCCAAATTAATATAATAAGGAATATGACAACTTTGCATCACTGGAACAATTATATATAATATTTTTTTCAAAAAATTATTTTATTTTTATTTTTTATTTTATTTTATTTTTATTTTTTCAAACAAATTTAGTAACTAATACTAAAAGCACCATTTCATGAAATATTGAAAGGCGTTTTCTAAAACTAAGGCCAGGGAAAACAGAACAAGGAAGATAATGATTTATGAAGCCAGTTTTAAGGTAAGATATTAAGTATTTTATTCAATTCATATACAATAACTTGGATGTGAAATAATTTCTGCTAGGGTTTGAATCTGAAATGTTTCACATGGGCTAATGTTCTGAATGTCTAATCCCCAGCTCTAGGTGATAATATTGGAGGCTTTGGACTCTTTAGGAGGTATTATCTACAGATGACTTGGGGTGGTCTTCCAGAGTCTAGCCTGGCTGTTTCCTGTTCCACTGTAACTGGAACAGTCCCTAACCATGAACTCCTACCACTATGACTGAGCAGATCCACCATGCTTTCCCTTGTGGTTACTACACACTGGTATTATATGTATTAGGGTAAGAAGATGACTAGATTTTGCCAGAGCATGATCTCTGTTTTTGATATTATGTCACACACATATATGAAGCCCTCAAGTATAAGTATCAGTACCCCTTACACATCATGGAAAAGAGGATTTGTTGACAGACATTTTTAAAGACTGACAAAGATCATAGTAAGATACATCACACAAGCCAGGAGATGTGGAAAAGGGTGAAAGTATAAATAATAAGATAAGAGCTCTCAGGGCACATAATAAAAAAAGACAAAATCCAAGTGCATAGTAGACAGTGCTGAAAGATGACATTAGGATTCAGAAGAAACTTGTTTTATCCTATTAGGAAATATAAACATGATTTATAACACTAATAATATGATTATAAAATGGTTTTAATACACTTATTATGAAATAATCTGGGTATTCTTTTCATTCTAATTATATCAACCTGCTAAAGAAAAGAGATCCATCCACTACTTAGACATTGGATTGTAATGCCTCATTTTACCAGAAGATGGTGGAACACAGCCAAAGCATATGAAAAGTGCAACTCTCCCAGAGTTCACAGCAATGTTGAATGATATTTCTAATCAACAGAATTGTCAGAATCTCCTCTTAGTAAAAGCAAAACGTGGAAGGATGATATGGTTGGTTGGTTAATTTGCTGGTTAGTCTGTGTGAAGCAGGGAAAGGAGAGTGGGGAACTTCAGAACTCAACACTGAAGAATAAATTTTGGCAAGTTCAAAATTATCAACATAGCAGAAAATTAATCCCATGAAATAACTATGATCATGTCAGAAAACATGTTTGAAAAGAGACAGAGCTGATTTTTTAAGACCTTTACAAATTTTCAGAAAAAGAGAATCAACTAACCACATCCATCCATTCAAAAACTTTAGCAGTTACAAGGATACTAAAGCAGGGTCAGGGGAGTGCTCAGAAGGAATGAGGGTGAGTATTTTTCTACTGGTGATAGTTTCCAGTATGTCCTGATAATACCTGTGCCCTTTCTCATTGTCACTTCTGCCTTTCCATCCCACTCACTCAACCTGAACACATTACCAAGATATTAAGATCCTCAGTGGGAAACTCAGTAGCTGAACAAAGAACTGTTGAACAAAGGAATAAATAAATATCTCAGAATTCATTTTTAAACACTTTGTGTCTGCTATATGTGGGCTATGAAGTTTTGAAGTTTCCCAGATCTGGTTAGGTCTTGGTAATAAAATATGATGAACAAATAAACCTATCCCACAGGACTTAAAAATGTAGAAGTTAAGAGCCTGTGGGAGTCCATTTTCAGATCCCTCATGGCTTTACCCAGCAAGTCTGCATAGAGAGGATGATTAGGACCAAGGGCCTGAGTGCAGGGTCTGAGATGGTCTGCTCTTGGCTGTGCTGGGGGGGAGGTCTTTTGCTCCACCCTTTGGTGTCTCTATAAATACCCTGGGGCAGAGACAGTTGGGGCCCGTTGGAAAAGGTTCCAGGCCTTCTCGAGGCTATCCTTTATTTTCTATCTGTTTATCTCCGCAATATTCTCCGCAACGAATCTTTCTATCTAATATTTCCTGCTGCTCACACTCAAGAAAACTCTGGGGAGCTGTGGGGTTGGTGAGTAAACGCCCCACAAGAACCAAAGTCTGCTTCTTAGACATTCCATCCTATTGGCTCCCTCATTAATAGTCCCTTAGGTACCATTTTGACTATGAGGATGATAGGCCAATGCCAAACCTCTTGTTAGAAAGTGATACATTATTTATTGTTTTCCATTTCCTGAGTTCCTGACTTTTCTTGTCCTAACTACTTGTCTTGTCTCCTAGTCTCCTCTGCCCCTACAGTCTCCGTAAATTTCAAACTCTGCTGATCTCCAAGGCTTGACCCTCCTTCCCAGGTCAGTTCCACCTCTCTACAATCACACTCATCTTTTATTCAGTATTATTTTCACCCAACAGCAGAGGCCTGCCTCTAGACTTAAAGGTGCAACCAGGAAGTGTATTAAAGCTACAAAAGAAAAGAAAAGAAAAGAAAAGAAAAGAAAAGAAAAGAAAAGAAAAGAAAAGAAAAGAAAAGAAAAGAAAAGAAAAGGAAAGGAAAGGAAAGGAAAGGAAAGGAAAGGAAAGGAAAGGAAAGGAAAGGAAAGGAAAGGAAAGGAAAGGAAAGGAAAGGAAAGGAAAGGAAAAAGCATCTCAAGGCAGTCTCTATGGAAAAGGAAGAGTAAGCCATAAGCCATATGGCCCTAGAAATGTCTGATACTGCACAGTAACTATGCATAACATGCATAACATTGTACCTCATTGTCTCCCCATGGCAGTGTAAGCAAACTATAAGATATCAGATCTACCCTTTGATTTTATATTTCTTGGAAATTAATTAACATAGATAGAACTTAAGAAATGAATTCTGGGTTCTTGAATCCACATCAGCTATGTCTATGATGATGTTCTATGACATCATATCTCCAAGCTTCAATTTCCTCACATAGTTTATCTCAGTAAATGTTAGGTTAGCATTACATGGCTACATGTTATAACATGTTTTGATTTGTGTTTGATTTTCTAAGACATGGACATGCTATGTAGTATAAGGTAGCCTCAATTTTAAGATTGCCCTGCCTTAGCCTCCCAAGTACTTAGGATGTGTTTGCCAGAATCTCAGGTGTATATAAGAGTGTGCTACCATCACATATTATTTATATTTTTAAAATCTCTTTTCTGGTTTTAAGAAATATGAAACTGCCAGCATTTACTATTGTTTTACTTTTTTTTTTTTTTTTTTTTTTTTGGTTTTTCGAGACAGGGTTTCTCTGCGTAGCTTTGTGCCTTTCCTGGAGCTCACTTGGTAGCCCAGGCTGGCCTCGAACTCACAGAGATCCGCCTGGCTCTGCCTCCCGAGTGCTGGGATTAAAGGCGTGCGCCACCACCACCCGGCTTATTGTTTTACTTATTATTTTGAAGATTTTTAATGGCCAATCAGCAAAATAACCAATTAATAAGAAACTAGTTCCAAGTTCATCAATGTCCTGCAAGAATCCCATAGTATTCCAGTAGTTAAGTTACTAATTATTCAATAGCCAATCTGCCTGGAAAATGAAGATGTCTGTCCTCTGACCAAAACAGTTATGTCTGAGATGCATTAATTTTTGTGTGGTAATCAAGGTCTTTCAATACTTCTGAAAGCCATTTATTATTCTCATTATAAAAGTAAGTAAGTACTTTCCATGCTTATATACAACATGTTTATATACATGTTTATATACAACATGTTATAAAAGTAAGTAAGTACTCTCCATGCTTATATACAACTATCTGTAAGTTTCTATACTATTAATTCACTTTCCTACTTGGATTCTAGAGAAAGGATGTATTTTACAAAATGTACCATACTTGAAATTCTAGTTATCAACCAGATGACTTTTCAATGGAAAATTATTACTTTATAGTACTGCAGATCAAAATGGGCCATTAAGACTAATATCAAGCTCTCACCAAAGCCATGTTCCTTCTGGTAGCTCTGAAGAAAAATTTGCTCTTTGCTTGTCTGTATCAGTTAGGGTTTCTATTGCTATGACAAAACATCATGGTCAAGGCAACTTATAAAAGAAAGTGTTTGATTGGGCTTATGGTTCCAGGGGGTTAGAGTCTGTGATGGCAGAGCAAAGGCATGGCAGCAGAAACAACTGAGCAGAAACAAAAGATCACAGTTTGATCTGCAAGCAGGAAGCCAAGAACATACTAGGGATGGCTTCAGTCCTTTGAAACTTCAATCTCTTCCTTAATGACAAACCTCTTCCAACAAAGCTATACTCCCTAATCCTTCTCAAACAGTTCCATCAGCTGGAGAGCAAATATTAAAAAAAAAAAAAAAAAGCCTATGGGGAGAATTCTTATTCAAACTAATGTACTGCCCTAGTATCTAGAGATACCCACTCTGCAGCTCATGATCTTTTCTTAAACTTAAAGCTCATTACTCCAGCTTATTTCCATAGTCACCTCCTATCTCTGACCAAGACCCTCTTGTTTTCCTGTCACAGGGCCATTGTGATCATATAGAGCCAGTGCAATAATCCAAAGGAATCTCTCCACCTTAAAATCCCTAACATAATCACATCTACACATTTCCTTTTGCATGTTAGGCAGCAGTCACAGGTTCTGTATATTAGAACATGGCCATCTATGGTGTCCACTTTCTTGTCTACTACACCTTTGCTTCCAGATTTTATGGTCACATTAATTTTCAAGTAAATGTGTACATTTAGAAATAATAAGACTGGTCACTCAGTGCTAAATAGACAATAATATGATGGTAGGAAAACACTTTTATGAATCTACCACTCTATGGTCCTTGGTGATAGAGACTAAATGTTCTTGTCTCCCCTAAATTCATGTGTTAAAACATGGATATATTTGAAAATAAGGCCTTAGCTTGTCTTAGTCACTGTTCTATTGCTGTGAAGAGACACCACAACCAAGGCAACTCTTAAAAGAAAAGGTATTTAACTGGGGAGTTGCTCATAATTTCAGGTTTAGTCTATTATCTCCATGGCAGAGAGCATGGCGTCAGGCAGGTGGGCATGTTGCTGGAAAAGTAGTTAAGAGCTCCATCCTCATCTGAAGGCAGATAGTGAGGGAGAGACTGAGCCTGGCATCAGCTTTTGAAACCTCAAAGACTACCCTCATTGACACACTTCCTCCAACAAGATCACAAGGCCACACCTCCTAATCCTCTCAAATAGTACCAATCTCTGATGACTAAGTATTCAGATATATAAGTCTATGGGACCATTCTCATTCAAATCACCACATTCAACTCCCTGCCTCCATAGGCTTATAGCCATATCATAATGCATATGTATTTAGTCCAACTTTTAAAGTCTCCATAGTCTATCACAATCTCTATACCATTTAAAGGACCAAAGTTCAGTGTCTCTGAGACTCATGGCAATCTCTAAATAATAAATCCCTGTAAAATCAAAATAAAAAAGCAGATCACATTACAAGAAAATGTTATTACAGACACCAGTTGTCTGACAAGTATGAGAGGTATCTCAAGGGGATGAGAATGCGGTACCTCACTGTCAGCACCACACTCCTGCTTTGTGGTTTGTACTGTAGGTGCTCTAGGGCTACAGGTGGACATTTTCTGAAGGAAGAGAGGCTGCCATAATAATCTCATAGAGGAAAAATGGTCAGTGCTGCATCTGAACTCTGGGCTGCTATCTTTGATATGTACATGGCCCTGCTTTGAAGTGGTTTGTTTCTAACATATTTCTTTCTCCCTTTTCCTTTGCCTTGATTTGGAGAGCCCAAGACTACTTCTATTGCTAACCCTGCTGAACAATAGATATGTGGATGACTGAAAACACAGCTATCAGCCTCTGAGCAGTGCTGAGAGGCTGAGAGGTTATGCTTCTGAAGAAGAGACTGGCCTCCCGTGACAAGGGCCACTCTAATGTCCCCTGTTTTGCATCTCTAGTCCCTTCTCTATCCCCTGCGAACCTGCCCTCAATAATTCATATGGTATGAATCCACATCTTAGAACTTCTTTAAGGGGGCTTAAAACCATAACTCCCTGGCTTTGACAAAAAAGCTGGGGTGTCCTTACAATCTTAGCACTTGAGATGCAAGAGAATCATGAGTTAAAATCTAATGTGAGCTACTAAAACCCTGTTTCAAAAAATCAAGGGCTAGAGATGTGAGTCAGGAGCAGAAAGAATGCTTGCCTAGAGCGTGCTGTATCCTACTTTCAATCATTAACAGTAAAACAGAAAAAATAATCAAGAAACCCTTTGGAATAAATACAGCAAAAGAATTTTTACATGGAATATTTTTTTTCCATCACAGGCAATTTATTTTGTTCTATTCATTCACAGTTAATACAGAAAATACTTGGAAACGTTTCCATATAATGTTTGACACAGAAATCATCAAATAGAAGTATACAATGTTGACAGGAAGCAAAACATTTATAATTTATAACCCCAAATGTATTTATAAATTAGAAATAGAAAGATCTACAAATGAAATTATGAAGGTTCACCAAAGTCATTTAATCTGTCAGTTTCTCATTCATTTTTATGTCTTAATAATATTCTATTGTATGAATAAGCCACATTTTATTTCTCTCCAGTATTTGATAGCTATTTGAGTTGTTTTAATTTTTTTACTATTAGCAACACACTGCTGTAAACCTTCATGTACATGTTTCATAGGTGCACATTTTCAGTAGTTTGAGGATATATTCCTAAGGGTAGAATTGTTGAGTAACAGAGTAACAATGTTTTGCATTTTGACCAACCACCAAACTGTTTTGCCAAAGTGGCACACCATTTTACAATCTCACCAAATCCTTGTTTTTAAGGCTCTGATTTTTATACAAAAGCATTCAATCATTCTGTCAGACCAAACCAGGAAAAGTAAGCTATAGTTCAGAGCTGTTCTATTCCATTTACTATGCAAAGCCATTCTTGGTGTTTGCAACTCTCAGCCCTTTTGAGTATTCTTGCAGTGTTCACCTTTTCCTCCACCACTTTTTTTTTCTTCTTTTTTTCTGGTTTATTTCTATCTATTACAAATGTATAAAAAATCCTCCATCAACGCTGCTGATAGCAGAACCTTGAGAAATATACCTTTGGTTTGCCTCAGAAAAGGAACACATATTTCACTGTAAAGTTTATAAAATTGGTGCAAAACATTGTGATAATGTTACAATACCAGGTTTAAGAGTTCAGTGACTAATGGGGAGCCGATGGGATACATGCAGAACTGTGAAAGCGATCTCACTTAGCCAGCTGTACGCGTAGACTATAAATCTACATTCAGATTATTTCTGAACTAAGACTATCATCTCAGTTTATCTGTTGAGGTCAACCAGGAAACCCTAGAATATACCTTGATTTTTGCAAAAAAAAAAAAAATAGGGGGAGGGGTTTCTTCAGCATTTCAGTCCACGAGTAACAGTATCCTAACGGGCAAAGTGTTCTCTCACTGTCAATATAGAATGAACTGCTGCTGGAGGTCAACTTGGGCTTTAATTTGCATTAGCACTTACATGCATAGTAGTCCAAATTGTTGACCTCATGACTTTAAAAAGTAACTCTAAAAAAGTAAAATGGCCCTTCTTGGAAGACTAAAGAAAGACAACCAGCCACAGTTGTAAAAAGTCTCATCAAAACAATATGCCCTTTTATGAATTACGCCTCAATTAAAAAAAAAATAGCCCCAAATAAGAAGCAGCTCTGAAAAAGAAAATATAACTTAAGATATTTGAAAAAAACAAGGTGAATACAGGTTCAAAAATAATTAAGATACATTTCCTTAAGGGTACCTAGAATTAGGCTTTAAAGAATTCTACCATTTCAAGTTTACCACTAGTTACTAGATACCTATTTACAAACAAGATGTTCACTTTTTTTATTCCTTTATCAAGAGAAAAATCTACCTTCAGACTATGAGGGTGGTGATGGGGAGGAACTAGAAAACAAGATTCAAACAATCCCATGCAAATATCACATTTTTCAAATGGAAGAACTCCAAACTGCACTAGAAGTTCCAATCACTAAGACACTTTCCATTGAAATGATTTAAGTACAACTACATGGCACCAAGGTTTAGGCCTAATATAGGCCTGACAACCAAGTCCTTGTTTTCTGGAAGAAAGGCCTCAAAAGTCCCACTCAATTCCACATAACAATACTTCAGCCTAAACAAGGAACTAAAAATAGCAAGTGAAGTGAAAAGGGCAGAACACCTGACCGGTTCCAAACAGGTAGATACCCCGGAGAACGTTATCTACCATCCCGCCCTTCTTCACTGCACTGCACAAGCTAACAGATTAAGTATCTGTTTTCTTACATTAACTCCCTAGGATATGGGTTCTGTTTTCTTATCCATTCTGTTAGCCTATGTCTTTTTATAGGTGAGTTGAGACCATTGATATTGATGGATATTAATGACCAGTGATTGTTAATTCCTGTTATTTTTTGTGGTTGTGTTGTGTTGTCCTTCCGTGGTGTATGTTGGTGTGGGATTATCTATTGCTTGATTTTTCTTGGATGTGTTTAGCTTCTTTGGGTTGAATTTTCCCTTCTAGTGCTTTCTGTAGGGCTGGGTTTGTGGACAGGTATTGATTAAATCTGGTTTTATCCTGGAATATTTTGTTTACTCCGCCTATGGTAATTGAGAGTTTTGCTGGGTATAATAGTCTGGGTTGGCATCCGTGGTCTCTTAGTGTCTGCATGAGATTTGTCCATGATCTTCTAGCTTTCATAGTCTCTATTGAGTAGTCTGGTGTTATTCTGATGGGTTTACCTTTATCTGTTACTTGGTCTTTTTCCTTTGCGGCTCTTAATATTTTTTCTTTGTTCTGTGTGTTTAGTGTTTTGATTATTATGTGGCGAGGGGACTTTTTTTTTGGATCCAGCCTATTCGGTGTTCTGTAAGCTTCTTGTATCTTCATAGGTATTTCTTTCTTTAGGTTAGGAAAATTTTCTTCTATGATTTTGTTGAATATATTTTCTGTGCCTTTGAGTTGGTATTCTTCTCCTTCTTCTATCCCTATTATTCTTAGGTTTGGTCTTTTCATGGTGTCCCAAATTTCCTGGACGTTTTGTGTTATGACTTTTTTGTCTTTAGTGTTTTCTTTGACTGACAAATCTATTTTCTCTATTGTGTCTTCAGTGTCAGAGATTCTCTGTTCCATCTCTTGCAATCGGTTGGTTATGCTTGTTTCTGTAGTTCCTGTTCGTTTTGTCAGGATTTCTATTTCCAGCATTCCCTCAGCATGTGTTTTCTTTATAGTCTCAAATTCATTTTTCAGATCTTGGAATGTTTCTTTCATCTGTTTAATTGTTTTTTCTTGGTTTGATTTGATTTCTTCCCATTTTTTGTTCGTTTTTTTCTTCCATTTCTTTAAGGGAGTTTTTCATTTCCTCTTTAAGGGAAGTTTTTACTTCCTCTTTAAGAGAGTTTTTCATTTCCTCTTTAAGGAAAGTTTTCATTTCCTCTTTAAGGAAAGTTTTTATTTCCTCATTGAGGGAATGTTTTATTTCTTCTTTAAGGGCCTCTATCATCTTCTTAAAGTCATTTTTAGGGTTGATTTCTTCTGTTTCTTCTGTCATGGTATGTTTAGGTCTTGCAGGTGTAGAATCACTAGGTTCTGATGTTGCCATATAGGTCTTTATGTTTTTGCCTGTATTTTTGCACTGGTGTCTACTCATCTTTTCCTCTGTGCGGTGCAGGTGGTGTCTGTGTCTGAGAGTGCCTCTCTTGTCTAATTTTTAGTCTTGGTTTAGTAGGGGTTCTTGGTTAAATTGGTGCTATTGAGCTGTTTCTTCAGGGACAGCTGATTTCAGTCGGTGAATTATATACTTATGATTCTGGTGATCTGGTTTAGTGGCTGGGTAGCGCCTTCTTCTGTGTTCCCAGGTCACGTTTTGTTCATTTGTCAACTCCTCAGCTGATCTTGTTTCTTCAGACTTCAAACTGTAGGCATCTGAATCCTCTCCCAGATGGGTTTCAGCTGAGCAGGGTAGTCTCACCAACACCTCCAAGTTGTTGGGTTTCACAGGATCAGCAGTTGGGCCCTGGGTTGCCCAGACTCGCCCTGGTTCCGACCCACGGAGATAGCCTCTTCCCCAGGTGTTGGGGCTAGGGGCATCCCTGTTCCAAGCTGTGTCCGCCCCTCTCCGTCCCCGGGCCTGTCCACCCCTGCGCCACCACCACAGGCCCACCTGAGTCCGCTTGTCTTCGCTGCCCGGCCTGTATGTCCCCCCGGCCTGTATGTCCCCCCGGCCTGTATGTCCCCATCAGCTGCCGCTGGGTCTGTCTACCTCTGCGGGCCGCCAAAGGGCCCACACATCTCTGCCGGCTGCCGCTGTGGGCCTACCTACCTCTGCTTGTCACTGCTGCCGGGGCCCATCTACCTCTGCGGACCGCCACCGGGCCTGTATGTCTCTGCCAGCTGCCGCTGGTCCTGTATGTCCCTGTTGGCCGCCGCCACCGGGCCCTTCCACCTCCGCGAGTCACCGACCTGCGTCCGCCTGTCTCCATCACATGGCCTGTATACTTCTGTGGACCGCCGCCGGGCCTGAATGTCTTTGTCAGCCACCGCCGCCGGGCCTGTCCACCTCCGTCTACTTATCTTCGCCGCAGGGCCTGTCCATCTCTGTGGGCCGCCGCCGGGCCTAAATGTGTCGCCGGCTGCTGCCAGGCCTGAATGTCCCTGTTGGCGACCACCGCCGCTGGGCCCATCTACCTCCACGGGCTCCTGCCACAGGCCTACCTGTGTCTGCTTGTCTCCACCATCTTGAATTACAACATATTTTGGAATATTTTTAAGTTACTTCTTTTCTGATTAAAAAACTACTGAGGATCATATGGAGAGCACATATCTTGAAAAACAAAAAAGTCCTTGTAAAAACTTTGTAATAATACACCATACCTTTTTACCCTCATATTTGTGACTCTCCATATCAAATCTCGGTTGACCTCATAGTAACCAATAGTGTTAGGCAAAAGTGATTCTGTTTCTAGATTCCAGAAGGAAGATGGGGCCCCAACAACAACTCTACCCAATCCAGAATGATACCATGGTAATCATCATCATACTACACTTCTTGCCAGAATTTCAGACAATCTTACTCATTACTCTAAGACTTGCTGCAGAACCTATAGTTAGTCTAACTGAGATTTAACTATCTGAGCTTTCTCACAGTACCCAACAGAGATGCCATCACCCCCTAAACTGCAGGAAGCAATTATAAGAAAACAACGTCCCTTCTCCCTTAGGTTTCATAATTCTCAGGGTTATGGATGATGGTTATAGAGTTGGGGGTGGAAGAAAATATTAGCCCCAGTATTCTCCTAATTGAAAAAAAAAATAAGAGAAAAGAAGAAATGGAATGGATAGGTATAAGATATTTTGGTAGATTATTGTATATACTAGTAAACAAATTTAGTAAAATAGCAGCCTTAGATAATTTGCACTGTTATGGATTCTTATATGTTGATACAAATGTAACTATTTTTATATTCCTCTTTAAGATAATTTGTATATTGATACAAATACAGAACTATATTTGTTATAAGGAACATATATTTCTACTCTTATTTGAAATATTTGTGTATTGATGCAAATGTAAATTTATATCTGTCATACTTTATGTATGTTCTACTTCTGTTTAGGATATATGGTATATTGATATATATTTAAGATTATTGTCATATTGCATATCGCACTATACATTCCTACCTCTGTTAAAAATATCTTGTGTATTGTCACAATTTTGAAGTCATCGTTCCTTACCATACATTTGCTTATAGACTGTTAACCTTGTTTACATGAAACCTTAGTCCTTAGGTTATTTCAGTAGATAAGACTTATAGATTTATAGTCACCTATGCTTGTCATCTCTATAGTTACGTTAGTTAGGTTATCCAGATTTACAGATACATAGGTCAGATGGACAGGTAATCTTCAAACACTTCATAGACCTAGAGAATATGGCATTTAAATAACTTAGAATTCTGTTGACGTGAGGCACGATTGCTCCTGGCAACACCAATTTGATCCCAAGCAAATGCTGGGCTTCTAAGACATTTACATTTGGAAGTTTGTCTTCTTGGCACAAAAGGGCCTACTGGGCAAAGAACTGCCCTTGCCTCGACTGTTGACAGTACGAATGCAATGCTGTCCTTTCTGGACAAGTGGGGCACGAGGAAAGCGACCACTGTATTCTGCCAAGACAGGGTAAGATGGTCTTTCAGAATTCCTGCTTCTGAAAATGGTCTGTCAAATACTCTAGGCCTGTAGCCAATTTGAATGCACCAACAAAGCTGAGAAACATTAGGTGACTGTCCAGGCTGCCAGCTGTCTCGGTCTACTCTTGCATGATTCCCGAAAGTTGCTTGCATTTCTCAGGTACCATTATATTCCTTCTCAGGTCTTTGATGGGATTGAAGATTAGCAGTTATAGTTGCAACTTAGTGTATATATATACTTATATATAATATATATTGATGTATACTTATATATAATATATATTTATGTATACTTATATATATACTTATATATAATATCTTAGATAGAACATATTAAGTATTAGATTCAGGTTCTTTAGGATAGGACACCCTTTGGAATGATCTTTGTAACATACCATTTACCTATGCTCTATACTTCTCTGGATTTTAGTATGTGTTTCTTGCTTGACATTGTTCACATTAATTGTAGTTCCATCTTATCTAGGTCATTATCCCTCATTACTCTTGGACAATATTTGATAACCATTCCTTTGTATATAGTCTTGTATTAAGTTAGAACCTTCTTATTTAGACAAAAAGGGGGGGGGGGTGTAGTGGGTAGCCATTCCAGCTTTGATCTGGAAGTTCCAACCCCCATTGAGGTTTTGGTAACTATCACGCCCACAAGGCGGGGCCAAGGGAGGGCCTGAAGACCCGAGATCTGGACGTGCTGTGCTCTCTTGCTGCTGGGAGCCCAGATGATAGAGATGCATGGAGGAGAGTTCTCCAGAGAATATTGCTGGACTACTGTTGCATCTTTCCCAGAACCCTCAACTTACCTATTCCTTCATTTGTAAGTTATGCCATTTAATAAATCTCCTTTTAACTATGTGGAGTGGCCATAATAATTTAACCAATATTCCAGCATTTGTTTATATCATTCTTTAACTGAACCAGGTGGAGAAAAACTAGCTTACTCTTGCTATAACTTTTGTCAAGAGAGAGGATGCCACCTAAGGAGGCACCAAGCATAGAACATCCCTTTAGCCTATGTGAGTGAACTGAGCCCCAGGACACTTCAACCACAGCTGTATTAATACAGAAGAGCACAGTGACTGGGATATTACAATAGAGGTTTGAACGATGGTAGGAGTAGGATGGCCCGCTCTGCAGTCACAGCTCATCACAGCGCCTACATCCACCCCAATACACTTGCAGTTTTTGTGATGGACAGAATCCTAACATGAGGCTTAGGACAAGAATGTATCAATCATCTCACCAAAAGGCCAGAGCATGCACTTAGATCCAGAAGCTAGGAATCTTAAATTTGAGTGCTCTTTGTATACTTACTTAAATTTAAGAATTATATCAAATTTAACTCTATCATTATTGAAGTAATGTTGAGGAAATGCTGCACTTAAAATCCATGTTCTACAGCTAGAAATGAGATTAAAAGTTGATTTAATCAAATCCCTTACTATGCAAACAAAGAAATTTAAAAAACAGGTTAGGTAAATTGTCATTAAAATTATGGAGTCAACATTAGGACAAAGATTCCTTCACATGCACCATAATTTAATGTTCTTCATGCTTCTGTATTAAAAAACCTTTCCCAGAAGCCAGACTTGGTAGTACACACCTATAATCATAACACTTGGCAGGCTGAGGAAGGATAATTGCCAGTTGGAGGTCAGCCTAAATCTGATGGTTAGATCCTGTTTCAATGCCGCTATTCACACATTCTCCCAGGGAAGTATGTCAAAGGATGAAATGTGCTCAGCAGCACCAGTATTAGGTAATTGTTATATTACATATTCAATGCCAAAATTTAAAATGCAAATATCAATGTGTGCTTTAATAGTCTTGGTCCTACTCAATGTATTTAATTTTCTAGCCAATTACATTATCAAAGAGATAGTAATGGAGCAATGTTAAACAGAGTCCTCTCCTCCCTATCCCACTTTACTTTTTCATTCACACTATTCACAGGGTGGTGCTGAAGATAATCATGGGCATTGCAAAACCTTTTCAGACCAAATAAGTCTTGCATTATCACTAATGGATGAAGGCACTTTTCAGATACTTATTTATCACTGCAACCTCAAATATTTAAGAAAAATCATTCACTCTTTGAATTAACCAACAAATATCAAAGAATCTACCATTTGTGTGGAACTGCACTCTTCAGCTCAAATAAAAGGAACATTCTTCAGTATTGTGAAGGGGACATCATGGGTCAAATATTTGCAAAATGCTAGCTATTTACCATTGAGACACACAGTAGGCCTAGACCTACAGGCACAATTTAGAATAGTGGAAATTAATGATCTCATATTAGCAACTGAAGGCCATCTCCCACTATAAGTTCCAGTGACCACAGCCTTGTTCTGGAGTCTCTGCCATTTTGGGGTGTTAATCATCTATGACTAAAGCATTCTGCAGTGCACAACAGGACAGGCAGCAATAAAAGCTGCATGAGAGAATCACTACTGGAAAGTATGATTTTCCTAACCCATCACATGAGTTTTGAAAACATTAAGTGGCAATGGAATCTGGCAGAGAAGCATGCATTATGATTTCTTTCTGTTTACTTCACCTTATGCCCTCCACTCCCACCTCCCATTCTCTACCCCTCACCTCCCATTCTCTACCCTCACCTCCCACAAAGCAGTCTCAAAACCAGCTTTGTAGGTGGTATAATTTGACACATCCCAATGATTGTATAACATAAGATCTATTACATTAACCTCAACTGCTACAAGCAGGTACTTTTTGAACATGGATTTTAAAATTAAATATGGAAATCATACATTGTTATTACTACCTGTCTGATAAAAGAAGTGAATTCATTATAACGAATTCTCTAGAAGAAAATATATATTGTCAGATTTGAATTCTATCACCTCAGGTGCATGATATGCTCAATGGTAGAGTACTCGCCTAACATGTGTGAGTCCTGGATTAGACCTCTAGGACTGTCAACATCATCAAGACACAGAGAAGAAGAGAAGGGAGGCAGGATGAGGAGGAAGAACAGTAGGTGGCTCTATAATTTTTATTCTGCAGGAATAATAAATAGTTTCACTATGTAGAAGAAAGACAACTGTGTTGTATGGTGCAATTATGTTACTAACTTGACAAGTGGCTTCACCTTCTGGAGATCAATTCTTATAAGTTAAAAAAATAAAGTTTGACTTAGTCTCTGAAGTCCTTATATTGTTGAGATTCCTTCCTATTCTAAGATTTGGGACTACTCAGGAGCAGAATTTAGAAAGGTGGGTATGGACTAGATCACAAAATTATCCTGTCCATAACAATATCTGATCAGCGTTGCCATTAAGCCAAGACCTGCCCATCCACTCAGACTCAAGTTCAGTTCACATCAGGCTGCTGTGCAGTTCTCTAAGTTTAGCAGTTACTGTACTGTGCTGCTCAAAGCCTAAAAGCTTATCCAGCCAAATGCTTCTAGTTTCTGGTCTTCACGCCTTATATATCTTTCTGGTTTTGCTATCACTCTCTGGCATTAAAGGCTCATTTCTTGGGATTAAGGGCATGAGTCACCACACCTGGCTGTTTCCAATGTGGCCTTGAACTCACAGAGATCCAGAGGGATTTCTACCTCTGGAATGCTAGGATTAAAGTTGTGAGTGTCACCATTTTCTAGCCTTTGTATCTAGTGGCTGTTCTGTCTCCAACCCCAGATAAGTTTATTAGGGTACACAATATTTGGGGGAATACAATACCACCACACTGTCAGTCATTATTGCCCTTAAAATTGTCTATGAAACAAGTTGTGCTAAGCCTATATGCGGAGCACGTGATAAGGTGTGCACAGGTATAGGAGGAAAAGGGAAAGCCAGCTGCTGTGTTTCATCAAACACTGAAAAGCTGAAGGAGAGACTAATTTCTTTGGTGAACATGATCAACATGGCATGAGGTATTTAGTTCTCATGACAACAAACTTGCAGTCTTCACTCATTTCCTACATGGGACAGCCATGTCTTCCTTGTATTTCATGAAGGTAGTAATGAGTGTTGCACTGATGGCTGAATGAGGGCTTGTGACATGCTCTGTCAAGTGCAACTTACAATACTGCTTTAATAATTTATTTACAACAAGTAAACATTGTTATTGCCATTGTACAGAAAATGGAGATGAAGAGAAAGAAAATAGACAAAGTTAAAGATCAGAAAGTAGGAAGGTTTAGAAGTTAGTCTGTAGGCAACTGCCTGAGGAAGGGACTTTGGAATTATGAGCATATATCCTGTTATGGGGGCAATTAAATCTTCCATTTTCTTTTCTTGTCTTCAAGTATATTGTGCTGCTGTGGGATGTCCTGTATGTCTTGATTGTAAAGGCAGTGTAGTTAAACCAATATGTATATTTTAAAGGTACCTTGACTTAAAAATTTGGATGTAAGGATATGTTGCTTTGGAAAAGAGGCTCTGCTTTTGTTTCCAAAGAAAGCCAGAGGCTATGGATTTGTTCCAGATTAAGATACATCAGGTTTGACCAACTAAGACCCCCTGAATGGTCTCCAATGACATCATGGCCCAGATGGGCCAATATCCAAAACAGTTTTAAGGCAACTGGCTCAGACAATACACCCTCACGGACTACTCCATAATCCTAAAATTTTCTTTGTGTCCCCATAAGATACAGCGCCCCCTCCAGCAGGAAGTAGTAAAAAAATAAAACTTTGCCCAAATTCTCAAATATATCAAACTGGGTTTGGAGATGGAATTGCCTCACACCTTCTCTAAACCCAGGCATATTGCTAAAAAAAAAAAAAAAAAAAAAAAAAAAAAAAAAAAAAAAAAAAAAAAAAAAAAGGTTAAGAGATTCTTCTGTCTCAAATCAGAAGAGCCCTCTGGTGTGGGACAGAGAAAACCAATATTTTTATTTAAAACAGGTTGATTATAAATGCAATCTCTTTTGAAAGAAGAAAAGGGAATATGATATAGATATGATAAGATAAAAGGGTAAATTGCTGAACCTATTTTAAAGAGCAACAACTTGTTTGAAATGTTTTACATTGGTATAGATTTTAGTTTATTGATATAAACTTAAAATTAACTTCTTATACTGCGTGTATATTTCTACTCTTGTTTAAGGTATTATGTTTGTACAGCTCATTTAAAATTGTAATGGATTAATTAAAAATAGATTAATAATTAGTCATCTATGATAATCATACTCGTAGCCATATTAGTTAAGTCTTCTAGGTATACATAGATATATTTCAGATAGACAGGTAATTTTCAAATACTTCAAAGACCTACAGAATATGGCATTTAAAATATTTTTAAAATTTAGGCTTTCTAGACAGTAAGACATGTCTGCTCCTGGCAGCACCAATTTACTTCAGAGAGGAGGATGGGCATCAAAGACACTCCATATTTTCTTCTGGGCAAAAATAGCCATTTGGGCAAGAAACTGTTCTTGCCTGGCCTGCTTGATCGACTGGACATGCAGGACCCATAGGAAGATGAGCACTGAACTTTGCTTAGCAAAAGGTCCTCCAGGTTCCTGCTTCGCAAAGGAAACTGCCAGACATTCTACAGGGCACAGAGAAAAGTGACTGAGAGACTATAGGCCTGTGGGCTGAAGACAGATGCCCCAACTTTATAGAAGAACTTTGGATGACTGCCCAGGCTGCCAGCTGTCTCTGTCTACCCTGCAAGACTCACAAAAGTTGCTTGCATCCTTATCCCATTTCTCAGGAAATATTATATCCTTCTGAGGTCTTCGATGTAGTTGAAGACTAGAGATAGTTATAATTTTCCTTGGTTATGATAAAAGATAAGTTAGATATGAAACCTTAGACTCACAGATATAGGATAGATAGGATATCTTCTTTAATTTTGCCAAATACAAATAGGTTAGATATTATAAATAGACTAGGTATTGTAACTATAATTCTTGCTTGATAATTGTTTTGTTATATGTAATTTTACTATGTTAAAGTTAAAACCTTCCTTTAAAAAAAGAAAAAAAGAAAAAGGGGAAGTGCTGTGGATGATTGTTTGATAAATAAAACACTGACTGGCCAGTAGCCAGGCAGGAAATATAAGCAGGAATAGAGAGAGAAAAAAGAAAAGGACAGGAAGGCAGGGAGGGAAGACACCAGCTGCTGTCCAGGGAGCATCATGTAGAGGTAACAGGTAAAGCCATGGAACACGTGACGACATATAAACAAAAATGGGCTTAATATAAGAATAAGAGCTAGACAATGGTAGGTCTGAGCTAGTGGCCGAGAAGTTTAAATAATATAAGAGTCGGTGTGTTTATTTTATAAGTGGGCTCCAGGACTGGCGGGGCTTGGCGGGAGCTTGAGAGAAACCCTCCAGCTACATTGTACTTCTTTTCACTTTTGGACTTCAGATTGGTCATTTTTAAGTTTGTAAAATATATTTTGCCTGTACTACAGGCTGTCTCCATGTTTATATACACAAGAGAAGTGCCTGCTGCCCACTTCAAAGTGATGTTATCAACTGCATAGTGACCCATTTATGGAAGGTATTACTGAGGATGTCAACATTTTGGTATTCTACTTCTCAGAAGGGAATTCCAGAAACAGATAGCACCCATTGTCTACATCACAAAGGGTGTTACAGTCATTGTTCATGCCATTTGTTTCAGAAGAAGCTAACACAGATACACATGTATCCCAAATGGTGTCCAGGAAGCAGCTGGCTGTAAATGGCCCTTTCCTTTTTCCTACCCAGCATACCATATCAGGACCACATGCTGTTCTCTCATTAACTACTTATAGTTTGTTAAGTTGTATATGTTGACCTATTTAAAATCATAAAAAAACATACAGATGATATTTATTGTCAGCTCTGTGAACTTTATTCCAGTGGTGTTTTATGTAGACTAAGTAGTCTGAAGTTCCAGCTTTTAAACAAAAATATCTCTCCTGAACTGCATTTACTGTTTCAATGTCACAAATGTTTATGTGACAGTCAGGAGTGACATCAGAATACCCCATTTCAGTCCTTCAATGTTTAGCTCCCACATACATTTAGTTTACAAAATGCAAACTCCAGAATGTATAATCGGCAATACAGATTCCAAACCATTGAAAACTGTAGATTCACAAACTTTTTTCATTAATTAACTTGGTTTGTGACAGATATACTCCACAAGGTATAACCACCACAAAAGAGTCTTACTGAAATTGTTTAGAGATCTATGTCAAACCTACGCTACCTTTTAGGATCAGACTATCATGTGGGGAAAACTAATTTTTCTCTCATTTGAATACTATTGCCATAAAATAAGAAAAAAATCTTTACAAATGTGTTATATTCTTGTCTATTTCCAGTCTTTAATACAGTTCAGTAAGTTGAAGAGGGCAAAAGAAATTGTTAGGGAAATCTCAGGGAGTGATACACTCCAAAGTCCTATGATAGTATCATTCCTAGGTCCTAAAATGGAAGCTAGAACCAGGTGTTTTTTAAATTGAAAATGGATCTTTTTACATATTTGTCTGATTATTGTTTCCCCACATCCAGCTCTTTTCAAATTCTCCTCAGTACATCATCCACCCAAATCCACATACTTTCTCTCATTAGAAAACAAACAGGCATCTGAATAAGTACATAAAATAAAAATAAACAAACAAGAATAGGACAAAATAAAAAAATCAAAAAAAACTAAAGAACAAACAAACAAAACAGAAACAACAACAAAAAAAACAGAGACAAAGAAAAAGCGCAAGAAACATATGGGACTGTGACACACAAAAGTCAAACATCCAGAAATCCCCAAAAACACAAAATTGGAAACCATAATATATAAGCAATAGACCTGTAACATTAAAAAAAATACCTAGACAAAACATAATGAGGCAAAATAATTCCAAAAACATTATTTAATTCACCTTGTGTTATCTGTATACTGCTTGGTATGGGGCCCACCCTTAAGTGTGGTTTGTATATTCAGTGAGGCAAGCAGATGTCAACAAGAGATATATTCTGTGTTAGCAATGGGGGCTTATTGCATCCTCTCCCAGCACTGGGATGCCATCTGGCTTAGACTTGTGCAGGCCCTGTGCAAACAGCCACAGACTCCATGGGTTCATATGTGCATCACTCCTGCTGTGTTGAGAAGACCTTGTTTCCTTGGTGTTCTCTGTCCTCTGCCCTCTCTCTCTTACAATCCTTCTGCCTCTTCTTCCTCAGAGTTCCCTGAGTCCTGAAGGAAGGGATTTGATGGAGGCATCCCATTTAGGACTGGGGATTCTAAGTTTTCTCACTCTCTGTAAATTGTGGTCTCTGTCTTTATTCCCCTCATCTACTGCAGGAGGAAGCTTCTCTGTGGTGGCTGGGGAAGACACCGATTCATGAGTATAACAGAATGCCATTGGGGATCATTTGGTTGCTACCTTCCTTTATCAGAACAGTACTTGATTGTCCTTCAGGTCCATGGCCTAATTAGTCTCATGTTCTTGGCCCCTCAAGCTGCATCTACCTCGTGAAGTGGGTCATAAATCCAATCAAATAGTGGTTGGTTACTACTACAACTTTGGTTCTACTGTTCCACCAGTGCATCTTGCATGAATGTCAGTACTATAAATAGAAGGCTTTGTAGCTGGATTGGTGTTTACCTTTTTCCTTTAGTAGTATGCAAAGAACCTTCCAATATAATGAACACTAGTCAGTAGAGGTCAAGGCTCTAGGTAGACACCAGCTCAACTTCTCTATATTCAGTAAGTTATGCAGGTGTTGTGCTCAGAAATAGTATCTTACCATTAGTTTGTAAGTATCCTTGGCAATCACCTCAGCTGTTTGGAGCTTTGATGGGGTACCTTTGGCCAACAACTCAATTAGATGCAACCTATTCCCAGAGGCTTCCATTTGTGGCCAGAAATGTCTACTTGGGTCCCTGTCTCCCATATTATTTGGTGACTCCACTTAGATTTCTTTTATATATGTATACATTTTAAGAAGCTTCTTCTGTAGTAGGTTTCCATACGGCCCCTCAAATGGTCCTTAGTGTTAGCTGTCCATCTCAGTATTCCCTCCTTCTTTCCTCCTCCTCTGTTTAATCTTCCCATTCCAGCTTGTCCCCACATCCATTCATAAGTATATACTCTATTTTCTTTTCTTCTGGTGACTGTTCCCTCCCCCAAATCCTTACTCTATACCTAACCTCTGTGCTATAACAATTGTAGCCTGTTTATTGAAGACTTAACAGCTAACACCACATATAAGCAAATACATACCATATTTGCCTTTTGGGGTTTGGATTACTTCACTCAGGATCATTTTTTTCTAGCTCTGTCCACTTAACCTGTGAATTTCATTTTTTTTTTGAAAAAAAAAAAGCCGATTGATAATCCATTGTATAAATGAACAATGTTTTCTTTATCCATTCATCTTTTGATGGACATCTAGGTGGTTTCCAATTTTTGGCTATTATAAATTGAGCAGCATTGAACATGGAGAAGGAGGTGTCTCTATAGTAGGATTTAGAGTCCTTTGGGTTCGTGCCCAAAGCTGGATCTTTTGGTTGATCTACTATAAGCTTTTAGAAATCATCTTGGACTGGCAGCTGGGGAGCCTGCATGGGACTACACTAGGCCCTCTGAATGAGGGTGACATTTGTATGGCTTGATCTGTTTGTGGGGCCAGGACTCATCCTGGGTACATGAACTTTTTTCGAGTCCATTCCCTATGGTGCCATTCCTTACTCAGCCTTGACACAGGGGGGAATGGAGCTTGAGCCTGCCCCAACTTGGTATGCCAACCCATGTTGAATACCCGAAGGAGGCCTTACACTCTATGAAGAGTGGATGGGAGTAAGATGGGGAAAGGTGGGTGGAGCAGGAGAAAGGGAGGGAGGGAGGGCGAACAGTGAGTGATATGTAAAATGAAAAAATTTAAATACATAAGTAAATTTAAATAAATAAGTAAAACTTAAAAAGAAGAAATCATATTTCCTTGAATACCTGAAAGTTTATTGTTCTCTTTCAAGGTTTATAAATGAAATGATAATATGACTGCTCCAAGGTATGGTTGAAGAGAAGGATTACATTGTAGATAAGGGAGAGCAGAGCCAGAAGCATCTGGAAAGTCTAGACTGAATCAGTCCTGAGAGAAGAGAGGAAGAGAAGAGAGAGGGACAAGATTGGGGAAGGAGAAACAAGGAAGCCTGTAGTCAAAAATGGCAGTGTTTTGGGAATCAGAAGCAAGAGAAGGGAAGAGACATCCAAGGGCTGGAGAAATTTAGGGTAGGGGGCAGGGGCGAGGGGCAGAGAGGAGCCTAGAGGCCAGCATGCACTTTCATGTGATACTAGGCACCTCAGTTAGCCATTTGTCCTGAGTTTCTTTAAAACTCCTCTGTTGGGATTAATATTTTCTGTAAGACAAATTGCTAAACTGTCTTATTAATAAAAAAAAACAGAGCCAGATATTGGGGTGAAAGCTGAGAGATCAGAGGAATAGAACAAGCCACAGCCAACCTCACCTTACTAACTCCTCAGCCTCCAGAGAGAGTTACTTCCTGTATACTTATGCCTATATGCCTTTCTGTGCTCTGCCATCTTACTTCCTCTTTCTGCCCAGTTCTACCACTGTCTGTCTGTCCAGACCTCCAGACCTCTATGGTTAACTAACACTGGGATTAAAAGCATGTGTCACCACACCTGGCTTTGTTCCCAATGTACCCTTGAACTGAGAGATCCAGATGGATCTCTGCCTCCCAGATGCTAGGATTAAAGGCATGAGCTACCACTGTCTGACTTCTGTGTTTAATATAGTGTCTGGCTTTTTCTTCTGATCCCCAGAGAAGCTTTATTGGGATGCACAAATAAAATGTCACCACAAATTTCTATTGTGATTTTTTTTTGCCTTAAAGATCACATTGAAGGTGTTGGATTTGTTTTTATAATGGTAACTAAACTGGAGGTCTTTTAAGACTTTCACATCAGGTGTTGCAGCAGTGCAAAAATACTCTCAGGATTTTCTTGCCTCACAGGAAAGAAAAATGCAATTGTCCCTAGGCAGACGTGTTTTAGTAAACTCAATAGGGTAAGTATATTCTTTCTAATCTTGTCAGACTTGAGCTTACCATCCCAAAACTTCAGAAATGAGTTAAACAGGTCATAATAGCTTTTCAATTATTGGCTGTATTCCTTCACCACATTAGTGGATATGTGTGTGTAAATAAATGTAAAATATATACTTATAAATATATGTGATTATAAATACATATTTATATTTAGCACTAAAGAAAGATTTGGGAGCTGGGGATATAGCTATGCTAGAGTGCTTGCTTAGTATGTATGAAACCCTAGTACAACCCCTAGGACAACAAAACAAAATGAAAGAGAATTTAACTTTGGAAGATTTCAGATTTTACTCGTTATTTATCTTAAAAATACAAAAAGAAAACAAGTATCAGTATATAGTCATCAATAAGTACATGAAACCAAACTGCTATCAAGTTAAACCAAAATAAAAATCTTCACTGACAATTTGAAGAAAGAACCAGCTAAGGCAGTGAATGGAGCTTCTGTCTTAATGCACAACATAAAAAAGATAGTCAAAGATATTTGGTTACATTTCAGCTTATTTGCATAAAGGACTTTTGTTTTATTAACTTGGAAATTTTACATGCAAAACTGATAATCAGAAATATAAATATGTCTAGTTATATTAAAATGCTGACACTATTTAGATTAAAAAATAGAAGAAATTTCTATAGCAAGATCTGTTATTTAAATCTCTAATGAAATGAGTTCCTGAAGTAGCCCAGAGACTGGAAAGGCATAAAGGGCCAGACACTAAAGCCTTTTCAGAGTCCTACCTTGATGAACACATATATAGTTGAATTAAACACACAGAGGCTTATATTACTTGCAAACTGTATGGTCTATGGCAGGCATCTTGCTAGCTAGCTCTTATATCTTTTTTTTTTTTTTTTTTTTTTTTGGTTTTTCGAGACAGGGTTTCTCTGTGTAGCTTTGCGCCTTTCCTGGAGCTCACTTGGTAGCCCAGGCTGGCCTTGAACTCACAGAGATCCGCCTGGCTCTGCCTCCCGAGTGCTGGGATTAAAGGCGTGCGCCACCAACGCCCGGCCAGCTCTTATATCTTAAATTAACCCATTTCTATTAATCTATGTTTTGCCACATGTTCTGTGACTTTACCCATTTGTTGGCTTGTTGATTCTCCTTCCATGGCAGCTGGCATCTCTCCCCACCTTCTTCCGGTCTCTCTGTTTAGATTTTCTGCCTGCCTCTAAGCCGCCTTGCCATAGGCCAACCAAATGGCTTTATTTATCAACCAATCAGAGCAACACATATTCACAGCATACAGAAAGACATCACCAATTACACATAGATTTAACAATAGCTCTATCTGAAGCCTCACCTGAGCTTCCTAAGAATGTACCTCTGAATTCAAACTTCCTGAGTTCAAGTCCTGATTTGAACACTTATGCCTAACCCTTAGGAAAGTTATTTAGCTTCTCTGGTCCCCTAACTTTCTTTCTAAAACTGGTATAATAATAATGTAAATGTCACTGGATTCTTGTGAACAACTTAGTCCAAATGAAGCAATTAGAATTAGTACCTGGAATTCTAGAATTGCTCACTCAAGATTTGCTTCTGTAATGGCTTTAAAGTATTATATATTTAAAGTTATTTATTGCTGCATAGCAAGATACTCATCTGCTCTCTAGAGCTTGATGGTTCACATTCCCTCCTGGCTGTTAGAAGGCCAGTTGCCATGCTATGAGGATACCTAATCAGCTTTTAGACTGTCTTTCTGATGCACCATGGAAGCCTTCTACCAATAGCCAGCAAGGAACCCAGACCTGCTGAGATCACATGTGTGAGCATGGAAGTGCTCCAGCCAGAGAGCTTGTAATGAAAATAGCTCCACCAGATAGCATGGCTATAATCCCTCTACTAGGTCCACAGCTTCCACCAAAATAGAGCTAGACTAAAAAATGAAGTTTCTTCCTTAACAATAACATTGAAAGTCAAAGATAGATCTCTGCATAGACACATACCTAGGAAGTCCAAGCCCTCTGTGACTACAGCTATTCATATAGTCATGGTATTCTGAGCTTTGCTGAGGAACAGGAAAGTGAAGCACATTCAGATCTGTCCCTAAGCCTGGGATTCTATGTCTTTTTCATTGATGTAGGCAATTTTTTTTAATTGAAACTATTTTTTTTCATGTAATATATTCTGGTCATAGTATCCTATGGGCAATTTTAAGCATAATTAGATCCTAAGGTCTTAAGAATCTGACTTTTGTGTCCATCCAAGTTTTGAAAACAATAGGTGACTTTTTTATGATTTGGTCAGTAGAATATCTGATATTAAAACTGTTGTTTTGTTTGGGTATATTTTACCTCCTGTTATTTTGTTTGTATATTATGGCTTGCAGTTTTGTATTTTTATAGATCATGTCTGTGAGTGAATTGTGTGTATGTATTTCTACTGCTTTTTTTTAGTATTGCTTGTTTTAATAGTTATTTGTTTGTTTTTCTTATTTGTCTGTCTGTTTTCTAATAAGAGACAGTAGGCATAAAAATGGATAGGTGGGGAGGTGAGGAGGATCTGAGACAAGATGAGGGTGATCAGAATATATTGTATGAAAAAATTTTATTTTCAATAAAAAACACTTGTTAGAATAAAGAAGCATTTATGTGTTTATACTTTTATAATTTAATATGTTCATATAATTTTGAGATCAAATTCTTTGCTTTTTGTATTGCTGTCCTCTTCTGTTACCTGACTGTAGGCAGTTCTCTCTTGTTTTGTTGTCTATTTAAAGGTTTAGGACAGGAGTTTTCAACCTTCTTAATACTGTGACCCTTTAACACAGTTCCTCAGGTTATGGGGACCCCCCCAACCATAAATTTATTTTCATTGCTCCTTCATAAATGTAATTTTGCTACAGTTATCAATCATAATATCTGATATTTCTGATGATCTTAGGTGACCCCTGTGAAAGGATCATTTAACTCTGGTGTGTGTGTGTGTGTGTGTGTGTGTGTGTGTGTGTGTGTGTGTGTGTGTGTGTGTGTGATGACCCACAGGTTGAGAACCACTGGTGTAGGCTAACTACTAATGAGTGTGATTCCATCTCCTAAGAAAAATGTGCACTTTCTTTAGGCAGAGAAATCCACAAAAAAAAAAAAAAAGGAGGATCAAATTACCCAAGATAAATAATGAGAGAGTGAAAACACAAAATAATGACATTACACACTAGCCAGGGCAGCAAGCCCTAACTCCACCTGGCACTCCCTGGGAACCCACAGGCCACTCTGATCAGGGAGACATAAAGGCTAACTACAGATCTTCACCTCTCAGTCTAGTCCTCTAAGTCCAACCCCCTAGTTTCATCCCCAGCTCTTGAGAAGAACATCTGGTGCAGCCCCACCACCCCCATCTCCAGTGGAATACAGATCTCCACCTCCTGAACTCCCTCCTCACTGTGTGTGCAGTCAGGAAGATGAGAGAAAAGGGCTGATGCTCACCTTGCTTTTCCTTTTATCCTTCCTGTGACTGTACCCTACCAATGGTTCTTCTCAGTTCAAGCTCAGGATTTTCTTCTCTAGCGAAACCCTCCTGGCAACACACTCATAGACACACCCATATCTGTGTTCTAGTGGTGATTCTAAATCTAATCAAGTTGACACTGAATATTAACCATCTAAGACCTTAATATCTTTCTTAAATCTACAGACCCATCATCCAGAGAAAAAAAACAAAAAAAATTAAGCATCTGATTTAAAAGTTTTAACTCATTTATTGAACATTTTTTCCCCTACAGCTACAGAAAAAAAGAACATTTTTTTTGCATGTGTATGTGTGTGGTGTATATATATGTGAGCTTGAATGAGTTTGGAAGTGCATGTATGTGGTTGCATGTGCACATATGTTTGTGTGCATGTAAATGTGGGGGGCCAGATTTTGTCATTAGATATTCTCTTAGTTAGGGTTTTGATTGCTCTGAAGAGATATTATGACAATGGCAATGCTTAAAAAATAAAATATCTATTTGGGACAGCTCACTTACAGCTCAGAGATTCAGGCCATTATCATCATGGTGGGGAGCATGATGGTGTGCAGGCTGACACAGTGCTGGGGAAGTAGCACTTCTAAGAGTGCCCCTCCCTTTGGGGGGCATTTTCTTTCAAAATACCACAGATATCTTCCTCAATCATGCTCCATCTTTTTCACCAAGGGAAGGGTGCTTGCTGAACTCATTAATTAGGCTAGTCTAGCTAGCCAGCTTGCCCCATGGATCACCTGTCCCTGCTTCCTATGAGCTGGGATTACAAGCAGGCTGTCATACACACCTAGTTTTTATATAGGTTTTGGAGATCCAAACTATGGCTTGCATGCTTGCATGCCAAGTGTTTTATCCACTGAATCATCTCTCCAAGGTCTTACTATTTTGCCCAGTCTGGCCTTGAACTCATAATCCCTTATTTTTACTCTTCTAGTGATAAGATTAGAAAAACATACCCTTATACTTAATCACACATTCCTTTTTCCTTCAATAAATGGATAACACTATAACATAGACCTTATGAGGTCACAAACAACTTTTAGACACCCAGAAGTACTGAAATAAGATCATGTACTGCTCTGACTATTATGAAATCAAACTTGAAGTTAAGAATAATCATTGCAACAGCAAAATCTTCAGAGTCAGAAGCAAGCAGATCTCTGTAAACTCAAGGCCAACTTGATCTGTATAGTGAATTCCATACTATCATCTAGGATTAAATAGAGAGACCCTATCTCAAAAAAAAACCTACAGAAAATATGCAAGTTCATGAATATTTACCAAAATGCTACTGAACAAATAATGGGAAATGGAGAAAATATACAAATTTATGGAAATTAATGGGACTGGATATGAAACAGCCTGAATCTCAGGAGGCACAGTAAAAGTAGCAGCAAGAGGGAAGTTTGTGGTAAACTCCTTCATTACAAAATCAGGAAGGTTTCATAAACAATTTAACAGTGTATCTCAAGGGTCTAGAAAAGCAAGCAACCCAAACACAGAATTGAAGACAGAGAAGAGAGGTGGTGGAGAATAACTAAGAAGAAAGTATATACGGAAAATGCAAGGCTGAGAGGAGGATCACTGGGTAAAAGAGCTTTCTGCTCAAGCATGAGAACCTTTGTTGACATGGCCCAGAACCCACGGCACAGCTGAAAACAGCAATGTGAGCTTTTTAATCCTATCTCTACTATGCAGTAATGGGAGGTGGAGACAGGAAAATTTCCAGGAGCTTGACGACCATCTTGTGGAGTAGACAGAGAAAAGAACAACAACAAGGAGACTTGTCTTAAACAAGATAGAAGGCAGGACTGTCACCTAAGGTAGCCATCTGATCTCTCTCTCTTTCTCTCTCTCTCTCTCTCTCTCTCTCTCTCTCTCTCTCTCTCTCTCTCTCTCTCTCTCTCACACACACACACACACACACACACACAGTGCTTGCATGTGTCTGTATTCACACATGAATATTGGTACATAGACAGATATACATGTACATATACAAATACACACATTGTGTATACACACACACACAAAAAAAGAAATGAATACAAAAAAATATAAGCAATTAATGAATCAAAGAATTGGTGTTGTAAAATGTTAAAATAAGAAAAAGGTCCACTATATTAAAAACCATTGAGACAATGCCCTGTTGCTGGAGAGCTTCTCTCCAGGTTCCACCAATCCCCGCAGTCCCACAATCCATGTATAAAATAATCACTCAGACAGTTATATTACTTATAAACTGTATGGCCGTGGCAGGTTTCTTGCTAACTGTTCTTATATCTTAAATTAACCCATTTCTATAAATCTATACCTTGCCACATGGCTGGTGGCTTACCGGCATCTTTACATGCTGCTTGTCCTGGCGGTGGCTGCAGTGTCTCTCCGCCTCAGCCTTCCGCTTCCCAGAATTCTCCTCTCTCTTTGTCCCACCTACTTCCTGCCTGGCCACTGGCCAATCAGTATTTTATTTATTGACCAATCAGAGCAATTTGACATACAGACCATCCCACAGCAATGCTCAAATAAATAAAATTAGAAACAGTCAAAACAAAAAGAGTATGTGCAGAACTGCTATAGGATGAAAGGAATTTGCACAATACATCAAAGCTAAAACCCAGTAGCCTACAAATATAACTGTATTTGGCACTAAGTCTTTAGAGATACAGTAATTAAAATGATCTGAGTCCCTGGAGTGTGACTCCATCCATCATGCAAAAAAGGGGACATACACAGAGATAGGCAGAGGAAGGAGCCCATGTGAAGACAGAGGGAAAGATGCTACCTACAAGGCAGAGAGAGGAGCCTAAGAAGAGAACAGCCCATCAAACATCTTCTGTCTGGGATTCTAGACTCAAGAATTGTGAGGACATGTTTGAGCATTGTTTTTAGCCCTTCAGTCTATAGTACATTACTATGGCAACCCTGGCAAGACAGGCACCATTAAGAAGAACACCTGGTACCTCTTAAGGAGGTGGAAGTAGGTAGTAAGACTCATTATGTGCAGGGAAGGTGGAGGACAGAGCACACAGTGAAGAACCACACTGAGGGAGGGTGGAGCTGAGCAGCTGTAGGGACAAAGAATCATTGCCCACATCTACCACTTATGTCTCAGACTTCTCAGACTCCACAGCCTCAGTGCGTGAGCATATAGTGCTGAGGATGAGTTTAGGCAGCCCCATCAGCTGCTTCTGAGACAGCTCTGCTTCTGAAGGGGCTCAGAGCTGGAGGGATTTAAATAATTCTTCTGAAAAGAATTTTGTCAAATGAGGCGTTAAAATTTCATTGCTGTTTGAAGTATGATCTGGTTGGACACTTCTGGCTACCCCTGCAGCTGATGGACCTATGGAGCCAGTGCTCATAGGGGTCACAGACAGTGCCCTCACCTTCCCTTCTGTGGCAGTGCCTGTGTTTTTCTGGAGCTGCTGGATTCTATAGGCAGGGCAGACCCACAGGCAAGGAGGAATGGATTCTACTGAGACATAGCATCAGGAGTGTCAGCAGCAGGACACTGTGAGGAGTCTCAGGGCAGGAGTCAGGGTCAGACAACATGAGATCTAAGGAAGTCTGCTCTTTCTGATGTCTGTGAAGATGAGAGAACCTATTCTGCTCTGAAGAAAAGAGATGCCTTGGTTCTCTCTGCACACAATGACTTAGTGTGAGATGGGAACCATGTCTATTATTTAGAAATAAAAATAATGTGGTTCAGGCAGCTGTATGGGGGCAGCTGTTCAGGGTACATTTTCAGAAAGACTCATAAACCTAGCAGAAATAATCCTTTTCTGAAACTTACACTGTATCCACTTAGTCCCTAAGGGCCTGTTGAGGCTGTGGTGCCTCACTAACTGGTATCTAGTCCAAGACAAGCTAGGAAACCCTGTCTACTCTACTTCCCCTAACCCCATCCACACTGAGAAAACTTTGAATTGAACGGTGCCAAAAGCCCAGTTCCACATTTCTGGCAGATGTTGTAACTGCCTTTCTGACATGGCCAGCCCACCCAAGTGCCTTCACAGGGGTTTAGCCTTTCACTATACTTGGACACAGTCCCATCTATGGGCTGGTAGGTCATCACCCCTCACCTAAGGTCTATTAAAAACTCCCTGCCTTCACCCTGGTGCTCAACTTCTCTGTCCCCATTATTTGGGATCTACGAACCCACCCAGAAGCAATGCCTATAAACTTGTATTTATCTGCTTTTAGTCTGGTCTGATCTGGCCTTTTGCGTCAGCAGAAACATATCATCTACCTTTGATAATGAACTGTAATTTAGAAGGGTAAGCCAAATAAAGCTGCTTTTGGTCACGATGTTCTTGTAATGACATTTCATTTACCTCTCTGCTTCAAAATGTTAAAACCCATTTGTCAATTCTAGTGCAGTTGAGTTAAGAAAATCACTCATTTTGCCTATTGCCCTAGCTTCATTTCTATTGCCATGATAAAATGCACTGATAATAGCAACTTAGCAGAGAAAGGCTTAATTCTGTCTCTCTATTCCAAATTGCAGTCCTTCACTGATGGGAAGTCAAGGTGGCAGGCATTGGAAACAGCTTGTCATGTTACTTCACAGTCCAATGCAGAGAGAGAATGAATGCATGTCTGCACACCTCAACCTACTTTCTATGTTCTTCATAAACATTCCAGGACCCAAGCATGGGATGGAGAGCCTCACAATGGAATGGATCTTCCTACATCAACTAATGTAATCAAGGAGATCTTCCACAATCATGCCTACAATATACCTGATCTAGAAAACCCCTCCTTGAGTCTCCCTTCAGGCGATATTAGATTGCATCACATTCTGAGTGGTGTAAGGAGATACCCAGAAAGACAAACATGGTATATACTCACTTATAAGTGGATATTAGATATAAAGTAAAGGAGAACCATGCTATAATCCACAGACCATGAGAAACTAAGTAACACGGAGGGCTCAAGAGGGAAAACTTGGGTCTCCCTTGGAGACTGGACTACATTGTCTACCTTTAATATGAAGGGAGGCACTTAGTCTTCCTGCAACGTGTTATGCCATGTTTTGTTGATATCACAGGAGGATTGCAAATTTCTAAACAAATTGAGAAGTGGATGGGGGTGAAGCAGGGGGGAGGTTGGGTGAGTAGGGACTGGGAGAAGAGGAAGGAGGGGAAACTGCAGGTCTGGATGTAAAAATAAATAATACAAATAAAAAAAAGAAAAAAGATAAAAAATCATCTTAAGTGATGTATCCCAGACCAAGAAAGAAAATGTGGTATGTATTTGCTTATATGAGAGTGCTAGGTATTAAGTCAATAATACCCAGCTACAATAAAACCACAGAGTTAGGTACTAGAGGGAACAGATAGATCTCATTAGGAAAATTAAGTAGAATAGATAGATCTTGATGAAATGGGAGCTGGAAATGGAGTATCAAGTGATGTTGGGTATGAGGGACTTGGGGATGAAATACAGGGACAGGCAGATAAAATTAAGGTGAATTCAAGAGGTATTATAGAAACCTAATACTGTATAAATTTCCTAAAATATATACATATATGAAGGTGGTCTAAATGAAATTGCCAAATAATGGGGCAAATAGATTCCCAACTAGCCATTTCCTGACACCACATGATGCTTCCAGTATTGGGTTTGGGTGACATCTAATTGAGTTGCTATTCAAAGTGGCACCAAGGAAATCCCCCAAATGATCCAGGCTGTTACCAAGACTATAGGTTGTTCTCCACATACCAACTGTAAGGCTCCATTGCTAATAGCAATACCCACACAATCAGTGAAAATGGATATGTCAACATAGAGCCTTTATTACTGTGTTTCAGTGTCTTTGTTGCAGGGAGATGGTCTATATGGCATCAAAAAAGAAATATAACCCCAAGCCAGCCACACACCCTTTTTGGGTATAGTACCTTTAAGATATGCTAGGGCAATAGTGGCACAAAGCTTATGGAATAATCAACCAATAACTGATTTGACCCAAGGCCCACTTCAGAAAATGGAACCCGTACTGGGCACTGCTTGAGTGACTAAGAATTTGAGACTAGTTATCGCAGGGGCCTGTGGTAAGACCAAATCTACAACTCTAACAAGGAAATGCAAACAGGACAGATAAAATTGATCTTTTTATCTTCAAATCAGCACCAAATAAGCACTCAAGAAATATAAAGACAACACTTTTTTAAAAAAATTTAAATCATTAACTTTGATTTTAAGGAAACTAGAAATTCAATAGAAAATGGAAGCTCTAGAGAATAAGCAGAAAAATGGAAAAATACATCAACTGTATATGGAATTGCACAAACTGAGACTTAAATTTTTGCATCAAAGCAGGGCTTTGGTCATATGTAACAATTATTTCCTTATTTTAAAGCCAAGCCTTTCTTGGGTACTTTTATTTATATTATTTCAGTTTTGAAAGTTACCATCATTAATTTTTTTTATTTGAAATTTGTTTTTAAAATGAGGATGTCTGTTTATCAGATACATCAGGGATGCAAATATTAAACAGTAATTGCAGATAGCAGGTCAGCTTCTCAAACCAAACCAACTTTACTTTAAAGTGTATCAATGGCACGTAAAACAGCAGTCCACTGAGAAGGAAGAGGAGCACATAGATGTAATGCATCTTTGGCGACTTGACAAGGGGAATCAAGACCAAGCACAGGCTGATGGCCATTGCTATGACTGTGAATGGCAAAAATACCTAAAAAGATAAAATTTAATAAAGTAATTAGATGTGAAAATCCATGTGTGGTAGCTACGTATCTACAAGCAAAAATACTATGCTAATGATAAAATCAGACCAAATAAGATACTTTGTTAGGCAGATATGCTCAGCACTCAGATAAACGCCCCAGAAAGAAAAGTGTTGGAGATTCCTGTTGGTGAAGGTGTGGTGTGAGAGAATGAACTTCTATTTTGAGTCTTCCTGAATGGAAATAGTCATAAACATTTGCTGAAGAGATGACCACTGTGGGCATAGATGGCATGGCTTATTCAGAAGGAGTTTTTAAGACACAGTGAAGATCCCAACAATCTTCCAAAGAAGATTTCTTCTAGGATTAAAGAACCATTCCCTCTCCTATAAACTATTTCCTCATCTAGGATGAAAGTTCATAAGTAGAAAAGTTGAAGAGATAGAATTTGTTGTTAAGCAAGAAGTGTTGGAATTTCAGAATAGCATCTATTTCTCATTTGTTAAATCTGCTCCTGACTGTAGAGGATAATGGCATACACAGATAGGAACATAACTAAACAAAGAAATACCATGTCAAAAGATTCATAATGCCCTGTCCTGTCCTTTGCCTAAAGAACTATCTTTATCTTACCTGAATCCTTAAGTAGAACTTTAGAGGTTTTCTGTTGGGTAAAACCAATGAACCAAAATTTAAAATAAAAATAAAGACCAGATTGTCATTATTTGCTTCTCAAGTTGCTGAGTGATAACCTATTTACTCCTGCATCTTTTGAATATATTCCTTCAATAAGGTTAAGTATCTTGCTTCACATAGAACAAATTTACCCAGCCCATTTTTACCTTATAAGGTCTGTGTAGATTGGGCTCCTGGTACCTCAATTTCAAGATTCCTATCATAGATAACATAGTCCAAATTGAATCCATAAAATAAAGATAGTTGATCAGTTCAATTAAGTTTGTTAAGATGATTGCAATGGATCCCATACTGACATTTAGAAGCACAGCTACGAAGGGGGATGAGTGAACATTAAGGGTACTAAACATCAAGGGCAGCTGGCCTTGGTCACCTGCAATATATGACACTCTTGCTGACTCAAGTACATTAATCACAAGGTTGCTAAATAATGAGGCAGAAATAACAAAGGGAACAGTCCATGTTAATTGTGGAAAAACTCTGTCAGTCCATGTAATAGCCACAGCATCTGCAGAGAAAAAATACACAAAAGCAAGTGTGTTGAGAAAGAAAATCTAATGATACAACAATAATATTTTACAAAGAAAAATCTAAAAATCTAAGAAGAGATTTTAACTTTGTTATTTCCTTTTTCACATTTAAATCATAACTTAGGTTTATGTACATTTTAGTTCATCACACTGCACAATGAATGGTTCTTTTTAATGTCTTTCCCCAAAGACCAGGAGCTTCATGAAGACAAAGATCCCTCCTATCTTGTATATAGCATGATTAATTCATTCATTGACAGGCACAACCTAGTTAATTTTTAGTAACTACTTAAATGTGTTAATTGTGTTGAGAGAATATTTGAAGGCATGCTTATTGTCTAAAACTAGCACATAGAATGCTGATAAACTGCTTCAGAGTCAGAAAAGGACAGCAGAGCACTGTTTATAGAGAAATGAAACTTATCCAACTACAGTGCAATATTGAGAGCCACTGGCAGAAAAAGTCCATGAGAGTATACAGAAGTGACAACTAGAGTTCAGAAGGTCAACCTATCAGAACTAAGGGTTCTGTTAGAGAAAACCATCATACAAGGCGTTATGGAATTACTGCCTTTTGAAAGAATTGGCTGTTTCCTGATGTAAACTTCTTGCGCAATAACAGCTATGATTCTCCCCATTTACCGTGCATTTCCATGTTATGTGTACATGTAATCTCACGATTGCATCTCAATCTTGGGCACAACTTTCCCTATACATTTGGGATAATTGGATAACTGTCCCCAGCTTTGTTTATTTTTCATTAACATAAATCTGGCCAGGGCCATTCTCTGAACAAAAGTATTTCAGAAAAGATACCTTTTTCCAAGGACAAAACTGAACATAGATAAACATTAGCTCATCTCACCCACAGATAAAGAAAATAACCACTAGCAACTAAATCTTCAACTCCTTACCTTCACCCCGGATTATTTACACAACACCTTAAGAGATTTACTGCTCACATTCCTGGGATGATGTTTTAGCCACTTGCTAGTAGCACTGACTCAAGGAGATTGCCATTAAGGCCAGGGAAGTGATAGGTGCCAAGCTTCTTTCTTGTGCAAATTAAGTTTAAATTCCTCCTCAGTCGAGTGCTATTCCTAGATTTTTCTCCTCAGCAATTACTCTGAGAGAAAGTGCTTTTACTAACCAAATGCTACATGCTCTTACATAGGTTGCTTAGCCACTGAGCATATGTCCCCTTCCTTAATGAGAAAGCTGCTGCAGCCAGGATGAGTTGGGGTGGAAGGGTTGGGGGTGAGTGGGGGTAGGAGCGGCACCAAAGACAGTTTACTTTCTAGTGACTTACTGATCCCTAACATTCTACCTAGCCAATTCTAGATTACAGTTTGAGCACATAAATTCCCTGATTGATCTTAGTCTTTAGTTGACCCTACCAGAGAACTCCCCTTTAGTCACTCCCCTTTTGGGGTTGTAATTGGAAGCTGACAATTATTGCTTATCACCCCTCTCTCTGCAACCCTGAAAACTTCAAACCTCGTGTTGCCTTGCCAAAGAATTACTGCTTGTGTATATATACTGGTTTCCTCACAGCACTTGGGGAATTGACTGAGAAGAACAAGATGAGGATGAAGATGGAAAGAACTGGATAGACATGAGAACAGCAGAAGGGACTGAGAGCCGAAGGGACTGAGAAGAGAACAGAAAAGAAACTGTGTAGATAGAATTGACTTAGAAGAATAAAGTGAATGGACTAAAGAACTCAGTGTGCTTAGATTCATGTGATATCCCTCAGATTAGTATCCTTATCTTCTTGTAGCATCTCTTCTAGACCCTGGTAGAAATCTCCTCAAGGCGGGCACTTGGGAGGAATTTGTTAGTTCAACATAAAGTACATAGAAGATGAACATAGACATTACAAATAGTTAAAATACTTATAACTTCTGAAGCTTGTCTAAGCTTCTGAACAGTGGTTCTCAGCTAGAGGTGACTTTGCTCCTCAGGAGTCATGTGACAATGTCTGGTGAGTTGTCTGATGTTCCATAAATTAGGTAGCAGCTTGCTGTTGGCATCCTAGTAAGTAGCAGTCATGTGTTCTGGTGATGGGAAGGACAGCTTCAAAGAATTAGCTCAATGTCAGAATACTTGTCATCTGTGAGGCTCTGTGTTCAATACCCAGAACCCCAACACAAAATTCACACACTCCAAATTGTTGATGATATTGAAGCTGGGAACTCCTGTAGTGGACCTACTGGTATAGAACATTCTTTTTTATTTCTTTTGTTGTTTCAAGATGAAGAGATATTATGAACATTGGTTTAACCATTCCAGGTGGTACAAAAACCACCAATATCCATCACTTGTGGGAATTTGCTTGAGGCAAATTTGTATTATGTAGATTCATGTTGCTGGGCAGAGGATTCTAACAGAATGACAACTCTTCAGGTTTCAAGAGAATGAGCAGAGCGGAGCCTAATGTCCTTGGGAGGTAGATGTCCTTTGAGTCATCATTTTATGCATAGGTAGTTGGTTTCTAGGAGGTCCCTAGGACTTCAGTATACCGAGCCGTAGCAAGCCATAAGATTTTCAAATGTTTTTTTCATTTAGAAATAGGGTCTTCTATGTAATTCAAACTGTCCAAGAACTTGCTGTGTAGCTCAGGTTAGCCTCAAACTCATGATCCTCATGTCTCAGTTCCCTAAGTTCTGGAATTATAGACACATATCACCATGCCCAGCTCTTAACCCATTTTAAAAAGACCTAAGTGTCACATCGCTTTTCTCTTGAATCTCCCACCATTTGGGGTGTTACTTAAAAGAACCCCATGCTGCAGCTCTAATTAATTTGAAGTAATGTCTTGTTGTTGCTCCCCCAAACACTCACACTGCACACTTTCAGATAGAGTTAGAAATGATTTCCCTACACTGCAATGGAAATCTTCGATTTCTTGGTGGATGTTCTACAGTGTGATTTAAGACAACCAGAGACAGACCATGTGTAGCTCTGCCAGCATTGAGTAGAAAAACTTATTCACAGTACTCCTTCCTTCATCTTAACTCTATTCAACAAGTGATTGTTTTCATTGTTCTATTCATTTCCATATTTATTTCATTTAAAAACTACTTCATACATGTCTTTGGTAAAATGAACATTGAATTTGCTTTTGTTCACTTTCTAACATACTTTGATTATATGCACATACACATCCATATAAGTGTTTTAGGTAAGTCTCACTATTTTGTTCTTTAAACAGAAGTCATGTACTCATTCTGTATTGATAGATTTATATAACTTTTTTTTAGTGTTTTGGCAGATAGACAATGTGCTTTAAAGCTGCACTTGGTGGAACACACCTGTAATGCTAGAACTTGGACAGCAGGGGGCAGAAGGAGCTTATTGCAGGCAACCCAGGGCATGTAGCAAGCCTGAGAATCCAAAGAAAGAAAACGAAGAAATAAATGACTTACTGAAAAATCATCGAAAGTAAAATAGTTCAGACTTGATACCCCTGAGAATGACAGCATCTAAATATTTGACTTAACCCCTCACGTGTTCAGTTCTAAATAGTTCTATAATTACCCACTGAGGTACTAGAGGTGGGACTTCTTTGAAAAGGAACTAGTGAGTGTATACATTCTTCAATGAGAGAAATTTTACAAAGTTACCCTCCAACAAATGAATGTATCTATCTATCAGAAACTAATTCTAAAATTCCCACTTACATATACAACCCCTTAAACACACCTAGCACTTGAGACAAGCTTCCTACCAGCTGTGCCTGAACAAGGAAGCCTTAGCTTCTGTCTCCACGTAACCTCTTTATGTTTCACACTGTCTTGCCATAGGTTAATAGCCCCTAGTTTTAGCATGGCTTAGAAGCCTCTAGAACACTGTGTAAACACTCTGTCAGCAGGATTTCTGGAACACTTTTGTTCTTAGGGTGAAAATGGTGGACCCAGGAATCCTTACAATGCTATGTCCACATCCCTCATTCTAATGGGACATCCTTCTTCATAGAACTTTTCACAATGTAAATTCCATTTTTCCCCTTAAGGGAACAATAAGTAAGGAAACAGGTCAGAGATCTAACACTAGGACTTGAACACCTTACACAGGAACTAATAGAGCAGATTGCCATAATTTTATCGACTGTGCCTTGAATAAAATGTAACATCCAATTCATACTGTTATAAATATCCCACATTTCCTTTACAAAACTGTGAGGTCTTTTTGTTATGCTCGAGTGACAAAATCTACCCCCAACCCTTTGAACTCATAACTTTAAGTGCTTATTTTTTTTTTGTTGATAGCTTTCCACACTAGTCATAAAAGTCATGAACCTATTTAAATTTAGTATTAATAATAAATAACAAATCACCCACAGTCCCATCCCAGCTGACCACTGTTGTTCACAAGTTTCTATTTCATGAGAATCTGGAGCCTGCCATTTCCATTATTCATACATTATAACCATTGTCCTCTTAGTATCCACCAACAATAGGGCCTTTTCAAGGCTCTGGGTGCTCTGTTATACAGATTTACTTATGTCATTTACTGGAAACTACTGGTTATTTTGGTGATATTTACTTTTGTCCTGCCATAACTAATGATACAGTGACTTTCCATAAATCTACATTTTTACATATGGTTCTGCATATTTTTTAAATTTAAATTCCTAATATAATAAAAGAATAGGTATTAAAATTTACATATAGTAATTTGGAGTTTACCTTAAGTCTGTGGATTAGAAGACCCAAAGAGAAAGCAGTAAAAAACCAAACTACTAGCTACATTAGTCAGAAACTTCCCAAGTTTCCCACACAATCCCTAACTATTGTTCTAACTATACAATGACTTCAATCATTGCAACATGCCAGAGAAGGTTTTCCAATTCATAAATGATCAATATGTCAAGAACACTGTCAGGCATAATAAGTACCAGCCTCAAGAAATCGCAGCAGCCATTCTCGATGGCCAGTGGCTGTGGTCACACCCACAACTAAGGTTACAAATGGACCCAAACAGTCAAAGCAGTTAGTGAGTCACTGTCTAGGTTTATCCAGGGTTACATTTGGTTTGTTCCCACAAAAACTTGGTTTCATTTATGCTCTCATCACTAGGATACCTAGAATGATAACATGTCAACTCTGGAACAATACACCACAAGACAACATTCTGGAGAGCAGTCACATTCCACTTGAGGCAATTTGCTGTTGTTAAACCTTTTCTTAGGCTTGAATGCCCCACAAATAAATAAATTATTGTGTTTATGGAGATGAGAATAATGATTTTTAGTATTACACATTGAATATAATATAATGAACCACCACATAATGCTACATAAATATGTAGTTTTACGTCAATAAATAGTGTTTTCTAAAGCTTCACTTAGATTTACATACAATGCTTCAGACACTTACTAAAATAAGAATAGTTGCTCAAAATGGGTTAGTTCCAGAACACCTAGTAATAAATTTATCTCAGCAAGTGATAACTAGAAGTTGAAAGATGGTATGAGAAAATTGTTGGTATTCAATTTTCCTTGTTTTACTTTTTTCTAACCCATATTTCATTTTATCCTTTGAATCTGTTGTTCAATTTAGGATTTAGGGTGCTTATTTATGTCATGATAGTCTTTCAATTCGTGAACACATACTTACTTACATACATACATATATGGTCTGTCTATTTATTCAGGCTTGTTTTAAAGTCATTACATCCTGACGCAGCTTTGCATATTCTGAATTACAGTTAAGCATCACAATACCAGGTATATTCTTTTTGCTTTCATTTGAAATTTTTAGCCTGTAAGACAAGAATTTCTAAAGAATTTTCAATATATTCAGGGTCCTTATCTACCACAAAATTTTAGAGTTCTTTAAGATAAACATTTTATATATTAATCATAGTCACCAATTGACATTCAGTGTTTCCTTATTCAACCAATATCATAAATTTCAAATTTTTCTTTCTTGGTGTTACTCAAATTATTGAAAAGCAAGCATTTTGAAAGTTTTTAAAAATCCCACTACTGATTGCATTGTGTCACTCTGTTGAGATCATTAAAGCAATAACTAATGTTTTGAATCTGATCTATGACATGGGCCAGCACTATACATACCTTTTCCAGGTTATCAGAAAATGCAAGGCTGTGCTGGAATGTGAATCTTGCTTCTAAACCAAATCATATGCTTTTCAACCAGATTAAAAAATGAGTAGATTCAATATAGAACAATCATCAGTATGAATTTGTAATAAATAGCAAAAATGACACTTAACTGTACTAAAAGGATTGCATTTTATTTATGGTCTTGTCATTTGTATACTAACCTGTTGAGAGGATTTCCCTGGGAGTCAGAACTGTCAAGTAGGAAATGTTAGCCAGTAAATACACCACAGTTATCAGAGGCAGTGCTGTAAATATACATCTAGGAATTGTTTTATTGGGTTTCTTCAGTTCTCCTATAATGGATAAAGAGAAGCATCAGTCTCTGTTTAAAAATGTGTATCTTAAATTTATCTTTAAAATTGTTCATGTGTTGCCAGGCAGTGGTGGCTCACACCTTTAATACTAGCACTCAGGAGGCGAGGGCAGGCGGATCTTTGTGAGTTTGCGGCCAGCAAAGCTACAGAGCGAGATCCAGGAAAGGCTCCAAAGCCACACAGAGAAACCTTGTCTCAAAAAACCAAACAAAAAAATTGTTCATGTGTCAAATTTTGGACCTTGTTCTTTCTGTCCACTCTATAGCCATCTTTCTCCCCTCCCCCTTCTCTCTCTCTCTCTCTCTCTCTCTCTCTCTCTCTCTCTCTCTCTCTCTCTCTCTCTCTCTCTCTCTCACACACACACACACACACACACACACACACACACACACACACAGTCAAACTTTTGCGCACTGATCCTCTTCTGAAGACACTAGAGTATGGGCTCATGATTCTTGTTCCATTTGTACCCTTCCTTCATCTCCAGGCTCCTCAAGTGGAAAATAAGCTCTGTGTTCAGAGCGTAGGAACAGAAGGTGAGCAGAAACTTCATGAGGTTTAACCCCCGCCCCACTCTTTACTGTCATCTGTTTGAAAGAGATTCTACATTATTCAAGATGCTGTAAGCAGTGTTCTAGATCTTTTATGGCAGAGAAAGCTACCTAAACATGAAACATCTCTAGCACAAAAACAACAATGTGAAACTGGGTTCAAGTAGAAGCTGGAGATAACCTCTTTTGAGACAGTGGAGAAGAGAGGGAAAGAGGAGAGAAAGAGAGGGAGGGAGGGAGGGGAAGAGAGAGAGGGGAGGGGGAGAAAGAGACATTCATCAACAAAAGGAAAAAATTAATAAGAAAATATAATCGCAAAAATAGTAAAGAACCTAAATAACTAGCAAAGAACCTGAATGCACTATGGTCACTACACCAGCACAATCAGGTTTTCCTGAATTCATTTACACATTAACAGAAAGAAAACTAGATTCACTGGGAGTGTCAAATATATGGTCCCAGAAAAGAAAGAAGAAAAGGGGAGATTGTTCAATAAAAGACAAGTTTTGTCATGAAAGTAATCGTTCGATTTCCATAAACACATTGGGAAAGTCAAGGAAGATAGTTGAATCCTTTAAATACAATGAAAGATGTTCATTTCATACATGCACTGTATCAGCCATGAACTGATTCCTACCCTCTCCCCAGAAGATTGATAATTACCTGCTACGAATGTAAAGCATCCCCCGCCTGAAAATGCAAAGTATCCTTGGAAGACAGCTTCTGTTATCTGGGAGATCTCCGGAAACTCTGCATCGAAAGCATTCTGAAGCCTTCCCACAGTCTCCTTCTTCCCTCTCACCAACATGAACACCCCACTGAGGGAAATGATGCCCAGTATGCCAATCTTCAGCACGGTGCTCACTGTCTGAAGCCATGACAGCTCTTTCACACCACGAGAATTCAGAATTCCCACAATCCACAGCACTGCCAGGGCAAGGCATTTCTTTGGTAGATTCGGAGAAGAACAGCTGGGATAGAAAGGCTGAATGCCATACTCGGCGAGTAACAGTGCTTGACTGGCAGTTAGCCCTGGGCCCAGAAACAAGGAGGTCCAAAGATTCAAGAAGGCCATGAAAGGGCCAAAGCATCTCCTGATGAAATAGTAGTGAGCCCCACTGTATGGGAAGGCTATTCCGATCTCTGCATAGCAGAGAGCACTGGTCATGGACAGCACCGCACAGGCAGCCCAAATACACAAGGAGACTCCCACATTCATGCAAGAGTACTCCAGCACCCCCTTAGGGGACACAAAAATTCCTGCACCAATTATATTAATAATTAGAAAATTGACCCCCCAGAAATATCCAAGGTCTCTCTTGAGCTTTATTTGCTTTCCTTTATCCATTATAATTGAAAAAATCAATTCTATCTAAATTATAATCTCTAAATATGTCTCAATGTACTACTATAATAGATGTTCATGGACTCTCTGAAATTTTAAAATCACGTAGCCCATCTGTTTCATTTTCCTCAAACTGGGCTACTTTTAATAATTAGCAAAGTATTTGTGACACGGTTAAGTGAAATAAAATAGATTACCTATAAGGGCTTAATTTAACTTGTCTTTTAATTATTATCAAAACAGGACATTCAATTGAAAAAGAAAGGAACTTCAAAGAAAAAAGGCTACGATTACAGTGTAAAGCTCAGCCAAAACTCCCAAGGCTAGAACACTGGTCCTACCTCTAAGACAGGTTCTAAGAATACCTCTCAGCTCTTAGAAAATGCTCCAACTGAAGGGCATAAATTAACTGTTCTGACTCAGAGACGGCTCAGTAGGGAAATTCCTGTCTGCAGGTCATTAGTCTGCAGCCACCAGCTGTGGTTGTTTAAAAAAATTTTCTATGTTGAGAGTAGTAGTTTGGAAAAACAAAACTCCATAATGGACTTTCTTGAGAAGATGTACACAGGACCTCCAAAAAGACCTTACATACCCCTGACAGCTACGTGACTGTTCAGGGCCATGACAATGTCCAGGAAATATCAGAAAGAATTCCATACACAGCACAATTCTCACAGCTGATGAGGAAAAATGGATATTCCTAGAGAAAGAAAAACTAAGTCATTCATGACCAGCAGATCTGTCCTAACTGGCCTCCAGCAGACTAAAAGACATGAGATAATAACTCAAATTAACATGAAAAAATAGCCTATCAAATCAGCTGTACAGAAAATATTTAAAAAGAAATATGGATGTAATTTTTAAAACTATTTTGTTTTCCCATCTGATTAGAAGGCTTATGTTGATGGTCTTCTTCTGCTCAAAATTACAAACTGAGATGTAGGATAATGAAAAGTTGTTCACAAAAGTTATATAGTAAATTATACTTTAGCAGCATCCAGGCACAGAAGATTTTATAGAAAATATATCTTTTGGTAAAAAGTTTTAAAAGTCAACAATAAAATGATTTTTTAAATTGAAATGCCCAGCTCCATAAACCTATAGATCATTAAGGAAATAAAGCTGATTGTTTTTAAAAGAACGCTATGCCAGAAACATATTTGAACACTTTTGTATCTTTCTACAATGTCAGAATTTATTGAATGGCAATAAATTCACAAGGTTCAGCAGTTTCACAGACACTTTGTTATATAATTCCACCTACATTGGTAGATTGGCCAACATGAAAGCAAGCTTTCTTATTTCATTCTTAATTACAAATATTAACTTTCATATCACACAGTATACTCTAAATATATCTGTGCATATATATATGTATGTATATATACACGCACACATTTTAAAGAATGAGTACAAGTTCAAGAAAGAACTTGATAAGAGTTCAAATATTTCTGATTTAGGCTGAGAGAGTCTATATTGATAAGATAATGAACCAGATTATTGTCTTGGGGGAGCTGTTTCTGGAGCTGTTAGAGTTGCAATTTTAAGAAGTCCATATGTAAGGTTAAAGACCAAGACAGGGTCTGGGATCAGGAAATGGAAAGTTCAAGCCCAAGTTCAAGGTATAGATGGGCAGGCAGTTGAATAGGTCACATCAGAAGCAAGGATGGAAGCTGAGTCAAAGCTCTGAGGACAGTTGTGGAATCTTCTGCTTGGAGGCTCATGATGTACGTAGCAGGTATCAACTGATACATTGGTGTGGGACCATGCCATAGCAAATTAGATGTCCATCACATTATGGGGTCCAAGTGAAGAAATTACATCATTTCCTTGGTTTAACATGGTCTGATAAGTTTAGGGAACTGGTTTCTCTGATATAATTTTAACATACCCATATACCCTACAGTAAGTGTCTCTTCACCTTGATAAATTATAGGGTTGTAGATGAATTTCTAAGTGGTCTAATTAAATAAAAAACATTGAGCCAAATACAGGGGTGAAAGCCATAGAGATCAGGGAAATGGGAATAGTCACCAGCCAACCTTACCTCACCAGCTCTGCAGCTTCCAAGTGTGAGCTACTTTCTGTCTTAACCTCGTCTTTATTGCCTTGCTGTTCTGCCCCCCCACTGGCTATCTTAGTCCAGCTACCTCACTTCCTTGTCACTTCCTGTCTGTACAGGCCTCCAGGTCTCTATGGTTGGTACTGGAATTAAAGGCATGTGTCACTACGCTTGGCTCATTTCTCTGGTGTGGCCTTGAACATACAGAGACCCATCGGATTAAGGGCCCATGCTACCACTGCCTGACTTCTATATTTACTTAAAATGGTTTGCTATTTCTGCTGATCTCCAGGCAAACTTTATTAAAGCACAAATAAAACATCACCACATAGGGTGGCTCCTTTCTATTTCCAAAAATAACTTATGTATCAGTCTGTGCTCAGTGGGTGGTGCTTGACAGATATTTAGCTTCTCGGTCCATCCAGGGGCTGCGATCATCTTTCTTCCTTAAGACAGAGTCAAAGTAAAACACAGTCTCCCGGGCCAAGGCACAGCCTAAACATCCAATGTTTTTCTTTTTCATTTTTTTTTTTTTTTTTTTTTTTTTTACAATTTGGAGTAAATTAGATTTCAACAATTATCTTTGCTTTTTTGTTAAGAGATATAATACTATTAAAAGCACAGTCATCATTAACAATAATTTGATTTTTAAAGTTAATCGTAAGTACCATCAAACATTTTAAAATTCACATTGTTTTTTAGATAGAGTCTTAAGAGCAGTTTACCCAGTCATTTCTTTCCAGTGTGTATTATCCTCCATGATAAAATATAGGCTAAGTGAACCATAAGTCATAAATCATATGATACAAGTATTAATGAGTTGATAAGCCTGTAAATTATATAAACAGAGCTCAATTTGAAATCAAAAGTCGAATGAAACATAGTAATTAAGACAGTGTGAGCAGTTGTGTTTGACAAGACTGTGAGCCCAATACTCAGGACATGCAAGTATACAGAGGCCAAGGCTAACTGAGCTACATAATAACTTTGAAACCAGGCTGTCTTCCAATTCACAACTTCTCTGCCTCTGTCTACCATAACTGATCTTTAACAAATATGGAATACCCAGCGTCTAGGAGCTTAGCTACATTCGGCGTAGGATTATTTGAGGGAGAAAAATCTACGTACACTATGTTCTTATATCTGTCAACTTTATTCCTCTAAGACAAAATTCTATCAATTCAGCTATAGCTCCACCAGGCATTCAAGGTAGGAATAACTCTAGACACACCAAGCTCCATATCTGTTTACTTTATTTCTCTGAGATGAAATCCTGTCTCCATAACTACAGTTCTGTCCAGTTCCCTAGCTCATAGTCCAGCTAACAACTAACTCTTATGCTTTCAGCCTCATCTTCGTCCTCTGTATCCTCTTTCTCCATCTCTGCTGCTCTCTACTCCTGGCACTCAGAAAACTCTACCCAAGATCTGTTTACTCTCTACAGAACCTCTGTCATCCTCTCTTTTCTCTTGCCATGACATTCTGACTGTTTCTCAGTCAGAATGGGCACACAGTTCTCTGGCTCCTCAGGAATGTTGTTTTACTTCTCACCTTGATAAGTAAACCCTCTTTTGTTCTCAGTCAATTGCTCTGGAGAACCACTAGGCCTCCTCAAGGCGAGGGAATGGTCTGTGCTTCATTAGCACAAGAAAGAAAGCTATGCCTCTCCTGCCAGCTTGTCTCCTAAGCTCAGCAGGGCAGTTAGTAACTTAGTAGGTTCAGCAGATCTGGGGAGCTGAACTGTTTGCCAATTGGTCTGGGCACCCAAGGATCTCATAGCAGAAGACAGCTGGAATATTAAAGGCTGGGTAGCACCAAATATTCATAATAAATGGCTTTGCCTTTTGACAAACCTTTGGCTGGTCAAAGTTTAGCTTTAACACACAGCTGAATCTCTATAATATATTCATGTGGTCTGCAAGAAACAAAGACTTTTTTCTTAGAAGGAATTTGAAGTTATTCTGGTAAAGGCTAAAGACAAAAGAAGACTCCAAAAAATGCAAAGCTTGTTTGAGACCAGAATGTTAACTAAAATGTAGACACATACACAAAAATCATTCTGGGATTCAAGATGGCAGCAGCTGCCAGCACCACTGTTCTGAGGTGCTGCTCTGAGGAGTCTGACAGACCCATGGAAGCTTAGGCCGGCCTCCAGTGCTGCCCACAGGCTGCAAGCAGGCTGGCCCTGCTGGGGTGCCAGCAGGGTGGCTGGCAATGGCACGGTGGTATAGAGCAGCTTGGAGCTCCCACAGGTCCTGCCCTGGGACACAATGCCAACCTCACTGACTCTGAACAAGAAAAAGATATAGGAGACGAAAAATGGCTGTATTTTTTTAATTAACTCTCCTTGAAAGACTTCTGTTGTTCCTGCTGCCATTGAAGGTCTTATTGATGTCTATGGTCCTTGTTTCCACTGGAGGCCATGCTAATGTCCACGATGGTTCATGGTGCCAGTTGGGGACCATGTGGATATGCATGATCTGAGCTGCCACCAGAAACCATATTGAAGTCCTGTATCCAACAGGTTGTCTGAGACCGTGTTTATGTCCATGATCCATGCTACTGACAGCTGCTATGGGCAAGGAAGCTTCTTTTCCAATGACTACAGACACATAACTGAGAATGAGAGACATTAGAAACCTCTGTGACAATCTCCTCCTCTCAAAAAAAAAAATGAGAAGTAAACGTAACAGGGGTGCATTGTATGAAATTCCCAAATCATTAATATAAAATATTATGTTGAGGACAAAAATCATTCTCAAGAGGTCTCATACACAATTGGCTAGCAAGATTTTGGAAACTGGAATAATCATCTTCTTTGCTATAAAGTTGCAAATTACTTGATTACATTGTATCCACCTTGTCCTAGGACAATATGGAAATTGTCCACCTGCCCCATGACCCAAAAGGCTAAGTCTTGAGGATCAGAGGATATATTACAAAGATCTGAGTGGTGATACCAGGGGCTTCTGAGCTCACAAGTAGTACAAATGAAGAGATTCTCATTTTTATTATTAAACCAAGCAAAACATATTAAACAGTTAAACAAATATAGTACAACGAGAGATATACCTGTGTTATGTCTTATCACCTTTGGTCATGTGAAACAAAAACAAGAATCTTCATCCCAAGTATTTCACTTTCCTATAAGAGATAGTGCAGACATGCTAGGGCATTCCTGCATGTCCTTGCTCATAAGTGTATTAATTTATCATTGTTTCTAAAGTCCACTTTGTGAGAACATTCTGTATTCTACCCTATCCACAGTTCACAGCTTTCACAGGCTCCCACAGGAACTGATCAGGTTAAGAGGGACTCTAAGAAGCGATGAATAGGGATACCACTAGAAAAAAATGTAAAGCTGAGAAACCATTAAACTTTCCATGGAAGTACTTTCAGTTTGTTTGTTTGTTTATTCCTAGCTTGTTGGTTTCATTAACAGCCTAGTATTATATAACATCTGATGGCCTCGTTCTTGGTATGAAGACCAGGCTAAAAACCTGTAGAAATCTTCCCGCCTCTGCTTCCCAAATGCTGAAATTACAGGCATTCATAAAATCATCTTTTGTGACTGATCTTAATTGTTTATGATTAAATAAGAGATTGGAAAGAGAACTCAATGGCAAAATTTATTATCAAAAAGAAAACAGAGTAAAACATGGCAGAAAATGCAGGCATTCTCAGTTGCACAAGATGGAATGTACCCATCATCTCAGCTCCTCAGGAGGCCTAGACACAAGAGTCACTTGAGGAAAGGAATTCAAAGGACAGCCCAGGCTGCCCAGTTATGCCACAAGTGGGGTCAAGAGTGTTCTGAGTACAATATAAGTTCATCACATTCTCAGAAAAGGACAAAAATGAGGAAGCCTTAATGTTGTTCCCATGGTAATAATTCCATACTTGTGCAGAGTTCAAGAGCTGAGGGAACACATCTAGATGACCTGTGAGGGGGGCAAGGCAGAGATAGAGCCACTGCACAAAGCCCTGTATAACAATGTCTTTGTACAACAATCTCCTCTCAAAATGTGAGATCAGACACATCACAGACAGCCCCTTCTAGGGTGTTAGCTCGTAGAATCAAGAACTACACACAATCTCACCTGGAAAGTATGCAGTAGATCCACACAAATAGGGTAACTATAGAGACCCAAGAACTGATGGCTCCAACTGTGTGATACTAGAGTAGGAGAGCTATACTGGAGAGACTCTAACCCAAAAGATGGAAAGAAATGAGGGCTAAACTCAGCAAATCCTTGGAGGTAGGATATGAATCAAAGAAATTATTCTCCAGGTTTAAAACTTAATGTGTTCACTGTTGGCTTTAAGCACAGTTGGGGCCATTTTCTTTCTGTGCTTACCTATCATTCTCCTTTGAATGGCCATGTCTGTCCTATGCCTACTCCAATATGGCATTTAGAAGTAGGTGATTTAATTTAATTTCACACTTTCAAAACTAGAGTAAATTTGCCCCAAGATAGCTCATGCCTTGGGCTGACCCATACTTAATTCATATGAGTGGCCTTTTGAGTGAGTGCTAGAAGGGTTTAGATTGAGGCTATTTGAATTTAATTAATGTTTTTGGCCTGTGATTAAAACATACATTTGTATGCAAGGACAGAATGCTATGGTTTCAATATATCCTCTATTTTTATCTATCTATCTATCTATCTATCTATCTATCTATCTATCTATCTATCTATCTATCTATCATCTATCTATCATCTATCATCTATCTATTTATCTATCTATCATCTATCTATCTATTATCTATCTATTATCTATCTATCTATCTATCTATCATCTATCTATCCATTTATTTTAATTTAATTATCATCCTGGCTGCAATTTCCCCTCCCTCTTCTCCCCTCAGTCTCTCCCCCGACTCCGTTCCCACCCCTAATCCATTCCTCCTCTGTTTTTGTTCAGGAAAAGGGCAGGTTTCCCATGGAGATCAACAAAACATAACAAATCAAATTGCAGTAAGACTAAGCACCTTGCCTTGTATTAAGGCTGGGCAGAGTGACCTAGTGTGAGGAATAGGATCCCAAAAGCCAGTAAAAGAGTCAGAGATAGTGCCTGCTCCTGCTGTTAAGAGTCCCACAAGAGGACCAAGCTGCATAACTGTAACATACATGCAGAGGGCCTAGGTCAATCCCATGCAGGCCCCCTGGTTGTTGGTTCAGTCTCTGTGAGCCCCTATGAACCCAGGTTAGTTGCTTCTGTGTTGTTCCTTGTGGTGTCCCTGACCCCTCTGGCTTCTACAAGCCAATGTATCCTCTGGAGATTGTTCATATGTCAGAGAACTGATCCTCAAATTTATAGGTTAATGGTATTTGGAGGGAGCTCTTTGGAGGTAATTAGATGAGGTGACTAAGACAGAATCTCTGAGGCAGCACTAGCAGCTTCATAAGAAGAAGCTTCTCTTGTCCATTCTCATAATGTTATTAGACATTAAGAAGACTCCCAGTAACTGCTTAGCAGACACCAGCACCATGTTGTGTACAATACAATCAGTTAAAGGACAGAAGACAATCTAAAATCCTACCAAAAAAAAAAAAACCAGAAATATCACTAGTCATGGAAGATGAAACTCATATTACAGACAAAGAAGTTGAAAATTAAACCCTGGCACACAGAATCTAGAGGAACTTTGCCCTTGGCCACTCTAAGTCCATTTATTCCACATACAAATCATTTACTACACAAGCACCATCTGCACCATTGAACTCCACCCAAGTCACCATCCCTACCAAAAAGAAAGTGAACCATTGCATGTGGAAGACCTGACAAAGAGATCTAGTAACTTAATAACCTATTGTAATAATTTACAGATGAAGGATAAAGATCTACTCCTCATAAACTATTATTTTAAAATCAGGGATGGTTGAACTATTTTCACCCTGGCTTTGGAATCTAGCTATATAATGTATAATAATATTTTCAGATAACACAGGAAAAGAAACATTGTTTTAATGCCTTCTTCCATCCTTTGTGTTCAAACATTCAGAATTAGGAAGATTGTCATGCTTTGTTTCACTCATTTGCACACCATCTAGGTGTCTCTTTTTGTGAAGGAAAATGCTATGAGTCTACATCTGATATGCTGTACTCAAAAGTAAGCATTTTCCAAGATTGAATAGCTTAAAAAAATTATTAAATGCCAAAGTATGTTATTTTGCTGTGCCTTATTTTTCAAACACTGATGGAGCTATGTTTAATTTAAGTGAGAAACAGTCCAAAAATGTTCATTTTCCTGTACATATGAATGGAATAATATTGTAAATAATGAAATGTTAACTGTTATTTGTTCTTTTATAATTTGACATGGGTCAAAAATTGCAACTATGATATAATGTCATGTGCATCAGATAAGAATATTTTAACAGAAGAAAAAAAGAAGGGAATTATTTGAAACTGAAAATTTGGAAAATATTTTTGTTGCTGATTTTGTTGTTAGGCATCCTTGAGGGGAAAATTCACAGAATTCTGAATGAAAATGTGTTACATAGTTGAAGAAGGAAAATGTCTTTAAAAATATATCACGTTGCACTGATAAAAGGAGCGATGCAAGAAAGACAAAGCATGGCAGGTAGGAAGATGCCAGAATTAAAGGAGGACAAAGGAGTCAGAGGTGAAAATGAGAGGGATGCAGCTGAGCCTTTGACTATTGATTAAGTTTCACCATTCAAGCTAATCTTCCACATCACATGATGTTGAGGAGGAAATAGTCACTCTGTAAAACCCTTCCTTGTTAACACAAGTTTTCCCTATTGTAAGAGACAATGTATGTATGTAACTACATTTAGAGAGAAAGATGGTAAATCAGCAGGAGAGAAAATAAATTGATCATTCCTTTTCAATTTTGAAATTTATTTCTAAAATTTTCACGGTCTGAAAAAAAGTGGAACAATGTTCAGTTTGGTTTCAATATCATTAGTCCTCTAAGCATTTGTTGTAATCATATGTTAGAACTTTTTACAAATGAATTTTATGGCATCTGGGAGATATATGCATATATGTGTATATGTATTTATGTAGTCATTCTCTTTATTTCATACATGGATATTTGAGACAACAGCTCTCTCTCTGTCGTTTACTCCCATCAAGCTCACAATGATCACATGGGCTTTAGTCACAGAGCAGCTGTCAGGGCAAAAGTAGCACACTGCTGATGTGCTTCTATTATGTAAAAGGAGGAGCTGGAGGAGGAGGAGGGAAGGAGGGGGTATAATAGGAGAAGGAGGAAGAGAAAGCAAAGGAGGAGAGAAAGGAGGAGGAAGAGGATGTAAAGAGGAGAAGGAGGAGGAAGAGAAAAAGAAGAGAAAGCTCATTCAGCTGGAGGAGTAGGAAGAGCTGTTGTTGAGCCAACCCAGAGTTCCAGGTTCAGTTTTCAAGAATTGTAAAACTTTTAACATTAGACCTTTGTTATTAAACAAGTCAAGCTTGAGAGCTCCACAACACATAGTAAGAGGTTTATTTGGAAAGAATTAACAATTTTATGAACTCAAGTAAATTTTAAGTTCTTATCATATAGGCCATCGAAATATACCATTAATACTGGGATTCCACATTCTTAGATTGTCTTGCCTGTCTATTGCAAAATAACAAAGGCAAGGACCTCAATGACAGTGCCACAACAAGGGCAAGAAACAGAAAGGGAGATGATGCTGTTCAGGAAGTATCTGTTTACAAAAAAAGTAAACAACAACAAAAACGTCAGACAGACTCACTTGTTTACAAAACCCAATTAACATGTGAACTAGTAGACTGTGAGGCCTAAATTACTCTATAAGACAGCTACAAATCATATCATAAGTGGTGAAGGGTTCACAACACGCCCCCACGGTTGCATATACCAGGCGAATACTTCTGCCTAGCCAATTCCAGGTCAGGATAGGCATTTCCGGGTCAAGACGTCTCTCGTAACCAGGATATCTGTCAGACCTGGACACCTCTGCCTAGCAAGTTCCGGGTCAAGGCTTCTCACGTAACCAGGATCCGTGACGTTACATGGCCATGTAAGCGCGCAACATGACCATGTGATCTACGCAAAGGCGTGGAGTAGTGACGTGATCTGGCCACGCCCCCAACTGGTTTTAAGTGGAGCGCCATGTTCCCAGTCTCCCTTCTCCACGCACGTGTCTCTCCCACAGGCCTGCGCACTCTCTATCCCTTTATCTCTAATAAAACTCTTATAAGCGGATTCTGTCGTGTTTTGTGACACTTCATTGTAGGGTAAGAACACAACGCAGTCAAATAACTAACATTTTGGTGCCGAAACCGAGCAGGCGCTTCCGGGCGCCCTACGCCTGGAAACCCGCGAACTAGGTAATCTGCTCCGTACCTGACAGACCGCTCTCCATTCGCCTGAACTGTATCCAAATTGCATCCAACACCGCTTTCTTTGATTGGTGAGTTCCCCCATTTTCAGCCAGCGTAAACGGTTTCCTGAATCTGTGAGAATGACCGTTGATCGTCTGGCGCCTCACACGTGTTCTTGAGACCGGGGAACCCCCCGACCACAGTCTTCATTGGCTACGGTCAGCCCCTATTGCAGGCCTAACTTTTCTAGACGTCTCCCACATCTGCAGCCCGAGATATTTCTCGTGTTGGGGCCACTGTCGTGGTGTGTCCTGGGAGCCACCTGGGGACAACGGGTTCATCCCCTCGATGGAGGGGCAAAAGCCGTCTGGATTCCCGGGGAATCCTTTCCCTCACCATGGAGGGGGACACTGCTTCTGGCTGACGAGTGAGGAGCAGCTTGCGCCTGGTATCCGCCCTTGACCTTGGGGACGCCTGGGGTCTTGGCTCCGGATCACGTTTATTTTTTATTTTTCTTCTTATTTTTTTTTTTCTGCCTCTCTGCTGCAGACATGGGAAACAAGGCTTCCAACCCTGTTAGTCCTTCCTCTCTGTTAGGCTGTCTTGTTGAAGCTTTAAAACCTCTCAGTTTAATGCCTTACATAAAGATTTCTAAGCTAACTCATCTATGTTCAAAGAAGTGGCCAAAGTATGCTTTAGAAAATAACAAAAACTGGCCGCCTAGCGGCTCCTTGGATCCCGATATTTTGCGGGAGCTATCCAATTACTGTCAGCGTTCAGGCAAATGGAAAGAGTTGCTCTATGTGATAGCGTTTTTCTTTCTCAGTGCTAAACCGTCTCTTCTAGATTCTTTTTCTCCTGCTCATATGATGTTAGCTATGCCTAAACTGGAGGATTCTCCGACTCCAGAATCTCTAACTTTAGACCCTGCTAGTGAACCTCCACCTATCTGACCTCCAGCTCCAACTCCTAGAACAACCGTTCCTTCCGCTCCCCCTCCAGACTCTTCCTCTTCTAAAGCTGTTTCTTCCTCGGCAGCGGCTGCTTCCAAAGGCCCTGCCCTGGCTCCAAACTTCACTCCCCCTACCACCCGCTCTTGAGCTGCTAAATCGGCTGATTCCAGCCATCCAGAACCTTCCACTGTTCTCCCTTTCCGAGAGGTGGCAGGTGTGGATGGACTGGTTAAAGTTCATGTTCCATTCTCTCTAGCAGAACTCTCTTAGATAGAAAGTAAGCTGGGTTCTTATACGTCTAATTCTGCTTCCTTTATGAAACAATTTCAATATATAACTCAATATTATAGTCTCACCTTTCATGATATATTCATGATACTTTCTAATAATTTACTCCCGGAGGAGCGCAGGCGGGTATGGGAGCAGGCTAGGACTCATGCAGATGAAATTCATCAAACTAACCTTTCACACCCCCCAGGAGCTGAGGCGGTTCCTGACCGAGAGCCACACTGGGACTACAACACCCAGAGTGGCTGTCTAGCCAGAGATAGATTTATTACCTGTCTCCTGACAGGCCTCCGTAAGGCTGCCCTAAAACCAGTAAACTATGAAAAACTAAAAATGGTAAATCAGGATAAGGATGAAAATCCGTCTCATTTTTTAGAGCGGCTCACCAAGGCTCTACTTCAGTTCACCAGCTTAGACCCGGAGAGCCCTGAGGGCAGGCAGCTGCTAATGACCCACTTTGTCTCTCAGAGCTTCCCCAACATTAGAGATAAACTTAAACATTTGGAGAATGGCCCACTGACTCCACAGGCAGATATGCTGGCGATAGCATTTAAGGTGTACCATGGTAGAAATGAAAAAGCCCATAAAAGGAGCTGCCAGATGCTGGCAAGCACTGTCCAACCAGCTCCCCAAAAGCCGTCCGGTCCCTGTTACAAGTGCGGGAGAGAAGGCCACTGGGCACGGGCGTGCACCACCAACTCACAAAAGGCACCAGTGAAGCCTTGTCCAAAATGCTACAAAAAGGGTCACTGGTCAGATGACTGTCCTGATGTCCCAAGCGACACAGGAACGCCAGATGAGGACGAGTACGACCACGACCCCCTGGCTGACTTTGTAGGCTTGGCCTACAGCGAGGACTGACGCTGCCTGGTTTCCGCCTCGGCCACTCCCATCTCACACAGGGAACCAAGGGTAATAATTAAAGTAAATGGACACCCCATCTGGTTCCTTTTGGACACCAGAGCTACCTACTCTGTCCTGAGAGAGTTTTGGGGGCCCACTTCTCCTGCTTGTCTCCCTATTGTCAAAGTTGGGGGACAGCCTTATCTACCTCAGCAGACACCGCCACTTAATTGTATTTTTAGAGGCATCCCTCTCACACACACATTCTTAGTGGTGCCAATCTGCCCTGTACCTTTAATGGGGAGGGATCTCTTAGCTAAGGTAGGAGCGTCCATTTCTTTCACTCCACACATTCGCCTCCTCCCAGACGCACCAGCAGCTCCTCTACTCCTCCTCCTAGCCACTAACTCTTCTGACTCTAACAATTCTCAGGTAGACCCAAAAGTCTGGGATACGCAAAATCCTTCTATTGCTAGACACCATCAGCCTGTTATTTTCCAGCTACAAGATCCTGCCAGGTATATCACCCAAGCTCAGTACCCTCTCTCACTCCAGAGCCTAAGAGGACTTATGCCCATTATTTCTGACCTCCTCAGGAAAAAGCTGCTCCGCCTAACCTCTTCACCTTTTAACACCCCCATACTAGCAGTTAAAAAGTCTAACGGAACCTACCGCCTGGTTCAAGACCTCTGGCTCATTAATTCTGCAGTGGTCCCTCTCCATCCTGTAGTGCCTAACCCTTACACTCTCCTACCCACTATCCCCTCAGGAACCTCTCACTTCTCAGTTCTAGATCTCAAAGATGCCTTCTTTTCTATTCCTCTCAGTCCTCAGTCTCAAAATATCTTTGCTTTCACCTGGACTGACCCTGACACACACCGGTCCACACAGCTGACCTGGACTGTTCTGCCACAGGGATTCAGAAACAGTCCACACCTATTTGGTCAGGCTCTGGCCTTTGACCTGCTTTCTCTGTCTCTCCCTGGTTCTAAGCTAATACAGTATGTAGATGATATTTTACTCTGTAGCCCCTCTTTACAGGTTAGCCAGACTAACACTTCTGCTCTCCTAAATTTCTTATCCAGCCGGGGTTACAGGGTATCTCCTTCTAAAGTTCAGCTCTCAACTCCCCAGGTCACCTATTTAGGTCTATCCATTACTCCAACTCACAAGGCTATTACTGTAGACAGAAAACATCTAATCCAGTCCCTCACAGTCCCTTCCACTAAACAGGAAATCCTGTCTTTCCTAAGAATAGCTGTCTTTCTATGGTCTTGGGTTCTGTCTTTCTCTCTACTTGCTCACCCCTTATATGAGGCAGCTCAGGGCTTGCCACATGAGCCCCTTCTTCATCATGTCACTAAACCTTTCCAAAGGCTTCAGCAGGCTCTTCTTCAGGCTCCAGCGCTCCATCTCCCAGACTTAACCCGTCCCTTCTCCCTTTATGTAGCAGAGAAAGAAGGATTTGCCCTGGGAACTCTAGGGCATCAACTGGGACCCTCCTTTGCACCTGTAGCCTGTCTGTCAAAGAAGCTAGACCTTACCAGTCTGGGCTGGGCACCTTGTATCCGTGCCTTAGCAGCTGCAGAGCTCCTTATTCGGGAATCAAAGAAGCTAAGTTTTGGGTCATCCATTACTGTTTTCTCTCACCATAACCTGTCCCATCTTTTAACTTATAAAGGCTTACAAACTTTACCTCCTTCCCGAGTTCTTTCTCTCCAGGTGGCATTACTAGAGGATGCCACACTTACTTTCCGGACTTGTCCACCTCTTAACATTTCAAGCCTCCTTCCTCAACCTAACGCTGACTATTCTCCTTCTCATTCCTGCACTGAAACTTTAGAAGAGCTGTTACCTCACCCTTCACACATACAGGAGGGCACATTGCCTCGGGCTACTTATACCTGGTACACAGATGGCAGCTCCTTCCTATATGAAGGGACCCGTAAGGCAGCCTATGCCATAGTGTCAGACACTGAGGTGATAGAAGCGCAGGCATTGCCCACACACACCACTAACCAACAGGCTGAGCTGATAGCTCTCACCCGTGCCTTCCAATTGGCACAGGGACAATCTCTAAATGTTTATACAGATTCAAAATATGCTTTTCCTATCCTCCTGTCCCATGCTGCTATTTGGAGGGAGCGTGGACTTCTCACAGCAAAGGGAGGATCCATATCTAACTCAGGTCAAATAATGGCCATGTTGGAGGCTTCCCACCTCCCCAGGGCTATAGGAATTGTCCACTGCTGGTCTCATCAGACTGACAGCTCCATCATCTCTAGGGGAAACAACCGGGCTGACCAGGCTGCCAGAACAGTGGCCCTCCAGGGCCAAGTCTCACCTCACCCACCACAGGGAATCCATACAGTACAGCCTACACCCTCACAGGAAACTCCGGACACCAGACAAATTCTTTCCTATCTACACCAACTCTTTCATCCTAATAATCTTGCTCTGTCTCAATTCGTAAAAGCTCACCTGCAGGCCACCTCTGAGGATCTATAGTTTTTAAGAACGATTACTGCCTCTTGTGAGATCTGCCAAAAAACAGATCCCAATACCAAGTACAGGAGTCAGCCTTTTCCCATCCACCAGGCTAGAGGTTCCCTTCCAGGGACTGACTGGAAGCTTGATTTTACCCATATGCCCACTGTCAGAAAAATTAAATATCTCCTCCTGATGGTGGACTCATTTTCGAACTGGGTGGAGGGATTTCCTGTGTCTAATAAGCGGACCCAGACAGTTGCAGACCTCCTTCTCCAAGAAATTATTCCTCGGTTTGGAGTCCCTGCTTCTCTCCAATCTGATAATGGTCCAGAGTTCACTTCCCAGATTTCTCAGACACTAGCTAAGGTCCTTAATATCTCATGGAATTTCCATATTCCATACCACCCCCAGTCCTCAGGAAAGGTGGAGCGTACCAACCGGTCTTTAAAGACTATTCTTACCAAGATGTCACAGAACTTCATCTCGACTGGGTAAGATTATTGCCTCTAGCTCTCCTCAGGCTCAGGGCTCTTCCTAAAAAGCCTCTTTCAATCTCTCTGTTTGAACTAATGTATGGAAGGCCAGTTCTAACACCAGGTCTTTTTTCCAAGCCTCCAACTGTTCCAGATAGCCTGTTAACTCCTTTTTAATGTCACCTAAGGTCTATTCTATGGAGCTATGCAGACTGTCCGCTGCCTCAGCCATGTGACAATCCTTGCCCATCTCCAATACACATTGGGGATCAGGTTCGTCTCTTTCCTCCAGGCCAGCGCCCTTTACCCCTTTCCCCTAAGTGGCAGGGATCCTTCAAAGTAATTCTTGTAACCCCCACAGCTGCTAAACTCGAGGGCTTTCCTCACTGGGTCCACCTGTCTCACCTAAAACATTTTATCTCACCTCTATCCCAGAAAAATCTCTCTTCATATACAGTGAAACAAACAGGGCCTTTCACTCTCAAGCTCCAGAGGACATCAGGATCCACTGCCTTGTCACCAATTCCAGAGGAATAAGGTATCACCCCTCCCTTTCCCAACCAGGGCCACACAGAGCCGGAGGCAAAAAGGACCATCAAAAATATCCAGGTGGTAAGGAATAATGTAATACAACAATTTATCATTGTTCAATACTCAACAACTGATCACCTGTGTTTCCTAAGTACTAACCTAATAAGGGAAACAGGTGCCTTAAATAAACTACCTCCAGCAAGGCTTGCCTAAGGAAAACAGGTGCCTTAAATAAACCACCTCTAATGAGGCTTGTCTCAGAAATTAAGCAGAGTACTAAGACCAGATCTACCTCAGGTAAATGTCACATGCCTCTATCTGGGCAGGCCAGATCTACCTCAGACAAATGCCAACTCCAAAATAAAATAATAATGATTCTTTCTCTCTAAGCTCTTTCTATGTCAACAGTATCTTGTCAAACAGAAGGTCCCCAGCCACAGCACAGGAGGTCCCCAACCACAGCACGGATGGACAGCTGCAGAACGAGGAGATGGCAAAACGTCATTCCAGGACCTCCACCATCATCCCAGGACTTCGCAAGATACCCCTCACCACCACCACCCCCAAGAGCCAACCAATGCCCACTATTCAGCTGGAAGCAGTCTTTGAGAGAAATGTTGCCCCCATACCCAGTCAACCACAATTTTTTCTTTTTTTAAAATGGAAAGAGTTGGGAATGAAGGGTTCACAACACGCCCCCACGGTCGCATATACCAGGCGGACACTTCCGCCTAGCCAATTCCAGGTCAGTATAGGCATTTCCGGGTCAGGGCGTCTCTCGTAACCAGGATACCCGGTGGACCTGGACACCTCCACCTAGCAAGTTCCGGGTCAAGGCATCTCGCATAACCAGGATCCATGACGTTACATGGCCACGTAAGCGCGCAACGTGACCATGTGATCTACGCATACGTGTGGAATAGTGACGTGACCTGGCCACGTCCCCAGCCGGTTTTAAAGCGGAGCACCATGTTCCCAGTCCCTTCTTCTCCACGCACATGTCTCTCCCACAGGTCTGCGCACTCTCTATCCCTTTATCTCTAATAAAACTCTTATAAGCGGATTCTGTCGTGTTTTGTGACACTTCCTTGTAGGGTAAGAACACAATGCAGTTAAATAACTAACAAGTGGTAGCATGACCTACATGCTTCATACTAGACATCATATCTGCCAAATTCTACTTCCTGACCAACATCACAATGTAACCAAGCTTCTAACACATGCCCTTCAGGAATAAACCACATCCAGACCACACATGAAGTTCTTACTATGAGAACACACTGTTCTTGGGACTTGGCATTTGACCTGTGGGTGAACACAGTTCGTTGACTAATGGGTACCATGTGACCTGATCCAAAGATGAAAAAAGGGTGTTTGGAGGGTGCTGGATTTCAGGATTCCATTTCTAATAAAGGAAGCTGAGAGGAAACTGAAGTTGAGTGTTTCCCTCTTTTTAAGTAAATGAGGTTCTCAATAGAACCTGAATATAAGTCTGTTTTAACATAGTTTCTCCATCAATATGAGGATCTAGAAATCTGAGGATCAGAAAGCACAGAAATGGGTTTCAGATCACAATGTGGTTCAGTTCTAGACAAAGAAGATGTCTGTCTTAGTGACCTTCCCTATTGCTGTAATGAAAAGCCATGTTAAAAGGAATTTAAAGAAGAAAATGCTTAGGTTGGCGCACAGTAGAAGGTATAGTGCATCATGGTGGGGAAGCCACAGTAGGAGGAACTTGAAACATCTGGGTTTTAAGAATACATAGAATTCACCTAGTCAGGAAGAAGAAAGAAATGAATATTCCTGCTTAGCTACCTGTTTTTGACTTATTGTATTCAGGACCCAGGTCCAGTAAATGGTGCCTACCAGTTTGGGGACAGGTCTTCCTACCTCTGATAGTCAAATGCTAATAATCCCTCACATGTTTGGCCATGGCCAAACCCAAGATAATCCCTCACTTTTGTGCCTGGAGGCACACAAATTAACAAATTGATGCTGCCAAATTGACAAGACTATTCATTGTGCCCCTTTCTACACCACACTGCCCTAAAAAACCTAGTCACTAACACACAGATGTTTTATAAAATCAGGTACAACATTGGCATCTTCATCTTTAACCTAGATATGTGTGAATGGTGATGATGCCAAGTATTAACTTTGAGACAATCAAGGGCCTCATATGAAGTGGCTGCCACCTTTAAGGGTCAATGAAGACTAAGGACACAGAATCCAAAAAGGACAAAATATCTCAGAAGTCAGGGGCAATCCATAGAGGCACATATCCTGTATCTGGAGAACAGAAGAAGGCCACTAGTGAGAGCTACCTCTGGGACATAGAGGCCATTCAACAGTAAAATTAGTTTTTCTTGTCTTCCCCTGAAAATAGGAGTACCTATTAGTTTTTCAGGTCAGCTACAATGTGTTTTGTTTCTAATTTCCACTGAAATACTTCACCAAACACTTTTTAACCCCTTGTACAGAGGGAGAAAATGTAAGTCTAAGGGGCTTAACTCAGTTGCCCAAATCCTAGGCATATACTCTTCATAGGTCAGTGTGAATGGGTTAAATTCTCCCAGTTTCACAAATGGGTTTAGGTTCCAGTTCTCTGAGAAGGACAAAGGACCATTTATCTACAAGGCCCATACACTCAGGGTTGAGGGAGAGAACAAACACAGTTGACCTCAGTCAGCCTCACAGTATCTCAAGGACAAACCCAAAAGTCCACCTTCTTAGTCACATCCAAGTTTGTGCTGATGTGTCCAAAAACAATAAGACTAAAGTTTACCTCAGCCAATTAAAGATATACTAGTGTGACCTCTACTTGCTTAATCAATTATGCAGCTGACCCTGAATCTCCCCTCAGCTGTGCTTAAAAGAAGTTTGCACTTCCCTGTGGGGGTTGTTGCTATTTTGTACAGGTTAGTGACTCCACATGCATGATAGTATAATAAACTCTCATTGTTCTTGCATACTATTTGAGTCTGGGGTCTTCCTTCAGCATTTCCTTAAACCTTACATATGGTGCAGTGGCTGGAAATGCTCTGGACCCCAAAACTCATTAGTGGGGTGTTTAGGAGAGCAAGTTCTGTTCTCCTCTGACCTGTGGTCTTTGTTCTGTCTTTATCCTGGTTTGGTGATCAGACAAGAAAAACTGGTTCTGGTTTGGTGGCTGGACAAGAAAAACTGGTTCTAGTTTGGTGCAAACTGGAGACCAGCTCAGAAACGGAGGATGCTCCAATACTTTCCTCCTGGTCAGGAGTCTGAGCACTCTCAGGGAGGATGCTCCAATGCCTTCCTCCTGGTCAGGAGTCTGAGCACTCTCAGGGAGGATGCTCCAATGCCTTCCTCCTGGTCAGGAGTCTGAACAATCTCAGTGCTCCCTTCTGGTGGAACCAGGAGTTTCAATTTGTTGGAGTTAGGAGACTCCAGTTTGAATTTTGTTCTGGTACCTAGTGACAGGTAGCACCCATCAGGCCATCAAGCAGAACAAGGAAGAGACTGCCTTCTGTATCTTTTCAGTTCCTTTTTTGAACAACAATGGGTTTGTTTTGTGTGTGTGTGTGTGTGTGTGTGTGTGTGTGTTGTTTTGTTCATCCTCTTTTGTGTTCTTGAAAAATACTATGGGGCAGTCAGCAAGCTCCACCCGCCCTGGACCTAGTCCGAACCCATTTCAAGGACTTCAAGTGCCAAGAGGAGAGTTTCGGGCTAATTTTATGTCCAGGAAGCTAACGATCTTTTGCAGGAATAAATGTCTGGCATTTCGTGTAGGATGGCCAGAAAGTCATCTATCAGGTTAAAGATATTGTATATTGGAACCCTGGACACCCTGACCAGGTCCATAAATCATCTCACCCAGCAATACCTGGTGGAGAGCCCCACACCTGGTTGAAACACTTCCAGCCACCAGCCCCAATGATCCTGCAAGTGAAGGAGGCAGAACAGCAGAGGGATCATAAGCCAGAGGAGTTCTACCCACCTCCTTATGCTCCAGCCTCCTTACCAGTACCGTCCTCTCTGCCCCCAAAGTAGCTGTTCGTGAGCTCGGCCCTTGGGAAGGGAAGGGAAACATGGCAAGTCCTCCTCATATCCAAGTCTGGACAGCACTTCAAGTAGCACAGACAGATTCCACTGTGGTGGCCCTGCCCCTGCAGACACAATGGGGCCACCAGATCAGGAAGGTCATCAATATATGACCCACATATCCTTTTCTACTAGTGATTTGTACAATTAGAAAATGCAAAACTCCAAATTTTCAGAAAAAGTCTCTGCCCTGCTAGATTTGTTAGATTCTGTAATGTTCAATCACCAGCCTACTTGGGACAATTGTAAGCAGCTTTTGCAGGTACTATTCACAACCAAGGAGAGAGTGGGTCCTAGCAGCTGTCCAGAAGTTGGTTATGGGGGCAAATGGCCAGCCCAAGGCTATTCAGGCTGGCATTGATGAAGCATTCCCCTTAACCCATTTGGAATGGGATCTTAATGGCCCTGCAGATAGGGAGAGGCTGAAAGTCTATGGCCAGATTTTATTGGGAGGTCTCCAGGAAGCTGTAAGAAAGCCCATAAATTTATCCAAGGTAGGTAAGGAAGTTCAAGATAAGGATATGAATCTGGGAGCTTTCCTGGAGCAGCTGATGGAGGCTTACAGAACTTTGACTCCTTTTGACCCAGAAGCAAGAGAAAAGCAGTCTGTTGTGAATATGACTTTTGTGGACCATGCAGCGCCAGACATCTGATGAAAGCTACAATGGCTGGATGGGTTTACAGATAAGAAACTGGCTGAGCTTGTCACAATAAAAGAGAAAGTTTACAACAATAGAGAGACTCCATAAGATAAACAGACTAAGGGGCTTGCCAAAGAGTTGCTGGCAGCCACAGCGAAAGGCCAAATGCAAAAGAACTCAGAAAGACAGTACATGGCAAGGGGAAGAGGACACAACTCCCTTCCCAAGAGGAGCCGTGGCCATACCCCTGCCTTCAGAAAGGCCAGAAGTGCAAGAAGTGAATGAATGCCCACAAAGGCAAAGAGAATAGGGGACAAAGGTCTTAGAGATAGAGGAACTCCACGACTGAGGATGTTGGGGCTCATGTCCCCTCCATGAGCCCTGGGTAACCTTGAAGATGGAGGGGAGGCCTGTGAATTTTTTGGTGGACATAGAGCACAGCATTCCATCTTAAAACAGCCCATGGGACCTTTGTCTAACAAAAGGACCTGGGTGCAAAGGGCCACTGAGACCGACTGATATTCATGGACTACCTGGAGAGAAGTGGATTTAGGAGTGGGATGTGTAACCCACTCCTTTATGGTCATCTCTGGGTGCCCATACCCATGACCTCCTGACAAAAATGGGAGCACAGATCCACTATGTCCCTGAGGGAGTGCAGGTCCTAAGTGAAGATGACCCCATACATGTTTTAAACATGGCACTGGAAGAAGAATATAAGCTCTATGCCATACCACCTCAGACACTGACAACAATCTGTTCCTGGAAAGACTATGGGAAGAGACTCCAGGATGTGGGTAGGAAAGATGGGACTGGCTAAGCACCAGGTCCCAATCGTAGTGCAGCTAAAGGCCAAGGCCAGGTCAGCCAGGGTCCACCAATACCCCATGACCTGGCAGGCCAAGTTGGGAATAACATCACATGTAAACTGATTCTGGGAGCAAGGGATATTTGTCTCTTACCAATCAGCCTGGAACACTCCCCTCCTTCAAGTGAGAAAGCCCCATTCCAATCCCTACTGACCTGTACAAGACTTGTGGGAAGTTAAAAAAAGGGTAGAAGACTTACACCATATAATCTCCAATCCATATACTTTATTAAGTAGCTTGCCACCTGAGTGGGTCATTTATGCTGTGCTGGATCTCAAGGATGCCTTCTTCAGTCTGCCACTGGCCATAGTCAGACAGCCTCTGTTTGCTTTTGAGTGGAATGATTCAGACCATGGCTTTAATGGACAATTGACCTGGACCAGGTTGCTACAAGGATTCAAGAACTCACTCACCATTTTCTTTTTCTTTTCTTTTCTTTTTTGTCTTAATTAAGAAATTTTTTTTATTCATTTAACATACCAACCACAAATCCTCCTCTCTTACCTTCTCCCACTCCCCCCTCAACCTTCTGCCCAACCCACCCCCAATCCCTCCTCCAAAAAGGTAAGGCTTCCCACGGGGAGTCAGCAAAGCCTGGTACATTCAGTTGAGGTAGGTCCAACACCCCGCCCCCCACATCAAGGCTGTGCAAGATGTTCCATCATAGGTAATAGGCTCCATAAAGCCAGCTCAGGCACCAGGGATAGATCCTGATCCTACTGCCAGGGGCCCCTTAAGCAGACCAAGCTACACAACTTGCAGAGGGTGTAGTCCAGTTCCATGCAGGTTCCACAGGTGTTGGTCTAAAGTTCATGAGTTCCTTTGAGCTTGGTTCAGTTGTCTCTGTATGTTTCCCCATCATGACCTTGATGCCCTTTGCTCATAGAATCCCTCTTCTCTCTCCAACTGGACTCCTGGAGCTTGGCCTAGTACTTAACTGTGGATCTCTGCATCTGCTTCCATCAATTACTGGATGAAGGCTCTATGATGACAGGGTATTCATGAATCTGATTACTAGGGTAAGTGAGCTCAGGCACCCACTCTGCTATTGCTAGTAGTCTAATCTGGGGTCATCCTTGTAGATTCCTGGGAACTTCCATAGCACTAGGTTTCTCCCTATCTCCATGATGTCTCCTTCTATCATGGTATCTCTTTCATTGCTCTCCCACTCCATCCCTATTCCAACTTGACCATCCCATTCCCTTAGGTTCTCATTACCCATCCCCTACCCTATATTGTCCCCCTCCACCCTCAGTTTACTCAGGAGATCTCATCTATTTCCCCTTCCCAGGATTATCCATGTGTCCCTCTTAGGGTCCTTGTTAGCTAGCTTCTCTGGAGCTGTGGTTGTTAATATGGCTATCCTTTGCTTTACATCTAGTATCCACTTATGAGTGAGTACATACCCTGTTTGTAGTTCTGAGTCTGGGTTACCTCGCTTAGGATATTTTCTAGTTCTATCCATTTGTGTACAAATTCCATGATATTGTATTTTACTGCTGAGTAGCACTCGTTATTGTATATGTACCAAATTTTCTTTATCCATTCTTTGGCTGTCCATGTACATGTTGACAATTATGCCTCTGACCATCTGAAGGGCCTGGATCAGGGCAATCAGTTCAGCCCATTGGGCAGAGGTCCCTGGTGTCAGAGCAGAGGCCCATTCTATGGAGTCCAATGCTACCACTTCAGCACCTGCATACCTGATTCCATTCTGGACAAAACTCCTCCCATCTGTGAAGTATATTACCTCAGTGTTTGGCCATGGGATGTCTGTCAAATCTGGCCTCTAGCTTTGAACTTGACTCAGCACCACCATGCAGTCATGATTTACATCCAAGTCAGGGACAGGCAAGAGAGTGGCTAGGTTAAGGGCAGAAGAGCTGTGTCGGATCCTGGGTGGATTCAGGAGCAGTGCCTGGCAATGGGCTAACTGAGCATTGGATATCCACTGATATGGGGGCTTTTAAGAATCCTCTCGGTGGCAATGATAAGTTTTTGTCCTATGATGATTTTGTCTGCATCCTTAACTAATGATGCAGTGGCTGCCAATAATGCAAAGGCAGGCTGGCCATCCTTGGGCTACTGGGTCCAGTTTCTTAGACAAATAGGCCATTGGTCTCTTCCAGGGGCCCAGAATTTGTGTTAATACCCCTTTAGCTATACCCTTGTTCTCATCCACATTTAAGTGAGAGGGTTTGCTGTAGATGTAACCAACCATCTTATTAAATAAGAAACACAGAACCAATGCAAAGAAGAAAGCCAAGAGGTCAGAGCTAAGAGCTAAAACCTTACCCTTCCTCCTGTGGTGGTCCTACCTCTCCAAAAGAGAGCTACTTCCTGTGTTAAAGTCTTTATAAAGACTTTCGGTTCTGCCTTCTCATTAGTTGTAAACCCAAACACATGACCGCCTCATCACTGCCTGTCTGTACAGACCTCCAGGTCTTCTATGGTTGGTATTGAGATTAAAGGCGTGTGTATCCAATGCTGGCTGTATCCCTAAACACATAGAGACCTACCTAGCTCTGCCTACCAAGTGCTGGGATTAAAGGCGTGCACCACCACCGCCCAGCTTTCCTATGGCTTGCTAATAGCTCTGACCCCCGGGCAACTTTATTTATTAACATACAAATAACATTTTAGTACAAATAAAATATCACCATAGTTTGCAGATATCTGGTAGGGCAAAGACTAGGACCTTTAGAAGGGCCTCCTTTAGCTTATGGAAAGCCTCATCCATTTTAGGAGTCCAATTCAAAGAGTGTCCCTGCCCTCTAGTGGTCCCATAGATAGGTGTTTAGCAATTTCTATAAATCCTAGTACCCAGAGCCTACAAAATCCTGCTGACCCCAAGAACTCCCAAATTTGCCTCCTTGTCTTAGGGGTTAGGATATTAAGAACTGTCTCTTTCTGATCCTGGGATAACAGATATTAGTGCTTGAATATGAATCCAAGATGCATCACCTCTCTCAGGTTTTACATTATTGGGATCCAACAATGGACCTGACTTCATCTCTGAGGTGATATAGTCACATGTTAAGGTTACGGGGACAGATTGGAAACTCCATTGTGCATACAGTCCCCAAGGTTCTGCACAAGTAGAATATATGAATTGGACTTTAAAGGAGACCTTAACTAAATTAACCCTAGAAACTCGAGGTAACTGGATAGCCCTCCTTCCCTATGCCCTATACAAGGCAAGAAACAACCCCTAGAACACTCCTCCATTGTTGGTGGGAGTGCAAACTTGTACAGCCACTGTGGAAAACAGTATGGCAGTTTCTCAGAAAACTGGCAATCAATCTACCTCAAGAATTAATGATACCACTCTTGGGCACATACCCAAGGGATGCTCAATCATACCACAAGGACACGTGCTCAACTATGTTCATAGCAGCATTATTTGTGATAGCCAGAAACTGGAAGCAACCTAGATGCCCCTCAACCAAAGAATGGATAAAGAAAATGTGATATATATATTACTCATCTGTTAAAAAAACCAATGGCATCAAGAAATTTGCAGGCAAATGGATGGAATTAGAAAATATCATCCTGAGTGAGGTTACCCAGATTCAGAAAGACAAACATGATATGTATTCACTCATAAATGGATACTAGTTGTAAAGCAAAGGATAATCAGACTACAACCCATAGCTCCAGAGAAGCTAGGAAACAAGGAAGACCCTAAGAGGGATGTACGAATCACCTTGGTTAGGGGAAACAGAGGAGATCCCAATGAGGAAACTGGGGATGAGGAGGGGTGCAATAGTGGGTAGGTGATGGGGGATTAGAACATGAGGTAATGGGATGGTCAAGCTGGGGGAGGGATGGAGTGGGAGGGCAATGGAAGAGATATCTTGATAAAGGGAGATATTATGGTCTTAGGGAGAAACCTAGTACTAGGAAAATTCCCAGGAATCCACAAGGATGACCCCAGATTAGAATTCTAGCAATAGTGGTGAGAGTGCCTGAACTGACCTTCCCTGGTAATCAGATTGATGAATACCCTAACTGTCATCATAGAACCTTCATCCAGTAACTGATGGAAGCAGATACAGAGATCTACAACCAAGCACCAGGCCAAGCTCTGGGAGTCTAGTCAAAGAAAGGGAAGAGGGATTATATTAGCAAGAGGGGTCAAGATCATGATGGGGAAATCTACAGAGACAACTGAAGCAAGCTCAAAGGAACTCACAAACTTTAGGCCAACATCTGTGGAACCTGCATGGGACCAGACTGGACTAGGCCTTCTGCGTATAGAAACAGTTGTGTAGCTGGGTCTGTTTGAGGGGACTCCGGCACTGTGATCAGGATCTATCCCTGGTGCATGAGCTGGCTTTCTGGATCCCATTACCTATGGTTGGACACTTTGCTCATTTCTGATAAAGAGGGAAGGATCTTAGCCCTGCCTCAACTGCCTTCCTCCCCAACACACCCTCCATTCCCTCTTATAAGAAGGTAAGGCTTCCTATAGTGAGTCAGCAGAGAGTGGAACATTGAGTAGAGGCAGGAGCAAGCCCCTCCACCTGCCTCAGGGTTGTACAAGTTGCCCCCCCCATAGGTAGTGGGCTCCAAAAAGCCAGCTCATACACCAGGGATGAATGCTGATTCTACTACCAGGAAGCCCCATAAGCAGACCAAGCTACACAACTGTCTCATTTATGCAGAGGTCCTAGTCCAGTCCCATGGAGGCTCCACAGGTGTTGGTATAAATGTCATGAGTTCTCTCACTACTTTCGTTTGGTTGTCTCTGTATGTTTCCCCATGATGATCTATGGTGTTATTTTATTTGTACTGAAATGTGATTTTATTTGTATGTTAATAAATAAAGTTCCCCAGGGGTCAGAGCTAATAGAAAGCCGTAGCAGAGCTGGGCATTCATAGCACACATCTTTAATCCCAGCACTTGGTAGGCAGAGCTAGGTAGATCTCTGCGTGTTCAAGGATACAGCCAGCATTGGAGACACATGCCTTTAATCTCAATACCAACCATAGAAGATCTGGAGGTATGTACAAACAGGCATTGACGAGGCGGTCATATTGTTGGGTTTACAACCAATGAGAAGGCATAACAGAAAGTCTATATAAAGACAAACATACAGGAAGTAGGTCTGTCTTGGCTCAAGAGGCTAGCTGCAGCAGATGGGTAAGGCTCTTAGCTCTGATCTCTTGGCTTTCTTCTTTGCATTGATTCTGTGTTTCTTATTTAATAAGATGGTTGGTTACATCTACAATGATCTTAATGCTCCTTGCTCATTGAATCCCTCTTCTCTCTCTTTGACTGGACTCCTAGTGCTTAGCCTGGAGTTTGGCTGTGGGTCTCTGCATCTGCTTCCATCAGTTACTGGAGAAAGGCTATATGATGACAGTAAGGGTATTCACAGATCTGATTACTGGGGTAAGCCAGTTCAGGCACCCTCTCAACTATTGCTAGCAGTCTAAGCTGGGGTCATAATTGTGGATTCCTTGGAACTACCATAGCACCCAGCTTCTCCCTATCCCCATGATGTCTCCTTCTATCATGGTATCTCTTTCATTGCTCTCCCATTCTATCCATGTTCCAACTTGACCATCCTGTTCCCTTATGTTCACATCCTCCATCCTCTACCCTCCATTACCACCCCTCATCCACAGTTTACTCATGGAAATTTCATCTATTTTTTCTTCCCAAGGAGATCCATACATCCTTCTTTGTGTCCTCCTTGTTAGCTAGCTTCTCTGGTTGTAGTCTGGTTATCCTTTCCTTTACATCTAGTATCCACTTGTGAGTGAGAACATACTATGTTTGTCTTTCTGAGTCTAGGTTACCTCACTCAGCACGATATTTTCTAGTTCCATCCATTTGTCTGCGAATTTCATGATGTCATTGTTTTTTACTACTGAATAGCACTCCATTGTGTATATGTACCACATTTTCTTTATCCATTGTTTGGTTGAGGGGCATCTAGGTTGTTTCCAGGTTTTGCTTAAAACGAATAATGCTGTTATGAACATAGTTGAGCATGTGTCCCTGTAGTATGGTTGAGCATCCCTTGGGTATATGCTCAATACTGGTATAGCTGGGTCTTGAGGAAGACTGATTCCCAATTTTCTAAGAAACTGCCCTACTTGTTTCCAAAGTGGCTGTACAAGTTTGCACTCCTACCAACAGTGGAGGAGTGTTTCCCTTGCTCCACATCCTCTCCAACATAAGCTGTTATCAATGTTTATTGATGTAACCAACCATCTTATTAAATAAGAAACACAGAAACAATGTAAAAGAGAAAGCCGAGAGGTCAGAGCTCAGAGCTAAAATCTCACCCTTCCTCCTGCTGTCCCAGCTTCGCGAAAAGAGACCTACTTCCTGTCGGTTCATTTTTTTATAGTATGTTGTTCTGCCTTCTCATTGGTTGTAAACCCAAACACATGACTGCCTCGTCACTGTCTGAATGTACAGCCTCCTAGGTCTTAAAGGCATATGTCTCCAATGCTGGCTATATCCCTGAACACACAGGGATCTTATGGGATTAAAGGCGTGTGCCACCAACGCCACACTCTTGCTATGGCTCTAATAGCTCTGACCCTGAACACACAGATATCTTATGGGATTAAAGGCGTGTGCCACCACCGCCACACTCTTGCTATGGCTCTAATAGCTCTGACCCTGAACACACAGATATCTATGGGATTAAAGGCGTGTGCCACCACCGCCACACTCTTGCTATGGCTCTAATAGCTCTGACCCCCGGACAACTTTATTTATTAACATACAATCAAAATAATAATTCAGTACAATTAGATTACCACCACAAATGTTTTTGATCTTAGCCATTCTGACAGGTGTAAGATGGTATCTCAGACTTATTTTGATTTGCAGTTCTCTGATGACTGTGGTGGTTGAGCAATTTCTTAAATGTGTTTCAGCCATTTGAGTTTCTTCTGTTGAAAATTCTTTGTTTAGCTCTGTAGCCCATGTGTTAATTGGATTGTTTGGTATTTTGATTTCTAGTTTCTTGAATTCTTTATATATTTTTGAGATCAGCCCTCTGTCAGATGTGGGGTTGGTGAACATCTTTTCTCATTCTGTAGGCTGTCATTTTTTTCTTATTGACTGTGTCCTTTGCTATACAGAAGCTTTTCAGATTCAGGAGGTCTCATTTATTATTTGTTGCTCTCAGTGTCTGTGCTACTGGTGTTTTATTTAGGAAGTGATCTCCTGTTCCAATGCATTCAAGACTACTTCCTACTTTCTCTTCCAGCAGGTACAGTGTAACTGGTTTTATGTTGAGGTCTTGAATCCACTTTGACTTGAATTTCATGCATGGTAATAGATATGGATACATTTGCAATCTTCTACATGTTGACATCCAGTTATGCCAGCACCATTTATTGAAGATGCTCTCTCTCTTTTTTTTTCTACTGTACAGTTTTGGCTTCTTTGTCAAAAATCAGGTGCTCATAGGTGTGTGGGTTAATGTCAGGGTCTTCAGTTCAATTCCATTGGTCCACATGTTGGTTTTTATGCCAATACTAAGCTGTTTTTATTACCATAGCTCTTTAGTAAAGCTTGAGGTCAGGGATGTTGATGCCTCCAGAGGTGGCTTTATTATATGGGATTGTTTCAGCTATCCTGGGTTTTTTGCTTTTCCATATGAAGTTGAGTATTGTTCTTTCCAGGTTTATGAAGAATTTTGTTGAGATTTTGATGGAGATTGAATTGAATCTATAGATTGCTTTTGGTAAGATTGCTATTTTAACTATGTTAATTCTACCTATCCATGAGCATGGGGAATCTTTCCATTTTCTGATATCTTTTGATTTCTTTCTTCAGAGACTTAAAATTCTTGTCATACAGGTCTTTCACTTGCTTAGTTGGAGTTACCCCCAAGGTATTTTATATTATTTGTTGCTATTGTAAAGGGTGATGTTTCTCTTATTTCTTTCTCAGCCCATTTATCATTTGTATATAGTAGAGCTACTGGGTTTTTTTTTTTTGAGTTAATATTGTATTCTGCCATATTACTGAAGGTTTTATCAGCTGTAGTTCTCTGGTAACTTCTTGGGGTCACTTATGTACACTATCATATCACCAGCAAATAGTGAAAGTTTGACTTCTTTCTTTCCCATTTGTACACACTTGATTTCCTTTTATAGTCTTATTGCTCTAGCTAGGACTTTGAGTACTATATTGAATAGACAGGGAAGAGTGCACATCCTTGTCTTGTTCCCGATTTTAATAGAATTGCTTTGAGTTTCCCTCCATTTAGTTTGATGTTGTCTGTTGGCTTGCTGTAAATTGTCTTTATTATGTTTAGACATGTTCCTTGTATTCCTGATCTCTCCAAGAACCTTTATCATGAAAACGTGTTGGATTTTGTCAAAGGCTTTTTCAGCATCTAATAAGATGATCATCTGGTTTTTCCTTTCAGTTTGTCTGTATGCTGTATTACATTGACAAATTTTTGTATTTTGAACCATTCTTAAATCTCTGGGATGATATCTACTTAATCATGGTGGATAATTTCTTTGATGTGTTCTTGGATTTGGTTTGCCAGTATTTTATTGAGTATTTTTGCATCAATGTTCATCAGAGAGATTAGTCTGTAACTATGTTTCTTTAATGTATCTATGTGCGGTTTGATTATCAGGGTGATTGTAGCCCCATAAAAAGAGTTTGGCAATGTTTCTTCTGTTTCTATTGTGTGAAACAACTTGAAAGTATTGGTATTAGCTCTTCTGTAAAATTCTGATAGAATTCTGTACTGAAACATTCTGGTCTTGAAATGTTCTTGGTTTGAAAACCTAATGATTTTTTTTCTCACTCCTTAGGGGTTATGGGTCCATACTTAGCCAGAAAATTTTCCATTTCTTTTACGTTTTCCAATTTTGTGGAGAATAGATGTTTGAAGTATGACCTGATGATTCTCTGGATTTCCTTGTTATCTGTTGTTATGTCTCCCTTTTCATTTTTGATTTTGTTAATTTGGATGTTCTCTCTCTGCCTTTTGGATAAAGGCTTGTCAATCTTGTTGATTTTCTTAAAAAAAACAACTCTGTTTCATTGATTCTTTGTATTGTTCCTTTTGTTTCTATTTTATTGATTTCGGCTCTCAATTTGATTACTTTCTGGAGTCTATTCCTCCTGGGTGAGTTTGCTTCTTTTTGTTCTAGAGCTTTCAGGTGTGCTGTTAAGTCACTAGTGTGAGGTTTCTTCATCTTCTTTATGTGGGCATTTAGAGCAATGAATTTTCCTCTTACCACTGCTTTCATCATGTCCTATAAGTTTGGGTATGTAGTACATTCATTTTCACTGAATTCTAGAAAGTCTTTAAGTCTTTCTTTATTTCTTCCTTGACCCATTGGTGATTCAGTTGAGCATTACTCAGTTTCTGTAAGATTGTAGGCTTTCTATAATTTTTGTTGTTGTTGAAATCTAACTTTAAGACATGGCTGCCTTATAAAATACAGGAGGTTAGTCCAATTTTTTTTGTATCTATTGAGATTTGCTTTGTGATCAAGTATGTGGTCAATTTTAGAGAAGGTTCCATGGGGTGCTGAGAAGAAGATATATTCTTTTTTGTTAGTGTAGAATGTTCTATAGATAGCTATTAAGTCCATTTGAGTCATAACTCTTAAATATTATTATGGACCAGCCTTAATAATATTCTTCCCAGGGTCTCAGAAGAGAGGCTAAGATTGGCGGAGAATTATTTTTGGGAAATGAATCCAAGTACACTGAGCTCTTAGTTCATCTAATTTATTCCTCTGCGATAAAATTCTATCTACAAAGCTTCAATTCTGTTCTCACACCTAGGTCCATTCTTGCCTGATTTCTCTCTACATTTATCTGCTGTTCCCTCTAAGTTCTATCTTAATTCTTTCATCTTATTTCTGTGCTTTCTTGTTCTTTCACATCTCATTCTTACCTATCTTGTTCTTCTTCATCTGGCTCTTCCACATCTTCCATCTCATTTTTCTAGATTTCCATATAGTTCCCCAGTCAAAATCTTCTCCAGTCCAAATCCTCAAAAATCCTCTCTTTGTCTCTGAGGTATACAACTATATACCCATACAATAGCAGTGCTCTAGCCAAAGCAAGGTCACCAGGCTTGAATTCTTAAAGGGTCATAAAGATAGACAAGAGTTTTCCTCAGACAGTGGCGGTAAGACTTTCTTTTGCAACCTAAAAAGGGAGTGGTAAAGGAGGAGGTCAGCTGAGAGCTAAAATTGGTTAATATATCAGAAAAAGAGAAATTATGTGCTCAAACTACATTCCTAGGGGTGGTTAGGTAAATGTTAGGAATCTATAAGTTAGTATAAATATCACTAAGGCTATAAAGAAAAGAGGGCCTGAGCTTAATTTACCTTAATTCAGGAGATCATTTGGCCTTGGAGGCTTGATAGATATTTCAGAAAAAGATACACTGTTTGGAGTTCTTGGAAGCACACACAGCATACCAGAAAATCATTGTAGAAACCAGATATATATATATATATATATATATATATATATATATATATATATATATATATATATATATATATATGCCATGGATTGACCTTCAGAAATGTCCTTGACCTTTCCAAAAAGTAGCCTTTGTGATAGCAGCTGGATTCCAATACATTTTCCCGCAGCTTGCAGCACATAACATCTGTTAGATACCTTATTTCTATGTTAAGTTTCTGTCTGGCAGATCTGTCCATTGATGAGAGTGGGGTGTTAAAGTATGTAATGTCCTTCCCAATCTCTTTTGATTGATTTTAGTTTGAAATCTCTTTTGTTAGATATTAGGATAGCTATATCAGCTTGCTTTTTAAGTCCATTTGATTGGAAAGTCTTTTCCCAGCCTTTTACTCTGAGGTAGTGTCTGTCTTTGAAGTTGAGGTATGTTTCTTGTATGCAGCAGAAGGATGGGTCCTAGTTTTGTATTCATTCTGTTAGCCTGTGTCTTTTTATAGGTGTATTGAGTCCATTGATATATGGGCTATTAGTGACCAGTGCTTGTTAATTTCAGTTATCTTTTGGTGATAGTGTGCATGTATTTCCCTTCTTTGGGATTTGCTGCTGTGGGGTTATCCATTGCCTATGGTTTTGTGGTTGCATTTGACTTCCTTATGTTGGAGTTTTCCTTCTAGTGCCTTCCATAGGGCTTTATTTGTGGATAGCTATTGTTTAAATCTGGTTGTGTCTTGGAATGTCTTGTTTACTCTGTCTATGGTGATTGAAAGTTTTGCTGGGCATAGCAGTCTGGGCTGGCATCCGTTGTTTCTTAGTGTCTGCATTTCATCTGTCCAGACCTTCTGGTTTTCAGAGTCTCCATTGAGAAGCTGGATGTTATTCTGATAGGCCTGCCTTTATAAGTCACTTGGTCTTTTTCCTTTGCTGCTCTTAATATTCTTCCTTTATTCTGTGTGTTTAATGGTTTAATTATTATGTGGCAAGGGGACTCTTTTGGGGGTATAATGTATTTGGTGTTCTATAAGCTTCTTGTATCTTCATAGGTATTTCCTTCTTTAAGTTGAGAAAGATTTCTCCCATGATTTTGTTGAACATATTTTCTGTGCCTTTGAGTTGGTACTCTTCTCCTTCTTCTATCCCTATTATTCTTAGGTTTGGCCTTTTCATTGTGTCACAGATTTCCTGGATGTTTTTTTGTTATGACTTTTTTTGGCTTTGGTGTTTTCTTTGACTGACAAATCTATTTCCTCTAATGTATCCTCTAAGCCAGAGATCCTCTCTTCCATCTCTTGTATTCCTTTGGTTATGCTTGCATCTATAGTTCCTGTTCTGTAAGACAAATTGATAAACAGTCTTATTAATAAAAAACCTGGAGCCAGATATTGTGGTGAAAACTGAAAGATTGGAAAAATAGAACAAGCCACAGCCAACCTCACCATACCAACTCCTCAGCCTCCAGAGAGAGCCACTTCCTGTATATTCAGGCCTGTAAACCTTTCTGTGCCCTGCCATCTTACTTCTTTCTGCCCAGCTTCATCACTTCATCTTTCCATCAAGCTCTATCACTTCCTGTCTGTCTGTCTAGACCTCCAGACCTCTATGGTTAATTAGCACTTCCTCTGTTCCCAGTATGGCCTTGAATTCACAGAGATCTGGATGAATCTCTGCCTCCTGAATGCTAGGAATAAAGGCCTGTACTACCACTGCCTTGCTTCTATGTTTAATATGGTGGCTGGCTTATTCCTCTGATACCCAGATAAACTTTATTAGGGTGCACAAATAAAATACCACCACATTTCCTCTTTTTTTTTAATCTAAAAAAGTTATAACTAATGTAAGAAAAACTATATACAATAAGTACAATAACTATATATAATATATACAGGCAATAAATACATCAACAATGTCTAATCCATTTGCATTTGACAAATTCAGCAAAATTATTACATTTGCATTTGACAAATTAAGCAGAATTCTTCCATTATCTATCCTATCTTTCTTTCTTTTTTTTTTTTTTTGGTTTTTTGAGACATGGTTTCACTGTGTAGCTTTGCGCCTTTCCTGGAACTCATTCTGTAGCCCAGGCTGGCCTCAAACTCACAGAGATCCTCCTGCCTCTGCCTCCCAAGTGCTGGGATTAAAGGTGTGCACCACCACCACCCAGCTATGTATCCTATCTTGGTGAGTCCAAAATGTACCTAATTCACTTTCTATCCTAACTTGTATTACCAACCAAAAACTATCTTTTGATGTCTTTCCAACTTATATACTTTATACCTCTCTAGTGACTTTCTTTACTGAATTTCTTAACAAAGAAAACTATAACTATAACTATCTAATCTTCAACTCCCTCAAAGACCTGAGCAGGAAATAATATTACCTAGTTAAACAGAAAGTGCAAACAAGTGACTTCCCAAAAATGTCAGTTTTGACAGAAACAGCTGGCTGCCTGGACAGTTACCGAGGTTTCTCTGAAACATTGGGGCACCCATCTTTGGCCAACAGGCCTAGTATATCTGACAGACTCATCTGTGAAGCAGGGTTTTCTAAAGAGCATTCCTATCTTGTCTTGGCAATGATCAGAAGTCCTTTCTTTTGTGTTCTGCTTGTCCATTATCGACAGCATACTATCAGCAGTGCAGCCAATGCAAGGGCACTTTCTTGCCCAGTGGCTAACTTTTGCCACAATGAAAGTAAGCTCTATATGGAGTTTCTTCAATGACCATCATCTTCTCTGATGTAGATTGGTGCTGCCAGAGTGCAGACAAGTCTCATTGTCATTAAAAAAAAGAAAAAAATCTGTTATTAAAACATCTAAAATGCCATATTCTGTAGATCTCTGAAGTGTTTGAAGATGACCTGTCTACCTAAAATATATTTCTGTTTGATAGTGAAAACATATCTAATATGACTACAAGTTTAATTGTAATGACTAACTACTAACCTGCATTTCTTTATGTCCTAAATAGTTGGTAATGATTTTTAAGGACCAGAAAATTTCATTAAATTGTTAAATAAACTGTATAGATACAATACCTTGAACAAGATTAGAAATATATGTACAGTATTTTCTAACAAAATCAATCTCAAATTTTTATCAGTATACAAAATTTGTATACAATATACAAATATACAATATACAAATACAAATATAAAAATACAACCTACAAAAGTTCAATCCAATGTAAAATATTTAAAACTTGTAGTTGCTTTCTAAAAGTTGATTTAACAATCAACCTTCTTATCTTATCATATCTATATAAATCAATCTCAAATTTGTAGCAATATACATAATCTGTGTATAATATACAAAAATTCAATATAATATAAAATATTTAAAATTAGTAGTTGCTTTTTAAAAGCAGATTCAAAAATCTACCTTTTTATCTTATCATATCCATATTCTCTCTTTTTTCTTTTCAGAGTAGTGGTGATATTGTATTCTCCAAAATATTGTTTACCTTAATAAACTTATCTGGGGTCAGAGACAGAACAGCCACAATATTAAACATGATAGGCAGTAGCAGCATATGCCTTTAATCCTAGCATTCCAGAGGCAGAAATCCATTTGTTCAAGGATACAGCCAGGCATGTTGACTCACGCCTTTAATCCCAGAAAGTGAGCCTTTAATCCCAGGGAGTAGTGGTAGAAAGCAGAAAGGTATATAAGGCGTGAGGACCAGAAACTAGAAGCATTTGGCTGGTTAAGCTTTCAGGCTTTGGAGCAACACAGTTCAGCTGAGATTCATTCTGGATGAGGACTCAGAGGCTTCCAGTCTGAGGAAACAGGACCAGCTGAGGAATTGACAAGGTGAGATACCTGTAGCTTGTTCTGTCTCTCTGATCTTCCAGTGTTCACCCCAATAACTGACCCTGGGTTTGATTTTATTAATAAGAACCTTTTAAGATTCCTGCTACAGAGTAGATTAATAAAATCTACATTTTATTCTATCATTTATATTTTTTTAGAGTAGATTCAATAATCTACCTCTTTTCTAATCCTCTTTTTTTTCAAACAAGAACCAGGAATCTAATTTGTTTTGTTTAACTTTTTCGTGACCATTAACAACAACAACTCGTAACTAACCATTCTAAACAATGACAGTTATTCATAACCCATTGGATGACAGAAAACCACCCACCCTACATCTTGAGAATGTGGGTGTTGTGTTCTTAAGATTACTTCCTGCTGTCTGGGGCAAAGGCATCTTTAGGGGTTCTTGAAAAGAATATTTTTGAGTGAACTGCCAAGTCCTGGGAGAGGTAGCTGTATCATTTGTTGTTCAGTCTCTGCATAATGCAAAAGTGCAGGGCTTATTTCAAGTCCTTACTCAAGTATTCTGTGATGCTGGATCATCTCAGCTAGCCACCTAAAAATTATCCTGAGCAATTTTCTGTCTAAAGCTGATCTTTGGGTGGTGTTTGTCCTGATGGAATCATCTTTGTGGAGCCCCATCATCTTTTTGGAGACTACAAATTTGCTGTTAGACATGGTCATGTTTCGCTGCAAAAAACTGATAGAGACTCAAACATGAAAACATGTACAGGCACCTTGATGAAGCCTTTTTTCTAGAATTAGTTAGTACTCTATGTGAGCATTAATATCATAACAAAAGTTTAAAATATATATCTTACAAATTTTAATATAATATTCATATCTTAAGAAAAGTTTTACAGAAGCAAAATGCCACCAAAGAATTATGAGATTAGTAGCAGTAGAATAGTCCATTAATTTTGGTTTTTCTTCTGTCCAATATCAGGTGGCTTTTCCAACATGATACAGAGATTTTGCATTTTCTTTTAACAAGCATGCTTGGGTTTAGAAAAGGAAAGAGCCATGCTCCAACTCCAAAGCCAGCTTTAATTTTTAATTGAACTGGGACTACATGAAGACCATTTGTGTTATGTGTCTATAGAGAACAGCAGAAACAAACATTTAGGAAGACTTGTAAAATTTGATCCTGTTAGATATGTGATATACTAATAGGCCAATTTTTTTTCCTTGGGACATTTCTTTTTCTGTATTATTTGTCCTTTTTCTTCAGATGTCTCATTTGTCTACTGTTTTTTAGATTCCTTATCATTCATTCTCCTAAAAGACAAAAACAAAAACCCTTCCCCAATCCTAACTTTTGGGAGGTTTCCTTTTGGTAAGATATATCTGATTAAATGAAAAGCATTAGTTAGTGGTATAAGTTAGTTTAAATTGAATGATCATGCTGGTTGATTAACCATCACCTCTTTTAATGAAGAGGTCTCTCTTGTTCAAATAGAACCTTTATCAATTTTGATGGTATCCATAGCTTTTCTTCTCCTGTAGAAACAAAAGGAAAACCTCATCCCCAATGTAATACATATCCTGGTTTCCATTCTGAGGTCAGTACATCCTTAAAGTATATTGCTGATTTAATTCTGTAGTTTTTTTCTATTATCCAGTGTCTCTCCACAGTTGTTCATTTCTTATTAGCACTGAGAAAATTCAAAGTTAAAAGAGCATTATGTAATCTATTTGGGGGGGTTGTTACCCCTTTCTGTTTATTTAGCATATCCTTTAGAGTTTGACTTGATCTTTCTATGACTGCTTGGCCTGTAGGATTATATGGTATACCTGTAATATGCTTTATGCTGTAATAAGCAAAAAACTGCTTCATTTTACCAGAAACATATGCTGGAGTATTGTCAGTTTTAATTTGTACAGATATACCCACAATGGCCACAACTTAAAGCAAATGCATGATCATAGAATCAGCCTTTTCAGAACTCAGAGCAGGTGCCTATTGAGATCTTTTTGTAAGACTAATTTCAGCTGTAAATAAAATGATATCAGATACAGAAGTTACACACAAATTAATTAAATCTTTGGCTTTTCACAATGCTAATTCAAAATGAAAAAAATGTGATTAGGCCTTTAAAGGCACAATAATCACCTATACATGAATCCAAAATACAGGTGATATTGGATCTCACACTTATGATAATATTTGGATAGCAGAAATGATTTCTAAAATTTTTTTAAAAATCAAATGTTTAGACATTTTTATTGTGGTAAACAAGGTTATGTGAAAAGGGATTATAGGCAAGGTATTCCTAGAAACAATCTTTTTTTTTCCCTAGAGATAATTCAAACAGAAGGTAACAGCCTTCTGGAATATACAAAAGGTACAGCAAAGACTAAAATTGGACTAATGAATAAAGATCAACAAGGGAGAGGCAAAGTAACACTTTGCTATCTGGAAACACCTTAGGAGGCCACTCACAGGCCCCATTGTCCAACTTTGCTCAATCATTCCCTTTCAGCATTGGTGAAACTCCTCCACAGAGTGCTTAAAAAATCTTATGCCTATTGTTAAAAACCATACTGCTCTGGATGATAGAATAGCTTCAGTAAACAAAACAAGAATTTTAGGAGAGAAAATAACACAGGTATTTTGGCAAACATCTATGAATGATCAAAGTTTGAAGCTAAAGACATGAATGAATGATATTATAGTTTAAGGTTTGTTAGACACAGAAACAGATATAACATTAATTTCACTGAAATCTTGGCATCATGATTGGCCTCCTCAGGAAGTAAACGTTCGGCTTCTAGGAATTGGAACTTTATCTCAGGTAAAACAAAGCACAAAGTGGGTCAATTGTATAGGGACAGAAGGAAAAGTGGGAAAATTAAATCCATGTGTGTAGCTGGAGTTTTTCTGGTCCTGCCTGGCTCACAGTGAGGACAAATCTCTCTCACCTGCCCACAGCCGCTCAGACCCAATCAAGTAAATACACAGAGACTTATATTGCTTACAAACTGTATGGCCATGGCAGGCTTCTTGCTAACTGTTCTTATGTCTTGAATTAACCATTTCTATAAATCTATACTTTGCCATGTGGCTCATGGCTTACTGGTACCTTACATCTCCCTTGTCATGGTGGTGGCTGGCAGTGTGTCTTTACTCAGCCTTCCACTTCCCAGAATTCTCTTCTCTGCTTGTCCTGCCTATACTTCCTGCCTGGCTACTGGTATATCAGTGTTTTATTTATTAACCAAACAAAGCAACACATTTGACATATAGAACATCCCACAGCACATGTGTGCTTAACAGCAATGAATTCATGGGGATCTGATTTGTCGCAGCAATTAAAAACACAGATTAATATTCCTCCATTCTCACAAACAAACCATAAAATAAAGAATGCTTCTGATAAAAATAATAAAAAGTACTACCAAGAATAGTTACCTACCATTCAGGTTGTACTTAAGCAGGACTTAACTGCTGGTGGTTTTTCAAAGGTACCAATAGCCCTACCTTTGAAATGGTTAACTGACAAACAAGTCTGGGTGGGACAATGGTCTTTGACACCAGAAGAGTTACAGGCACTAGAGCAGCTGGTACAAAAACAGTTAAATGCTCAACATATTGAAGAATTGACTAGTCCTCAGAATTCTCCTATATTTGTCATTAAGACAAAATCTGGAAAATAGACAATGTTAACAGACTTAAGAGCCATAAATAAGGTAATCAGCCAATGGGCTCTATACAGCCTGGGATTCCCTTGCCTTCCTTATTACCTAAAAGGTGGTCTACCATAGTGAATTATTTAAAAAACTAATTATTTACTTTCCCATTACAAGAACAGGATAGAGACAAACATGCTTTCACAGTGCCTACTTATAATTACCAGCCTATTAAAAGGTATCAGTGGAAAATTCTTTCACAAGGGATGTTGAACATCCCCACCTTATGTGAAATTTTTATACAATAGCCATTAGAAATAATTCATAAACTGTCCTCTCAATTTATGATTTACTATTCTATGGGTGACATCTTACTAGCTGATTCAGACACAGATAGTTTTTTAGGAAAAACTGTTTAAAGAAGTAAAGAAAAATTTGCCTTGTTGGGTATTACAAGTTGCTCCTGAAAAATTACAAAGAGGTGATTCTATTATTTTCCTAGGATATCAGATAAGTTTACAAAAGATTCAACCACAAAATGTACAAACCAGGAAAGATTAATTACAAACTCTTAATGATTTTCAACAATTTCTGGGAAATATTAACTGTTTATGGCCCACATTTGGATTAACAACTCATGAACTAAGTAATTTATTTCAAACATTACAAGGTGATAAGGACTTAAATATTCCAAGCAAATTATCAGCCAAGGCTGAGAGAGAATTGGTTTTGGTAGAAAAGAAGTTATAAGATGTATATGTAGATTGGTTGGATCCAGGGCTTGGTTGTATCTTGAAATACAACCTTCTATGCATTCTCCCACAGGAATTCTTAGGCAGAGAGAAGACAATATCTTAGAATGAATATTTTTTACCACAGAAACAGAGTAAAAGTTAAAAATATATGTAGAAAATGTTTTTGAATTGATTCTGAGAGGAAAATTGAGACATTGTCAATTAACAGGAATAGTGTAAGTATTAGAGCTTGGATGGAAAGGTATCCTGGCAGTTGGTAACCAAAAAAATACCACAAAAACACATGGCACAAGAAACCTCATGCAAGAGATTTATTGGGAAGAAAAAAACAGAATGATGGCTGCCTCTGCTCAGGTGAGAAACAGCAGTAAACTGAACAGGATATAGGGCTTTTATAGAATTTCTTGGGAAGATGGTGGAACTTTTCAAGGTGGAGCTTTCCAGGGTGGAGATTGGTGGGATTTCATGTCCATAGATTAAGCTTTTTACTCTGCAGGAAGGGGGCAGGGTCAAGCAGTTAGGGCAGTTAGAATATTCTGTGGGTGGAACCTGTCAGTTGGAGGTTCTCAGGGGAGGGGCCTTGCTAGTCATGTGACTCAAGGAACTTACCAATAGACCCAGCAGAAATTATGGTACCTTTTACTAATGTTGAAATTGCCTCATTATGGACAGAAAATGAACACTGGCAAAAAAACTTGCAGTAATTTTTTGGAAGAGATTAGCAACAAATATCACAAGAACAAGAGACTTCAGTTTATAAAATGAATTAATTGGATCTTTCTTCACATTGTATAGGATACACCACATTCTGGAGCTCCTACATTCTATACTGATGCAAATAAATCAGGAAAGGCAAGTTATAAGTCAGGAAAAATAAGCAAAATGGCCCAAAGCCCTTATGATTTAGTACAGGAATTAGAATTATCTACTATTCTCATGGTATTATTAGATTTTCCATAACCTCTTAATATAGTTACTGACTCTCAATATGCAGTGTTGTTTTAGATATTAAAACTGCTGCACTTATTCTAGAATTAACTTTCTTCAATACAAGAAAAAATCAGAACTAGAAATCACCCCTTGTAGATACTTGTTATATAACACATAGTAGATCCCATATGGATCTACCATGCTCTCTAGTACAAGGTAATGAAGAAACTGATCAGCTATTGGTATGAAATGTGCTAGAAGCCTTAGAATTTCATATGAAACAACATGTTAATAACAGAGGTTTGAAGAAAAGTTTTTTTTATCACTTGCCAACAAGCCAAAGAAATTATAGGAAAATATCCTACTTTCCTTCATATAACAAAACTGCACCACCTGCAGGAAGTAAGCCCAAGGGTACTCAAAATATGATATTTTGAAAATGGATGTGCTTAATTTTGAGGAGATTCAAAAATTAAATTATATGTGCCATACTATAGATACTTGTTTAGGATTTCAATGGGCAACATCTTTGAGTTTGGAAAAGGCTGATCTTTAATTACACAATTATTAAAGTATGGCCATCAAGGGGATACCTGCACATATTAAAACTGACAGTGCTACAGCATATGCCCCTAGATAAATGAAAATTTTTTGCATATTACAATATAAAGCATATTATAGGTATACCACAATCCTACAAGACATGCAATTACAGAAAGATCTAATTGCACTTTAAAAGATATGCTCAATAAACAGAAAGGGGTAATAAAGACCCACAGAGATAGATTGCATAATACTTTATTAACTTAAAATTTTAAATGCTAATGAGAAAAAAGACAGTTGCCTAGAGACATTGGATAGTAGAAAAAACACCTGCTGAATTAAATCAGTCTGTATACTTTAAAGATGTGTTGACTTCAGAATATATTATATTGAGGAAGAGGTCTTGATTTTGTTTCCACAGGAGAAGAAAAGCAATGGATACCACCATGATTGATAAATATTAGATTCAAATAGGGAAGACCTCTTGATTAGAAGAGGCATTAGTTCATCAAACTGCATGGCCATTCCACTTAAAATAACTTACAAGGCTAACAAATGTCTTTCATTTAATCAGACATAACCTTCCAAAAAGGTAAACTCCCCGAAGTTAGGGTTGAGGCTGGCTTTTGTTTTTGTCTTTCCAAGAGAATAAAACCATTCAACCAAGGAACCTGAAGACTACTGTACAAATGAGATATCTGAAGAACAAATTATCCAATGAAAATGTACCAAGATTAAGAGTAAATTGGCTTAATGGTATAACACATTTTCCAACAGAAAAAAAATGCATAAATCTTCCTAAATGCTTTTTTCTGCTGTTCTCTATAGACATATATGGCAAATAATCTTTTTGTAGTCCTAAATCAAATAAAACTTAAAGCTGGCTTTGGAGTTGGAGCATAGCTCTCTCCTTCTCCAAACCCAAGCATGCTTGTTAAAGTAAAATCTAAAGTCTCTATCTCATGTCAGAAGAGCCACCTGATATGGGGCAAAACAAAGTGACTATTCAATTGTCACTAATCTCCCTCAGATAGCAGGAAGTGATTTTAAGAACATAATACTTACATTCCCAAGAGTTGGGGTGGGTGGCTTGTCATTGAGTGGGTTATGGATGCTTATCTTTGCATAGGGGAAATGGTTACAAGTTGTTATTGGTCATGGGCAGGGAGGAAACTAAGCAAAGGAGATCAGATTCATTCTGAAAAGAGGGTGTATATAGGAATAATAGGATATGAGTAGATTATTGAATCTGCGTTTAAACTAAACAAGCAACTACTAGTCTCAAATATTTTATATTGGGATGGATTGTTGTATATTGATGCAGATTTAAGTTTATTTTTGTTATACCATAAATGTTTCTCCTCTTGTTTAAGGTATCATACCTACATTACCTATTTAATAATAAAAAGTTCTAGTCATTGAAAGCTATTAATGATAGTAAAGAAAGACAGGTTATTAGTCATTTATAACAATCAAACTTATAGTCATGTGAGGTATTTTTTCAAAGTCAAACAGATATATTTTAAATAGATAGATGATCTTCAAACACTTCAGAGGCCTGCAGAATAAGACGTTTTAATAACATAAGTCTTTTCATGAGAGTGAGACACATCTGCTCAGGGTAGCACCAATTTATTTCAGAAAAGATGATGGGCACTGAAGAACCTCCATATGGATTTTGCTTCCATTGTGGCAAACAGCCAATGTGCAAGAAACTGCCCTTGCCTGAACTGTTGACAGCACGCTGTCCAAATTGGACAAGCAAAAGAAGGTGACTGACAAACTTTGTCAAGACAAGATAGGACAGACCTTAAAATTTCCTGCTTCACAAAAGAAGTCTGACAGATATTCTAGTCATGTCAAAGGATAAATATTTACTCCTCAGACACTGCTACTTTAAAATTAGGGATGGTTGAAATATTTTGACCCTGGCTTTGAAATCTGCCTATGTAATGTGTATTTACATTTTCTGAGTAACACAGGAAAAGATACATCTTTTTAATGCATTCATTGTACTACCTACCCAAACTTTAAGAATTAGAATGGATGCTATGGCTTGTTTCTATCATTTGCATACCATCAAGATATCTCTCCTGGTGAAGGAAGCCTTGAGTATACTTCCAATATGCTTTGTTCAAAAGTAAGTATTTCCCATAATCCAATAGTTTAAAATATTTATTGCATACTGATGTAGCATGAATCTTAAAGGTACTTATTAATAAAATCAAACCTAAGGCCAGTTATTGGGGTGAATGCAGGAAGATCAGAAAAGCAGAACAAGCCACAGCTTCCTCACCTCATCAATTCCTCAGCTGATCCTGTTTCCTCAGACTGGAAGCCCCTGCGTCCTCATCCCAATGGCTCTCAGCTGAACTGCTGCTCAAAAGCCTAAAAGCTTAACCAGATAAAAGCTTCTAGTTTCTGATCTTCACGTCTTATATACCTTTCTGCTTTCTGCCATCACTCCCTGGGATTAAAGGCTCACTTTCTGGGATTAAAGGCATGAGTCACCATGCTTGGCTGTATACTTGAACACACAGAGATCCAGGTAGATCTCTGCCTCTGGAATGCTAGGATTAAAGGTGTTAGTGCCATCATTTTCCAGCCTTTGTATCTAGTGGCTGTTCTGTTCTCTGACCCCAGATAAGTTTATTAGGGTACACAATATTTTGGGGAACACAAAACCACCACATATACCAAAGTATAATATTTAGCTCTGCCTTATTTCTCAAACACTGGAGGAGTTGCTATGTGTAATTTAGCTGAGAGGTATAATATAAAATGTTCATCATCCTATACATATGAATGGAAAAAAATGGTCAACTATAATATGGTGACTTGTGCTTCAGATGAGGACATTTTTAAAGAAAAATGGGAGGAAATTATTTTAAATGGAAAATTAAAACTATTTCTGTTGCTGATTTTGATATTTGAAATTCTTGAGGAAAATAATTACAGAATTCAATTCTGAATGAAAATGTGTCAATTACATAAATAAGTAAAGAAAATGTCCATATAAACATATTTCATGTCAGTGATAAACGGAACAATGTATGACAGAGAGAAATATGGCAATTAAGAAGACTCCAGAATTAAAGGAGAACAAAGGAGGCAGAGATGAAAAAGGGGGAAGGGGTCCAGATGATCCTTTCCATGTTCAATAAATTGGACCATCAAATCCTAGCTACTCCCATCATATTATGTTGGAAAGATGCTGGGGGATATCTTTCTGTATGGTGTGAATATGTGTAGTGCCCATTGGTTAATAAATTGACTGTTTTGGCCTATGGCAAGGCAGCACATAGGCAGGTGGGAAATCCAGGACAGAGACAGGAAAAGGAGGGGCAGAGGCAGAGAAGAGATGCCAGCTGCTGCCAGGAGAAGCAAAATGTGAAAGTACCAGCAGGCCATGGCCACATGGCAACTTATAGATTAATAGAAATAATTAATAGAAAGTTATAGGAGATAGCCAGCTAGAAGCCTGAGCCATTAGGACATACAGTTTATAAGTAATATAGGCCTCTGTGTGTTTACTTGGGTCTGAGTGGCTGCAGGACCAGGCAGGACACACGAAAACTTCTAACTACAGGAAGCAAATAGCCAATTTATAAAATGTAATCCTTATTAAACACGAGTTTTCCCTATTTGTGTGATAGTATATGTATCTAGACTTAGAAATATGGTAAATTTAAAGGAGAAAAAGCCAAGTTTATAATTGCTTTTCAATTTTGAAACTTGTTTTCAAATTTTTCATTATCTAGAAAAATTAGGCAATGTTCAGTGTGGTTTAAATATCATTAGTCCTCTAAGCATTTGATATAAACATATTTCATTATATTGGTTAGGATTTTATACAAATAAGTATAGGAAATCTGGGTACTTTTAAATATATGTAGTCAATATTTTTTCTTTTCTATATTGAAATTCAGATTACAGTGTTCAGTAGCTTGCTCCCATCAAGCTCCCTGATGATCATATGGGACTTAGACTCAAAATGACTAATGGAGCAAGAACAAAGGGAGAATGGTAGCACACTGCTCATGGGTTTGTTTACATTAAAAAAAAGGAGGAGACATATGGGAGAATGAGAGAAAAAGAGGGGAAGCAGAGGAGGAGGAAGAAAAGTAAAAGACAGTGCATTCAGCCGGGGGAGTAGGAAGATCTGTTGGTGAGCCAACCAAGAATTCCAGAGACGGTTTTCAAGAATTGTCACATTTTTTAACATTAGATCTTTGGTATTAAACAAGTAAAGATTAAGAGCTCCATGAAACAGTAAGGAAATTATTTGGAAGGAATTAACAATTTTATGAACTGCAGTTAACTTTAAGCTCCTATCATACAGCCCATGATAATATGCCATTAGTACCTGACATTGCACACTGTCTTAAAGTGTTTTTCCTATTTCAAAATAGCCAAGGCAAGGACCTCATTGACAGTGCCACAACAGGGCCAAGACACAGAAAGAGAGACATCTCTGTTCAGGAAGGGCCTTTGTACATGAAAGTAAACAAAAATTGGAGAAGAACCAGACTCACTAGTTTACAAAAAACAACTGTTATGAGAACTAATAGACTGTGAGACCTTAGCCACTCTTCAAGACAGCTATGAATACTCTCATGAATAGTGATACTGTTGTGACCTACATATATTATACTAGATGACACCTTTGCCAAATTACACTACCTGACCTATAGCAACTTGAGACCAAGCTTTTAGCCTATGCACCTTCGGGGACAAACCTCATCTAGACCACAGAGTACACTCCTTACTATGAATACTCACTGTCCTTGGGAGTTGCCACTTGACTCATTAATATAGAGATACTGGCTGATCTGATCAAAACATAAAAAGACAGTGTTTGGAAGGAGCTGGACTTCAGTATTCCATTTTCAGTGGAGGATAATAGGAAAAGGTAGTTAGGTGTTTACCTATTTCTACATAAATCAGGTTCTGGGTGGAACCTGAAAATAAGGCTTTGGTAAAAGTTTCTTCATCACGATGAAGATCTAGAAATCTGCAAATCAGAAAGCACAAAACTGGTTTCACACAGTGTGTTTCAGACATGGACAGTGATGATGTCTGTTTCAGTGGCCTTCCCTAGAGCTGTAATGAAATATCCTAATAAAAGTAATTTATAGAAGAAAGTGCTTTATGTTGATGCACAGTAGAAGGGTATGGTGCATTGTACTAAAGAAGTCACAATAGCAGGAATGTGGAACATGTGACCATATAGTATTCACAAAGTCTGGAAGAAAAGAACAATGAAAGTTTCTGCTTTGGTACCTGTCTTTATGTTATTAAGTTCAGGATCCAGGTCCAGGAAAAGGTGTCTCCCATTTTGGGGGTTTGTCTTCCTACCTCAAATTGCCAAATGATAATAATCTATAGCATATGTGACCATGGTCAAAGCTAAGACAATTTATCTGTGTGCCTGGAAGCCTCTCTCCAGGTGAATGTAGATACTGCCAAGATGACAAGATTAATTATCACACCTCTTCTCACTCCACATTGCCCTATACAAAACGAGTCACTCACAGATGATGTGCTTAGAGACTCAGACACAACACTGGCATCTTCACCTTTAACCTAGATGTGTCTGATTGAAGTGATGATGCCATGTGTGAACCATAACACAAACAAAGGACCCATATGAAGTGGTTACCAACTCTGAGGGTTAATGAAGACTAAGGACAAAGAATCCTAGAGAGGACAAAAGATCTCAGAAGTCAGAGGTAATCCAGAGAGGCACATAAGTAGGTGTCTGGAGAGGAGAAGAAGACCCCTGGTATGGAGCTCACTCTAGGAGATAGGGTCCATTCAACAGTAAAATTGGTTTTTCTTGTCTTCTGGTAATAGGAGTACCCATTGGTTTTTCAGGTCAGCTACAATCTGTTTTGTCACTAATTCCCACTGAAATACTACACCAAAACACTTCTTAATCCCTTTCATGGAGGGGGAAAATATGACTCTAAGGCGTTTGACTGAATTGCCAAATGCTGGGCATATACTCTTGGAAGATCAGGGAAATCATCCTTCTCTCCCAGATCCCATCACTGCAGTGGGGGTAGACTAAAACTCTTGATACAGAAGCATTTAGAAATAAAAATACAGCCCATGACATTCCACAAGAAACTTTCTACCCTATTTCCATCCCATTTGTGGTGGTTTGAATGAGAATAGTGAACTAATATGTTTACATAATTAGTCCTCAGTCAATGAAACAGTTTGGGAAGAATTAAAATGTTTATCACCAGGGGTGGAATTGAGAATTCAAATACTGATGTCATTCCCAGCATGTTCTCATCCTCTGCTTGAAGTTCTGACATGTGAGTTATTAGCTGTTCCTGCTACTATGTTTTTGATGAACCATCATGGATTCCAACCCTCTGTAACCATATCCCATTTAAATTATTTCTTTTGTAAGTTGCCTATGTCATGGTCTTTTACAACAGCAATAGAAAAGTAAAAAACATACAAGTATAACCCGCTAACTTCCCATGCCCTGCATTACTAACTCCCATTATCTTCAGGTTTATCACAGTGCAAATTTGTTCTCTGGAAGATGCCAGGAAGTGATTGTTGTAGGTGGACTTTTCTTTCCTGACCTCCAGTTTCCAAACCAAAAAACAGAGACTTATATTATGAAAGCTCAGGCAATAGCTTAGCCTTGTTACTAATTAGTGTTTGTAATATAAATTAACCCATATCTATCAATCTACATGTTGCCACATAGCTTATGGCTTTTACCTGTCATCTAGCATGTCTTGCTCTCTTTGCATCTGCTAACAACTCCTCTGATTCTGCACTTCTCCTTCCCAGTGTCCTAAGTCTGCTGCTTCTGCCTAACCTTATACTGTCTAGCTATTGGCCAGTCAGCTTCTTCATTAAATCAATCACAGTGACATTTATACATATTTATATAGTGTAAAGGAATATTCCACATTTCCTCCTATTTGTCTAAATGAAAAGGAAGGTTTTAACTTTAACATAGTAAATTTACAACAAAAAGAATTATTAAGTAAGAATTAGTTATAATATCCAGTTCTTTTGTATTTAGCAAATTTAGAGATGAAATACTCTACTATTTCTTACCTTTGTGAGTCTAAAGTTTTATACCTAATTTACCTTTTATCATATGCTGTGGAATGTTCTGTATGTTAAATGTGTTGCTCTGATTGGTCAATAAATATAACACTGATTGGCCAGTAGCCAGGCAGGAAGTATAGGCGGGACAAGGAAAGAGGAGAATTCTGGGAAGTGGAAAGCTGAGACAGAGACACTGCCAGCCACCACCATGGCAAGGGAGATGTAAGGTACTAGTAAGCCATGAGCCATGTTGTAACTTAGAGACTAATAGAAATGGGTTAATTTAAGATATAAAAACAGCTAGCTAGAAGCCTGCCATGGCCATACAGTTTATGCATAACGTCTCTGTGTGTTTACTTGGTTGGGTCTGAGCAGCTGTGGGACTGGCAGGTGAGAGAGATTTGTCCTGACTGTGGGTCAGGACCAGGAAAACTCCAGCTATAATCATAACTAATGAAAATGTTAACTATGACTATCTAGTCTTCAACTCCATCAAAGGCAACAGAAGGGTGAAGTGTTATGTAATGACAGAAACATTTGGGTGCCTAGACAGTCACCCATGGTCCTTCTGCAATGTTAGGGAATCCATCTTTGGGCTATAGACCTAGAATATCTGACAGACATTAATGAGAACCAGGGAATTTTGCAGGACTTCCCTACCTTGTCTTGGCAAAGTTTGGCAGTCACTTTCTTCTGTGTCCTGCTGATTCAGTTTAGACAGTACACTGTCAGCAATTGAGGCAAATACAGCCTCTTTGCCCAAATGGATAGCTTTTCTCATAAAGAAAACAAACTCCATATAGAGATTCTTCAATGCCCATCATCCTTTTTTAAAGTAAATCATTGCTGTCAGGAGCAGACATGTCTCACTGTCATAAAAAATCTTATGTTATTAGAATATTTTAAATGTCATTTCTATAGGTCTTTGAAGTGTTTGAAGATTACCTATATATCTAAAGTATATCTGTTTGACCTTGAAAACCTACCTAACATGACTACAGCTTGTATTGTGATAGGCATTTCATCATTATCCTAAATAGTCCGTAATAATTACTTTCAAGAACTAGAACTTTACATTTTTAAATGAGCTGCATAAGTACAATATCTGAAACAAGAATATAACCATATATACAATATAACAAAAATAACCTTAAATTTGTATCAATATATTAAAAATCCATACCAATATAAAATATTTGAGACTAGTGGTTATCTAATAGTAGACTTAGCAATCCACCCTTTTATCTCATTTCTATACTATATCCCACTTTTTTCCTTCAGAAAGAGATCCTTAAATCTAACTTCATTTAGCTTTTTTCCTGACCATGACCAATAACAAATTGTAACCAGTACTCTGCCAATGATGACAAACACCTATAGCCCATTAAATGACCAAAATTCATCCACCTCTGAGGAATATGGACTTCTTATTATATAGACTGCTTCCTGTTGTTATGAAGTGCTGGGATATTTGAGAGACCTTGAGAAATTGAGATGATGATCAAGTCTGGGGAGAGTTAGCTGTATTATGTGTTGTCCAGTCTCTGAGCAATGGGAAAATTCAAGGCCTAGCTGAATTCCTGGCTGGAATAGTCTATGAGACTGGACCATCTCACCCAGCAGTCTTGAAGCTGTTTTGAATGTATAATTCTGAGGAAACTGCAACAGAGGCAGTCTGAGATGCTGAATCACCTGGGCCATCTGTTTTCATTAGTGTCTCATATCCTTGTTCAGAAAATACATAAACTTTTAAGGTAAAATACATATCTGTATTAATACAAATATAGACTGTGCATTAAACACAAGTTAGTCAGAAATGATTTTTTGTTTTATGCTTGAGCCAATAAAATATACATTATATGTTTTGTTCTTTTCTTTTATCTTTTTTTAGGTTTATTTCTTTATGTTTTTAGTCAGGATTTTCAGGGGTCTTCCTTGACAAAACCTGATCCATATCAATTTGGAATGAATCCACATCCTCTCATTTTCTGTGCAAGTAGAAGTACAACCTCCCCTAAAAAGCAACATAACCTTTGACTTCCATTTTGAAGTCAAGATGTTTTAAAAAATATATATGTTGGTTTAATCTAGCAGCTTTAATAATCCAGTGTCACTTAGCAGTCAAAAAATTTAAAGATAGCACTATAACCTACAGAATCCAGAATTTATTTCCCATCTTTACATGGCTCTTCTCTATTACTTTACTCCCTGTTTAAGGACTTTGTTATTTTAAAACTATATATATATATATATATATATATATATATATATATATATATATATATATATATATATATATTGGTTTTTCGAGACAGGGTTTCTCTGTGTAGCTTTGAGCCTTTCCTGGAACTCACTTGGTAGCCCAGGCTGGCCTTGAACTCACAGAGATCCACCTGGCTCTGCCTCCCGAGTGCTGGGATTAAAGGCGTGCGCCACCACCGCCCGGCAAAACCATATTTTTTAATTAATTAATTAATTTTTTAAATTGCACTCATCACTCATGATATTCATTACTTACACTCATGAAATTAATCACATTTGTGGTATTCATAGATTATATTCCCAGCATTCATTCAATTATATATATATATATATATATATATATATATATATATATATATATATATACATATATTAATTTTAAGTTTCGAATGTCATTTCTTGAAGGGGGTAGGAGGTTAAATACTGGCTTACAGCACAATGGGAGGACCCCGAAGGGCAGAAGTTCGCTACTGATGTTTTACAATCTTGCATCTAAGCTGTTAACGCCCATTATTCAGGATACACAGACAAGGAACTTCCCTTAAGCATTCAGGAGGGTGGAATCTGGCAGGGAGTTAGCATTGGGAGGATATCAATGTCAAGGTCCACAAGCAAGGCAACAGTTACCCAAAATGGGGGCCAGGGCCCTGCAGGTCCCCCTCTTATTAAAAAATAAGCTTCTGACTTGGGTTGTGTGGGATGTCAACAGGTTACCTTACCCATCATGGAGACGCCTGCCCAGGCCACACAGTAAAACCATATTTTTTAAAGATTGTGTATACCCTTTTTCTTTTCTCTCCCAATCTTTTGTACATTTTAAAACACAATGTAACCCATTTAGATGTTTTATTTTCCATCTGGCTCTGTCTTTACTGAGCATCTGCAACCCTTTCTGCTTGCATGAACAAACTTGGAAACCATCACACAGCACACTGGTAAGGCTCTCATTGGCAGCTCAAGCTCACAAGAAGTGGTTGGAAGACACCTACCTGTATCATGTCCCATGTAAAAGACTGTGAGAACTGCCATGCTGCTTAGTCCATGGCATGCTGGTAGCTTCAAGGAGAAGTGTATTTATTGCGGCTGGCATGAGAGGCACAAGACTCAGTTTTTGTGTGTTTAGAAACCTTTTTAAGCTTTCTTGGGTCTTATGTTGATGTAGTTACCCCACATTGGGTGTCATCTATAGATGGATTTTCCTTTCCCACCCACCAGTTCATAAATCATGACACAGAGACTTATTATTAATTATGAAAGCTTGGCCAATAGCTTAGGACAGTTTCTAAACAGCTCTTGTAACCTAAAGTAACTCATATGTGGTGGTAATCTAATTGTACTGAAATATTACTTTGATTGTATGTTAATAAATAAAGTTGTCCGGGGGTCAGAGCTATTAGAGCCATAGCAAGAGTGTGGCGGTGGTGGCACACGCCTTTAATCCCATAGATATCTGTGTGTTCAGGGATATAGCCAGCATTGGAGACATGCCTTTAAGACCTAGGGGGCTGTACATTAAGACAGAGACGAGGCAGTCATGTGTTTGGGTTTACAACCAATGAGAAGGCAGAACAACATACTATAAAAAAAAGAACAGACAGGAAGTAGCTCTCTTTCGCGAAGCTGGGACAGCAGGAGGAAGGGTGAGATTTTAGCTCTGAGCTCTGACCTCTCGACTTTCTCTTTTATATTGTTTCTGTGCTTCTTATTTAATAAGACGGTTGGTTACATCGACATCTGGCGCCCAACGTGACAAGAATCCATTAAAAACCGCTTGGCTTGGCGGCATGTCCGCTTTCCCGCAAGGGCGGCAGACCGGGTGGTTGGCGTCCTAGTCCGAGCACCAGCTTCCTAGTCCGAGCGGCGGCCCCCTAGTCCTTGGCCTCAGGCCGGACTAACTGAGCTGCTTGCTTAAAGCCTGCTTGCTTAAAGCCGGTGCTACAAACAACTCAGACCTGACCTGCCGAACAGGGCCCTGCCTGTAAAGCCAACACACGTGGTTGGAGCTTAAGGAAGTCAGACCCAAGCCTTGACTCGGCACAAGAGGGAACACGTGGCTGCATTTAAACTTTAGCCAGCTACGCTTTCTTGTTCTTTCTCTCTCTCTCTCTCTCTCTCTCTCTCTCTCTCTCTCTCTCTCTCTCTTTCTCTTTCTCTTTGGATTTACACCTGGGACACTAGGTGGCTATTTTGAAAATCCTCTCGGATTTCTACTGTTCTACGCAGATTTGGTAAGTCATAATATATCAGATATTTTAAAGGAAACTATCTAAAAGAGAATTTTTTTCCACATTAAAAAAAAATGGGTTTTATGTGTACATTGGAAGAAAATTGGTTTTTGTTCGAAATTTTAGGCAGTCTGGCAATGGAACAACTATATAATATTAGTATTGGTGGAATTATGCACCTTATCACTATGCTAATCCACATTTTAATATTTAAAAAGATAGTCAATTTAAGTGCCAGGATAACAGCTTTAGAAGAACTTGTTAAACCTGTAAAACTTCAGACAGAAGAAATTAACAGTGAAGTTGTTTCAAGTCGGGATCATAAGGTTGCAGAAAGAAAGCCTGTTTTCACACAGTCACCCTTAATTTATCCTGTAACCGTACAGCAGATGCCTGATCAAATGGCTACACAAAATAATTGGGCTCCAATTGAAATGTTGGATTTAAAAAGGTTTAAGGAGGCAATAGTATCTTATGGCATGCATTCCCCATATGTAAAGCAAATGTTAAACTCTTGGTCAACATATAATAGGATAGTACCACAGGACTGGCGGGACCTTGCACAAGGTGTTCTGGAACCCAGCCAGAGACTTCAATTTCTGACTTGGTTTAAGGAGGAGGCTAAAAACATAGAAAAACAATGGAGGGATAAAGGAATACAAGTTTGCCAGGATCAGCTTATGGGCGAAGGCCAATATGCTTCAGCACAAACACAATGTTTATATGATGTCCAAACCCTAATTTTATGTCGAACGGCAGCCTTGAATGCATGGGACAGAGTTGAGGAACCAGGAAAAAAATCTGAGTCATTTACAAAGGTGATGCAAGGCCCAAAAGAGTCTTTTACAGATTTTTTACAAAGACTGGCTTCAGCAGTAAAGAGAATGGTCTCGGATTCAGAAGCTAGTAAGGCAATAATTGAATCTTTGGCCTTTGAGAATGTGAATGCAGCATGCAAAAGAATAATCAGGCCATTAAGGGCAAGATCTGCACCTATGGAAGATTGGATTAGAGAAACAATTAATGTTGAAGCTGATGAGCATGATGATACATGGGTAGGAGAAGTAATTTCAAAAGGTTTGAGGAGTGTTAGATGTTTTGGATGTGGAAAGCAAGGACATTTGAAAAGGGACTGTAGACAGGTCATTCCCAGAAACAATGTTTCTTCAAGGAACAATGGCAACAGAATGCCCCTTCCTTCTGGAGTATGCAGAAGGTGTGGTAAGGGAAAACACTGGACCAACGAATGTAGATCAACAAAGGACAGACAGGGTAATCCTTTGCCTCAGTCTTTGGGAAACTCTCAGAGGGGCCTCAGGCAGGCCTCCAGTGCAAATCCAGTTCAAACCTTTCCTGTAGCCATAGAGGAAATGCCTGCTCTGGAGAGCGATTAAATAACCAAATGCCTATTGGAATAAATCATGCTGGTCAGGATGATGAAACAGAGAGAATAGAAAATTCAGGAGAACACATAAAGAAAATTTTTTGCAAACTTCTATTAATGAACAAAGACCAAAATTAACGATAAAAATAAATGGTGTTTTGTTGTCTGGTCTGGTAGACACAGGTGCGGACGTTACCATAATTGCACCAGAATTTTGGCATCCAACTTGGCCTCTTCAGGAGGTAAACGTTCAACTGTTAGGAATTGGGACATTATCTCAGGTGAAACAGAGTGCAAGATGGCTCGAATGTATAGGTCCAGAAGGACAGAGAGGAAAATTAAAACCATATGTGGCTAACATAACTATGAACCTGTGGGGTCGAGACTTGTTGCAACAATGGAATACTCAGATTAACATCCCTCCAATCTCAGAAACAAATCATAAACTAGCACATGTTACTGAGAGAAATATTAGAAGATATTGTTCTAATGAGTGGTCACCAGCCATCCATATTATACAAGAACAGGGCACAATAACTGATGATCTTCCAAAGACACCAACAGCTCTACCTTTAAAATGGTTAACAGACAAGCCTGTATGGGTCCAGCAATGGCCTTTAACAACAGAGAAACTCCAGGCTTTAGAAGAGCTGGTAGAAGAACAGTTAAATGCTCAGCATATTGAAGAATCAACCAGCCCTTGGAATTCTCCTGTATTTGTTATTAAAAAGAAATCTGGTAAATGGAGAATGGTAACAGACCTTAGAGCAATTAACAAAATAATTCAGCCAATGGGCTCTCTACAATCTGGGATGCCTTTGCCTACTCTGTTACCAAAAGGATGGCCTCTCATAGTTATTGATTTAAAAGACTGTTTCTTTTCAATACCCTTACAAGAAAAAGACAAAGAAAGATTTGCTTTTACAGTGCCTACTTATAATAATTCTCAACCGGTTAAAAGATTTCAATGGAGGGTCCTCCCACAGGGAATGTTGAATAGCCCAACTCTGTGCCAATATTTTGTACAACAGCCATTGGAAGTGATACGTAAAAAATTTCCTAAATCTATAATTTATCATTATATGGACGATATTTTACTAGCTGACTCAAATGCAGATACTTTAGAAAAAATGTTTGAAGAAGTAAAGAAAATTTTTCCTTGCTGGGGATTACAAATTGCTCCTGAAAAGATACAAAGAGGAGATTCTATTAATTATTTAGGATATAAAATAGAGCTACAAAAAATTAGACCCCAAAAGGTGCAAATTCAGAGAGATAGACTACAGACTCTGAATGACTTTCAAAGATTATTTGGAGATATTTCTCATCTACGAACTATTGTTGGGGTAAAAAATGATGAACTGACTAATTTGTTCAAAACGTTAGAAGGTGACAAGGACTTAAATAGTCCAAGAGAATTATCACCTGAAGCTGAGAAAGAATTAGCCTTGGTAGAAAAGAAAGTGCATGAAGGACACGTGAATCGTATTGATCCAAAGCTGGATTGCATTTTGGTTATTTTACCTTCTAGGCGTTCTCCTACTGGAATATTAATGCAGAGGGAACATATTATATTGGAATGGATATTTTTACCAAATAAACCAAATAAAAAATTAAAAACTTATGTGGAAAAAATCTCTGACTTGATTTACAAAGGAAAATTGAGACTTCGTCAATTAGCAGGCATAGACCCAGCAGAAATTGTCGTACCATTAACTAAGGAGGACATTGAAAAATTATGGACAGAAAGTTAACCTTGGCAAAGAGCTTGCAGTAATTTTTTGGGAGAAATTAACAGCAAATATCCCAAAAGCAATAGAATTGATCTTATAAAGAGAGCTGAATGGATCTTGCCTCAAATTGTACGGCAAAAACCCATATCTGGAGTTCGTACATTTTATACAGATGCCAACAAAGAAGGAAAGGCAGGTTACAAATCAGAAAATTTGAGTAAAGTGGTTCAAAGTCCGTATAATTCAGTTCAAAAATCAGAATTGTATGCTATTCTGTTGGTATTAATGGATTTTTCAGAACCTCTCAACATAGTAACTGACTCTCAGTATGCTGAAAGAGTGGTGTTACATATTGAGACTGCAGAATTTATCCCTGATGCTTCAGAATTAACTTCACTATTTATTCAATTACAAGATACAATCAGGAAAAGGAATCATCCTTTATATATAACTCACATTCGATCCCATACTGGTCTGCCAGGACCTCTAGCACAAGGCAATGATGAGATTGATAAATTATTGATAGGAAATGTGCTGGAAGCCTGAGAATTTCATAAAAAATATCACAATAGTAAAGGTTTAAAAAAGGATTTTTCCATAACCTGGCAACAAGCCAAAGAAATAGTAAAGAAATGTCCTACTTGTTCCTTCTACAATCAAACGCCATTACCAGCAGGATGTAACCCAAAGGGTACTCAGAGAAATGAAATCTGGCAGATGGACGCATTTCACTTTGCAGAATTTGGAAAACTGAAATATGTACACCACACCATTGATACTTTTTCAGGATTTCAATGGGCAACTGCTTTGAGTTCTGAAAAGGCTGATTCTGCAATCACTCATTTGCTAGAAGTTATGGCCATCATGGGTATACCTGCACAAATCAAAACTGACAATGCTCCATCATATGTCTCTGTTAAAATGAAACAGTTTTTTGCTTATTACAATATAAAGCATATTACAGGCATACCACATAATCCTACAGGTCAAGCAGTTATAGAAAGATCAAACAGAACTCTAAAGGATATGCTAAATAAACAGAAATGGGTAACAAAAACCCCCAGAAATAGACTGCATAATGCTCTTCTAACTTTGAATTTTCTGAATGCCAATGAGAAAGGAACAACAGCTGCAGAGAGACATTGGATAATAGAAAAAACTACAGAATTAAATCAGCCTATATACTTTAAGGATGTGCTGACCTCAGAATGGAAACCAGGGTATGTATTACATTGGGGACGAGGTTTTGCTTTTGTCTCTACAGGAGAAGATAAGCTGTGGGTACCATCAAAATTGATAAAGGTTCGATTTGAACAAGAGAGACCTCTTAATTGAGGAGGTGATAGTTCATCAACCAGCATGAACATCCAATTTAAAGTAACTTGTACCAGTAACACATGCCTTTTCATTTAATCAGATAATAACTTGCCAAAAAGGAACATCCCCAAAATTAGTCTTGGGGAAAGGTTTTTGTTTTTGTCTTTTAGGAGAATGAAGGTTAAGGAATCTGAAGAACACTGGACAAATGAGACAACTGAAGAAAAGGGACAAATCATCTATCCCAAGAAACAGAGTGAAACGGTGTATGGGTATATATTATCTAAAAAATTTTATGTCTTCCTAAATGTTTGTTTCTGCTTTTCTCTAAAGATTTAACACTATTGGTTTTCTAACAGTCCCAGTTCAATTAAAATTTAAAGCTGACTTTGGAGTTGGAGAATGGCTCTCTCCTTCTTTAAAATCAAGCATGTTGTTAAAAGGAAAATGCAAACTCCCTGTATCACGCCAGAATAAGAGCCATCTTCTGCTATGGTACAGGACAAAAGCAAAATTAATTAAGGGACTATTCTATTACTAATCTCAACTCTTTGATTCTATTCTGATTCTTTAAACTTTTCTCAAAGTATAAATTTTATATCAAAATTTACAAGATTAATATATATATATACATTTTAAACTTTGTTAAGATATGAATGGTCACATAGAGTACTAACTAATTCTAGAAAAAAGGCTAGCTGCATATATATGTTTTTGTGTTCGAGTCTCTTATCAGTTTTCTGCAGGAAATCACGGCCAGGCCTAACATCAACTGAAGTCTCCAGAAAGAAGATGGGGCCCCACAACAACAACAATTCCACGTGGACAATAATAATATCATTAAGCTGACAAACATCATCCACAGATCATCTTTGAACTACAAGGTGCTCAGAGCAAATTTGAGATGACTAGCTGAGATGATCCAGTCTCAAAGACTACTTGAATAAGGACTTGAGATAAACCCTCAACTTTGGCATTATACACAGACTGGATAATGAAGGATATAGTTACCTCTCCTAGAATTTGACAATTAACCTAAAATTTTTCTTTCAGGATAAAGAAAACTTCGCCCATACCCAGCAGGAAGCAATTTTACGAATACGATGCCCACATTCCCAAAGAGGTAGGGTGGGGTGGGTGGTTTTTTGGTCCTTTTAATGTGTTTTGGGTCTGGGATAATTTTCAGTATTTAGGGGGGTTGGTTACAAGTTATTGTCAAGGGATAAGAAAAAGGCTAAGCAAAGGAGATTAGATTTAAGGTTCTTGTTTAAAAAAAAAAAGAAAGAAAGAAAAGAAAAAGACAATTACTAGTTTTAAATACTTTACATTGGATTGAATTGTTTTATATTGTATACAAATTTGAAACTGATATTGTTAGAAAATGCTATATGTATATTTCTAATTGCATTTATACCATTCATTTAACAATGTAATGCAAATTTCTGATCCTTGAATGCTATTATTACCAACTATTAGGATATAAAGAAGTGAAAGTTAGTAGTTAGACATTACAATAGAACTTGTAGTCATATTAGATATGTTTTAAAAATTGAGCAGAGATGTTTTAGACAGGTCATCTTCAAACCCTTCAGAGATCTACAGAATATGGCATTTAAAATGTTTTAATAACTTAGAAAATTTTTCTTTTTTGAGACATGTCGGCTTCTGGCAGTACTAATCTACTTCAGAGAAAATATGGGCATTGAAGAAACTGCATATGGAGTCAACTTTCATTTTGGCAAAAGTTAGCCACTGGACAACAAAGTATCCTCAAATCAACAGGACAAAATGGACAGACAGATCACGAAACAAGGGACTACTGATTCTTGCCAAAACAAGTGTGGTTATGGCTTTATCAAAAGGCATCTTCTGAGGCCAGGACAATATGGCCCCATCCCTGAAGTGGCCTTCGCATCCGGAAAAGGTACGGTGCCCTTTTCTTCGAAGGCAGCTTAACAGGCAGAGGGCTGATGGATTCTGTTGTACAATGGAACAGCAGCTGAAAGCTCATGCCTCTCAAAAGTAGACTGGCATTTAATAGAGGGATGTGGAGAAGAAGGGGATGCTGAGATGAAGCCATATATACACAGCCAAGAAGAATGGACAGCTGAATTAAAAAACTGTCAACAATTTCCAGAATTTAAAATCCTGAATCATGACAGGACACTAGTGGAATTCAGGTGTTTCTGGTACGTGGACTGCTCTCACCCAATGTGAGGTTGAACTGTTGACCTTGTGTACATCCTACTTCACAAATGAGTCTGTCAGATACACTAAGCCTATAGGCTGAAGATGATGCCCCAACACTACGGAGAAACCTCAGGTGACTGCCCAGGCAGCTGGCTGTTTCTGTCAACTCACAAATTTTTTGGAAGTTGCTTGCATGCACTTCCTGTTTTTTATTTTTGTTAGCTAATTATTCCCTTCTTGGGTCTCTGAGGGAGTTGAAGATTAGTTAGTTATGGTTGAATATTAGTTAGTTATAGTTGAAAATTAATTAGGATAGAAAATACATTAGATACATCTTGGAATTACCAAAATAGGATAGATAATGGAATTATTTTCTCTGATTTGTCAAATACCTGTTTAGGTATTTATTACTTGTATATATTGTATATAGTTATTGTACTTTTGTATATAGTTTTTCTTTTGTTAGTTATAACCTTTTGCTTTTTTTTCTTTTTATTAAAATAGAAAAGGGGAAATGTGGTGGTAATCTAATTGTACTGAAATATTATATCATATCTTCAATCTACATGTTGCCACATGGGCCATGGCTTTTACCTCTCCTCTAGCATATCTTGCTCCCTCTGCATCTGCTGGTTACATCCCTGACTCCACCTTTTTTCTCACTGTCCTTAGTTTGGTTCTTTTGCCTAACCTAATCCTGTCCAGCTATTGTCCAGTCTTTATTAAACCAATCAGAGGGACATATATTAAGACAGTGTAGAGGAATATTGCACAGATTGTACTTGCTGGATCTAGGATTATGGAGTCCAAGTATCCTGTTTGACTATACTTCAATTAAATTTATGAGTATATCAGTAAAACATTGCCAAAGGGGGTCATTTTAAGAGCAGAATTACTTCATTTCCAGCACTAAGAATCTATTAGGAACTTCCGCATGACTTAACTGGGGATCTCCAGGAGAGATGTGGAAGAATAAGCCACAAGTCAGGTACATCTAGACTGTGATGGTTGGAAATCATGGAAATACACATTTCAATCTGTCTCTAATTGGTGAGTTACTAAGACCTCAAGATGTCTTGAAGGGCCAAAGTAGATTCAAAGGGAACTACAGAAGGGAAGAAAGATAATCTCTGCAAAACTCCTCTAAGTCCCTTCCAAATTCACCATGAGTAACCTCTCCCTTGCAGCTTCCTCTATTAAATATTTCTCTTCCATAACCATGTATCCAACTGTTGTTTACTTCTAAGACAGACACTCCGTTTATACTGAAGGAGCCAAAGCACCCCTTCCCTCTAAAGGGCTAAATCTCAGATTCCAGTAGCACTGACACTGGACAGAACAGATTCCAAAAGCTCCATGATACTGGGTGCTAATTCTTGGCTACTTGCTTTTCATAATGTACTGTTATTGCACAATCCTACTTGAACTCACAGATGAATGTCTTCCAGGAATAGAATCTTACATCCTCTTCCCCAGTCCAGCATGCCTCATGGAATGGAGGGACTACCTGTGAAGGGATGCACAGGGCATAGAACATAGAGCCAGAGTCCAGAGCATTGGCACTGTACATCAAACATCTACAGCAGGGGGCCAGAGAATTCAGTTGATGATTCAAATAACATTACTTCATTATATTCTCTCTCTCTCTCTCTCTCTCTCTCTCTCTCTCTCTCTCTCTCTCTCTCTCTCTCTCTCTCTCTCTCCATCTTAAAAACATTTCCCAGAAGAAATGTGTCTAAATTCTGCAACTTTGGGGCCTTTAGCGCCATTGACCAAGCCCAAAATATCTGATGAGGTTGCCTGGCTCTAAGCTCAGTACTCTCTGTTTACTGCCTGAGGATGTCAAGTCTGACTTAAAGCCCCTGTGATGCTGGCAGAGGAGGAGTGTTCTTTGTAGTACAGTCCCTATTACTCATCAGTTGGGTTATTCACTATTTCCTTTGTCCTGCTGCTTGGTGTCCATCATGCTCTGAGTGAGTCTTCTCACCAATGCTTCCTCTTTGAGAGTTTACATTTTTTTTCTTGCTGATACCTGTGATTCATTGCTAGTTTTATTAAAGCAGCAGCTATTCATTTTCCCACAATCCTGGAGCCTAGAAGTATAGATTCAAAGAGTCCACAGAGCTGCTCTCTTCTGTGGCTCCTCTCCTTTCATTGTTGATCACATATTCTCCCTCTGTCTTGACACATGAGCCCCCGCAGTGTATACAGTCTTCACTTCATGCAACCCAACCAGTCATGTTAGACTGAGACCCACCCTAATGATCTCAATTGATCTTACCCTCCCCTATAAAGATTCTACAACTAATATATATCACATTTTGAATATTGGGGTTTGTGGCTCTGACATATGACCTGGATGTTGTTCATCCACATGTCCACACACATGCCTGGTCCTTTTAACTTTCCCACAGGATCCTTTATTTCCCTGCTTCTTGTGGCAGGCAAGATTAGCCACATTCCAGGCCTACTCATCCTTCCCTAATACAATTCACTGTATGCAGTCCTGTCCTGAATCCAAATCCATTGCCTTATATCTGGACCTAACAACTCTTAGTGCCCAGTTTAGTCAGAGGGCCAGCATATACCTTTTAAAAACATTAAAAAATTTTAATTAACATTATTATTTTCATAGCACACAAGGCCACCCCTAAATGATGAGTTCAGATGAATTTAGAATCTTTTACTCCTTACTTGCCAAAGCACCCTCATCTCCCTGCAATAGCTTTTACTATTATTCTGTTCATTTGGGGAAGGACACTGAGGCAGAGAGAGGGATTGCCTACTATTACTGTCTTTTTCATCAAAGAAGCTCAGAAGTAAATCTATGCTACCCAATTTGAGATTTTTTCCCTCTGACTCCTTCCTTCATGCCTTGTTTCCTTACTTTGACTTTAGAGTTGGGGCTTGAAATCATTGCCTCACACATGCTAAATTCATGCTCACTATTGGTTTACAAACCCAGACCCAACACCATCATAGTTTCTTCATTTTTACTACAGTATGCTACTAGGCTTTTTGGAATAAGGTAATTGCAGAAATAATTTTTAAAATGCATGAAAGCAGACAGAAATATTCACCCCTCACCCACACAGGCATTGTTTGTAATAACTGAAGTTCACTGATTTAGAAAAAAAAATGTGTCTTGGCTCTCACTAGCTGTCCAATGTGATTTCTGATTTCTAATACAAAGGCAGACTCAGAAATGGACTTACTAAATTCCAAACAATTGTCATTACAATCAGTTTGAAAATTGTGATTAACCATCATATGACATCAGTCAAACCTTAGTGTGAATACTCACATTCTTGTAAATGTGTTGTCTTTCTCTCAATGCATATACTTTAACAAGATTTCCATAGTGTTAAAGTTCTGTGTACTTTAAATGGCCTATATAGTAGCATGGAAGGGTACAATTTTACATGTTTTATGTGCATGGAATCATATGTGTATGTTTGTGCATTAGTGTACACACAGACAGGGCTTTAAAAATATCTTTACTGTTACTTTAATTTTTCAATTCATATAATATTTACATAGGACTGTAGGTTCAAGTTCTGTTTCACTCAAAATTGTTCCCTACCCACTTCTCCTTTTCTTGTAACTCATAAAACTCACCTAATTGTTTACAGTAGGTAAACTATCTTCTTAGGAAAATAATTTTTTTCTCAAGACTGAACTTCTCTTCATTACTCCCCTTGCATTCATGGAGGAATGCATTGACAAAGAATACAAATGCAATAGTTTGGATATGTTCCCTAATTGTTCATGAGTTTTAATGGGTTGGTCCATAGTGTAGATTTCCTAGAATATTCTGAGACCTTTAAGGGAAGAGAGTGGGAAGGTCTTGTTATTAGGAGTTTCAACATCTCTCAACAACAGCTACTAGAGCTGAGTTCAAATTCAGTAGCCTGACTGTGGTCAGAAATTCATTACTTTTTACAGATAATTTGATCTTTCCTATGAGCTTTCTCCAGTTCTCTCAAAAGGTATTGAGAAGAGTGAACTGAGCATACAGATTATTTTTCTTCTGGACTTTTTCAGTTTCCTCTCTATGTGAAAAATGATTTTCCTTCACAAGGCCATATACACAGAAACTGAGTTTTTGACAAGTTCCATATGATCATCAATTTAAAAATGTACTTCAATGGCATGGGGATGTCACACTGAGCAATTCATATATGATGCAAACTTTTATTGGATACTTACTATGAGCCAGAGGCTATTATAGGAACATGTGTATCATTGTGGATAAAAGAGACAACATTGTTTCCCATATGGATCTTAGGTTCTACTAGGGGGAATGATAGTAATCAAAAAATATGTAAATATAATACTTCCTTAAAAAATGATACATGGTAGGAAAAAAATGTCCAGATGGTTAAAGAATTGAGGAAATCTGTTGGGGAGTCAGATCCTGAAAACAGAAAAATGTGTGTGAGTATAACTGGGAAGAGAACCTTTGAGCAAAGACTAAAATAAAGTCCAAGGCTGAGCCATGTGGACATAATATAAGCAGGCAAAAAGAATTCATGTCCACCAAACCATCAGTACAGAGGATATTGGAAGTGACACTTCAGATTGAGGAGAGGAATAAGTATAGCAAGAAAATATAATATGAAAATAAAGCTATAATTCCTGAAGCACAAAATAGAACCAAGAAAAAAAGACAGCAATAAAATAACAAACAATACATGCCTTTCAACAGTTAAACATTTATCTTTTAGACTTCTCATAGAGCAAAGAGGCCTTTTACCCATAACTGCTTACATAGGGAGTAGTTTTAATAATTGCCAGAAACATGGGTTACTTTACATATTTTAGAGTCCAATACAACTATTTTTATCTAACCATCCAATTCTTCATTTTTTATTTACATGAAGTTAAATAAAGCTTTGTTTTAGCTATGATACATACTGATACCTGTGAATAATTTTCTCCATATCAAAAAGAACCTGCCCAGCATCCTGACTATGTCATCTTATGTAAAGCCCCCTTTGAGAAAAAAACCCTCCCTCTACTTCTCTCTTCCTTCCTCTCTCTCTAGTTATGAGGTAGTGTGCATGTCCTCTCTTCTTTTATTCCATTTTTCTTTCTCTTCTTTCTTCTCTTCCCTTCTCCCTTCCCCCAATAAAACTTTCCACATGGATGCCATGTATATAAGGTGTATCTTTCCCAGAGTTTCTCAACTGCTATGACTGCCACATGGTGTTTTAACATCCAATGTGTTCTTTTATTCATTTGAAGATCACTGTGATGTGTAAAGGCTTTCCAACATTGATTACATTCATGGGTTTTCTCTTCAGTATGTGTTGTCTTATGCCATTGAAGAGTACAGTGTTGGGCAAAGGCTTTACCACATTGATTACATTCATAGGATTTCTCTCAAGTATGTGTACTTTTATGTCTTTGAAGATGACATTGATGTGCAAAGGCATTTCCACATTGAATACATTCATAGGATTTCGCTCAAGTATGTCTTCTTTTATGTATTCGGAGATTACTTTGACATACAAAGGTTTTACCACACTGATTACATTCACAAGGTTTCTCTCCAGTATGTGATCTTTTATGTATTTGGAGACTTCTTTGTTCTGCAAAGGCTCTACCACATTGATTACATGCATAGGGTTTCTCTCCAGTATGTGTCCTTCTGTGCATTTGGAGATTACTGTGACGTGCAAAGGCTTTACCACACTGATTACATGCATAGGGTTTCTCTCCAGTATGCGTTCTTTTGTGCATTTGAAGACCACTCTGACGTGCAAAGGCTTTACCACACTGATTGCATTCATAGGGTATCTCTCCTGTATGTGTTTTTTTATGCCTTTGAAGAGTACAGTGATGAGCAAAGGCTCTACCACAATGATTACATTCATAGGGTTTCTCTCCAGTATGTGTTCGTTTATGTGTTCCAAGACTGCTGTGAGAAGCAAAGGATTTACCACACTGATTGCATTCATAGGGTTTCTCTCCAGTGTGTGTTCTTTTGTGCACTTGAAGAGTACTGGGACGTGCAAAGATTTTACCACACTGATTACATTCATAGGGTTTCTCTCCAGTATGAGTTCTTTTATGCATTTGAAGATGACTGAGTTGTGAAAAACCTTTACCACACTGATTGCATTCATAAGGTTTCTCTCCAGTATGTGTTCTTTTATGTATTCTGAGACTGCTGTGAGAAGTAAAGCCTTTACCACACTGATTACATTCATAGGGTTTCTCTCCAGTATGTATTCTTTTATGTATTTGAAGAGTACAGTAATGAGCAAAGGCTTTGCCACACTCATCACATTCATAGAGTTTCTGTCCAGTACAGGTACTTATATGGATTTGGAGACTACTGTGATGTACAAAGACTTTATCACATGCATTACATTCACAGGGTTTCTCTCCAGTATGTATTCTTTCATGCCTTTGAAGATGTTCGTCATATACAAAGGCTTTAACACATTGAGTATATTCAGAAGGTTGCTCTCCAGTATGACTCCTTTCATGCCTGCAAGGATAATTGGCACATGTAAAAGATTTATCACATTCAATACACAGTTGAATCTTTATATCTGAATTAATTAATTTTACAATTTGGTCCAGTTGTAAAGTGGAATCAGATCTTAAGGTTTTATACTGTGCTTACACTCATGTTGTTCCCCTTCATTAGGGATTGTTTTGAATCTCTGAAGATACCTGAGATGGTAAGAGCGTTTATTACATGGTTCACATTTAAAATATCATTTTCTATATGAAAATTTTCACATATTTCAAGAGAACTGGAAAAACTCTGCTTTACCATACATATTGCTTTCATAAATTTTCTTATACTGTGAGTCATACTACATTTTCTAAGTAAACTATATCAAACAGAACTATTCACACATTCCTAGTATTGACAGGGCTTTTCTGTAGTGTAAGATTATTGATGTGTTAACAGTGAAGCTGAGAGTCCAATTACTTGTATACTTGAATCAAATTCAACATGTCTACTCAACATGGGAACTGCTACATATATTCTAATTATTCTGAGAGGTATGTTACATCCTTCCATATCCATGTTCATGTGGCTTGTATCCAGAGTGACATATGATATACATGGCAAAGGAAGAATGACAAAAAAAGTTCCCACGTTGAGGGCTGGAGAGATGGCTCAGAGGTTAAGAGCACTGACTGTTCTTCCAGAGGTCCTGAGTTCAATTCCCAGCAACCACATGGTGGCTCACAACCATCTGTAATGAGATCTGATGCCCTCTTCTGGCCTGCAGTCATACATGCTGTATACATAATAAATAAATAAATCTTTGAAAAAAAAGTTTCCACATTGAACTGACAGTGTGAGTTTGTTTCTCACAGACATGTTGTATAGGTATTAATGTTTCTCCACAATGGCCCTTGATTCTTGATTCTAAGTGCCCCCTCACTAAATTTAGCAAAGTCACAAATATATGATTAACACTAGCTTTACTATGACTGTTTGCTTATTAGTAGGTTTTTGACATATACCTATTACCTCTAAAATGTGTTTACCTTTTGTAATATATGTGGTACAAAACTAAGTGGATTGGCAGTTTTACAGCACAGCACTCATGGGACTTTGGTTCAAATGGTGACATCTGGTAAGGCATTGTTTTCATGTCTTCTTTCTGAAAAGAATGCCTTGTAAATGTAATTCACCCACCTGAACTTGAGGTTTATAGTGTTGTGAGAATTTAATAACCATCAATGCATTTTAAGCTGTGCTTATTTACACTGTTGCTTTTCTTTGAAACTTTCAGGACACATTACAGTTTCTTCAAAGGCACATTTGTTTCATTTTGCAAATGAAAATTACCTTTCACGTCTTCTAGAACTTTTACAATGTTCTTCAAAATTATGGTCTTCCCAGCTGTATCCTAAAACATAGTTTCAGAAAATGTATAGTATATTATTAAAAATTGTGCAAAATTTAAGTTACTATCTTCAAGAAACCTTAGAACCATGCCTGATTTATTCACCCCATTCTTCTTTCTCAATCAAATTACAGAAGAAAATAAATAGGCAAGGAATAGTTGTCCCCTTCTTTACATGAAGGAAAATTCAGTCTTACCTATAGTAGTGAGGTTCCTGTAGGTCTCCAACATCACATCTTTGTAGAGATTCTTCTGGGAAGGATCCAGCAAAGTCCACTCTTCCCAGGTGAAGTTGACATGCACATCATCATAGGTCACTGCATTCTGAAATATCCCATATATGGGTACAACAGGAAGCATGCCACTGACAACATTGCAAATGTATACTTCTTTGACAGCATAGTATGTAATTCTGGTGCTCCACATACTTATTTCATGACACAGACATTATATTTGAATCATCAAGTCACTCTAGAACAATACTGAATAGGAGGTTCAACTCTGTCATTTCTGTACTTTTTGAATGGGATATGACCTTGCAACAGAAATGTCTATTAACAAACACAGAGAAACAAGTAAACACATCAACAGTACAGACTACACATAAGATAAATTATATTACTAAGCACAAAAAAAGAAAAATAAGATGAACAAGCTGGGTATATTGGCTCATCCTTTAAACACAGCACTCAGTGGGAGAGGCAGGTATATCTGCCTCTGAATTGAGTGCTAGCCTAGTATATGCAATCAGTTCTTGGACAGCCAGAAGTACATATTGGGACCCTGTTTCCTGTGCAAAAATCAATCAAACAGACAAAAAATATAAAAAGAACTCAGAGATTATTTACTGAGTCTCTACAAAGAGTTGTGCATTCATTTCACTTCTGTATTCATATTCTAGAAAGCTGAAGTACCCCACTTTAATCTGTCACATGAATAAGATCTTTCTAAAAGGCACTGAATGTTTAAACAGTTACAAATGGACAGATAAAAACATTAGCAATATAAATGTTGATAATAAATCATCAACACAGGGCACGAGAGGAGGCTCTGTAGTAATGAACTCTTGCTGGTCTTGCATATAGGTGTGGTCAATTGCCAACATTTACATAGGGAATCAAAACTATCCATTATTCCAAGTTCAGGGTTTCTGAGACCATCTTTTGATCAATGTGAGGACCAGTTACCCATATGATGCATATCCATGCTTACAGGCAAAATACTCACATTCATTAAAAAATTTCAAAACAAATACAATAGGCAGGAAGAATGTCGTTGCACCTGAAGTCCAATGACAAAGTCAAGAGCAGTATTGATGTCATGAATACATGCCATCATGGGAAACAGAATGATACCATCTACCAAATTTCAAAATTCAGTATAGGGATGAAGCTCAGTACAACAGCATATGCTTGCCATGTACAAAAACCTGCTTTCCAGGCCCATGACCCAACAATAATAATAATAATAAAATAAAAAAAAAAAAGCCAGGAATTTCGGCCCATGTTTAATCCCAGCACTTGGAAGCAAGAGTCAAGGGGATCTTTGAGATCAGCTGGGTGTACAGAACTACTTTCAGGACAGCCAGGGTGACACAGATGAACCTTGTCATCAAAAACAACCAAACAAGCCGGGCGTTGGTGGCGCACGCCTTTAATCCCAGCACTCGGGAGGCAGAGCCAGGCGGATCTCTGTGAGTTCGAGGCCAGCCTGGGCTACCAAGTGAGCTCCAGGAAAGGCGCAAAGCTACACAGAGAAACCCTGTCTCGAAAAACCAAAAAAAAAAAAAAAAAAAAAACAACCAAACAAAAAATTATGACAGTAGGCTAGCAAACTGGCTTAGCACTAAATAGCAATTGCTTCTACTGTATCTTATGTGATTTAGGCATAGTCTATAATGGTGGTGATGGCATTACAGCACAAGAAAAATGATGACTGATGAATTTCAACCACAACAGAGTTGAAACACAGACCAGGAAATCAGCTAAGTCTATAAATGCTCATAACCCATCCCCAATGTGGAATTTCATCCAGAAATAAAGTCCTCAAGGAGAGAAATACATTCAAATACATCATCCTATCTGGGAGGTTTGTCCTTCAATCAACTACATTATGACCCAGGACAATATAGGCTCATGGTCATTCATGAAAAAAAATGCATTTTGTCACTTCAAAGACATTCATAGTCTTCATTAGCCTCTATAATGTTCAAATGTCCAAAATCTACTCTGACATTCAAGATAATTTATTGATGGTGACTTCTTGTAAAATCAAAAAATAAGTTATATCTTTCCAACATACAGTGACACAAAATATCACTTATTATTCCAAAAGAGAGGAAAGGAGACATATTGAGGAAAGACTGGACAAATGAGAGACTGAAGCACAAAGGAAAACCATCAAATCCTGTAGCTCTGTCTCAGACACATGGGGCTCCAGTTTCAAAGGCTTAGATGGCCCTATCCCTGCAACTTCTCATACATCTCTCTCTGAAACAACAGACTAAGGGTTTGTTACCTAAAACTTTGATGCTTCCTTTTTTCCAGGGTCATGATGGGTGAGTCTGCAAAGTCTGACTTCTTAATTGGGATGGACACTAACATGCTTGGACCACAGGTGCAGCAGGTTTTGTATGAAGTTGCTTCCTGGGACTAGGAATCACTTTGCTTATTTCCTCCATAAATTGAAGCTTTAGCTGGATGATGTCTTACCCTTATGGTATCTTGCTAGGCTTCCATTTGAGATCAAGGGCCTTCTGTATAATGGTGATAAACTCCTTGAAAATTCCTGCCTCTTTGAACACTGTCACCTGAAGCTACCTTTTCATTTTCATTTATTTCTGCCCAACTTGTTTTTTTTTTTTTATTGTAGACCTGAATGAGTCATCAGGAATAACCAGATTCAATATTCCAGAAAAAGAAATTAGCTCATTATATTTTAATTCTGCCTTACTAAATTTTCAGGGTATAGGCAGAATAAGAAAGATTTTGGAGCCAAAATATCACAAAATGATATGATCTCCAGCATATTTTTTTATGGAGTCTACCTATTTCTGTCTGAAATCCTATGATCTCAGCCTTCACTTCCTGCCACTACTCAACAATCTCATCTTCCTGGTCCTGCAAAAACAGTTAAGTTCTGTGTACAATTTTCTATGGTTTTTGCCACCCAAGGTGTTGATATTTTCCACATTCTTCCAAAGGAAAACATTCACAGGTTTTCTACCTAGCAACACAACCAATTTTGGTGTTCCATTTTTTTTTGTTCTTACTTGCTTTTATGCTGCTATTATTAAATACTCCAACCAAAAGCATCTCAAGAAATGAAGGGGTTTATTTGATTGATTTTGTCTGATCACAATCCAACATTTTAGCACCATAGGATAGAAACTCAAGCTAACATTTGAAGATAAAACCCATGGGCAAAGTTTTTTTCTTGGCTTTCTCTCTTGCCTAGTCATTGTTCTATGTTCAAATAGCTCTCTTTTCTATCCTAGAGCCACTTTCTTGGGGATACTGCCACCCTCAGTCAAAAAGCCTTTCTACATCAATCATCAATCAACAAAAATTTCTCACAGACACAGCAGTTCATGTCTATTATGAACAAAGCCACTATGAACTTAGTTGAGCAAGTGTCCTTGCACTAGGATGGAAGAGCATCATTTGGGTATATGCCCAAGCATGTTATAATTGGGTCTTGAGGTTTTCACTTGCAACAGCAATGGATCCCCTTGTTCCACGTCCTTGTCAGCATCAGCTTTCACTTGTGTTATTGATTTTAACAATTCGGACAGATATATCTCAAAGTAGTTTTGATTTGATCTGATGGCTAAAGATGTTGAACATTTCTTTAAGTGTTTCTCAGCAATTTTAGATTCCTCTACTGAGAATTCTGTTTAGAGAGGTACCCCATTATAATTTGATTATTTGGTTTGTTGTCTAGTTTCTTGAGTTCATTATTATCCTGAGTGAGGCAACCCAGAAGCACATAAACAAACATGGTATACTCACTTCTAAGTGGATATTAGCAGTTAATTAGGTATAATCACAGTAATCACAGTTAATCACATAGAGTCCATAGATGAAGAGTGGCTAAGTAACAAGAACAACTCTAGGGGAGATGCATGGACCTCCCTGGGAAAAGGAAATAGATTTTGTGAGTACACTGGAGGCAGGTGAGGATGGAAACAGGAAGGATCAAGTGAGTACAGAAGGGGCATGGGAGAAAATACAAGGAGAGGTGAGTGGAATAGGGCAACTTTCAGCATGGGGTGTGGAAATTTAAAGCATTGCATATGTCCTGGAACCTATAAGGGTGACCCTAGAAAGGACTCCTAGTAATCAAGAATATGGATGCTGAATCAGCCATCTTCTGCAACCACATAAGGCTCCCCATGGCAGTACTAGGACACCAAGCTATCCACAAAACATTCAACTCACATTTGTCCCGCCTGTATGATATGCTGGAGCAATGGTGGTTCAGAACTTCTTTAGTGGCCAACCAATGACTGATCTAACTTGACCAAGTTGTGAGAGGAAGCCCGTGCTTAACACTGCCTGGATGGCCAAGAACCAGTACTTGGATGGCTCAGACAAGTAGGGTAGAACCAAATACACGAGATGAAGAAAATAAATCAGTGAAATGATTTGTAACTATATTCTGCTATAATCATACACTCGTGCCTAGCCCAACTGTCCTCAGAGAAGCTTTTTTCATCAGCTGATGGGAACACATGCAGGGATCTCTACACAAACATTAACTTGATCTCTAGGTATCCTCTGGAAGGAGGGGTGAGGATTGTAGGAGCCAGAGAGGTTGATAGAACATGACATGACCTACAGAATCAACTAAGCAGGGCTCATAGGGTCTCAGAAAAACTGAAGTGGCAATCATAGAGCCTACATGGCTCTGTGCCAGGGCCTCTCCATACCTGTTTTGATTGTTTAACCTGGGGTGTTTGTGAGACTCTTAATTATAGGAGTCGAGGTGTCTTGGACTCTTTTGCCTGTTCTTGGGACCCTTTTTCCCCTACTGGGTTACCTTGTCTAACCTTGATATGAGGCGTATTATACCATGTTATGATGTGTTTGGTTGAAATCCCTGGGAGGCCTGTTCTATTCTGAAAGGAAACAGAGTAGCAGTGGTTCTATGGAAATGGGGGTGGGGGTGCTGGAAGGAGTGGAGGAAGGGGAGGCTGAAGTCAGAATGTATTATTTGAGGGAAGAACTAATATAAAGAAAAATAGCAAAAGTAAAAATGCATTTAGTCTAACTTCAATGATCCTCATAATCTGAAACAGCCCAAACAGCACAAATATCAAAAGTCTTTTCTGACACTCAAGACATTCCCTTTATTGTCACATCTTTTAAAATCAAGAAACAAATTAAGGATTTCCAAATATAATGGCACAGGATATAGTTCCATCCAGAAAAAGAGGAATATGGCTGTATTCCAGCCCCCAATTCATGAAAACATGCCCTGCGCATGTGTGTGTCACAACAGTTCGAACAACAGGTAGGCAGACCACCAGCTCATAAAACTTCCATACTCCCTACATTCTCACAGACAGAATCCCTAACAAGTCATACATATGCCAATCCCAAAGCCATGTACACACCCCCAAATTGGATGGATATCCTCTGCTCATGTGCAGGCCACACCAGCCAGAAGAATAGGTAGACAAACTTAGGCAAAGACTCCCCTACTGGACCAGAGGCCATGCCAACCATCAGAAATCCATATAGACTGCTTACCTGTGGACCTCCTTCCTTCATTCAATTACCTCAGCATTATCCCCAGTCCCACTTCCCTCCTCATCTCTGGGTTGTAGCCTTCAACTTGGGTGAAGACCCCTTGCTCAAGCAAAGCATGCACCATCTGCCAGAAGTCCATGTAGGCTATCTGCCCACAGAAGTCCCTCACTCTCTCTATGCCCCCTCAACACTATTCTCAAGTTCCCTCCCCCTTCCCTTTTTTCAGTCCCAGTTTTGGGCAGATACTCCTTGTTGGAAAAAAGGACACACCTACTGCAACATTTCTAGCCCCCAACTTGGGGTGAGAACCAATGTTCAACCATAGGCCACACAGAGCAGAGGACAAGAGAACAAATAGAAACCAAGGAACAAAACACCCATCCAACAAAGACAAACTGAGAAATTCGCACCTAGACCCACGATCACCACAAACCCAGATACCTGCACACAAATATAAGAACACAATCAACATCAGCAAGAGCAATATGTCACTACCAGATTCCAGCTATCTTACTGTACAGCAAACCCTGATTATTCTAACACAGTTAGAGTGCAATCAAGAAACCTAAAGACAAACTTTATAAAAATGACATAAGTGCTTAAAGAGGAGGTAAATGAATCCCTTAAAGAAAGCAGGGAAAGGACTAATGACAAATTAGAGAAAAAAAATTCCTTAAAGAAAGCTGAAGAAAGAAAAAAAAAAACAACCAACCAAACAAACAAACAAAAAACAAGTGAAGCAAATGAATGAATCTGTTCAAAGCTTGAAAATGGAAATAGAAGCAATTAAAAAATGCAAATTGTAGGAATTCTGGAAATAAAAATCTAGGTAATCAAACAGGACTTACAGAGGCAAGCTTAAACAAAAGAATACAAGACATGGAACATAGAATTTAAGGCTTTGAAGATATGATAATAGAAATGGATATACTGATCAAAGAAAATGCTAAATCAAAATATTTCCTAAAATATAACATCCAGGAACTCTGGAACACTATGAAAAGATCAAACCTAGCAATAACAGAAGGAAAAGGAGAAGAATCTCAGCTAAAAGGCCCAGAAAATATTTTTTTAAAAATTAATAGTAAAAAATTTTCCTAATTTAGAACACAGGAGAATATACCCCCACAAAACCAACTAATCAGGGTTCATAGGTGCTCACGGAACTGAAACAGCAATCATGAAGCCTACAAGAGTCTGTACCAGATTCTCTGCATATATGTTATGGTTGCGTAGCTTGATGTTTTTGTAGGACTCCTAACAGTGTGAACAGGGATGGTGGTGTCTCTGACTCTTTTGCCTGATTTTGAAACCATTTTACTCCGACTTGGTTGCCTCATTCAGCCTTGATATGTGGGTTTGCGCCTTGTCTGTTTTAGACTTGTTTTGTGCATAGCCTTGGGAGGCTTGCACTTTTCTGAAGTGAAATTGAGGAGTAGTGGATCTGGTGGAGAGAGGAGCAATGGAAAGGACTGGGAGGAGTGGAGGAAAGGGAAACTGAAGTTGGGATATATTGTATGAGAGAAGAATAATAGTTTAAAAAAGAAAGAAAGCAAAGTAGAAACAGTGAGGAAAAAATTGGACCAAGGCAAGAATAAAACTTAGGACAGCAAATAACAAATCCTGTAGCTCAGTCTCAGACAGGTGTGTCATCATTCACCAAGTGCTTAGTTAACTCTATCCCTGAAAAATATCATAATAGTTTTTTCTTTGCTACTTCCACTCACTTTGTACAGCTTTCCATGGCAGATGTTTCATAGCTTGGGTATCTCAATATCTTCTGATTTCAAAATACAACACTGGCTTAATCTTCCAAGCTTCATGCAATGACCTCTCACAGTCTCCTCACTGGGTTTCTGACTCTGCCTAACACAGATGGATGCAACAGTGCTCAACTGAAACTACAGAGGAAGAACCTATGACCTATAAATTTTGTATCTTTCTTATTTCCACAACAAGGGTTAACCCCCCAAATTTGGCTTCTAAGTTGTGATGGATGCTACCACACTTGGATTAGAGTTGCACCAAGTTTTGTATGAAGTTGTTTCTTGGGATTAGAAATCAAGTTGCCTATTCCTTCCATAAATTGAAGGATTATATGAAGTCTTACCGATAGGGTACCTTACTAGTCCTCAAATTCTGAGAAGGGTTTCCCTTTAATGGTGCTATTTTTTTTTTTAATTTCTTGCTTCTGCTTCACCACAGGACTATTTGAAACTAGTCCAGTTTATCTCTACAAAACTGACATTTTATTTCTTTCAGCATCACTTGTTTCTTTTCCACTGTAGAACTGATTGAGTCATCATTAATAAAAACCGAACAGAATCAATACATTGTCCAATGAATCAACCAATTACTTTGTAATTCTGCCTTACTCAATTTCTCAGATAATGGACAAAATAAGAGTGATTTGTGGCCAAAATATTATACATATTACACCTATCTAAATTTTTAATGGAGTCTACTTCCCACTGAAATCTTATGGTCTCAGACTCTACTGTCTGCATTACTTTCAACACTCCCATATTCCTAGTCCTACAAGGATAGTTGATTAAGCTCTGTGTGTGGCCTACTATGGTGTTTACCATCTAAAATCCTAATATCTTCAACATTACTCTAAAAGACAACATTCCCATAGTCTACCTGGCAACAAAATCACTTTTCTGTCCCACGTTTTGTTTTAACTTTTTTGTTTCTTGCTGTGATTAAATTGTCTAACCAAAAGCATCTCAAGTAATGAATAGGTTTATTTGGTTAATATTGCCAGATCACAACCCACATTTGTGTGAGCTTAGGACAGAAACTCAAGCTAGGAACTGAAGGCAAAAACAACAGAGAACCTCAGTGGAAGAGCCTTTTCACATCAATCATCTATCAATACAGTTTCCCAAAAACTCAGTAACTAGCAATTCTGATATGTGCCAGTGCCTCAATTGATGTTCCCTCAGATGAATCTAGGCTACATCATTTTGACAGTTGAAGCTAATTAAGACAAAGACACAGTAAATACATGAAAAGGTTTTAAAAACACAAAAATAATGTAGTAGGTATATCAATCACTTAAGCAGCAAAAAAACATGAAGACAGCAACAACTAGAAAACACAGATATATCAAGAAATGAGGAGCAGTGAGCCTCTAAGATTAAGAAAAGAAAACTAAAACTGTCTCTCCACAGAAATTTCACAAACCATTAAAAGCTCAAGGAACACAAAGCAAAATATGTAAATTTTCTGAAAAAAAATGGTGAAGTGCCATCATTTTCCAGAGAAAAAACAATTTTAGCAACATAGATGACACCACTTACCAAACAAGACAAAAAGACATACCTACAAATATATATCACAATTCCTTAAACAAGAACTACAAGATTATAATCAAAATTTAACCACAAGAAATCACTGGCCAGCATTCATCCTGTGCACTCCCATACTCTGCTTTAATAATAATAGAAAATGGATTCAGTGAGGATAGCTGCTCCAACTAAATTGGAGAGATCTGTTTGAAGCTTTCTGATGCTTTGACTTTTTAGAAAATAAGTTTTGATTACTAAAAGGATTTCATTCTCTTATAATAAACAAAAGAATGTTTATTAGGGTCATTTAGGGATCATTTGGTTTCCTATAATTGATGACTGTCTATAAGTCTGCATCAGGCCGAGGAAATTAAAATTTTTCCAAACCAAATGCAAGATAACAACAGATTTTTAAAGAATAGTGTATGATTTGTATCATACACCTAAAGCAACTTGTCTTGCTCTAATTGCTTTATAAGTCAGAAGAACTTTTGAAAAGAAAGTATATCCCCACATTTTGTGTTTGTGTGTGAGAGAGAATGTGTTCCATGTATAAAAGTGACATACAAGAAACGGTGTCAGACCTCTGGGTCTGGAGTAGCAGGTGGTTATGTGTGGGAGCCCACAAAAGCTTTCCAGTGAAATTTGAGCTTGCTTTACACAGCAAGGCTGCATTAGGGGATGGCTTGACTACATGTATGGTCACCAAGTGTATGGGATGGTCTGAACTTGGCTGTCCAGGTGGGAGGTCTTTTGTCCCACCCCGTGGCATTCCTTCAAAAGCCCTTTAGTAGAGACAGAAGGGACTGGTGGGTTTTGACCCAGGCCATCCCCAGGTATACTGTTTCTGACTGTCTCTCTTCTCTATATGTCTAACTAGATCTCTTATCTCTCACTCCTCAAGAATCTGTGAGGTAAATAAATGTGGCAGCTGGTCTCCCACAGATGGTGCCACTGAACAGGGACCCGGGTATTTGGTGAAAGGGTTGACAGGGGCATCACAGGTGTAAGGCATGACAAAACAGGATTTGATAAAGGCGATGGTATTTTATTCTTGGGTGTGAATGTTAGGTGGTGAAATGCTGAAGTCAAAAAGCAAGGCTGCAGCATAGATTTCTCTCTATCTAGGTTTCTTCCTTTTCCTTTCTCTCTTAAAATTCTATCTATGAAAAATAAGGAACATAGAGTGTAATAATATAGTGTAAAAAAAGAAAAATCTTAGAAAAGTAGAACACAGGAAGATAGCATAAGAAAAAAATTAGAATTAAGAAAAGCAACAAGATGGAGGAACTATGTCCTTAATTTTCCAACTATGAGACTATAAATGCAAAATCCTAGGGAAGAATCAGAGATATCTATCAAAGAGGAAAAACAAGGAGAAAAAGATTCCTGTGGGAAGGTTTTGGTCCCAAGCAGCAGAGGGAAGAATTTTCACTGAGACATATGCAGGTGAAATAAAACTTTTCACTTTGCTGACACTACCACTGTATGGAAACACCATACCATCAGAATCAGTTTCCTCTTAACCATGAAGTCAAAAGTTTAGAGAACAGAAGTCTTGAGAAAACTTGGTGGTTTTTCTCTCTCAAAAACTGAAAGTTGTCTTGGGAAAAACCTTAGCAATCTTTCTCTCTCTAAAAAAGTAAAAAGCCTTTCAGAACTTTCTTTCTCAGATTTTCTTTCTGGAAGGGCAAGATTAGATTCACCTGGAAAAGTACAGGAAACCACCTATGGTTTCCTCTAAGAAAAAACAAAAAGATTTCTTGGAATTAGATAAATCCTCTGTGCTAAGCCCTGTCTCTCTTTGGGTAGAGAAAAACAGCAGCCACAGTTCTCTGAGGTAAGGGCCAGGTGAGAGAATGCAGGCAGAACAGAACAGGGACAGATTTCTCCCCCAAAACTGCAGGACCTGGGGAAAGCTGCTAGTATAAAAAAGCACGGTATAAGTTCTGAGAAGCCCCTACCTCCAGAAGCAGTTAGCAGAGGAATAAAGTCAAGACATCTGAGGCTCTGCATCTGAAGGGGAAGGAACAAGCAGGGACAAGACAAAGATCTATCATGGAAAAGTCTCTCTGAAGGGGCTGTAAAAAAAGCTTTATCTTAATTACTTTCATTTTCCCTCACTGACCTGGTAACATAGAAGAGAAAGCCCCTAGGGATTTTGCTGCAGGCACAAAAGGATCTGCCTGAATACATGTGAGTGGGCAGGTATGACTCAGTTATGGGGACAGTATCAGGAAAGAAAAACACCTAGTAATACCAGCTCAGGCAGAACAGAAATCTTTCAATATCCCACGATGAAAAAAGCAAAAAGCTTGTCTCAAACCTCCCATGCTAAAAGCAGAAACCTGATTTTAGCCATGTAACAAGAAATGGAAGTGGCATACTCAAAAGGAATTATGGGAAATGTAGCTCATAAGGTCATGCATAACATTGGGTTGATATAGAGAAATGCACTATGGGAAATGTAGCTTTTCAGATAAAAATGGTGGTACTGCCATTTTCAGCTGAAAATGAAGTTTCTTTTCAAAGCAATGTTAGAAAGTTCAATCTTACCTGCTGAGAACTAAGAACAGGTGAACAACTTGCCTCTAAGGAGATAATTAAAGTGCTAGTACCATTTGTCAACAAGTCACTTTGAAATCCTTAAGAAACCAAGGGAAAGCAGTCCATACATACACTGGAAATTTGTGTTGTAGATGGTGATCAAACTTAAGAAAATGTAGCTGTGTAAAGGATGAAAAGCTACAACTACAGTCTGAGTTAAATAACTCATGGTCAGAGTATATCACAGCTGCTAATAAAATTGGCATCAGGGGTTGAGAAGCTAATAAATGAAGTAAAACTACTAAATCATGAAAATGTTCTTCCTCAGAGTAAGCTAATGAAGGATGTGTTTCATGAAACAACATCTATGTTCTTGACTCCTTTAAACAGTAGCAATTTTGGTGAACTAATAACCTTGCCAGAAATATTGGGCTAATAAAAATCTAGAAGAAACATCAGAATTGTTAAAAGAACTCATGGCAAATACAGCTTTAAAAAAAATTAAGAAGGGGGAAATTGTCTGAGAGTTTGGTAAGGAGTATGGAACAGAGGAATGTCAGCTCCAATGACACTCCTCTAAAGGAACTGGAGTGAAAAGCAACTAAACCAATATTCTAATATTGAGGTTCCAACTTGCAGTCTGGGGATAGTAGGATAAGGAGGCCTCCAGGCTGCTGAGGAGTTTGGAATAAAATTTCAGCAATGTTTTTGGTACACAGGGGAACCTGATGAAGGCTGCAGGTCTGGGACCCCATTCCAAGTTAGACTATTATCTTCTCTTGATGGGAAATTAACTGTTGTGGAGTTACCAGCCAAGCAATTCAGAAACAGAATGTTCTTTAGGAGGTTTTTTCCTCATCCTCTTTTTTCCTTTTTGGGTTTGCTGTAAACTGAGATAGCTCTTTTATTTTATTTATTTTTCATTTTTTCCATTTTTCTTTATTAAGAAATTTTCTACTCACTCTACATACTACCCACAGATCCCACCCTTTCTCTCCTCCCATCTCCCAGCCCTCCCTCCCAAGCCACCCCACATCCCCACATCCCCCAAATCAAGGTCTCCCATGGGAAGTCAGCAGAGCCCTGCACACTGAGCCTAGGTAGGTCCAAGTCCCTTACCACTGTACCAAGGCGCCACACCACAGGTACCAGATTCCAAAAAGCCTGCCAATGCACTAGGGATAGATCCCAATCCCCCTGCCTGGGTGCTCCCCAAACAGTTTGAGCCAAACAAACTGTCTTCTGTATCCAGAGAGCCTAGTCCAGTCCCATGGGGGCTTCACAGCCACTAGTCTACAGTTTGAGATAGCTCTTAATAGAGTTTTTATAAAACATCTGGAATGCATAAAGTACTGTTCAACAAGAGCACTCACTAAATCCCAGGGTTGAGAGAGCCAATGACAAATTAGACTCTTGTTTCCAACTGTCAGGAGAACTTTCATAATGATATCAAAGCTGACTATAAATTCTGAACTTTACTATAAACTCTGAATTTTAGAAATGATTGATGTACTTCTTGTCTTGTTAATAGCTAAGAAATCTCTTATATATATAAGCTTTGTAAATAGTTCTTCTAAGAAATCTCTTCTAAATATGTGCTAAAGATTGTAAAATAGTATTATGAATATAAGTTTGTAAAATAGATCAATAAGCTTATATAAGAAGTATAAAATAAGCTTGTAAAGAGTTGTAAATATGTATAGTGATGTATGTTTGTAAGAAGTGTAAATACATTTAGTAAACAGTAATGCTAGTTGTAAATACATATAATAAATAATCACGACAGTTGTAAATATGTCTAGTAACATTTATACTAAAATTGTGTTGGTGTTAATGAACCAGAGTTTGGTAGAAACTAAGGGAATCTTTAAATTTGATATAATTTATCTGATGCGGCTTGCATCAAAAGTTTATTGATTTAAAAAGGGCTTGGCACAGCTAAGGCTGTTATAGACATCTTAAGACTCATTTGAAAAAAGATATGCTATCTCTATCATCCTCTACTCCTGTACTGGGAGGTGTGGCCACTATAGAGATTGCTGTGGAGGTTGTAAACTCAACTGGAACCCAGGCCAGAGTTGAGTTAAGCTCAGTACTGCCAGAAGCTGAGAGTCAAGATTGGGCAAACTTCCCCTGCCAGCTTTGCAACCTAAACCAGAGGGCACTTGATGGAAAGTGTACCCCCAAGATGGGTAAGGGTTGTCTGGCTGACAAGGATGAACTAAAACAGACCAAGCTTATCTGAGGGGCCTGTGGGAGTCTCCAAAAGCTTTCTAGTGAGATTGAGCTTGCTTAACACAGCAAGGCTGCATTAGGGGATGGCTTGACTATGTGCATGGTCACCAAGTGTCTGGGATGGTCTGCACTTGGCTGTGCTGGGGTGGGGGGGTGTCTTTTGCTCCACTCCTTGGCATTCCTTTAAAAACCCTTTAGTAGAAAGAGAAGGGGATGGTGGGTTTTGATCCAGGCCCTCCCACCCTATCCTGTGTTTCTAACTATCTCTCTCATCTATATTTCTATCTCAATCTCTTATCCATCACTGCTTAAGAGTCTGTGGGGTAAATAAATGTGGGAGCTTGTCTCCCATAGTTATGAGTCTCCCAGTGGGAATATTGAGATATGAAGTCAGGTCATCCCCAAGAAGAATAATGCTGGACCACATGTCTAGCAACAGAACTTTTTATCCAATAAATTAAAAGTCTTTCACAGATTACCAACAACAACAAAACCTAAATAAGCACAGAAGTAAATAAATAATCCATGGGAACATGGTGCATCAATATTAAGATGTTGTGTATATAAATCTGTAACAGGAAATTAATATAATCCAAAGAAAACTCCAACAATTTATAACAGGATACCCAAATCCAAAGCTTTATACAAAGTGAAAACATTCAGAATGCCCAATAGGATTATGAAAAAATAATACACATATTGACACAATCTGACTTCTATATTTCCCACAAAGCTAAAACAATCAAGAATATGTACAATATTTGTGAAAGAATAAAGGAGTGAGAAAAAGCCAAGAACAAAAGCAGAAAAAATATAGTCAACTTTTAGTCAAAAGACCAAAAGAAACTTAGCCACACAAAGTGTGATCTTGACCAATGTTACCAAACTTCATAAATTCTATGTATATAGAAATTAACACAAACTTCAGAATTCTCACAAAATTAACTCAAAGTAACCCTTAAACAGCTATGTTTATGACCCTCTAGCTACTGCTCTTTCTTCGAAACAGAGAGGTCTCCGTTGTATAATATTATTTTAATATGTCTTACATTTGTTTATGCTGTGGAACATTTGATTAATAATGCAAAGATGCATTCTTTTATGTTGAATTGTTTACCTGTGTGAAGCCATGTTACTCTGCCTGGCTAAAACAGTTGATGATCTAATAAAGATCTGAACGGCCAATAGCTAGGCAGGAGAAAGGGTCAGCAGGGTTGGCAGGCAGAGAGAATAAATAGCAAGAGAGAAAAGGAAAAAAGATCATGCAGTGAGAAAAGGTAAAGTTTCAAAATGATTCTTCTAAATCACTAATATTAAATACAAAAATATTTTATACATCCCCTTCTCATAGTAGCCAAAGTATTCCAAGCATTATACTTTGCAAATATTTCTATTAGGGCTACCAAAACAGACTAGTTTTATGAAATCAGAACTTTTTGGAACAGGTTGTCATATCATACAAATAGAAAATAACAAATGGAACAAGAAATTCAATCCTGTGTAACTTTATTCACCACACATATTCTAAACGTTGTTTAAATACCAATACTGTTTTTGAAAGTTTGGGTGTATGTGTTTGGGTATGTGTGTGTGTATATATTTGTGGGTGTATTTGTGGGTGTGGTGTGTGTGCCTGAGTACGTGTGATGTATGTGTGTTTGTGTGATGTATCTGTTATGTTAGTGTGTATGCTAATTTGTATGTGTTTGTGTATGTGTTGGTATTTGTGTGTTTGTGTTTATGTGTGATGTGTGTGCATTTATGGGAATGTTGTGTGTGTATTTGTATAAGTATGACTGTGCGTGTGTGTGACAGAGTGAGAAGTGATTGTGATGTGTCTGTTTGATGTGTACATGCTATACCTCATGGGTACTGGCCAATGGACAATTTCAGGACTTGATTCTTTCTACCATGGGTTCCCAGGAAACAGCTTATTGTGCTTGTACAACAATGTGCTGGCACCTGAAGTCAGTGTAAATATACTGTCTTGTGTGATTGTTTTTCAAACATACAAGAACTAACTCAAGTTTACTACTGAAGCATCCTAGGTCAACTTCATGAGTGGGGAGATTTTAATGCTTAAGATATTTTTACCAAAAGCAACTGTGACTACAATTACCCAAATTCACTATATCCACTGCTCTATGCAGTTGCTAACACCAGTTTAAAACATTTCTAGTGCTAGATGTTAGCTAGGTGCCTTTGCCAAAGGACAAAGTTGACAATGTAAGACATAAACAAATTATAATATCATCCATTAGTATAGGTGGGTAACAGGGAAGTCCTGAAACTTTAAAACATACAGAATATGTGTAATAGTAAATAATCCCTCTAGTGTGAAGATTCCATATTACGCCACATTGAGAGTTCCATCTTCTGTGAAACTCTCTAGAGCTGCAGATTACAATACCTACATTAAATCATTTTTATTTCAGTTTCCATTTTCTAGGCTCCATCTCCACCCTTAAGACTCAGAGTTAACTCAGGTGCTATCCAGTAAGCTGTAGTAAGCTCTTCTTGCAGTCCTGACAAGCAGCCAAATTTGGTTACCATTACTCCACACTTGCTGAGATTTTGTTTTTAAATCCTTCCTATCAACCTCTGCAAATGTGCAAATGGCGCAATGGACGTGAACACATGTCCTCTGTCTCTGTGGCCTCTGCTGTATAGCTCTCTTTGGCTAAAGCACTTTCCCCTCTAATTCTACAAGAAGCAGTGAACCTAGCTCTTCAGATCTGACTCGAACTTTTAACTAGTCAGAGGAATACATAGCATATGTCCCCAGCACTCAGAAGCTGGGAAAAAAAACTGCTATGAATTGGTGGCCAGCCTGGGCTAGATAACAAAACAACAACAACAAAATTCCTTTCAGGAGAGTAAGAGCAGGCCTAAGAATTCAAGCCACTGAAAATCTTTTAAACCTCAGAATGGCATGAGTTGAGCAACTCCATCATTTTAACTCCATCATTCTGGTTTCTATATGGGAAATAACTTTTATAAACTTGTATAGCCACTGTGAAAATCAAAATGGCAGTTCCTCAAAAAAGTAAGAATAGATCCACCCCCAAGTTGCCAGTATACCACTCTTGGGCATATACCCAAAGGATGCTCCATCCTACCACAAGGACACCTGCTCAGCTATGTTCATAGCAACTCTATTCTTAATAGGCAGAAACTGAAAACAATCTAGATGTCCCTCAACCAAAAATGGGTACAGAAAATGTGGTACATTTACATAATAGAATATTACTCACTTATTAAAACAAGGACATCATGAAACTTGCAGACAAATGGATAAACTAAAAAAAAATATCATCCTGAGTGAAGTAACTGAGACCCAAAAAGACAAACATGGTATGAACTTCCATAAGTAGATATTAGCTGTAAAGTAAACGATAATCATGCTATAAACCACAGACCCAGAGAGGCTAATTAACAAGGGGGGCTCAATGGGGGGAACATATGGACCTCCCTGGAAAGAGGAAATAAAATAGATTTTCTGGATTGGACTGGGGGTAGCTGGGGGGGGGGAACAGGAGAGAGCAGGCTGGGGCGGGGAGATACAAGGAGAAAGTATGGGGAGAGACTACTGGAACAGGAGAGGGGGCATTTGGGAGTCAATATGGGAACCTAGTGCAGTCTGTTATATAACCCTCATTGGTTGAACCACTCTCCTTTCTAACTCTAAGATAAGCAGTACAACTCACTCTTTGGATACTCCTTGGATTCTATGAAAGTGACCCTAAAGAGGACTCCTAGGAATAGGGGTTAAGAAGACTGAACAGAGACGCAGGTAGGCCTGTGGCAGCGGCCCGCGGAGGTGGACAGGCCCGGCAGCAGCCGGGGGAGACATTCAGGCCCAGCGGTGGCCCACAGAGGTGGACAGGCCCTGCAGCAGAGATAAGCAGATGGAGGTGGACGGGCCTGGTGGCGGCGGCAGCCAACAGAGACATTCAGGCCCGGCGGCGACGGTCCACAGAAGTAGACAGGTTACACGGCGGAGATAGGCGGACGCAGGTCGGAGACCTGCGGAGGTGGACGGCCCGGTGGCAGCAGCCGACAGGGACATACAGGCCCAGCGGCAACCAGCAGAGACATACAGGCCCGGTGGCGGCCCGCAGAGGTGGATGGGCCCGGCAGCAGTGACAAGCAGAGGTAGGTAGGCCTGTGGCGGCAGCCGGCAGAGACATACAGGCCCGGTGGCGGTCCGCAGAGTCAGAGAGACCCAGCGGCAGTTGACAGGGACATACAGGCCCGGCGAGGGAAACAAGTGGACGTGGGTGGGCCTGTGGCGGTGGGCCACGGGGTGGACAGGCCTGGGGATGGAGAGGGGCGGACGCAGCTTGGAATGGGGACGCCCCTAGCCCCAAGACCTGGGGAAGAGGCTATCTCCGTGGGTCGGAACCAGGGCAGGTCTGGGCACTCCGTCTGGGGACAACCCAGGGCCCAACTGCTGATCCTGTGAAACCCAACAACTTGGAGGTGTTGGTGAGACTACCCTGCTCAGCTGAAACCCATCTGGGAGAGGATTCAGATGCCTACAGTTTGAAGTCTGAAGAAACAAGATCAGCTGAGGAGTTGACAAATGAACAAAATGTGACCTGGGAACACAGAAGAAGGCGCTACCCAGCCACTAAACCAGATCACCAGAATCATAAGTATATAATTCACCGACTGAAATCAGCTGTCCCTGAAGAAACAGCCCAATAGTACCAATTTAACCAAGAACCCCTACTAAACCAAGACTAAAAATTAGAACAAGAGAGGCACTCTCAGACACAGACACCACCTGCACCGCACAGAGGAAAAGATGAGTAGATGCCAGTGCAAAAATACAGGCAACAACATAAAGACCTGTATGGCAACATCAGAACCTAGTGATTCTACACCTGCAAGACCTAAACATACCATGACAGAAGAAATAGAAGAAATCAACCCTAAAAATGACTTTAAGAAGATGATAGAGGCCCTGAAAGAAGAAATAAAACATTCCCTCAATAAGGAAATAAAAACTTCCCTTAAAGAGGAAATGAAAAACTCCATTAAAGAGGAAATAAAAAACTCCCTTAAAGAAATGGAAGAAAAAATGAACAAAAAATGGGAAGAAATCAAATCAAGCCAAGAAAAAGCAATTAAACAGATGAAAGAAACATTCCAAGATCTGAAAAATGAATTTGAGACTATAAAGAAAGCACATGCTGAGGGAATGCTGGAAATAGAAATCCTGACAAAACGAACAGGAACTACAGAAACAAGCATACCAAACCGATTGCAAGAGATGGAACAGAGAATCTCTGACACTGAAGACACGATAGAGAAAATAGATTCGTCAGTCAAAGAAAGCACTAAAGACAAAAAAGTCGTAACACAAAACGTCCAGGAAATATGGGACACCATGAAAAGACCAAACCTAAGAATAATAGGGATAGAAGAAGGAGAAGAATACCAACTCAAAGGCACAGAAAATATATTCAACAAAATCATAGAAGAAAACTTTCCTAACCTAAAGAAAGAAATACTTATGAAGATACAAGAAGCTTACAGAACACCGAATAGGCTGGATCCAAAAAAAAAGTCCCCTCGCCACATAATAATCAAAACACTAAACACACAGAACAAAGAAAAAATATTAAGAGCCGCAAAGGAAAAAGACCAAGTAACAGATAAAGGTAAACCCATCAGAATAACACCAGACTACTCAATAGAGACTATGAAAGCTAGAAGATCATGGACAAATCTCATGCAGACACTAAGAGACCACGGATGCCAACCCAGACTATTATACCCAGCAAAACTCTTAATCATCATAGGTGGAGTAAACAAAATATTCCAGGATAAAACCAGATTTAATCAATACCTGTCCACAAACCCAGCCCTACAGAAAGCACTAGAAGGGAAAATTCAACCCAAAGAAGCTAAACACATCTATGAAAAATCAAGCAATAGATAATCCCACACCAACATACACCACAGAAGGACAACACAACACAACCACAAAAAATTACAGGAATTAACGATCACTGGTCATTAATATCCATCAATATCAATAGTCTCAACTCACCTATAAGAAGACATAGGCTATCAGAATGGATAAGAAAACAGAACCCATCCATCTGCTGCATACAAGAAACACACCTTAACTTCAGATAGACACTACCTCCGAGTCAAGGGCTGGGAAAAGGCTTTCCAAGCAAATGGACCTAAGAAACAAGCTGGTGCAGCTATCCTAATATCTAGAGAAAAAGGATGTTTCAAAAGAGAAGAAGTCTTGTGGCAATGCCTCAGTGGTCCAGGTAACTACCAGAACTCGGAAATCCAGGACGGAGACTAAGGCAGCAGAGATCTAGAGTGGAGTGCTGAGTTCTGGCAAACAGCTGCATCTTTCTTCCGGTGGGTGCCTGGGCAGGGCTGATGTGAATTGTGTACAGTCCAGATTTTGAGACTCGTGCTCTCTCAGGGATCTCCACGGACTAGTGGGTGTCCTCCCTCACTGCCCCTGTGGGACAGTCTCTGTGCGGGAGAGGCCTCGCGTGACTTTGTTTCTGGTGTTCCTCTGGGGACACCTGTGTGAGAGACTCTATGCTCCAGAACCAGCTCTTGTGTCCTTTGGCCAATGCCGGAGTGTGAAATAGTCCAACGTGCAAAACAAAAGATGATCCCAATCGGGAATCGTGACTTTTTTTTTTTTTTTGATGATGGCCATGTTCTGTTTTGAAATAGCCTCTGTGTATTTCATTTGTTTTCTTTTACCTGGCGATCTCTGAGCAGGCTTCAGATTTTGACAGTTGATGAAGGATGCGACAGGCATTAATGTGTGGGTGAAAAGCTTGGTGAAATTCTGAGTGAAGTTTTGGTTAAAGTTGGTTGAACTTGGGATTGACTGGGAGGCCAAAGATTTAAGGAGCGGAAGATTCTCTCAAGACACAGGTTGTGTGATAATGGTGTGTTTTGTGTGTGTGAATGAGAATTTGTGAATGTTGAATTCTGGGCTTCGACAATCATTGTCAGTGCAGATCAAGCTGCAAGTATTTGTGTTTTGGAACTTAAATTATAAAGCTAGTTACGTCTTTCTGACAGCTAGTTTTGGTGTTTGTGAGCATATTTTACCTACATTACCTTTTCAGGATGTTGAGAAAGATGCATCATGGGCACAGACTGGAGGCTGGGGGCTGGATGGTTTTGAGGAAGAGGTCTTGGTGGACTCTTTCGTGGAGCAAAGGGAAGCAATGCCTCCTGGGAAATGAGCTGAGTTTTAATCTAGTCTTTAAGATTAGAAGTCAAAAACAAAAATATTAAGGAAAGGAAAACCTAATTGATCTTTGAAGCATTGTTATGTGTAATTGAGTGGGACTTTTGAGGCCTTTCTTCCAGAAAACAAGGACTTGGTTGTCAGGCCTATATTAGGCCTAAACCTTGGTGCCATGTAGTTGTACTTAAATCATTTCAATGGAAAGTGTCTTAGTGGTTGGAACTTCTAGTGCAGTTTGGAGTTCTTCCATTTGAAAAATGTGATATTTGCATGGGATTGTTTGAATCTTGTTTTCTGGTCCCTCCCCATCACCACCCTCATAGTCTGAAGGTAGATTTTTCTCTTGATAAAGGAACAAAAAAAGTGAACATCTTGTTTGTAAATAGGTATCTAGTAACTAGTGGTAAACTTAAAATGGTAGAATTCTTTAAAGCCTAATTCTAGGTAGCCTTAAGAAAATGTATCTTAATTATTTTTGAACCTGTATTCACCTTGTTTTTTTCAAATATCTTAAGTTATATTTTATTTTTCAGAGCTGCTTCTTATTTGGGGCTACTTTTTTTTTTTTAATTGAGGCGTAATTCATAAAAGGGTATATTGTTTTGATGAGATTTTTTACAACTGTGGCTGGATGTCTTTCTTTAGTCTTCCAAGAAGGGCCATTTTACTTTTTTAGAGTTACTTTTTAAAGTCATGAGGTCAACAACTTGGACTACTATGCATGTAAGTGCTAATGCAAATTAAAACCCAAGTTGACCTCCAGCAGCAGTTCATTCTATGTTGACAGTGAGAGAACACTTTGCCTGTTAGGATACTGTTACTCGTGGATTGAAATGCTGAAGAAACCCCTCCCCGTATTTTGTTTTTTGCAAAAATCAAGGTATATTCTAGGGTTTCCTGGTTGACCTCAATAGATAAACTGAGATGATAGTCTTAGTTCAGAAATGATCTGAATGTAGATTTACAGTCTACGTGTACAGCTGGCTAAGTGAGATCGCTTTCACAGTTCTGCATGTATCCCATCGGCTCCCCATTAGTCACTGAACTCTTAAAACTGGTATTGTAATATTATCACAATGTTTTGCACCAATTTTATAAACTTTACAGTGCAATATGTGTTCCTTTTCTGAGGCAAACCAAAGGTATATTTCTCAAGGTTCTGCTGTTAACAGCAGCGTTGATGGAGGATTTTTTATACATTTGTAATAGATAGAAATAAAACAGAAAAAAAAGAAAAAAAGAAAAAAAAGAAGACTGAACAGCCTTCTCTAACTAGGCAAGCCTTTCAGTATGGGGACTGAGACACCAACCCAGCCACAAAACCCACCTACAATTAGTCCTACTTGCATGATGCTGGGTTTTTGGCGGATCAGAACTTGTGGCAGTGGAAAACCAATGACTGGTCTAACTTTAGGCCCATTCCATGAAGGGGAGCCCATGCCAAACACTGCTTGGGTGAATCTGAAGTTCAAAGGTCCAGAGATCTAGGATGGAACCAAATAAGACTAGCAAAAAAAGTCAATGAAATAATTCCTAATGACATTCTGCTATACTCATAGAATGGTAGCTAGCCCAATTGTATTCAGACAAGCTTAATCCAGAAACTGATGGGAGCAGATGCAGAGACCCACAGCCAAACATTAGGAGGAGCTCAAGAACCCCTGTAGATAAAGGGGAGGAAGAATTGTAGCAGCCAGAGGGATTAAGGACACCAGGAGAACAAAGCCCACAGAACTGAATAACCCCAGGTTATTGGTGCTAATAGACTGAAGCAGCAACCATGGTTCCTCTAGGGGTCTAGGATAACTCCTTTGCATACGATGATTACATACCTTAGTATTTTTGTAGGACCCCTAAAAGTAGGAGTGTGTATATGGCGTGTTTCTTTGACTTATTTACTTGCTTTGAGACCCTTTTCCTCATACTGGGTTGCTTTAGCCAGGCTTGAAATGATGTTTTGTGCCTAGTCTTTTTGTAACTTGCTATACCATGTGTACAGGTGCTTTTGTGTGTCTAGTTGACATCAAGTTAGAGACATCAGAGAGGAGGGAGCCTCAGTTATGAAATGCCTCCATGTGATACACCAGCAAGGCATTTTCTCAATTACTGAACAATGGAGGAAGGCCCAGCCCATTGAGAGTGGTGCCATCCCTGTACTGGTGGTCTTGGTCTCTATAAGAAGGGAAGCTGGGCAAGGCATTTGAAGTAAGCCAGTAAGCAGCACTCCTCCTCCATGGCATTTGTATCAGCTCCTGCCTCCAGGATTCTGCCCTGTTTGAGTTTCTGTCCTGACTTCCTTTAAGAGTGAACATCAGTCTGGATGTGTAATCCAAATAAACACTTTTCTCCCCATCTTGCTTTTTAGTCATGGTGTTTTATCACAACAATAGAAACCCTAACTAAGACAGCATGTCTAATCGATACCTATGAGAGAGGTCCTCCTTTCTAAGGGAAATGGAAGAAGGGTGGTTTGAGTACAAGATGGAGGACTGAGAGGAGTGGAGTGAGGAGACACTGAAGCTGGTATGAAGAAAAATAAATAAAAAATAAATGAAAGAGAGGAATGTGGACAAGTGAAGACCAAGGAAGACTAAAACTCAGCAGGGCAAATGTCAAATCCTGTGGCTCTGTCTCAGATAAATGGGGCTTCATTTTCAAAGGGCACAGATAGCTCTATGCCTGCAACTCCTCTCTCTCTTTTGTTACTTCCAATCCCTATATGCAGCTTTCCATTGCAGATGTCTCACAGCTTACAGATTTCAACAACCTGAGGCCTCAAATTCAACCTATCTTCATCTTTGCTGTTAAATACAATGAAATCTCATACTCTCCTCACTGAGGTTCTGACTCTGTCAAACATAGATGGGTACAATAGTAATGAACTGACCACAGAAAAAGAATCCATGACTTTTAAACTTTACATCTTTCTCATTGCCAGAATAAGTATAACATAAGTGATCCTGCCAAGTTTTGATGGACGCTACCAAGCTTGGACCACAGTTGCTGCAGGTTCTGTATGAAGTGTCTTCCTAGGACTAGGACTCACCATGCTTACTCCTTCCATAAATTAACAGCTCAGCTGGATGGAGTCTTAGCCTTGGTACCTTCCTAGGCTTCCAATGCAGAGCAAGGGCATTCTCTTCAATGGGGCTAAACTCCTTAAAAAATTCCTGCATCTTTTTCACCACTTGATTGCCATATGAAACTACCTACTGCTTGTTTTTCTCTACAAAGACTTTTCATTTCTTTCTAGGACCACATTTTTTTCCACTGTACACCTGAATGAGTCATCAGTAATAATATCCAACAGAAGCAATATTTTGTCTATGAAATCAGCCCATTAATTTTAAATTCTGTGTTACTTACTTACTTACTTACTTAGGACATGGAGAGATTAAGAAAAATTTGCAGCCAAACTATCACACAAATGATCTCTAGCTAAATTTTTCATAGACTCTTATAAGTGTCTGTGTTTACTTACCAGGCCAAGGTCACCTGACAGGCCATGAAAAATGAAATCAGGCTTTGGTTAGAGGGGTCACAGCAAGATGAGGCTATGACTGTTTTATTGATAACAATCAGACTTTTTATGCCTTTATCAGAAACAGAAGATAATGACAATTTCCAGGATCAATGGTTGTAGTTGCCATGACAAAAGGAAGTTTGCAAGGGTACATAAGATTAATGTCTAAGACCAATTGTCCTGTTAAGCTTCCATGCTTCCTTGACTACTAAGGGATCTTACAGAGGGAAACTAAAGGCAGCTTGAATGTTCCACTGCCTGGGGGGTGTATCGGTCTCTCAGGACCCTGAAAACACATTGTTCCCCAGGAGTCATGGACTTTAACCTGAAGAACCTATGACACATGTATCTCCAGGCAGGTAGGCCAGGTAAATTCCATGGTTCCCTGCACAGCCTATTGCCCACTAAAATCCTATGAACTTGACCTCTACTTCTGCCATTATTCTCAACATTCCAATCTTCCAGGTTCTACAAGAACAGCTGATTAAACTCTGTGAACAGCTTTCTATGGCTTTTCCATCTAAAGTCCTAATATCTTCAACATTCCTCCACAAGTCAACATTTCCGGGTTCTTTGCAGAAACAAAATCACATTTGGAATACCATGTTTTCTTCCAACTTTCTTCTCTGTTGCTGTCATTAAATTCTCTAATCAAAAGCAACTCAGGTAATGAACAGGTTTATTTGGTTGAACCCCTAGATCACATTCTCTCCTTAGGGGAGCTAGGGATAGAAACTCAAGATAATAACTGAAGGCAAACCATGGGGAAACATTGTTTACTGGCTTTCTCTCTTGCTTAAACATTGTCTCCTGCTCAGCTAGCTCTCTTATCCAGCCCAGGCCCACTTGCTTAGAGATATTGCCACCTCAGTGGAAGAACCTTCCCACATCAAGCATAATGAACCCAATCTCTCTCAGACACAGTAACCAGATATTCTGATTTGGCAGGCCCTCAACTGCTGTTCCCTCAGATGACTCCAGGCTATGTCACGTTGACAGATGAGGCTAATTAGGACACAAAGACAATAATATACAAGAAGATTTTAAAGATCCAAAGCCAATGTATTAATCATACCAATCACTTCAGCAGCAAAAAACCAAACATGAAGACAGGAACAAATGGAAAATACAAATATGCCTGGAAATGGGAAGAGGCAAGCCTCTAAGATCAAGAACAGAAAACTAAAACTGTCTCTCCCCAGAAAGTTCCCAAACCAACAAAAACTCAAGGAACTCATAACAAAAAAAAAAAAAAAAAAAAAAAAAAAAAAAAAAAAAAAAAAAAAAAAATCTGAATATAAATTGTTAAATGTCCATCATTTTCCAGAAACAATTATTATAATTAAACTACAATTGATAAAATCAACAACATTGATGGAACCACTGACAAAATAAGACACAAAGATAGTCCTAGAAATATATATATTATTCCAAGGAATCATTGGCCACCACATATCCTGTGTACCACGGTTCTCTCCTTTGCCAATCACAGAAAACTGGTTGGTCCACCAAAATGGGAGCGATTCACTTGAAGCCTTCAGAAGTTTTAACTTTGTAGAAAATAGTTTTGACAACTAAAAGGATCTCATTCTCTTATGATAAAGAAAAGATGTCTGTTAGGATCACTTAGACATCTTTTTTTTTTCTATGATTGATGATTGCCTCTAAGTCTGCATCAGAATGAGGAAATGAAATCTTTTTATAACAAAATGCAAGATAACAGATTTTGAAAGAATCAGTGTGCACCTAAAGCAACTTGTTTTGCTCTAAGTGCTTTATAAGTCATAAGCATTTTTGAAAACAAGTTTATTGCTACTTTTTGTATGTTTGTACATGAGAGAGAATATCTTCTATATATATATACTGGTGACATACAAAAATGGATCTACAATAGTAGATAGTTATACGCCTCCCAACCTGAGTGTTGCTATCTGGACTCAAGTCATCCTTAAGAATATGTGCTGACCCACCTGCTAAGACACATAACAGTTTTTAACCAATAAACCAAGAGTCCTTTACAGATTACCAACAAGAACAACAAAAATCTAAATAATCAAGAAGTAAATACATAATCCTTGGGAACATGACGCATCAATATAAGATACTGTATATGGTCAATTTACACCATATAGTGAATACAATCCAATGACAATGCCCAACAATTTATAATAGGGTTGATTACAAAGCTACATTCACAGTGGAAACACTCAGAATGCTCAATGGGATTAGGAAAAAATAGTGCATAAATTGACACAAGATGATTCCTATACTTACCACAAAGCTATAACAATCAAGAATATGTACAATATCTGTGAAAGAATAAAGGGGATGGAGAGAAAAAGCCAAGAACAAAGACAGGAAAATATACTCAACTTTTAATCAAAAGACCAAAGGACACTAGATAGGAAAAGTGTGATCTTGACCAATGTTATCCAGCTCACTATGATTCTATGTGTGTAGAAATTAAATAAACACAGATCTTAAAACTTCCATAAAATAAACTCAATGTGACCCTCACCTGTTATGTTTCTGACCATCCAGCTATTGACAGTTCTTCCAAAGACAGAAGCCCCATGCTCTAAAGTTCACTGTAAAAATGGAGGTGGTCTCCTGCTATGGCTCTGTGACCCCTTATGGCTCCTTGTGGTTTCAGGTAAACCCAGCCCCAATAACGGCCAATCCCAAAAAACCACAGAAGAATAATTTAAATTCTGCTTCCTGCTACAATATGTGGAATCTGCCCTATCTACCTGCACAACACCATGGACACTTGAGGAATCTCTGCAGATCAGAAAACCCCTCTATCCCCTGGAACTGAATTTCACTGAATCACACCTCAGTGGCTGGTGGTAGCAGAAAGTTAAAAGTATTCTAATCCTATGTTGCTGAAGGATAATCCACATCACTTCTGTCTACCAGTTCCTAAACTATTTGTAACATTTATAAGACAAACCTGAAAGTGGAATGCAATATTCAGAACTTATAGAAAGAAGACTTTCAGCTTTCCATCATGCATCATAAGCAATGCCTGTGTGTGCACATTTGACAGTGATATTACAAGCATCATATCCTCCCATGCCAAGCTGTAGGCCTCCCCCTCCCCAGGAAATTCCTCACAGGGAGACTAAGAGGACAAGGGCCACTGCCCAGGTCACCAACCACATGGACCAATAAAACCACTGTCTGGCTGATGATTCATCCAAGTTGCAGTATAAATGACAGCCCAACACACCTGCTCTGAATACCACACAATCATCATGGCCTTAATTGTGGTCCTCCTTTCAACTTCCTACAGCAGAAGCAGAGAAGAATCTTGGAAAGAACCTGCAAGCTAGAACTCTTATTGCTAAGCCTTGCCAGGGTCCCTCATTAACAAGAACCACCCAGTTGGGCCTCAGAATACTAGCAGCTCCTCTACTGGGTGAGCCGAGATCAAATGACTCAGACAGCACAAGGTAGCTCTGCCCTTCCACCCCAGAAGACAAGGCCTTACTCTAGAAAATTTATATTTTAGTAGACATTCTTCGACTCTCCCAGAACACTTCCTGTTCCTTGTCCAAGGCACAGGGTCCTTTGTGTGCACATTCCATTACACACTCAATGTCCAGTGTAGCCAAAGCAGTCCTTTACTTCTTAGTTGGAAAGTCCTACAGCCCAACATAGGTCACATCCAAACTCTGTTATTAAAGCAAAAAAGAGGCCATAAATTAGAAAACAATGAGAGGAGGTCATGGTAGGGCTTAGAGGCAAGAAAGAGAGTGTGGATTGTGGATATGATGTAGTTTTTATGTCAAGTAATTATTTTGAAAAGATGAAACAGGCTTTAGGGCCATGTTCTCCAGAGCCTAGGTATTTGTATGAGAGCACACCAAGGATTACTCACACCTTTTCTCTCAGCCTGTACATCTTAAATCTGGAAAATAATAGTCCTGTTAGGCAGGGCCACAACTTTTTACAGATTCTCTATTTCAGTTGAACTAATGTAACTGCAGTAATTTGGATACATGATAAGGTCAGTCTTTTCCTCAGATTCTTGGTTGTCCTGGTCTGTAGATCTCAAGAAATGGACAGTCAGGACATTTATGGAGCATCTAAAATTGATTACCTGACTCCATATTGCTAATATCAACTATTGCAAAACAGGAAAGCTCTCATCCTCCTTCCTGCCATTCCCTTTCTGTGACTACATCACCTTCAAAGTTGGTCAGTGAACTCAGTTCTTGCATGGGTCCTTCTTCATTTGTAACTGCCCAATAAAAATCAGAGAAATTGGAGGACACTGGTCTCTTATCCTTCTCACTGACCAGTCAAGGTTGAGCCTGGAAGGAATTGCAGGACTGTCTCCCCAGCACTGGGCAGCAGAAGAAGGATTAGGTGTTCAAAGCAATTCTCAACTTCATAGCTCCAGGCAAGCCTGTGCTACAGGAGATATTGCTCTAAACAGAAATAAATAAATAGCACTTGTGAAAGAAGGAATGAATTTATAATGACCAAGAAAAATTGGAGTTTAGAAACAAATAGAGATGAGCACTAAGGCACTTTAAAATAAAGTTAAAAAATGATACCAATAAGTGACTTTTTAAAATGATATGAATGATATATTTTTAAGAATAAAAACCTTAGCTAAATTGATTTGAAAAAGAATAGGCCTTTCCCTAGTAGAGGGAAAGCCATCAATAAGAGACTGATTTTTTCCATATGTACATGTTGGCTGCTGAGACCTGTAACTTGACACAGTGAGTTACAGTCAATGGACTGTTTCTCAAACCTCTAAGCTGACTTAAGTATGTCAAGCAGGATTGAACATATCTGCACTAGAGACCGCCCTAACTGCAAATTCAATATTCACTGGTTCAAGTTAACTTTCTCAAATTGTACACCCACCAATCTGGTCTGTGTTCATTCGTATGACAGGGAATTAATACATGCTGGGAAATTACAAATTAACTCTTTTTTTTTTTTTTTTTTTTTTTTTTGGTTTTTCGAGACAGGGTTTCTCTGTGTAGCTTTGCGCCTTTCCTGGAGCTCACTTGGTAGCCCAGGCTGGCCTCGAACTCACAGAGATCCGCCTGGCTCTGCCTCCCTAGTGCTGGGATTAAAGGCGTGCGCCACCACCGCCCGGCCACAAATTAACTCTTGCTGCCACAATCTGGTTCTTTTTCATAACGGTGACACCAGAAGCTGACTGCCTATCCTGTTTCCCTCTGCCCTGTACACAATAAATTATTCCTCCTATTCTGGTCTGGAGGCAGAAGCCATGCTCCACATGAAAATCCTTTTTCTGTAACTGCAATGGACAGTAAACTACAAGATTCAAGTGAATAATTTTAAAGCTGGAGTGAGGTGGTTTTTGCACAAGCTATATCTCATGCCAAGTAAGCATCTTAAGAAGAAAAGCTTCTTGTATACTACTTCCAGAGGGGAATGCAAGGAAATGGGGAAACTTCTATGAAGTCAGCTGAAACTATCATACAATAGGACCAACTCAGGAGGAGGCTGATAAATAATGCACAGGGGGAACACAGGGTATCCCAGGAACATTACTAATCCTACAGTGGCCTTACGGCTTACAACCATAGCTCCATGTGATGAAAAGGCCATGACCCCAGACCATTACCAGCTCTATATTCCTGGTTTTAAAGAAGGAGTTCTATTTTACTCTCAATACATCAAGGCCTTAGGCAAAGCTTTAAAGGTATAGTCCCCATGCTGTTAACTAGCTTTCCCCAAAATGTTCCTCCTCTATTCCCGAGGGCCTAAATGAAAGCCTTGCTTGACCAGACCAGTCCTTAATGCAGCAGTGTTTTACTTTTCAAAAAGTTGTGACCTGGTGTCAAATTGCCCATCTCTCAGAACTATGCTGTTCTCTAGAAAAAAAGAAAAAAATAAAAACGTAACTTTAAAGCACACCAGGCCTTTAAGGTAGATTGTGACCTTATTGAGCAGTTTGTTAGAGACCTGATTTTTGATATAGGGATGAGCCTAGTGGTTGGTTGCAAATCAGGGGTGTCTCCTTTGTAATAGTTTGGAGCCAAATGACTGGACACTCCTGGTGAAAAAAAAAAAAATGTGTATCCTAGCATTCTTATCTGTAAGACGCCTCGTTAGCATATACTTATCTTTGGAGTGTTTCAGAGGCAGCCAGCCCTCAGCTAAATTCTACTTTGTAAGACGTACTATTTTCTAAGCATTGGTAAATCCTTTATATCACCAATTCTACTCTTCCACTTCACAGCTTAGTAGTGGAGTGCTACCCAACACAAGAGATGCCTTTTACAAAATTAACTGTAAATAGATCTTAAATGCAAAGTGCTGAACTTCTAGAAGATAATGGAGAAACTAGATCTCTCCAAGTTTGGCAAACTGCCTGCCACGGATGCACCAAAAGCATGTTGTTGTTGACTACAAATGTTTCTACACACACAGCTCCCTTCTCCCAATGTTCTGCACAGACGCAGCCCACAGTGCAAAGTTATTCGAGTCCTGTGCCTGGGTCCATGTAGTTGCATGGACTGTATAGAAATTTACAGGACAGGGAATCTGGCTGCAGGTAATCGCCCAGCCCCGGGGGAGGACCCGCCATACCGGCTCCCGCACGTCCCCATTCACTCTTCTCCATTTGTGGAAAGCAGCCCCTAACTCACCATGTTGTGGCTTCCCTGCTCGCCCATGGCCCCCTCACAGATCCCTGAAGTGGCACTAACAACACAGCAAATAAATGCAATGGCGCCAGCTTCGCTGTAAAGCCAAGCCTGTAACCTGGTTCCCGGAAGGGCCCTGCACCCTTCTGACTGGCAGTTCAGCCGGGAAGCGCTGATTGGCTAATGAGGCGTGAGTGACAAGAGCACCTCCCTTAGGGTTACAGTGCACTTAAAGACATAGCACACTGGATCCTGACACTACCTTACACCCCAGACCCAGACCTTTTCCAGACTGCAGAGATTTGCATTTCAGTTAAACTTGCCCCTGGGTCTGATTGCTGACCCTGCTGTCTTCCTGCATTCCATAAGCACTTCCCATTCTTTCTCCTGGACCTAATGCACTAGCTTGCAGACCATTTACTCAGGATGGAGTGCAGTGATTCCCTGTCCCACAGGTAGAAGGGTACCCAGAATATTAACAATTTTAAAGAGAGACTTAAGAACACAAAAGATGTTTGTTCTGTAGCTTCATGCAGAGGTCAGATGAACTGAAGATACTTTTTACCTGTTTGTCAGAGGCACTCAAGAGAACCATAAGAGAAATGCAGGAACCAGATTTAAAAAAACAAAACAAAACAAAACAAAACAAAAAACCATAATGATAAATCTGTCTCCCATCAGAAGGCTGAATGATGGCTTCGTTGCTTTTGAAGTTTTCTTCTGGAATTAAGGGCAAACGCTTGGCAAATGAATAATAAAAAGAGTAGTCTTCATGTTAAGTTGAACACTTAGAGAATAATGGAGCTAGACAGAATGTCTTTATGAGCACTATTGTATGCCCAGTGGGCAGTGAAAAAGAAAATATGGCTGCATTGTTCAAGGTTCTCTGCATGAGCAGGACTGGTAAAAATCAATCTCTACATGTATGTAGAAAGTGGATGCATTAGAATGTCTCACAAGCTGTTGTCCATCTAGTCCAACAATGTCTGTCTACCCATGGAAATTTGAAGAATCCAGTAGTTGCTCAGTCAATGAGGCTGGATGTCTCAGCTGGTCTTCAGTATACACCAAAATTCCAAAGGAGTAGGCTCTAACCCTTGTAAAGGAATGAATTTGGTAGCCAGAGCTAGGGCAAGTGGGCAAAGAAAGAGAGATTCCTTCTTCAATATCTATATATGTAGCCTGCTACAAGAAGGTGTGATCCATATTAAAGGTGGGTTTTATTCTTGGTTTGATTACTTTTTGGTGTTTTTGAGACAGGGTTTATCTATGTAGCCCAAAACTCATATTGTAGACCAGGATAGCCTCAAACTCAGAATAATGGATTGCCTCTGCCTCTTGCATGCTGAGGTTAAAGATGTGCACTGCCACCAAGATGCTACAGGTAGATCTCATCACTTCAAATGATCCAGTTTAAAGATGGGTCTTTAATTTCAAAACCTTTAAAAAAAATCCCTCACAGCTGTACCCAGCTCCTTGGGTTTTAGTTATTTCCAGAGTTAGTCAGTTTAATTACCAAGAATAACCATCACAACAGCCAAGAAGAGAACTGAGAAAGATTTCTTGCCTGCACGAGGCAAGGAAAGTATGGGAGTCATTTCCAAAGCAATGCTTTTCCTAAACAAGGGAAGCATGGGGACTTTACTTAGGGAGTCTGGACACATTCACGTAGAGTTCTGCTTATATCTAATCATGCTCAGTTAGCAAATTCACTTCTAAACATGATCAAAGTATAAAAGCAGGGACATTTAGGGACATTCTTACCTGAAAGTCATACAGGAACATATATAAATTACAAAAATAATGGAAAGAAATGTCTCTGGCATGCTCATTTTGTACCATAAGGTCTTAGCTGAAAATCAAGTAAATGACACTGTGAAAGCAGATTGTTTTGGAGCCTATGCTACATATCAGCTTTGATATTTGATCTAAAAGATACCTGTACCAATGCCACAATTCTCACAGATAGAAAAGATAGAGAACACAAATACAGAAAACATCAAGAACAGCACTGTATATTCTGCTCTTAGATGAATGTTTATGAAGAGCTGTCTTACCCTCAGAACAAAGCTGAGTTTGTCTCTGAGCAGGCTGGCTAGGAGGAAGGCCACAGCTGCTTCCAGGCAAGACCAGAAGGAACTCATTTTAACCAGCTCTGGCTGCTACCTGTCTCAGGGCTGTGACATCACTGTAGATAATTCCATTCATTCCCTTTTCTACCTTTTTAAAAATTTTAGTTATATGGTGCTTTTTTCTAAATGTGTCTGTGCACAGTAACTACAGACATCAGAAGAAGGCAGGAGATGCCTAGGACTGATTTTACAGCAAATGGTTAGCTACCATATAGGTTCTGAAAATGGAACCTGTGTCTCTTGTAACAAAACCCAGTGCTCTTAACCACTGAGCCATCTCTCTAGACCCTCTTTTTAATTTAAAATTTCTTCTATACATTTTTCATTAAAACATATTACATAGATTTCCCCATTCTTGTCTTACCTCTATTTCTGTCCACATACTTTCCTTCCAACTTTCTTCTTTGTTAAGTATGTTTGAATAAGTACACTGAAATATATGAATAAACCCTGCTGAGTCCATATTTATTATTTGTATATTTATGATTTAAGGGCTGACCATGTTGTAATTAGGGAACTCACCCCTGACTGATAATAATCTCTCCCCTGTAGAAGATTTCTACTTTTTGAATCATCATCAGGTGTCTGACCCTGACTAGGCTGCCTTGTTTAGGAAACAATCAAAAAGAGATTGGAAAATAGTCAAGATTTGGATTGGAAAAAACTTTACCAATTAAGAGTACTGAAGAATCTTTCAAAGCACCCACCTTCCATTTCCAGTACATATAGAAGCTCACTACTATCTGTAACTACAGTTCCAGGGGTTCTGTCTTCCGTGATCACCAGGCATGAATTGGGTAAAAAGATATGCATAGAGGAAAAAAACATATGCATAAAATTATGACTGAAATTAGATTTGTAAAAAAAAAAGAAAATCAATAAGAAAAAAACATAAGAAAAAATGAGTTTCACCATAAAAGTTATTTTTCAAACTGTGTATAATAGGGCATTCTTTTAATACAGTTATTCTTAGTTCTTTTTATGTGTAGGTCTTTTGCCTGTATGTGTGTCTGTACACCATGTCCATACAGTGCTCAAGAAGGCCAGAAAAGGACTCTAAATCCCCCGGGACTGAAGCCACAGACTGGTGTGAGCCACCACGGTGGTGCTGGGAATTGAACCCCAGATCCTCTGGAAGAACATCCAGTGCTCTTAACTTCTGAGCCACCTCTCCATCCCCAGAAAAAAAGGTTTTGAAAGCACCCCTTTATTATGTTCTGAATTTCTTGGTGTCTGTTGTAATGATTCCCTGTTCACTTCTTCTTTTAGTTTGTTGAGCAAAGGTCTGTTTATTTATCTTCTTAAAGAACTAGCCCTTAGATTGATTGCTTCTTTTTATTGTTGTATGTGTTTCTATTTCATTAATCTCTGGGCTTGTGGACTTCTTTCTTTGGTTGTGTGCCTAATGTCATCTTCTAGACTACCTTAAATAGGGCCAATACCAGAGCTGTGTGGCCAGATAAAGCTGGTGCATGAGCTACTAGACTGGACTTTAACTAGTAAAGCAAATGTGAGCCATGTTCTGGAGCTATGCCTATGGTTGTGGATATGACAGAGGGGGAGGTGGCAGTAACAAAGGAACTCATTAGCTAAAGTCAGAGCATTAGGTCCAGAGCAGGTCTTTGGGTGTTGAGATGGCAGCTGTGGATGTGAATGTGACTGTTTTCACTTCTTAATGATAGGCCAGTAATTGTGAGTAGCTAAGCATTCATGAGGATATGTAATTATTAAATGATTAGTAGTGTTATGTTTGTCTGTGACAGTATCTGGGTACTGCTAAAAGAAGAGGAGTGATTTGAAGACATGCACCTGAAAATAAAACAAAACAAAACAAAACCAAGAAAGAAACAAAAACCGAGAGTGTAACCTAGGAAATGTATATTCTGTTTTCCCTATAGGCAGAAAATAACCCAAGACCAAGAAAAATAAATGTGACAGTGAATATGCAACTGTCCATTTCCAGCCTCCTTCTGAGGACTCAAGTGAAGAAAAATGGGCCCAGCTAGTTACAACACAGTACTCATGTTTTAACCATTTTCCCAGGGGAAGATTGAAGGAGAGGATGAAAGAAGGTACTGAAAACTCTGAATCTGATGCTTCTTATGAAGAACCACCACCTAGTACCTCTGGAGGAAGAACACACTCAATGGTAAGTAGTTCCCACTAATTTAAAAAGTGCTCTATTTCAGGATGAGGGGAAAAATTAATGTAGATGTTCTTTCTGTGGTACTGAAAAGACTTTCCCGACTTATGTATACTATCATATCGTCTGCAAATCGTGAAAGTTTGACTTCTTCCTTTTCAATTTGTATCCCCCGATCTCTTTTTGTTGTTATATTGTTCTAGCTAGAACTTCAAGTACTATATTGAATACATATGGGGAGATTGGACAACCTTGTCCTGTTCCTAATTTTAGTGGAATCACTTTGAATTTCTCTCCATTTAATTTGAGGTTGGCTGTCAGCTTGCTATAAATTGCCTTCATTATGTTTAGGTATGTTCCTCATATTCCTGATATCTCCAAGACCTTCATAATGAATGGGTGTTGAATTTTGTCAAAGTCTTTTTCAGCATCTAATGAGATGATCATGTGGTTTTTTTCTTTCAGTTTGTTTATATGATGTATTACATTGACAGATTTTCATAGGTTGAAACAATCTAGATCCCTGGGAAGAAGCCTACTTGATCATGGATAATTTTTTGATATGTTCTTGGATTCGGTTTACCAGTATTTTATTGAGTATTTTTGCATCAATGTTCATGAGATAGATTGGTCTGTAATTCTCTTTCTTTGTTGTATCTTTGTGTGGTTTGGCTATTAGGGTTACTGCAGCCTCATAAAAGGAGTTTGATAATGTCCCTTCTGTTTCCATTGTGTGGAACAATTTGAAGAGAATTAGTATTAGCTCTTCTTTGAAAATCTGGTAGAATTCTGCACTAAAACCTTCTAGTTCTGGGCTTTTTTTGGTTGGGAGACTTTCAATGACTGTTTCTATTTCGTTAGGGATTACTGGTCTATTTAGTTTATTTGGCCTTGATTTAATTTTGATATGTGGTACTCATCCAGAAATTTGTCCATTTCTTTTACATTTTCCAATTTTGTGGAGTACATGTTTTTGAAGTGTGACCTGATGTTGCTTGTTGTTGTCCCCCTTTTCATTTCTGATTTTGTTAATTTGGATATTCTCTCTCTGCCTTTTCTTTAGATTGGATAAGGGCTTGTCTATCTTGTTGATTTTCTCAAAGAACCAACTTTTTGTTTCATTGATTCTTTGTATTGTTCTTTTTGCTTCTATTTTATTGATTTCAGCTCTCAATTCAATTACTTCCTGATGTCTATTCCTCCTGGGTGAGTTTGCTTCCTTTTGTTCTAGAGCTTTTATTATGCCGTTAAGTCGCTAGTGTGAGATTTCTTCATCTTCTTTAGGTGGGCATTTAGTGCTATGAATTTTCCTCTTAGCACTACTTTCATAGTGTCCCGTAAGTTTGGGTATGTAGTACATTCATTTTCACTGAACTCTAGGAAGTTTTTAATTTCTTTCTTTATTTTTTCTTGGCCCATTGGTGATTCAGTTGAGCATTACTCCGGTTCCATGAGATTGTAGCCTTTCTGTAATTTTTGTTGTTGTTGAAATCTAACCTTAAGCCATGGTTTTCTGATAAAATACAGGAAGTTACTCCAATATTTTTGTATCTATTTAAATTTGCTTTGTGACTGAGTATGTGGTCAATTTTAGAGAAGGTTCCATGGGGTGCTAAGAAGAAGGTATATTCATTTTTGTTAGGGTGGAATGTTCTGTAGATATCTATTAAGTCCATTTGAGTTATAATGTCTGTTAGTTCCCTTATTTCTCTGTTAAGTTTCTGTGTGGCAGATCTGAACATTGGTGAAAGTGGGGTGTTGAATTCTTTTACTATTAGTGTTTGATATGTGGTATAAGCTTTAGTAATTTTTTTTAACATATGTGGGTGCTCTGTATTTGGGGCATAAATTTTCAGAATTGAGACTTAGTTTTGGTGGATTTTTCCTGTGAAATATGTTATTTCCTGTGAAATATGTAATGTCCTTCATGATCATGAAATCTATTTTGCTAGGTATTAAGATAGCTATCACAGCTTGCATCTTATGTCCATTTGATTTGAAAGTCTTTTCTTATCCTTTTACTCTGAGGTAGTGTCTTTCTTTGAAGTTGAGGTGCGTTTCTTTCTTTTTTTAATATTTATTTATTATGTATACAGTATTCTGCCTGATGTGTCCCTGAAGGCCAGAAGAGGGCACCAGATCTCATTACAGATGATTGTGAGCCACTATGTGTTTGCTGGCAATTGAACTCAGTATGTTTGGAAGAAGAGTCAGTGCTCTTAATCATTGAGCCATCTCTCCAGCCCCAAGGTGTGTTTCTTGTATTCATCAGAAGGATGGATCTTGTTTTTGTATCCATTCTGTTAGTCTGTATCTTTTACGGCTGAATTGAGTCCATTGACATTAAGAGATATTAATGACCACTGATTGTTAATTCCTGTTATCTTTTGGTGGTAGTGTGTATGTATTTCCCATTTGGGGAATTTGCTGCTGCCAGGTTATCTATTGACTGTGTTTTCGTGGGTGCATCTGACTTACTCAAGTTGGAGTTTCTAGAACTGGGCAGCAGAGACAGGATTTAATGGAAATTCTCAATTACATAGTGTGACACAAGCCTGAGCAACAGGAGCCATTGCTCTGAACAGAAATAAATAATGAACAGTGGGGGGACCAGCCCCCACTTTTCCCTCAGGGTACTCTTGAGTAGGAAGAAGTGAGCAATATTTAGATAGAAATATAGAGGGGAGAGAGATGGATAAAAACACAGGATAGCCTTGTGAGGGCCTGGATCAAAATCCACCAGCCCCTTCTGTCTCTTATAAAGGGCTGCTTATAAAAATGCCAAGGGGTGGAGCAAAAGACCTCCCCCTAGCACAGCCAAGTGTAGACCCTTTCAAACACCTTGTAACCATGCATGTGATTAATCCATCCAGTCTTATGCAGCCCTGTTGGGTAAAGCAAGCTCAGATCTCACTAGGAAACCTCTGGGCTCCCACAGGTCCCTCCTCTTAATTTTTTAAAGGTCTCCTCAGATACACTAGGTCTGTATCAGGTTATTCTTCCTGATTATTTCTTCCATTATCTGTCATGGAGATATGTTTTCCATCAAACATATTCTGGGTTAGGGTGGAAGCTATCAAGAAGAAAGATTCCCATCTCTGACCACTAGCCTCTGGCAGGAGTGGGTATAGACACTAACAGCTCTGCCTGAGTTCCCTACTGACCTTGAAAATATCTACAGCAATCTCCTTTGCTACCACATCTCCTTTTAAAGGAATAGAGGATGATAAAGATGGAATATATTTTTTGGAATGGGTCTAATATGATTACAGCCTTAACCCTGTCAAGCCCTTTTTTTAAATCAATAAACACTTGATGCAAACTCTTAATCAAATAAACTGCATCAAACTTAGCTTCACCAAACGTTGGTTCCCTTAGCTTCACCAAACTTTGGTTCATTAATGTCAACATAATTTTAGTATGAATATAACTATATATATTTACAACTAGCGTGGTTATTTACTCTATGTATTTATACTTCTTACAAACTTACATCACTATTCATATTTAAACTTACATTCTATAGGACTACTTTATGAACCTTAGCAAAGATCTAGAAGAGATCTCTTAACTGAATTATTATCACTATACATATTTACATGTTTTCTAAACTTATATTAAACATTTAGACTTACATTCAACATTTACAGTTTTCACAAACTCACATTCAACATATATTTATTTATACTTCTTACAAACTTATATTCTAAAGGAAACTCTATAGAACTATTTTGTAAACTTATAATCATAAGGAAACTATTTTATAAACTTTAGCACATATCTACAAGAGATTTCTTAGAAGAACAATTTACCAAACTTATATTCAAGAGGAAACTCTATAAAACTATTTTACAGACATCTAGAAAGAATCTCTTAACAGAACTAACTTATTTTCTTTCAAGAAGATAGAGAGTACACAAATCATGAGCTACTGTAGTAAAAATTGTAAGTGAACTCAACACTGCTTTATTTGGAGTTCATGGTCAGGTTTGATATGAGTCTCCTGTGGGTAGCCAGCAGGCTTAATTTGATTATTAAGGGTACAATTTTCCTAAGGGTATAATTTCCCCTCCTTTTAATTTTTTAAAGCTGAGTTTTAAGATTACCATGAGAATTTTTTAATGTTGTCAATATTTTCATCTTGTATCTTAAGCACAACTGAATTCTGTTAGTTTTTTTTTTTTTTCACACCTGAAGCAATTTCCCAGTGTAAGGACTGTTTACTCTTTGTTTACTAAAAGATTTCAAAGTAGCTTGTTGACAAATGGTCTTAGCACTTTAATTATCTCCTGAGAGGCAAGCTGTTTACCTATTCTTAGTTTTCAAGAGGCAAGACTGAGCTTTCTAACATTGTTTGGAAAAGAATCTGCATTCTGAGCTTAAAAAAGTTTCGGCGAAGTAACCCCATTTTTGACCTGAAAAACTACATTTCCCAGACTTCCTTTCTCTATAGCATCATGCTATTACTATATTTCCCAAGCTGCTTTTTGAGTTACATTTCTCAGGATGCCTTTCAGGTCCACCACACTTCAGTTTCCACTTATAGTTTGTTTTCATGCTTTTGCTTTTACCACAGGAGATTTTTGAGCGAGGTTTTTACTCTTTTACCATGGGAGATGTATTTCCTTCACTTGACATTGTCCTCAGAGAGGAGTCATACCCACTTACTTGTGCACATTTGGATATGCATTTTGGTGCCAGAAGCAAAAACCCATCTGGGCTTCTGCATCTACATAAATAGGTCAGTGAGAGAAAATGGAAGTACCAAAAAGTTTTTTCAGAGAGAATTTTGGGAACTCAAGACCTGCCTCCCTCATTGCAGGGAGGATTTCAAGGCCTCCACTACTTCCTCTCCACCTGCAGCCTCCCCCCATCTCTGTTGCTGTTATTTGGGGAAGCTGTCCCTGCTTAGTCTTTCTGCCTGTACTTTCTCACTAGGCTCTAGCAGCAGGGAATTCTGATTCTGGCTGCTGTTTTTTGAATAGTGGCTGGAAGGAGAGACAGGACAAGCAAACGGGAGTTGCCATATTTCAAGAGGTTTTTGTTTCGTTTTGTTTTGTTTTTTCCCATACTGATAGATGTTGTTTCCAGGTGAGTTAAATTTTTGGCCTTACAGAAAGAAAAAAAATTCTGAGAAAGAGAAACCTGAAAAGCTTTTTGTTTTTTAGAGAGAGATTTTGCTAAGTCTTTCTCAAATTTTCTGTTCTCTAAACTTTGACTCAATAGTCAAATGGAAACTAATTTTGATTGTCGTATATTGTGATGGTGTTTACTGGCAGAGTAGAGGGTTTTGTCTCTCCTATGTCTGCCTCAGGGAAAATTTCCTCCACATCCCTGGGCTTAGATCTAAACTGTCCCGAATCAGTGCCCACAGGCCAAAAGCTTTCACAGGAATCTTATTCTGCTTGTTGTTTCTCATCTTTGAGAGATTTTACTGAATCTTCTACAGGATTTAACATTCATAGCCCCACAGTCAGAAATCAAGGACATAGTTCCTCTGTCTTGTTGTTTATCTTATTCTAAATTTTTCCTTAAACTATATTTCTAACCCAATATTTCTATATTGCTGTGGATATTGCTCTATATAAATAAAACACTGATGGCCAGTGACCAGGCAGGAAGTAGGTTGCCAGGCAGGAAGTAGGTGGGACAAGGAGAGAGGAAAATTCTGGGAAGCTGAAGGCTGAGGAGGGAGACACTGCAGCCACCACCAGGACAAGCAGCATGTAAAGACTCTGGTAAGCCACCAGCCACGTGGCAAGGTATAGATTTATAAAAATGGGTTAATTTAAGATAAAAGAACAGTTAGCAAGAAGCCTGCCACGGCCATACAGTTTATAAGTGATATAAGCGTCTGAGTGATTATTTTATAAGTGGATTGTGGGACTGCGGGGCTTGGGGAACCTGGAGAGAAGCCCTCCAGCAACACTATATTCTACCTTATTCTACATTTATACAATATTCCTATAGATAGAAATTAAGAGAAAAAAGAAAGAAACTTAGAAAGAAATATATGCTGTAGCCTCATCTTCCAACTTTGGCATTCTACTGTCTATCTTGACTCCCAAGAATAAAATACCCCTGCTTTCACTTTTACTACAAAGTAGATATGCCCAACTCCTTCCCATGGGGCTCTCTCCCCACTTTGGTCAAGTCCCTGGTCCTTTATTCATTGCACCATCTGTGGGGAGACCTGCCCTCACTTTTTCCCCAGGATACTCTTGAGTAGGGAGAAATGAGAAATATAACGATAGAAATATAGAGGGGAGAGAAACAGATGGAAACACAGGATAGCCTCAGGAGGGACTGGATCAAAACCCACCAGCCTCTTCTGTCTCTTCTAAAGGACTATTTATAGAAATGTCAAAGGGTAGAGCAAAAGACCTCCCCCTAGCCAGCCAAGTGTAGACCCTTCCAAGCACCTAGTAACCATACATGTGTCAATCCACCCCTTTATGCAGCCCTGCTGGGTTAAAACAATCTCAGATCTCACTAGGAAACTTCTGTAGGCTCCCACAGAACAGCAGTTGAGAAAAATGTAAAAAATGATTCTTAATGACTGGAATCATTGGAAAATAAATCAAATAAGAAAATGGAGGAGTTATGTATTTAAAGACAATAAAATTTAAAAGTGGAACTAATATTAACTTTTAAAGAAAAAAAATATATATATGTATATATATACATATATATATTTGAAAAAACAAGGTTTATTGATTTTGAAAAAGAGAAAAACATTTCCTAGTAGAGGAAATGGCATTTATAAAATATTATTTCACCCTGCCCCTATGTGCAATGTTAGCTGCTGAGGCCTGTGACCTGACAAAAACAGCTACAAGCTCCTGGACTGTGTCTCAAACCTCTGAACTTATGTAACCATAAAAAGCAGGCTTGACCATATCTGTATAGGAGCATTTTCTGGTTGGAAACTCAATATTCATTGGCTCAAGCTAACCTTCCCAAATTAGACCCACAAATCTGTCCTGTCTTCATTCACATGACATTGATTAATAGATACTGGAAAAATTTCAAGATCACTGATCCTGCCACAGTCAGATCCTATTTCATAATAGTGACTCCAACAGCTGTTTGCCTACCCTGTTTCCCCCTACAGTATACACAATAAACTATTCCCCCATTCTGGTCTGAAGACAGAAGCCATGCTCCACACACTCAGCAGTTGACTACATGACACAAATGTGTAATTTAAAAACTCATCGGTGGTTGAATTCTTTAATCTAAGAATTTAGTTGGTTTAGTTACAAGGACAAGGCCATTGTCCTGGGGAGCAATCGAGTAGGATCAAAGCTACCTGAGTAAACATAAGAAAGTTTGTCTCAGAAACATTTTTCTATAAAATGGAGGAACAGCTGTTCTAGAAATAATATGCCTTCCAAGCAAGAAACCATTACACAACTTTTGTTTAATAAACAAAAATCTCTTTAAAAACAGCACACATCCAGTGGTGACTAATGCTGAAAGAGGAGCCAGTCTGGAATAGATTTTGCTTTCCATATATGCTGTCAACTTTTAAGTCTCTTTTAGGTTAAGGCTTGAGGTTATACTTTGAACAATTTAAATAGGGACAGGAGAATACAAGTATAGCCACTTAGGCAAATGGAGATTTACACAGAAAATTTGTCTTTTAGATAATCTATTATTATCCTACATAAATAGATCATAATATATAATTTAAAAGATAAATAGATCATAATGGATAATCTAAAGGATAAATTTAAAAGATTTATCAGTGCCATAATCCTCACACATAAAACGACATAGAACACAAATACAAAAACAAAACTAAACAAAACTAGGAAAGTAAGTCACCTATCCACACTGTGAACAATGCTCTTAAATCAACAGCTATTCTGACCTAGTATTAGGTTAGCTACTCTAACCTCAGAGGCTTCTCTTGTTCAGAGGAAACCCACAGTTGCTACTATGAAGGACCAGAAAGGGTTCATTTTAACTAGCCCTAACTGCTGTCTCTTTCAAGGCTGTGATATTACTGTACAGAATACCATTTTTTAAACTTTATTTTAGTTTTAGGGGTGTTTGCCTGCCTGTGTCTCTGTGCAGTACCTATAGAGGCCAGAAGAGGGAATCAGATCCCTTGGAACGTGATTTATGTGAAATGTTCAGCTATCATGGTTCTTGGTATTGTAACCTGTGTCCTCTGCAACAGCATTCAGTGTCCTTAATTGCTATTTCTCAAGCCACATTTTTAAAATTACTTTTTATACATTTTAATTAAAATATATTACATCATTTCCCCCTTCCTTGTCCTCTCTTCATCCTTTCCAAATTCTTCCCTTCCAATGTCTTCCTTTTTAAGAATGTGTGAATAAGCATGTGCAAATATTTGAATAAAACCTGCTGGATCCCATTCTGTTGGTTGTATGTTATGGTTTCAGGACTGAGCATGCTGTTTTGGATACACAAATTGGGAGGTTATCACTGCTTGAGGCTAATTCACCCATTTACAGGAGAATTTTAGTCTTTATTGATCAATATGAGTTGGATCCTGATGTGACCAAGGCTGTGTTGGACATGAAATATTATTAATAACAGAAAAATTGGAGTGGTAAATAACTCATCTAACACTTGCTGATACTTTCTGGGGTCATGGCCTTGAAGTTCTAGAGCTGCAAGAAAGACTATAGACATCGTCCTGAGCGAATTACAGTCTCCCTAGTTTGTATGGGCCAACTACCATATCCATTTGGTCTTTCTCATCTCAGATGACTTTGAAATCCTGCAGTTCCTCCCTCCACTTTCTAAGTACCATGATTAAAAGTCTGTGCCACTATGCCTGGCTTAGGTGGTTTCAACTTCATTTAGTAAGTCATTAGAATGATGAGATAAGTAAGATAATCAGTTACACTTAAGAATGTTCAAAACCACTTATCTCTATGAGCCTGGGTTTCATCTGTATAATAAGGAAAGAATTCTGCCCTAGTCCCTTGATGAATTACAAGATTAAAAGATAAAGAAAGACAACATTCCTCAAAGTTGAAAGACATAAGACTTTTAGGCAGGAGAGCTGTATATAATGGGAGGCTTCTTCTGTTCCTGGAGTTAGGCAAGAGCCTGTGTCATAACTACCCTAACCAGCCAGGCTAGGTTGAGAAGCTCAACCACTCACCCTTATTAAGCCAATTAGTAGAATCAAGTTATACTAGGTGGTGGTGGTACATGCCTTTAATCTTAACACTTCTGAGACAGAGGCAGGTGGATCTCTGCATAATCAGTGCCAGCCTGGTCTACATACCTGGTTCCAGGACAGCCAAGGCTACACAAGGAAAGCCTATCTGAAAAAACAAGGGTTTTTGTTTATGTTTTGTGATGTGCTCATCTATAATTTACTTCCTCTAGAGGCAAGGTGGGCAAATGTCTCTGATGTTCTAGAACAAGCCTAGTCTACACAATGAGTTACAGGCCAGGCAGATATTCATAGTGACACTTTTTTTTTTTTTTTTTGGTTTTCCAAGACAGGGTTTCTCTGCATAGTTTTGTGCCTTTCCTGGAGCTCACTTGGTAGCCCAGGCTGGCCTCGAACTCTCAGCGATCCGCCTGGCTCTGCCTCCCGAGTACTGAGATTAAAGGCGTGTGCCACCACTGCCCAGCTGACACTATTCTTTATAATAAAAAACAAACAAACAGAATATTATTAATAGACTATTTTAAACATGACTTTTTTCCATTGTGACTAATTTGGAACAGTGATAAAAATATAAAGTAATTAATCCATCCTTGGGATCATAACAGGTTTGGATAGGAGGCAAGTGATATGCCTAACTATGTAATATAACTAAGCCATATAATGAAGTTTTTCCTATCTCTAAGACCCTTCCCCAACCTCACTTCTGTCTCTCCTGCAAGGTGGTCAGCAAAAGAGTTAATGATTTTTTCAGTAGAGACATTCTCATCTAGAGGGCTCAGGCTTTTCCCACAATGAAATTCCCAGGGAAATTAGAATTTAATGGGGTCCACTGTATCACTAGCTGTTAGCCAAAGGGAGAGATAAAAACACATATAAGAATATCCTTATCCCTGCCAAGCAGGCAGGTTTCAAGGATTGACAGGGTGAAGACTAAGGAGCTTTAAAGTCCCAGTGGGAACCCCAAAGTGGAGAATGTAGGGTATTTTCACTGACAGATACATGAGTTGCCCCAAAAAGCAAAGAGTGGAAGATCTGGAAGAGGCTGACTCACCACTGCTGAGTGGTTACAGAGTACAGTTCATGCCAGTTTGTCCCCAGGCACACCTGAACTATTGCTATCTTGCATTTGATCCTTGGACTCTCATACCCAAAGATCCCTCTCTAATAATTCTTCCTAACTCCACAGCTATTTGTAAATGTCTGATTACCTTAGCCTTAGAGGAACATCAGTTCAATTCTCACAATCTGCTCACAACCTGCATGTCATCTACAGTCACAACCATTCAGAGCTCCTAACAGTAGGTTTTACAGGCATCAAGGAAGCAGAATATAATCCCATTTGGACAAGTCAGTCTTCATGCTGCAAGTTCTTTTTCTGTCCTTATAGGTGATATAAATTCCATGAGGGATATACCAGATATGTGTCCCTGTGGGCTCACACTGCTGCCTATTTACCACACTTGAGATAAACTCAGTTTTGTGGTTTTGGTTAAATGAGCAGCCACATTTTAAAGACATTTAATTTCGTTTCTCTCCTGATAATTTTTTTTGGTAATTTTCTCTCAGTTTGTGGAGATTTGGGTTTAGGAAATTCTTTAAAGAGCAAGACTATATCTGATGCTATAAATCTTATATTACTTCTGAGTCATTGGGGCTGAGGTTAAGATAAACTTAGATCAGCCCTTCATACCTTTCTGCTATTAATGACATGTACTGAATAGAACTCCCAGCAGCTAAGAAAACTGGCTGCTCATCCACAGGGCCTGACTTTGAGTCCCAGTACCCACAAGACAGTATAGAACTGTCTGTACCTCTAGTCAGACAGAGGGTGAGACACCCTCTTCTAGTCTCCAATGATATCTGGCATGCAGTTGGTATATTCACTGGCAAAACTCATACACCTAATTAAATTTCATTCCTTTTAAAGATAGCACACACATGAAGAAAACCCTGTTTACAATATGTAATCACATACATATCTGTCTTTTCACCATTTGCATATCTGGTACCCTAGGCCAGAAGAGTGAACCAGACCTGCAGAACCTGGATGTACAGGTAATTCTGACAAATCTCATGTGGGTTCTATAAAACAACCTTGAGTCAAATCTCTAGGTCTCAAATATGTCATTATAATGCAGAAGATAAGATTGTCCCACTGCTCCTTCTGTCACCTATTACTAGAAGGTGATAAAAGTCTGTGCTAGATTGTTATTGGGGGATTCAGTGGATTTCTAGCACTCTGTGAATGGAATCTCTATATTGCTTCTAATTTCATTGATAATACAGTTATATTGATGTGAGTAGAGATAACAGAAAGTTTTGTTGAAACAAGTCAGAGTCCAGTGTGGAGGCCCACAAATGTTTCCTAGTGATATCTGAGCTCACTTTACCCAGCATAGCTGCATTAGAGGACTGCTTGACCATTTGCATGCTTTCTAAGTGATTGGATGGTTCTACTCTTGGCTGAGCTGGGGAAGGTCCTTTGCTCCACCCCTTGGCATTTCTATAAATAGCCTTTTAGAAGAGACAGAAAGGGCCAGTGTATAAGGATTCAGGCCCTCCTGAGCTATCCTGTGTTTCTGTCTGACTCCTCTCTGTAATTCTACCTAATATTTCTTACTTCTCCTTCCTCAAGAGTACCTTGGGGAAAATGTGGGAGGGGGCCTTCCACAGATTGTAACAGGAGCAGTAGCCAGGTACTTGGCAAATGGGGTGGAAGGCCCCATGGAAAGTTTGGGCATGTCCAATTAAGTTGTAAAGTTTGGGGTATTCTGTTTTCAAGAGTGAAAGTTAGGTGGTGGAATGCTGAAATGGAAAAATGAAGTTGAAGCATATATCTCTCTAACTAGTTTTCTTTCTTTTTCCTCTCACTCTTAATTTCTATCTATAAAAATTAGGAAAAATATAATGTAGAATATAGGAAGGTAGTATAGAAAATGTAAAGTAGAATATAGGAATATAGTTTAAGAAAAATGTAGAAAAAGATAATCAGCAAGACAGAGGAACTATGTCCTTGATTTCCAACTATGGAGCTATGAAGGTAAACTCCTAGAGAAGAATCAGGGAAAAATCTAACAAAGATGAGAAAAAACAGGTGGAAAAAGATTCCTGCAGAAGATTTTGGCCTGGAGACAGATTAGAATCAAGCTCTGAAATGCAGGGGGCAATTTTCCTTGAGGCAGATACAAATGAAACAAAACCCTCCACTACACCAGCAAATATCGTTATGACACCATACAATTAAAATTAATTTCCATATGATCATGAAGTCAAAGTTTAGAGAACAGAAATTTTGGGAAAGACAGTAAAATCTCTCTCTAGAAACTAAAATCTTTTCAGGTTTTTTCTTCTCTCAGATTTTTTTCTCTTTCTGTAGAGGCAAAAATTAAATTCATCGAGAAGAAGCATATATAAAAATGGGAGAATCACTCATAACTGCTCTAGTATAGAAAAAATTCTCTAAAGCATAACTAATTTTTACTGTTAGTGTTGTCTCTCCATTTCTAATGAGCACTCAGAAAGCAATTAGGAAATGGCCAAGGAGCAAACACCTTCAAGTTTGAGTGCATTCCGGGGATATTAGGGTTACTGCAGTTTCAAGGAGCTTCCTTGAGCATGGAGGCAAGGCAGAGGCAGTGCAGGACTGGGGAAAAACCAATAGCATAAAAAAGTGAGGTAAATTTGGCCATACAAACAAGGCTGGTGGGAATGGTGACTGCAAGCCCCGAGGCAGCAGGTGGGGCTATGCAGTGGCTACAGCTGTGAAAAATCTCTCTTTTTTGCCAGGGAAAAGATATTTCAGAAAGAGATTTTATTCCAGGTGCTTTCATTTTGTTTCACTGACCTGGTAATTTGGGAGATAAATTCTTGTCTGAGCACACACAGACAGATGTGACCTGCTCTGGCAACAGTGTCTGGTGAAAAATCTAATTAGATTACCTGTCAAACGGTAATACAGATGTCCTAATGCAAGCTTAGGGAGAAAATTATCTCCTGTGGCAAAAGCAAAACCACTAGTACAGACCATGTGATCAGAAGTTTTGTCCCAGACTTGAAAGGCAGTATGGAAAATGTAGTTTGTTAATCACAGCATGATGATATAGAGAAAGGCACTTTGGGAAATTACATCTGTAACAGAAATAGCAGTACTGCTTTGCCCGGAATATGTTTTTTCAGCTCAAAGTGCCATTTCTTTACCAAGTAATGTTAGAAAAAATGAGCCTTACTTCCTGAGAAATTGGAGCCTGTGAAAAGCTTGCCTCTCAGAAGATAATTAAAATGTTCATAACATTTCTCAAAAAGCTCCTTTGAAATCTTTTACAAAGCAGTGGAAAATGGTCCTTACACTGTGAAATTGCTTTGGGTGTGAAAAAAAAATTACAGGATTCAGTTGTGCTAAAAATGCAAGAGGGAAATATTGACATCATTAAAAAAGGTAATGGTAATCTTAAAAAGCAGCTTTAAGAAATTAAGAGGAGGGAGTTTTACCCTCAGGAAAGCTTAAATGAATTAGGCTCTGAATTCAAACTCTCAAGAAAATTTTCAGAATGATATTAAAGCTGACTATAAACTCTGAAATTTAAAAATGATTTATGTACTTTCTGTCTTATTAATAGTACAGTTAAGAAATCTCTTCTAGTTGTTTGCTAAGAGTTTGCTTTTGATATGTTAGTTCTGTTAAGAGATTCTTTTTAGATGTCTGTTAAAGATCATAAAATAGTTCTATAGTTCCCTTTTGAATATAAACTGTGGAAAATAGTTTTATAGAGTTTCCTTTTGAATATAAATTGTGGAAAATAGTTCTATAGAGTTTCCTTTTGAATGTGTTTTTAAAAAGTATAAATAAGTATGTGTTGAATGTGGGCTTGGGAAGGGTGTTAATGCTGAATGTAAAGTTTGTAAAAAGTGTAAATGTTTAATGTATGTTCATACTAGACTTGTTTTCATTACTCCATTCATCAATGTCTGTCTAGTCTGGACAAATTAGATAACATTAATTTTTGAAGAATAAACCAAATCAATCTCATTAGAAGAATTTTGAAGTTTTTATTATTTTTTTTACCTTCAGATATATTTGAACATTTTTTATGATAGCTTAAAACATAATCTTCTGATCTCAGAGGTCCCTGGAAAACTAAACTGAAGGTGTTATAATTAGGGTGAGTTTTTCTGAATTCTTCATAGAAATTTTCACTCCTGTTTCTGTTTAGAAAGGGATAGGCCTCCCACAAAGGGATAAGCCTCCCACAATTGAGTTAGCTTGTAAAAGTGGCTTTATAATTAGCATGAGTTTCTGTTTACCTGAGTGGATACTTTGAAATGATTTCAAATGACTGTTTTCTTTTGGAAATCAAAGTTGTCTCTTGAAAGTTTTATTGAACATGTTAGCAGAGAGTTTTGATCAAGGGCATGGGGCAACTGAGACCTTAGACTCATTCCAAAATAGCTATTCCATCATTATTATCCTCTACTCCTTTTTGGGAGGTGTGGTAGTTATGGAGATCTCAGTGGATATTTGCAAGCTCAACAGGGACCCAAGTTAGAGTTACACTATGTATCCTTGCCTGAGACTGGTAGTCATAAACAGGCAACTTTCTTCTTAATAACTTCCAACCTAACCCAGATTATGCTTGATGGAAAGTATATCTCCGTGATGGCTAAGCAAGATAATCAGAAGGACAACTCAAAACAGGCACAGTCTATCTGAAGGGACTAGGAGCCCCTTTATTATATCTAGAAAGGGAAATTGTAGAGGCCAAAAAACATTTCCTAGTGAGATCTGAGCTTTCATTAGATAATTGATTGACCATGAGTATGGTTTCTAGGTGACTTCAAGGATTTACACTTGGCTGAGCTAGGGGGAGGTCCTTTGCTACACCCCTTGACAAGTCTATAAATAACCCTGCAGGAGAGACAGAAGGGGGCTGTGGATAAGGATCCAGGCCCTCCCAAGCTCTCCTGTGTTTCTGTCTCTCTTTCCTCTATATTTCTATCTAAATTTCTCATTTTTCCTTCATCAAGAGTGGGAACAGGGTTCCCACAGTACATCCAGAGTATATTATGAAAAATTCAATAATTTGAGATATGCTTTATCATTTTGAAATTTTGTTGAGACAGGACATGTCTACATATCCATGGTTGGCCTCAAACTCACAGATTGCCTTGACACAGTCTTTCAAGTGCTCAGATTACAGGTATGTACCTTTGAGATCAGCTGAGATATGTTTTTTAAATGACCTATCTTTCAATCAGAGAATGAAAGAATAAAAATAAGATTTAAAAAGGGACCATCATACTTTTGATGAAGAATATTTGAAATTCTATAATAATTTAAACTGGAAAATTGTTAAATGAAAATATGTTTTCAATAATTGGGTTATTTTTTCACTTTGTTAATTTATTCTTTTTAAAAATGTTTAAACTGTGTTTGTGTTCATACACAAACTTGGAGATGTCTGTTATCTACATACCATCTGTGAGTTTTTCATATTGAAACTGAAGGAGTCATATGGTTGCAAGTAACCTCAATGGCACTTATTTAGGTTTAAAAATTATTCATGTGCTGATGTAGGAGTGTGCATATGACATAGCCCAAGTGTAGATATAAGAGAAAAACTTGTAGCAGTAATATTGGTCACTGATAGATAAAAATCAGCTCATCAGGCTTAGCAGCAGCCAAATTTACTGACTGAAACATTCTCTGGCATTCAACTGTGGTTCTGAGAAGTGTTAAAAACAAATATTTAGTTCTCAGAATAAACAAATTTTGAAAAATGAATCATACTATAAATACTTTCATATACAAAGAGGATTTGTTATTCAAATTGTTCTGGGTTCCTCTATCCTTGCATGAAAATATGTTTACAATCTGAAGAGAGAGTAGTTTACTGATGTAACATTTCTACAAATCTTATTAGAATATCAGTGAAATGGCTCATTGGGAAAGGTATGTGGTGTACAAAACTGGAACCGTGACCTTGATCACTATATAATGAGGAGCATAAGTAGATATATACATATATATGTATGTGTATATATATGCATGTATAACTTTATAAACATGCTGTGGATATCACTCTGTGTAAATAAAATGCTGATTGGCCCGTAGCCAGGCAGGAAGTATAGGCAGGATAAGCAGAGAAGAGAATTCTGGGAAGTGGAAGGCTGAGGCAGAGAGACGTTGCCAGCTGCTGCCATGAAAAGTGAGATGTAAGGTACTGGTAAGCCACGAGCCATATAGCAACTTATAGACTAATAGATATGGGTTAATTTAAGATATAAGAACTAGATAACAAGAAGCCTGCTGCTGCCATACAGTTTGTAAGCAATATAAATCTCTGTGTTTACTTGGTTGGGTCTAAGCAGCTGTGGGACTGGCGAGTGAGAGAGATTTGTCCTGACCATGGGCCAGGCAGGACTGGAGAAAACTCCAGCTACATAAACATATATACATACACATATATATGTATGTATATCTCTCCATAGCTCAATAATCTATGGAATTAGATACACACTCCACTGCTGATCATCCTACTCTATTACATTTCTACCAGATAAATAAAAAAAACTGCTTTGAAATATACATGAGGTATTTAATATTTCTTATAGTGTCATCTACTCAGCATTGTTACATTGTATTGACAAAAAAGCACTCAATAGTAACATAACATCTACACTTGGACTGGGTAATTAATGCTATCCCAGCCAGGCTGAATAACAACAAAAAATATCTCAAGGGAATTTGTAAAAATATGAAAAACAAAAGGAGGAACAACAACTCATCACCCTTTCATACACACCCTTACTTGAAAAGTCTGATCACACATTGCCTGATATTTAAATAAACAATGGACCACTTAGATGATGGGCATCCCATTCTATCCATTAAAATAGAAAATACCTATTACTAAGTAAATGAATGAGAGAGGATGAACAAAACACATAGAAAGCATATGAGGACAAAAAAAATAAAGTTCACTAAATTGATTTGCCACACATGTTGCACATTTTAGTAAATACCTCAAATGTTTGAAAAGAGAAATCACAATGCAGTGATCCAACATCAGTCTTGAATGACCATGGTAATTTAGTTTTTTCAACACTACGATAAAAATGAAATGAAATGAAAAAAGATCTTCAGCCTCAAGGCTGAAGACAACTGTGATGTCTAAAGTCTTTACCAAATCATTACATAAATAGGAGTTTTCTCTTGTATGAGTTCATCTGAATTTTTGACCTTCAAAATGATATAAATATGTTTTAACATATTTACTGAGATCACTCAGCCTCTAGACTTTGACCCAGGGGAACAGCCCATGACCCCATATCCCCACTGATTGCAGCACCAGTTGCAGGCCAGCAGGAACAGACCCACCCAGTTCTAAGTGGACCAAGAGTTGAAGGCTAGCAGGCAGGACTCCTACAGGCAGGTCAGACTACCACCATCTCCCACCAGACCCTCTAACCTCCAAGCCCCACCTCATCACTCAAACCTATTTATCCTCTAAGATCACAGCTTATCACTGAGACACAGACTCCACCAGTTCTGAGTGGACCAAGAGCTCTGAGTGGACCAAGAGCTCCAAGTGGATCACCATCTGCTTCCTCAGACACAGACTCCACCAGCTCTGATTACACCAAGAGCTTTAATTGGAACAAGAGGGCCAATTGGACCTAAAGAGGTGCCCTCAGACACAGACACCATTAGTACTAATTGGAGGAAGAGATGGGTAGATGCCAGTACAAAAATACATTCAACAGCATAAAGACCAATATAGCACCACTAGTACCTAGTGGATCTACATCAGCAAGACCTGGAAATCCCAACACAGAAGAAATTGATCTTAAAAATAACTTTAAAAAAATGAAAGAGAACTACTGTGGGACGGTCTGTATGTCAAATTGCTCTCATTGGTCAATAAATAAAACACTGGTTGGCCAGTGGCCAGGCAGGAAGTAGGTGGGACAAGGAGAGAGGAGAATTCTGGGAAGTAGAAGGCTGATGCGGAGAGACACTGCAGCCGCCGCCATGACCAGCAGCATGTGAAGATGCCGGTAAGCCACCAGCCACGTGGCAAGGTATAGGTTTATGGAAATGGATTAATTTAAGCTATAAGAACAGTTAGCAAGAAGCCTGCCACGGCCATACAGTTTGTATGCAATATAAGTCTCTGTGTTTACTTGGTTGGGTCTGAGCGGCTGTGGGACTGGCAGGTGACAAAGATTTGTGCTGACTGTGGGCAAGGCAGGAAAACTCTAGCTACAAATGGCGCCCAACGTGTTGGCAAGAGTTTCTACCTAAAACCTGAGAAAAGATTCTAAAACAGAGCTAAAAACAGCTTCTTAATTGTCTCTCTCAAATGAGCGGCAGCCTGCCGGTTTGAGCTATTGGCGGGTTCCTAGCGTAAGCACTTGACCTGCAGTATGGCGGGAATGTGGCCTCTGCAAGTGGCACATTAAGCTGCATGGTGGATTTAGCCTTTACTAGTACAAAACAAAAAAAGGAGGTTTCTGGGCTACATGCTGCTTGGATAAAAGCATAGACCCACGATGGATCCCAGAGCTGGCAGAAAACGTACCACCGCCATGTTGGGAAGCTGAAGTGGGCGGAGCCAGCAGCCACAGCGCCATTTCAGGCTTAGAAGGCTGCAGTTTAAAGCAATAGGCTCAAGGTAATATAAAACATAAGCCACATAAAGATGGCTACCACACAGAGAATCTGGATTATGTTCTCTTTGATATTCGTAACTGAAGAGAAACATTTGATTGCAAAAGCTGTTGAGTTATGCCAAAATGTGTGTTTTAAAGTTACCTTAACTTCAAAATTTGGATGTAAGGATATGTTGCTTTGGAAAGGAGGCTCTGCTTTTGTTTCCACAGAAAGCCAGAGGCTATGGATTTGTTCCAGATTAAGATACATCAGGTTTGACCAGCCAAGACCACCTGAAAGGTCTCTGATGACACCATGTCCCAGATGATCCAACATCCAGAATCGTTTCAAGGCAACTGGCTCAGACGATACAGTCTCACGGACTACTCCATGATCCTAAAATTTTCTTTGTGTCCCCATAAGATACAGCGGCCCCCTCCAGCAGGAAGTAGTAAGAGAAGCTACGCCCAAATTCCCAATATACCAAGCTGACTTTGGAGATATGTAAAAGTTAAAACCTTCCTTTTAAAAAAAAAAGAAAGGGGAAGTACTGTGGGACGGTCTGTATGTCAAATTGTTCTCATTGGTCAATAAATAAAACACTGGTTGGCCAGTGGCCAGGTAGGAAGTAGGTGGGACAAGGAGAGAGGAGAATTCTGGGAAGTGGAAGGCTGATGCGGAGAGACACTGCAGCCGCTGCCATGACCAGCAGCATGTGAAGATGCCGGTAAGCCACCAGCCACATGGCAAGGTATAGATTTATGGAAATGGATTAATTTAAGCTATAAGAACAGTTAGCAAGAAGCCTGCCACGGCCATACAGTTTGTATGCAATATAAGTCTCTGTGTTTACTTGGTTGGGTCTGAGCGGCTGTGGGACTGGCGGGTGACAAAGATTTGTGCTGACTGTGGGCAAGGCAGGAAAACTCTAGCTACAGAGAACTTTAAAGAGAAAATAAAAAATTCTCTTAAAGAAATTGAGGAAAAGATTAACAAAACCTTTGAAGGAATCAATAAATCCCTTAAGGTAAGCCAAGAAAACAAAGAATAAACCAATTAAACAGATGAAGAAAATAGTTTAAGACTTGAAAACTGAAATAGAGTCAATAAAGAAGACACAAACTCAGGGAATATAGAAATGGAAAATCTGAGTAAATGAACAGGAACAACAGATGAAAGCACAACCAAGAGAATGCAAGAAATAGAAGAGAGAATCTCTGGCATTGAAGATACAATAGAGGAAATAGATTCACCAGTCAAATAAAATATTAAAGTAAAAAAAAATCATAAGAAAAAACATCCAGGAAATCCAGGACACCATGAAAAGACAAAACCTAAGAATATTAGGGATAGAAGAAGAATACCAGCTAAAAGACAGAGAGAATATATTCAACAAAATCATAGAAGAAAACTTTCCCAACATAATGAAAGAAAAGCCTATGAAGATACAAGAAGCATACAGAACACCAAATAGACTGGATGCCCCCAAAAGTTCCCTTATCACATAATATTCATACCACTAAACACACATAGTAAAGAAAAAATATTGAGAGCTACAAAAGAAAAAGGTCAAGTAACATATAAATGCAGAGGCATCAGAATAACACCTGACTTGTCAAGGGAGACTCTGAAAGTCAGAAGGTCCTGGATAGATACTATGCAGACACTAAGAGACCATGGATGCCAACCCAGACTATTATACCAAGCAAACCTCTCAGTCACCATAGATGGAGTAAACAAAATATTCCATGATAAAAACCAGATTTAAACAACACCTATGAGCAAATCCAGCCTTACAGAAAGCATTAAAAGAGAAAATCCTACCTAAGGATGTCAGATACACACATGAAAACATAGGCAACAGACAATCCCACACCAACAAACATACAACACTACCATCAAATCATAACAAGAATTAACTATCACTGTTCATTAATATCCCTTAATATCAACGGAATCCATTTTCCAATAAAAAGACACAGGCTAGATCACCAGCAACACCAGTGACCATTGGGGTCATAAGGCCACCCTGCACCATTGGAAAGGATTGGGAAAGACATTACATATTTATCACAAGGAAAATACACCAAGATGAAGTCTCAGTTCTAAACATGTATGCCCCAAATACCAGGGCATCCAAAAGAAACATTACTAAAGCTTAAATAGCACACCAAATCCCACATAATAGTAATGGGAGACTTCAACACCCCACTCTCAACAATGGACAGGTCTGCAAGACAGGAACTTAACAGAGAAATAAAAGATCTAACAGACATCATGACTCAAATGAACTTAATAGATACCTACAGAACATTCCACCCTAACAAAAAAGAATATACCTTAGAACCTTCTCTAAAATTAACCACATGCTTGGTCACAAAGCAAATCTCAACAGATATAAAAAAAATTGGAAACACCTCCTGCTGTATTATATCAGAAAACCATAGCTTAAAGCTAGATTTCAAACAACAAAATTTATAAAAAGCCTCATGGAAACGAAAAGGAGTAATGTTCAACTGAATTACCAATGGGTCAAGGAAGAAATAAAAAAATTAAAGATTTTCTAGAATTCAATAAAAATGAATGTACAACATACCAAAACTTATGGGACACTATGAAAGCAGTGTTAAGAGAAAAATTCACAGTGCTAAATGCCCACAAAAAGAAGTTAGAGAAATAACACACTAGTGAATTAACAGCAAACCTGAAAACTCTAGAACAAAAAGAAGAAAAACTCACCCACGAGCAATAGATGGCAGGAAATAATCAAATTGAGGGCTGAGATCAATGAAATTGAAACAAAGAGAACAATTCAAAGAATTTATGAAACCAAAGGGTCGGTTCTTTGAGAAAATCAACAAGATAGACAAGCCCTTATCCAAATTAACCAAAAGGCAGAGAGAACATCCAAATTAACAAAATCAGAAATGAAAAAAAGAGACATAACAACAGACAATGAGGAAATCCAGAGAATCATCAGGTCATACTTCAAAAACCCGTACTCCACAAAATTGGAAAATCTGAAAGAAATGGACAATTTTCTGGATAGGTACCATATATCTAAGTTAAATCAAGACCAGATAAACTATTTAAATATAACAGTAACCACTAAGGAAATAGAAATAGTCATTAAAAATCTCCCAACCAAAAAAAAAAAAAAAAAAAAAAAAAAAAGCCTAGGACAAGATGGTTTCAGTGCAGAATTCTATGAGAATTTCAAAGAAGAACTAATACCAATACTCTTCAAATTGTTCTACACAATATAAACAGAACTCCTTTTATGAGGCTACAGTTACCCTGATACCCAAACCACACAAAGATGCAACAAAGAAAGAGAATTACAGACCAGTCTCTATCATAAACATTGATGCAAAAAAAATACTCCATAAATATTGGCAAACTGAGTCCAAGAACACATCAAAAAAATTATCCACCATGAACAAGTAGGCTTCATCCCAGGGAGCAAGGATGGTTCAATATATGAAAATCTGTCAATGTAATATACCATATAAACAAACTGAGAGAAGAAAACCACATGATCATCTCATTAGATGCTAAAAATGCCTTTGACAAAATCCAACAGCCCTTCATAATTAAGGTCCCAGAGAGATCACGAATATAAGGAACATAACTAAACATAATAAAGACAATTTATAACAAGCCGACAGCCAACATCAAATTAAATGGAGAGAAACACAGAGTGATTCCAGTAAAATAAGAATGAGATAAGGCTGCACACTCTCCCCACATTTACTTAATATAATATGTGAAGTTCTAGTTACAGCAATAAGACAACAAAAGGGCATCTAGGTGATAAAAATTGGAAAGGAAGAAGACAAACTTTCATTATTTACAGATGATATGATAGTATACATAAGTGACCCCAAAAATTCTGCCAGGGAACTCCTACAACTGATAAACACTTTCAGTAATGTGGCAGGATAAATTATCTTTAAAAAAAAATTAGATCAGTAGCCCTCCTATATACAAATGATAAATGAGCTAAGAAAGAAATCAGAGAAACATCACCCTTTACAAAAGCAACAAATAATATAAAATACCTTGGAGCAACTCTAACTAAGCAGGTCAAAACCTGTATGACAAGAACTTTAAGTCTCTGACTAAGCAGGTCAAAACCTGTATGACAAGAACTTTAAATCTCTGAAAAAAAATTGAAAATGGAATGATCTCTCATGTTCATGGATAGGTAAGATTAACATAGTAAAAAACAACAATCTTACCAAAAGCAACCTACAGATTCAATGCAATCTCCATCAAAATCCCAACAAAATTCTTCATAGACCTGGGAAGAACAACACTCATCTTCATATGGATAAAAACAAAAAATGTAAGATAGCTAAAAACAATCCTGCACAATAAAGCCACATCTGGAGACATCACCATCCCAGACTTCAAGCTCGATGATACAGCTATACTTATAAAAACAACTTGGTATTGGCATAAAAACTAACATGTAGATCAATGGAATTGAGTTGAAGACCACACACTTGTGAACACCCAATTTTTGACAAAGAAGCCAAACTTGTGCAATGGAAAAAGTAAAGCATTTTCAACAAATGGTCCTGGCATAACTGGATGTCAACATGTAGAAGATTGCAAATGCATCCATATCTATCTCCATGCACAAAACTCAAGTCCAAGTGGATCAAAGACCTCAACATAAATCCAGCTACACTGAACTTGATAGAAGAGAAAGTAGGTAGTCTTGAATATATTGGCACAGGAAACCACTTCCTAAGTATAACGTCAGTAGCACAGACACTGGGAGCAACAATAAATAAATGGGATGTCCTGAAAATGAGAAGCTTTTGTAGGGCAAAAGATATGGTCAAGAAGATAAAATGACAGCCTACAAAATGGGAAAAGATATTCACCAACCCCACATCTGACAGAGGGCTGATCTTCAAAATATGTAAAGAACTCAAGAAACTAGGTGAGATCTCCATGAGCAAACTGGGAGCAAGGAGTGGGGGGCAACGGAGGGTAGGGGATGGGGGGTGAGAACATAAGGGAATGGGATGGTCGAACTAGAACAGGGACAGTGTGGAAGAACAAGAGATACCATGATAGAGGGAGACATCAAGGGAACAGGGAGAAACATAGTGCCCCAGGAACACACAAGGATTACCCCAGTTTAGTCTACTAGCATTATTGGAGAAGGTGCCTAAACTGGCCTATTCCAGTAATCAGATTGGTGAATACCCTAACTATTATCATAGAGCCTCCATCCAGTAAATGATGGAAGCAGATGCAGAGATCCACAGCCAAGCACCAGTCCAAAGAAAGGAGTCCAGCTGAAGAGAGAGAAGAGGGATTCTATGACCAAAGGAAATCAAAATCATGATGGGAAAAAATACAGAGACAACTAAAACAATCTAGTGGGAACTCATGACCCAATGGGAACTAGTGGACCAAGAGTTTTGGAGCCTCCACTTGACCGGACTAAACCATCTGCATAGCTGAGACTGTTGTTTACCTTGAAAGGCCCCTGTCAGTGGGTCTGGATTCATCCCTGGTGCATGGGCAGGCTTTTTGGAGCCCAGTGCCTATGGTGGAACACTATACACTGCCTTGGTTCAGGGAGAGATGCTTAGACCTGCCTCAAGTGAATGTACCAGGCTCTGCTGATTCTCCACAGGAGTCCTTGCCTTAGAGGAGTTGGGAATGGAGGATGGGCTGATAGATAAGCCTGGGGGACAGAAGGAGGGAGGAGAGGGGCACTTGTGATTGGCATGTAAAATGAACAAAAAATTCTTAATAATTAAAAAAAAAACATTATCAAGCTAAAGACATGGCTGCACAGTTAAGAAAAGGTCTTTTCCAGTACCAGGATCCAATTTTGGACAACTTTCCATAACTCCTGCTATGAGAAAATCCAAAGGTCTAACCTTCTTGGGCACCAGCATGCACATACATACACAAGCACACACTGAAATCATAATTGAAATTTAAGCAGTTTTTAACAAATGAAAGTTTTCCTCTTTTAAGCATTCATTTCTATAACTCATTTGTTGAAACATCTACAGGGTTATTTACAGAGCTTTTCTTCTATATAAGTAGCTCATGTGACAGAAAGAATGTAGGATTAAAGTCAGAAATACCAATCATTTTAAGCTGCTATTATTATTTGGGAAGATTTATGAAATGCTGCCCTGCTGGAAGAAATATATCACTGGGGGTAGGCTTTGAGAATTTACATCTGCACCCTGTTTCCAGTTCTCACTCTCTACTTCATCTTGCAGATGGAGGATATGAGTTCTTAGCTTCTGCTTAGGCTGCCATGTCTGACACCTGTTGCCATGGAACTTTCATGGTGATCTTTTATCCCTCTGGAACCAAGGGCCAAATTAAACTCTTTTTATAAGTTGACATAGGCAATATATCACAAAAACAGAAAAGGCACTAATACAAATCCATAAAGTTTTACACCCAAATTAGTTATTTCATGTAATTGAAGAGAAGTATAAAATTTAAAAGGAATAAATTTATCATTGAAATTCATAGGGATTCATAAATTCATTTTCTCCATGAATTTGAAGTTACAACAATATAAAGTTGTACATCCTAATGTTTGACCAGACTGATGACACTTTCAAAATTTTTTACAGAATAAATATTTTTGTGAAACTGAATGTAAGAATGTTAGCTAAAGATCTTAACAAATACTTTATAATAAGAAGCCCTCAATATTTTTTTAGGAATTCAAAGACTATTGTAATATACAAAAGCTTTAACACATTGATTGCACACAAAGTTCTTATTCTTGTAGAAAGTGTAAAATTTTACCACACAGACTACATTTATAGGCTTTCTCTACAGTATGATTTTTATTCATGATTTTGTATACTATTGAAACATGCCATTACCACACTTATTACCTTCATAGAGTTTTGCTCAAGTGTATGTTCTTTTATGTACTCAGAGATTATTATAATATGCAAAGCCTATACTGAGTACATTCACAGCGTTTCTCTTAAGTATGTATTATTTTATGCCTTTGAAGAGAAGAGTAATGAACAAAGACTTTACTGCACTGATTACATTCATAGGGTTTCTTTCCAGTATGTATTATTTTGTGCATTTGAAGACCACTGTAACAGGCAAAGGCTTTACCACACTGATTACATGCATAGGGTTTCTCTCCAGTATGTGTTCTTGTATGCCTTTGAAGATGACTTTGATATGCAAAGTTTTTTCCACATTGAGTACATTCATAGGGCTTCTCTCCAGTATGTATTCTTTTATGTATTTGGAGATGACTTTGACATACAAAGGCCTTACCACACTGATTACATTCATAGGGTTTCTCCCCAGAATGTGTTCTTTCATGCACTTGAAGATGATTGAGTTGTGAAAAGCCTTTACCACACCAATTACATTCATAGGGTTTCTCTCCAGTATGTGTTCTTTTATGTATTCTGAGACTGCTGTGATAATTAAATCCTTTACCACACTGATTGCATTCACAGGGTTTCTCTCCAGTATGTGTTCTTTTGTGCATTTGAAGACCACTGTGACGTGTATAGGCTTTACCACACTGATTACATGCATAGGGTTTCTCTCCAGTATGTATTATTTTGTGCATTTGAAGACTACTGTGACGTTCAAATGCTTTACCACACTGATTGCATTCATATGGTTTCTCCCCAGTATGTGTTCTTTTATGTCTTTGAAGATTACTTCGAAGTGCAAAGGCATTTCCACACTGAGTACACTCATAGGGCTTCTCTCCAGTATGTGTTCTTTTATGTATTCGAAGATGACTTTGACATAAAAAGTCCTTACCACACTGATGGCATTTATAGGGTTTCTCTCCAGTATGTATTCTTTTATACACTTGAAGAACACTGAGTTGTGAAAAGCCTTTACCAAACCATGTACGTTCATTGGGTTTCTCTCCAGCATGTGTTCTCTTATGTATTTGAAGTCTTCTTTGCAATGCAAAAGCTTTACCACCCTGATTACATGCATAGGATTTCTCTCCATTATGTGTTATTTTGTGAATTTGAAGATTTCTATAATATGCAAAACATTTACCACACTGATCACATTCATATGGTTTTTCTCCAGTTTGTGCTTTTTTATGCCTTTCAAGATTACTGTGATATGCCAAGGCTTTACCACATTGATTATATTCAGAGGGCATCACTCCAGTATATGTTCTTTCATGCCTGTGAAGAGTATAGTGATGAGCAAAGGCTTTAACACATTCAGTATGTTCAGAAGATTGCTCGCCAATATGAATTCTTTCTTGCCTGCAAGGATAATTGGCACATGTAAAGGCTTTACCACATTTAATACACTGTTGAATCTTTATATCTGAATGAATTAATTTATAATTTGGTTCACTTATAAAGCAGAATCATATATTAAGGTTTTATCACTGTCTTTACACTCATGTTATTCCCCTTCATTAGAGGTTGTTTTGCATCTTTGAAGATACCTATGATGCTAAGAGCCTTTATTACATAGTTCACATTTATAAGACCTTTTTCTACATGAGATTTTTCACATATTTCAAGAAAACTGGAAAAACTCAGAGCTTTACCACATTTATTGCTTTCATAGATTTTCCTATACTATAAGTCATACTACGTTTTCTAAGTGAAGTATCACAAACAGAACGATTTACACAGTCCTAGTATGCATAGGGCTTTTCTGAAGTGTGAGATTGTTGATGTGTTAAGAGTAAAGGTAGAAAAGCAATTACTTGTATATTTGAATCAAATTCAACAGGTCTACTTAATGTGAAGAGTGCTACAAATATTCTAATACTTCTGAGAAGTACATTACATCATTCTATATCCCTTTGTTCACATGGCTTGTATCCAGAGTGACATATGACATACATAGTAAAAGAAGAATGACACATAAAGGTTTCTTCATAGAACTCACAGTTTGAATTTATGTTTCTCATAGACATGTGATATATGGATTAATGTTTCTCCACAAAAGCCCTTGATTCTTGACTCTAAGTGCCCACCTAACTAAATTTATCAAAGTCACAAACAGTATAAGAGTAATACTAGCTTTAATATGGACTATTTGCTTATTAGAAGGTTTTTAACATATACTTAGCACTTTTTCATTGTGTTTCATCTTTGTAAAATGAGTGGTATAAAACTAAATTGATTGGCAGTTCTACAGCATAACACTCCTGGGACTTTGATTCACATGGTGACATCTGTTAAGGCATTGTTTTCTTGCTTAAAAGAATGCCTTGCAAATGTAATTGACCTCCCCGAAGTTGAGGCATATGGTGTTGTGAGAATTTAATAACCATCAATACATTTTAAGCCTTATTATTTACACTGTTGTCTTTCTTTGAAATTTGTGGAACACATTACATTTTCTTCAAGAGCACATTTGTATCAGTTTGCAAATAAAAATTACCTTTCATGTCTTCTAGAACTCTTACAATGATCTTCAATATCATGGTCTTCCCAGCTGTATCCTAAAATATAGTTTCAGGAAATGTATGTTATATTATTGGAAATTGTGCAAAATTTGTTACTATCTTCAAGGAACCTTAGATCCATGCCTGATTTATTCATCCCATTCTTCTTTCTCAATCAAATTGCAGGAGAAAATAAATAGTCAAGAAATAGTAGCCCTCTTATTTTACATGAAGGAAAATTCAGTCTTACCTATAGTAGTGAGGTTCCTGTAGGTCTCCAGCATCACATCTTTGTAGAGATTTTTCTGGGAAGGATCCAGCAAAGTCCACTCTGCCCAAGTGAAGTCAATGTGCACATCATCATAGGTCACTGCATTCTGAAATATCCCATACATGTGTACAACAGAAAGCATGGTATTAACAACATTGCAAGTGTATACCTCTTTGACAGCATAATCATAAAATTGCAGTGCTCCACACATTTAATTCCATGACACAGACATTATATTCAGATCACCAAGTAACTCTGGAATGAAACTAAATAGGAGGCTCAACCCTGTCATTTCTGTATGCTATGAATGGGATATGACCTTGCAACACAAATGTCTATTAACAAACATAGAGAAACAAGTAAACAGATCAACAGCACAGACTACACATAAGAAAAATTATTTTGCTAAGCACAAAAAAGAAAAATAAGATGGACAAGCTGGGTATATTGGCTCATGACTTTAACCATAGCACTCAGCGGCAGAGGCAGGTAAATCTGCTTCTGGGTTGCATGCTAGCCTAATATATGCAATCAGTTCTTGGAGAGCCAGAAGTCCATATTGGAATTCCATCTTCTGTGCAAAAATCAGTCAAACAAACAAAACATATAGGAAGAACTTAGAGGTTATTTACTGAAGTTTCTGCTTCTGTATTCATCTTCCAGAAAGCTGAAATACCCCACTTTAATCTGTAACATCAATTGAGATCTTACTAAAAGGTACCACATGTTTAAACAGTTACAAATGAACAGATGAAAACATTAGCAGTATGAATGTTGATAATAAATCATCAACATGGGGCAGGAGAGATGGTTCTGTAATAAAGAATGCTGGTCTTGCATACAAGTGGAGGTAATTGCCAATATTTACATAGGGGATCAAGACTATCCATTATTCCCAGTTCACAGTTTTTGAGACCATCTTTTTATCACTGTGATGACCAGGTACCCATGTGATGCATATCTGTTCATAAACGTAAAATACTCATATTCATTAAAAATTTTCAAAACAAACACAACAGGCAGGAAGAATGTTGTGTACCTGAAATCCAATGACAGAAGTCTCAGGCAGTATGTCATGAATACATGTTATCATGGGAGACAGAATGATACCATCTACCAAATTTCAAAATTCAGGATAAGGATGAAGCTCATTACAACAGCATACGCTTGACATACACAAAAAACCTGCTTTCCAGGCCCACCACCCAATAATATAAAAACAAAAAAAGCCAGGAATTTCAGGCCACCTCTAATCCTAGCACTTGTGAGCCAGAGTCAAGTGGATCACTGATATCAAGGACAGCTGGGTGTACAGAACTACTTTCAGGATAGCCAGGGCTACACAGACAAATCTTGTCAACAAAAACAAACAAAAAATTAAAGCAGTAGGCTAGCAAACTGCCTTAGCATTGAATATCAATTTCTTCTATTGTATCTTATGTGATTTACACATAGTCTATAATGGTGGTGATGGCATTATAGCACAAGAAGGATGCTAGCTAATGAGTTTCAACCACAACACAATTGAAATCAAGAAGAGGAAATGGGTTGAGTCTATAGATGCTCATAACCCAAGCAAGATGCTCTTATTGGTCACTGTCTTGTGCTCAGCTAGCTTTGTAATCCATCTCAGGCTCACATGATTAGGGTATTGCAACCTAAGTAGAAGATTCTTTCCACATCAATCATCAGTCAACACAGTTTCTCAAAGACACAGTAACTAGCAATTCTGATCTAGACATAGCCTCAATTGATGTTCCCTCAGATGACTCCAGGCTACATAATTTTGACAGCTGAAGCTAGTTAAGGCAAAGACACAATAATACATGAGAAAGTTTTAAAAACACAAAAATAATGAATTAACCATATCAAGCACTAAAGCAGCAAAAAAAAAATCCAAACATGAAGATTGCAACAACTGGACAACACAGATATATTGAGAAACGAGAAGTGAGTCTCTAAGATCAAGAAGAGAAAACTAAAGCTGTCTGTCCCCAGAAATTCCCCAAACCAACCAAAGCACAAGGAACTCAAAACATAATATAGTACATTTAAAAAAAATGGTGAAGTTCCATCATTTTCCAGAGAAACAACAATAAATTTAGATGACAATTAATAAAGTCAATACAAATGGTACCACTGACCAAACAAGACAAAAAAGACATACCTACATATAGGTATCACAATCTCTTAAGCAAGAACTACAAGATTCTAATCTAAATTTAACCACAAGAAATCACTGTCCAACACTCATCCTGTATACTTGAGTACTTTTTCTTTGTTAATAATAGAAAATTGAATTTTGAGGATGGCTGTACCAACAGAATTGGACAGATTCACTTGAAGCCTTCTGATGTTTTAACTTTGTAGAAAATAGATTTGATTACTAAAAGTATCTCATTCTCTTATCATAAAGAAAATTTCATTTCTTCAGGCTGAGGAAATAAAAACTATTCCAAATCAAATGCAAGATAACAGATATTTAAAGAAAGAATATATGATTTGAATTACACACCTAAAGCAACTTGTTTTGCTCTAATTGCTTATGAGTCACAAGAACATTTGAAAAAAGTTTTTCCCCACATTTTATGAATGTTTGTGTGTGTGAGAGAATGGGTTCCGTGTGTATAAAGGTGGCATACAGAAAAATAGGGTGTTAGATCTCCAGGATCTGGAGTAGCAGGTGATTATAAACCTACAAACTTTGATACTGATATGTGAACTCAGGTCATATCCAAGAAGAATACATGCTATGTCACTTGAAACAACCACATATAACTTTTTATCCAATACAATAAAAGTCATTTACATATTAACAACAATAACAACAAAACCTAAATAAGCAAAGAAGTAAATAAATGGTCCATGGGAACATGGTGCATCAATTTTAAGATTTTGTGTATGGTAAATTCAAACCATGAATCGAATACAATCCAAAGAAAATGCCAAACAATTTATAACATAATATACCTGATTCCAAAGGTACAAACTGGAAAATCTAAGAATGATAAATAAGATTATGAAAAGATAATACATATATTAATATAATCTGACTTCTATATTTACCACAAAGCTAAAACAATCAAGAATATATACAATATTTGTGAAAGAATAAAGGAGAGAGAAAAAGGTAAGAACAAAGGCAGAAAAATATTGTCAACTTTTCACCAAAAGACCAAAGGAAACTCAGCCACAAAAGATGTATTCTTGACCAATGTTACCAAGTTTCATATAATTCTATATATATAGAAATTAACACAGAGTTCACAATTCCCACAAAATTAACTCAAACTACCTTTAAACAGTTATGTTTCTGATTCTCCAGCTACTGATTTTTCTTCCAAAAAGAGAGGCCTCTATTGTAGAATATTAATTTAAGATGTGTTACATTTGTTTATGTTGTGGGACATTTGATTAATGATGCAAAGATGCATTGCATTCTTTTATGTTGTATTTGTTTGAATGTGTGAAGCTGTGTTATTTTGTCTGTCTAAAACAAATAATGGTGTAATAAAGAGCTGAATAGCCAAAAGCTAAGCAGTAGAAAGGGTGGGTAAGGTAGGGTTGGCAGGCAGAGAGAATAAATAGCAAGAGAGAAAAGGAGCATGAGGAGCATGATCAAGGAGCAAAAAAAAAAAAAAAAAAAAAATTGCCAACCACCCAGTCACATAGACAGCCATGGACAAAGAATGAAAGAAAGGTTACAGAAGTAAAAAAAGAAAAGAAAAAGACAAGAGACAAAAGGTAGATAGGATAATTTAAGTTAAGAGAAGCTGGTTTGAAAAAAAACCTAGAGAAGGCCAGGCATTTGTACGTGACAGTAAGCCTCTGTGTGTGACTTTTGTGGGAGCTGGTGGTGAGCCAGCAAAAGAGCCAACACAGCCAACAACAGACCCCATGCTCCAGAGCTCTCTTGGCAAATGGAGGTAATCTCCTGCTATGGCTCTTCAAACTCTCATGTCGCCTTGTGGTTTCAGGAAAACCCAGCCCCACTGATGCCCAATTGCAAAGAGTGTAGAAGAATAATTTAATGTATATTTCCTGCCCCATGTGTTATGGCACATGATGTAGAATCTGCCCTATTCATCTGCCCAGCAACAAGCAAACCTGAAATATCTCTGCAGCTCAGAATCTTCTTTGTTTCCCCTGGAACTAAACTTCTCTGAATCAAGTAAACTCTGGTAGCAGAAATTTTAAAGCATGCTACTCAAGTGTTGCTCAAGGATGTCCCTATCACTTCTTTCTACCAGTTTCTAAATCAATTGTAACATTTATAAGACAAACCTGAGACTGGAGTGCAATATTAAGGACATCTAGAAACCAGAGCTTCAGTTATCCAATCCAACTTCTCACTGCACACTCAATGCAGTCAGTGCCTGTGTATACACACTAGACATATATATTAAAAGTATTACAACAGCCAGGTGGTGGTGCATGCCTTTAATCCCAGATCTCAGGATGCAGAGACAAGTGGATCTCTGTGAGTTTGAACCCAGGCTGGTCTACAAAGCAAGTTCCAACACAGCTAGAGCTATACACAGAGAAACCCAGTCTCAAAAACAAACAAACAAACAAACAGCATCCTCCCATAGCCAGGTCATCAGAGTCTCCCCCTCCCCAGGAAATTTACACTCAGGGAGTCTCAGAGCAGAAGGGCCACAGCCCAGGACACACAACATTGATCAAGAGAACCACAATCTGGCTCAGAGTCTATCTCAGTTACACTGACTCTGACAGCTCAGCAGAATTGCTCCTCTTCGTCTGGGTTCAGTTGTCGCCACACTCACCATGGCATGGCTTCTGGTCTCCCTCACAGGTCTCTACAGCAAAGCCAGAGGAGAATCCTGGAAAGAATCTCCAAGCTATTTCCCACTGGTACTCCTTATTGCTAAGACTTCCCAGAGACCCACATTAGCTAATACCATTCAGCGGGGACTCAGGACAGTAGCAGTTCCCTTACAGGCTGCTCAGAGATTAAGTGACACAATCATTGGAAGTCTTCCTAGCTCTATCTGTTCACCCTTGGGGCAGAAGGGGCCCTAAACTGGAAAATCTGCATTTTAGTGGACAGTCTTCTAGTCTTCCAGAGCACTTCCTGTTCTTCTTCAAAGGCACACAATGTTTTCTGTACTAATTTCATTACGCACTGATTTTTCCAGTGCAGCCAACCCTTTGCTTCATAGCTGGGAAGCCCTGCAGCCAAACACAGGTCACATTCAAACAGTAACTTTTATTACTGTATAACTGTTGTTAAATAAAAACAGGCTATGAATTAGAAAACCATAGGCAGTCAATGGTGGGGTTGGAGGCAGGAAAGAGACTGTGGCCATGATGTAGTTATAACCACAAGGAATTATTTTGAAAAATTGAAACAGAATTTTTGGCCATGTGTTCCAGAAAATAGGGATTTATATGAGAGAAAATCAAGTATTACATTCCCCCCCCACACACCCCGAGGCTATACATTTTAAACAAGAAAATAACAGTCCTGTTTGACTGGGCCACACCACTTTACCCAGATCTTCTATTTTCATTGAACTAGTTTAACAATAGTAATTTGATTACATGATAAAGTAATTTCTTTATCCAGATTCTTGATTGCTCTGGTCTATGGATCCTGGGAAGTGGACAGTAATGAATAAAAACCAAGAATAAAAATTCGGTGTCTTATTTATTAACCAATCAGAGCAACACATTTAACATACAGAACATCCCACAGCAGCCTTGGGAGATTTTAATGCTTTTAGCCCTATTTCATTGTCCAATGGTCCTGGCCTCTATTTTCCACAAGGTACTCCACTATAATTGAGGACCAGCTTCCAATATTACTATAGCCATGTCTTGCCAGTCTTGTGGGAGAATTTTGGTACTAGTTGACCATGAATTTAACATCTGTTAACAAAAGATGAATGCATACCATAGGAAACAATCGCTTCCTTTAATCTTCTCAAATCAAACATTTTCACAGGAATCTAGTCAACTCTTACACAGTCTTAGGGATATCTGTCATTTTGCAATTGTTCCTTTAAGGTGAGTAGATAATATATTAAGGTTGTTTGTTTGAAAACCTAGGGGTGTTCCTCTCTAATTTGATAGTATAATGCTGAGGTTGGTTCTCCTTTAAGTTCCTCTGTCTGGGTCTGAATATCTCTATGATCTTTTTTTTAAAGATTTATTTATTTATTATGTATACAATGATCTGCCTGCATGTATGTCTGCAGGCCAGAAGAGGGCACCAGATCTCATTACATATGGTTGTGAGCCACCATGTGGTTGCTGGGAATTGAACTCAGGACCTCTGGAAGAACAGTCAGTGCTCTTAACCTCTGAGGCATCTCTCCAGCCCTCTATGATCTTTTTTAATAAGTTTTTCTAAGGCCTGCTTCTTGGCACTCACATCAACCAACTTTTTTAGAGATAAACCAAGAATTATCAAACCAACAATAAGGATTATCAAAATGATAATTAACATTATATATGTATGTATGTATGTATGTATGTATGTATGTATGTATATCCCTGTTAAGTTGTTACCCCTTCATTTAATTGTTCCATTTTTAAACCATTCATTGTATAACCATACAGACACCTCCTTCCATCATAATAGTCTTTCCCATTTTATAATGTGGGAGAAACCTCTCTCTTTTAACTAACCCCCCTTAAGAATTCCCAATGTCTCACCAAATCTGCTGATGACAATAGTGAAGATAACAGTGAAGTGTGAGGCTGACTGCTGCTGCATAGAATAGTAGAAGCCAGAGCGAGTGTCAAGGCAGCTACCTAGTTTGGCAGCAGCCCAAGGAGAAGGTCCAGTGAAAGCCCACAACCCACCTTGGGAGAAGAAGCCAAAGAGCCAGCTGTCTGCATAGGGGACCATGCAATAGCAGCTAATTCCTATGGCATCTGGAGCCCAAGCTCCTGTAGAATTCACTGCAGAGAGGCTGCAACCAAAAAATCACAAACTCACTCAGGGGCTTAGGGAAAAAAAGAAAAACCTAGCTGGTGGGACAGTGACTCAGGCAAGAGCAAACACTTTCAGCTCCAGCATGTGCCAGTGGCTACAAAGCCACTGGCAAGTGGCTTTTTTGTGAATTCATGCCCCCAAAGTTGGATGTCTGATGATAAACAATCCTAATTAGTCTTAACAATAAAAATCTGGAGTCAGATGTTGAGGGTAAAAGCTGAAAGTTCAGAGAAGCAGAGTAGCTAGTCACCAGAAACTTCTTGCCTCTATAAAATCTTAGAACTGAGATTTTTATATTAAGATTTCTTCTTTTTTTTTTCTTTTTTGTTTTTTTCCAAACAGGGTTTCTCTGTGTAGTTTTGGTGCCTGTTCTGGATCTCGCTCTCTAGATTAGGCTGGCCTTGAACTCACAGAGATCCACCTGGCTCTGCCTCCCGAGTGCTGGGATTAAAGGTATGCACCACCACCACCACCACCACCACCACCACCACCACCCATTCCAGAAATCTTATATTCCTGTCTCCACCTCTCAATTATGCTGGGATTAAAGGCATGATCCTTCTGTATACTGTGATTAAGGGCATGATCCTTCTGTGTGTTGGGATTAAGGGCATGATCCTTCTGTGTGCTGGGATTAAGGGCATGATCCTTCTGTGTGCTGGGATTAAGGTCATGATCCTCCTGTGTGCTGGGATTAAGGTCATGATCCTCCTGTGTGCTGGGATTAAGGGCATGATCCTTCTGTGTGCTGGGATTAAGGGCATGATCCTTCTGTGTGCTGGGATTGAAGTTGAGCTCCCCTGTCATTTGGCTCTGTTTCTCTTTTAGACTGGTTCAATCTTGTGTACTCCAGAATGGCCTTGAACTTCTGATCTTCCTGCTTCCTCCTCCCAAGAGATGGGATTAAAAGTGTGTGCCACCACTGCTTGACCTGTATGATTAACTACTGACCACCTCCACCCTCTGATCTCCAGGCAAGCATTATTTGTCAGAGCACAAACAAAATATCATACATTACACTGTGCAACTTCTTATACTCTTAATGATATTCTGAACTCTCATGGACTTGGGAAGGTCCATGTTTCAGAGTCTAACATCCCAACCACACACAGATTTTCTACCATCCAAGCTCTACTCCACACCAGGAACTGTGCTTTATTATCCTATGACTCTAGAATCAACCATATCTTCAGGTGTCCACTGTAACCAGTTTCTGCTAGGGACCTCTCGGCAGGTGTTTCAAATCAGTTACAGGGTCATCATCTCTCCATGAGCCCTTCAATCTTTGATTGGCAGCCCAGACACCAAAGCAGAAGAATACCAGAAAATTTTCAAACAGTCTGGGGGCTAGACACATAACAAGCAAAGTCTCCATTTTTTCAGTCTACTGTATGTTGATTTTATTAGTAACATGAGAACTTACTGAATTTGAGGAGATGCAGAGGGGGAGAAGAAGAGACCCAACAGACAGGAGGAAACCTGAAGGAGATGGGAAAGGACAAAAGGAAGGAGAGGATCTGAGAGGCCCGAGAGCACTGGACTTGCTGGTAGGTCTCTGAGTCCCAGTAACAGCTCCCTGGAGACTTTGTCAGGACAACCTCGTCATGCCCTCCTGAAGATGGTGCCTGGAGGAGTGTCTCTTGGCTGAGTCTAGATCTTATCAAGTTGAAAATCAATATTAACCATCAAACAAAATTAATAAAATTTGCTGTGTAAACTGAAAAACATTCCCTTTTTTAAAGTGATATTTCAATTACCAATGAGCCATGTTTGAGAACAAAGTATATGAACCTTTTGAGTATGAACTTATTCCTTTCCCAGATGTAAGCAGCAAATTTCTGAGGATTTCCAGGGTAGGATTATGAACTTCATGTAGAGTAAGGGATAATGCAGAACTCTTCTGACATATGCTTTTACCTTATTAAATCAGAATCTTACCCAAGCCACTTCAGGAACTGACCTAAGATCTCCTCTTGTTACCAAAGAGGAGAGAGAGGCAGTGAGACAGAGAGACAGAGATAAAGAGAAAAGAGAGTTAAATACACACACACACACACACACACACACACACACACACACACACATACACGAGAGAGAGAGAGAGAGAGAGAGAGAGAGAGAGAGAGACCCTTAGAACCCATTGAAATGGAATTTACAAAGTCTAACAACAAAGTCTAACATGACTTTGTATCAATTCTTACATGTAGCTCTCCCTCAAAGACCACACATTCCCAAAGTCCTTCTTTTCTACTAGTATCTGTGAAATCCATGCTAAACATCGCTTTTCAGGTGTGGTCACATGAGGCAGAAGCAAGTGGATTTCATCAAGTACCAGGTTCAGGCTATTTATTACATAGTGAGTTCCAGGCCAGAAAAGGTCAGAAAGTGAGACTGTGTCTCAAAACAACTCACTCCAAAAATCTCTACTTAATAAATTTTAGGGCTCAGAAAATGGTTTAACAGATAAAGCACTCACCTTGCAACTATCTGTATACTTCTGTGTTATAAAGCCAGTTGCAACAGCGCATGCCTATAATCCAGTGTTTTTAAGACAAGAAAAAAGGCAGACAGGAGAAATCCTGCAAGCTTATGGACAGATGATAGCAAACTAAAGACAAGGTTATTTCTAAGTGGACAGGGAAATGAATGAGGCATTTCTTTAATACCAGCTATGCTTTTCCAGATGTCCATTTTAATAACTTTGTTTCTCATATCTTGTACAGGGTAAACTTTTATTTTTCCCAATTTTTTTTTCATTTACTCAATGAAAAGCTTTACCATTGTTAATTCCAAGGCATCCTGGTGTATTTATTATTCATGGCCAAACATATATGTGAATCAGAAGTCTCCCTGTAATGAGCATACTAAGAAAATATCTTCTGGACATGTAAGAATAGCTTAGTCAGGAACCCCACCACTAAGGCTGTACCTGATAACCAGAACCCAACGATATCACTCAACAATAAGCAGACACAGTCTTAGAACCACATGACACACAAGGGGCAGTCTGTAAGCAGAGACCAAGAGGAATGCTCTGCTCTGCATACATGCAGAGAGATCACCTTGATCTGCCCTACAGCAGGAGAGTTCCCTGCAGGATTACAATTCCTGAATCAGAGACCTCTGTTAGTGACTGGACCTCACTATCAGCTAAGGTACTTGACAAAGGTGAGCAGCCATGGGGTGATAGGCGTAGGAACTGAGTTAGGGATTGAGAGAGTGAACCTTGTGTGATGACCATCAGCATTAATAAAGTATAACCATTGTTGTACTGCCTAGGCTTATCTACTTTCCTGCTCATGATGTTTCTCTTTTCCCCACGTGCTCTCCAGCATTTGTTGTCCATTTAGTGGGTCTTTGCCATTCTCATTGCAATTATCACAATTCTTAACAACAGACCAAAATCACAATCTATACAAACAGGAACAATTTATAATATCAACCTCCATAATTCTGATAATAGCCAACATAATAGTTTTAAAAATACAAAATAACAAATGACTCGAAAGAATAGTTATGAGTTTGTGTGTGTCCTAACATTTCCAGTTTTACTGAGAAGTTTACCTATGATGATTCGCCAGGCTGTCCCATGAACATTTCAAGAATCTAGCAACTCATATTTTTAATTGTGAGTCCAGCTTTCCTACTAGAGCAGGTCCTGAATATTCCAACATAGCTGAAGCACAAGAAAAAAACCTTAACACCAACTACATAAGATAGAGGTCTTTAAAGAGAAAATGAATAAATCCCTTAGAGAAAGCCAGGTAAACACAACCAAAGCATTGGAAAAATGAATTCTTGAAATAAAGCCAAGAAAAATGAAACAAAACAGTTGAAGGCATTGAATAAAACCGTTCAAGACCTCAAAATGGAAATAGAAGCAAGAAAGAAAATACCCAACAGAGGGAATTCTGGAAATGAAATGTTTAGGAATGCAAACAGGAACTACAAAGGAAAGTTTCATCAACAGAATGCAAGAGATGGAAGAGAGAATTTCAGGAACTTAAGATAGAAGAAATAGAAACACTGGTCAAAAAAAGTTAAATCTAAAGAAATTCCTGACATAAAATATCCAAGAAATCTAGGATATTACATAAGAACAAATACAAGAACATAAAGAATAAAGAAAAAAGAGGAAAATCAGATCAAAGGCACAGAGAATATTTTCAAAAAAAATATAGAAGAAAATGTCCCTACCCTAAGGAGAAGCCTACAGAATACCAAAAAGAATGGAAAAAAAGTCTCCTTACCACATTACAATCAAAACACTAAACATACAGAAAAAGAAAGAATATAAAGCTTCAAGGGAAAAAACATCAAGTAACACGTAAAAGCAGACCTATTAGAATTACACTAGATTTCTCAATGGAGACTAAAACCAGAAGGACTTGAACAAATGTGCTGCATACCCCAAGAAACCACACATGACAGCTGAGATTATTATACATAGCAGATGGAGAAAGTAAGATATTCCATAATAAATAAACTTTTAAAAATATCTATCTACAAATCCGGCCCTACAGAAGATGCTTCTTAGAAAGAAAACTCAAACACAGAGAGGGTAACTACACCAATGAAAACATAAGAAAGAAATAGTCTCACACCAGCAAAACCAAAAGAAGGGAAACACACTCTGTCTCTGTCTGTCTGTCTGTCTGTCTGTCTGTCTGTCTGTCTGTCTGTCTCTCTCTCTCTCTCTCTCTCTCTCTCTCTCTCTCTCTCTCACACACACACACAATATAACCTGTATCAACAACCGTTGATTATTGTTATCTCTCAATATAAATGGTCTCAGTTGCCCAATAACATGACACATACTAACAGAATGGATGCGAAAATATGGTTGATACTTCTGCCTGCATATAAGAAACACACCTCAACAAAAAAGACAGACATTATGTCAGGGTAAAGGGTTAGGAAATGATAGTCCAAGCAAATGGACCTATGAAGCTTGTTGGTGTATCCATTTTAATATCTATCAAAATGTGCTACCATCATTCCAAGTTCCCTACATATCCTTAAAGGCAGACTAAAATCCACAATTGTATTTTATTCTTTTTGTTTTGTTTTGTTTTGTTTTTTGAGACAGAGTTTCTCTGTGTAGCTTTGCACCTTTCCTGGAACTCACTCTGTAGCCTAGGCGGGCCTTGAACTCATAGAGATCCACATGCGTCTGCCTCCCGAGTGCTGGGATTAAAGGCATGTGCCACCACCGCCCAGCTTATATTCTTAGTTTTGATAGTCTGTTTTCACACTCATGATCCAGGTATATACTTTGCCAATAAATATATTAGTATAAAGGCATATATTTTGATATTACTATCACTGCATTATCACTACGTTTTATAATTTGCTTAAATTTTATCATAAAAATACAAACCACAAACAAAATGTGCCTCTAAAAATAGTAGCAAGAGTCTATAATATAAAAATTAAAAATGCTATTGTTGTATTATATGTGCATGTATTGTAATTGCTCTAAATATATAATGACCAAACATTAAATACACACTATCCAAGAAGAGATCTTAGATTTTATGAGCAGAGTGAGAAGCAAATGTGGTACGCTTAATGTTACTGCACACCAGAAACAAATATTGTTGTTTTTATTTAACACAGAAATGGAACTCCTTCTCTTGAAAATGTTTAAGTATCCACACAATGACCTATAGAAAAGTGTGCTTAGAGAAGGTAATAACAAAATTATGTCATAAGCAATAATTTTAAAACAGCTTGATTCTGAAAACACTGAGGATATTTCTATGTCCACATGATCGCCAAGACACCTGTACATGAGTACATAAATAATAAAACCCAGATACAATCTACATGATTATATACTATGGAACTGAGTAAAAGTTATGCTGGACTGCATTAAGTCCTGGGAAGGCAAGCAAATCTATGTATGCTTAATGCTCTAAGGATAGACAGACAAGACCATCTGAGTCAGATCCTCAGACACACATGCAAATTATCCTGACAAATAAATAAAAGGAATAAATACTAAGGAGTTGCCTCTGACAATAAAGGCAATTGCAACCAAGGCTAAAGACCTAGTTTGATCCACAAGACCCACAAGTCAGAAGAAAACAAACTTCCTATGGTTGTCATCTGGCTTCTATGAAAGCACTGTGGAGTCTGTGTGTATGTGAACAGTAGAACACTGAACACGTGTGTTTACATTAAAGATACAGGTGGTGTGTTTTTATTTCTTTCATTCCTCTAATGATAGGACACTTTCTGGTACCTATAGACATTGCTCCTAACTAACCTCTGTCCCACTAATTTACACTTAAACATTCCTACTAATGCTCTCAACTGAAATAGCTCTCCTGAACCTTATTCCTCTCTAAGACTTCAATCAGCCCACTTAAGTCACAAAATTCAACTTGCCTTTTAGGAACAAAAGTCAGTCATATTAATGAACTCCTAGACATTTTCACTTCTCACTATTCCTAAACATTCATTTTTCTTGTGTGTGTGTGTGTGTGTGTGTGTGTGTGTGTGTGTGTGTGTGTGTATTCATATAAAGGTGCACATGTGTGTATGGGGTACAATATTTATGAGACGACCAGAGGAAAACTTTGGGTGTTACTTCTCAAGTGTCATCCTGAGATTTGCTTCAAGAATAAAGATCAAAGTGTATGATACATAGAGCAGGTTCTACCCACATCCAAAATTTCTCTTTTACACCTTTGAACAAAATTATCCAAGTGGTTAAAATCAAGCTTATAAAAAGACAAAAATACTAGATGCTTTCATAACCACATCTTCCAAAGTGTTAAGAAGATAGTCAAATTATTTGAAAAGAGTAGTGCTAAAACTTGAACTAACTATGAGGGTTTGTTTATTGTGTGTTTGTTTTGTTACTTCATTTGATTTTATTTTCAGAGAGGGTCTCACTACACAGCCCATGCTGGCTCTAAAGTCACAATCCTTTTCCTGTCTGGCTTCTCCTCAACATGGCACAAGAGGAATATTTGGGAGCAGGAACTTCAACTATAGGGTGTTTTCTGGAGTGATGACCAATGAGGGAGGGTCCAGCCCACTGTGGAGCTGCATTATGGGCAGGTGGTACTGCGGTGTATAAGAAAGCAAACAGAATTTTAGATGACTGTTTTCTACTGAGAGGGGGAGAAAAGCGAAGTGGATTTGGATGGGAGGGTAAGATCTGGAAGGAGTTGGGGAAGGGGAAATAAATTGAAAATATATTGTCTGGAAATCTACTTTCAATTAAAAATGGAAAGAAAAGAAAAATGAATAAGGCGGCCTCAGTGCCTTCCACCAGGCTTGAGGAGAGAAGGGAGGTCACGGTGTGAAGGTGTATCAGCTACGGCCGCGCTGGCATCGGGAGCAACCATATCCTACTGCCGGCAAGAAGGGAAGGATCGGATCATATTTGTGACCAAAGAAGACCATTCAACTCCTAGCAGTGCAGAGCTGGTGGCTGATGATCCCAATGATCCCTATGAGGAGCACAGATTGATAGTGCCCAATGGAGATATTAACTGAAATTGCCCATGTCTTGGGGGAATGGCCAGTGGCCTCTGTGGGGAACAGCTCAAGTCTGTCTTTTCCTGTTCCCATTACAGCAAAGAAGAAATCAAGGAATCAGACTGTAGAGACCAGTTCCGGGCCATGCAGGAGTAGACCTCTATCCCTAAGACAAGGAGGAGGAAGAGGAGGCAATGCCAGCGGAGCAGGTGGAGGAAACTGCTGCTCTGAAGGCCTCTGCAGCCAAAGAACAGGGGTCAAGCTCCTGAAGGCCACAGGACTTTGTGTACAATGGCTTTTGGTCACCTCTGTGAAAGCTCTTTCCCTCTATGCACTGTAATGTACAAAATAACTTATTTTAATGATCAGGGGTCTTAGCTACTTGCCATATACACTGAAGAAAGGCAGGGGGTGTGCACCTATGTCTTGCATAAACCTGTCCTTGAGCGTTAAGTTACCGCTGGATGTACTCAGTGTTTGCTCTGTATTTTGCCACTTTGAAACACTGTGCTGAGGCTTCTCAGCAACCAAAAGTTGTTACTCAGGAAAGTTTATCACGAGAGAGCTGATTTATTCTGACTCATTTTATCCCTCTTGGTAGATTTTACACTTCTTTGGGAAATTAAGTAGATGCTAGAACTCCTTCAAGAGTGTCCATTTCTATTGGAAGAGGTTGGTGGTCAGATCCTTGAGCTGGAGTACATGGGGCTGCTGCCTTGATCCTGGCACCCAAGTTTCTGTGTTAGCAGCCCAGACTCCAAGGTGTCTACAGTTGCAGGATGGGATTGGACCCTGTGCCTCCAGTCCCTCCTAAGTGAAAGGAGAGGCTTGGTTTTTGGTTTATTGTTTTGCTGTTCTGAAAGCCCTGGTTTGGAGCCCATGTTCACTCAATCCAGTCTGTTGTGATATTGAGGTGGGGACCTAGCTGCTTCCAGAGCAGAAGCCAACAGAGGAAACATCTGAATAAAGTACTCAGCTAAAAAGAAACAATTTTTGTCTGAAAAAAAAAAGAAAAGAAAAATGAATAAGCCAGGAAGAACACGATAGGAAGCTGCATTCCTCCAGGGTGTCTATTTCAGTACCTGTCTCTAGGCTTCTGCCTTAAGTTCCTGACTGACTTGCCTGTATGATAAACTATGAACTGGATTTGCAAGCCAAATACTCTTTTCCCCCAAGCACTAAGTGAACTCAGTGAGTCTAAAATTAGCCCATGAAGTAGAGAAAAGGAAACAAAAAGAGAAAGGCGTACAGAAGAGGAGGAAATAAGAGGTGGATTTAATCAAGGTACATTATATTCATGCATGACATACTCAATAATAATGGGTGGCTTGTGTAGAGCTAACAAACCTAAACCTAAGTGTCTGTGAGTCAAAAACACTGAATTTCTCAACATGATTTCGGTCAGTTATGAGCCAAGGTAGAAGAAAAGCAACTGTAACATGATATAATACCACTCTAGCACCTATAAAGTAAATGAATTCTTCTTAATCCAGAAAACAGCTTTCCCAGCAAGGAGCTCAACATGTTCTTAGGGGCCTAAAAGAACACAGACTGGAACTGTAGGAAACTTTATTCCTTACTTGATATTTCTCTGGACCCTCCCGGTACATTGTTACTGTTATATAAAAGTAATAATAGCTTCACTTAGCATAAACACACATAATGTCTCCATACTTCCATAGGACTGAAAATGTATCCTGCATTTAAGTAATCTGAACTCAAAAATCCTAATTTCTGCCAGGCAGTAGTGGGCATGCCTTTAATCCCAGCAATTAGGAGATAGAGGCAGGTGGATCTTTGTGAGTTTGGAGCCCATCCTGGTCTACAAAGCAAGTTCCAGGACAGTTAGAACTGTTACACAGAGAAACCTTATCTCAAAAAAAAAAAAAAAAAAAACAACCCTAACTTCTAACTGAAAAATAGAAAACATTGATTCCAATGATTGTCTACTTGTAAGCAAGAGCTACATTTGTTAGATTTCACATATGCTGCAATACACAATGATTAACAGACATATATTAGGGGAGAAAATAATTGAGAGATAAATGAAATTTTACTGGACACACCTGTAGTCCCATCTCTAGGAAAGGGAGCAGGATTACCCCAAGTGAGAGACCAGCATGGCCTACACAGGTGAACTCCAAGGAACCTGCCAAGCAAAACCGGATGGAATATATTGATTAACTCATTAATTAAAACTTTAAAAACAGGGCAAATGTAAGTTAGCTGAAACATTTATTAGGCTTTTTGATAAAAAAGAAAGACAATTCCTTACACACAGTCTTAATACTGTCCACAAGAAAAGCTTGAGTCTTTATTCAAGGATAGAATACATGAAACAAAAAAGGCCTTAAAAACTCAGAAATGGCCGGGCAGCAGTGGCGCACGCCTTTAATCCCAGCACTAGAGAGGCAGAAGCAGGCAGATCTCTGTGAGTTCAAGGCCAGCCTAGTCTCCAAAGCCAGTTCCAGGAAAGGCACAAAACTATACAAAGAAACCCTGCCTCAAAAAACCAAAAAAAAAAAAAAAAAAAAAAAAAAACTCAGAAATGAAGTCATCTAACAGTGCAATTATCCCACAGAGAGAAAACCCACAGCTGAATAAAAAAAAATAAAAAAAAAAGATTTATTTAAGAAAGGGGCTTGATTATTTACTGAAATCATAACAAAGAAGAATATTTTCAAACATCAAAGCATTTCTAAGGAAGGGAGCAGCTCCGTGGTAGGGCAACTGCCTAGCATGTGCCCTCCCTGGGTTTCACTACCAGCATAAAAACTATCGACAATAATGGAGACTCTAAGATATGTAAAGAGATCATAATTGAAAAAGCAAATAAACTTTTTAAAAGGAAAGCTGAGTATAAATGACGATTTAGAACTAATTCATGTACACTCATGCCAAAAAGGACAAAACGCAAACAGAAATCTAAATGAAATCACTTAGTGGGTCTAATATGGTGGATTTTCTGAATGAAAAACAAGACTATTCTCCAAAACTGAATCAAAACCTATACTGTATGAACAAAGGAGCAACATTTTTACATTTTACATGTTATATCATAAGCTGGACAGTGGCTTGTGTGTGCGTAAGAGCATTAAGACAAGGCCATCCTCAGGTGAATATGGAATTCAAGGCCACCCTGGCTTACTAAAGACCTGTCTGCAAAATAAGTAAGGAAAAACCACACAAAAGCCACAAGATTACAATTCACATACAATTTCATTTCGATTGATTTATATCTAGAGGCTAATTTCACAAGATCACAGCCTGATCACAGGGTGGGTACAATGGTTTTCCCTTTAAAAGTACCTATGTGGCTGCAGTAGGATGCGACTCTTGCTCTCAGGACAAGAGTAGCCTGACTGTATAGTCGCATCAATAAACCTCTTGCTGTTTGCATCAACTGGACCGGAGTCCGGGTTCTGGGGGCGCCCACCCGAGAAGGTAGTACCCTGGGTCTGGGGTCTATCACCATGGGGAAACATTGTTTACTGGCTTTCTTTCTGGCTTAGAAGCTGTCTCATACTCAGCTAGCTCTCTTATCCAGCCCGGGCCCACTTGCTTAGGGATATTGCCAACTCAGTAAAAGAGCCTTCCCACATCAATCATAATAAACATAATCTCTTTCAAAGGCAAAAACACAAACATGAAGACAGCAACAAATAAAATACACAGATATGCCAGGAAATGGGAAGATGCAAGCCTCTAAACTCAAAAAGAGAAAATTAAAACTGTTTCTACAAAGAAAGTTCCTAAACCTCAAGGAACTCATAACAAGAAATTTTCTTTTTCTTTCTTTCTTTCTTTCTTTCTTTCTTTCTTTCTTTCTTTCTTTCTTTCTTTCTTTCTTTCTTTCTTTCTTTCTTTCTTTCTTCTTCTTCTTCTTCTTCTTCTTCTTCTTCTTCTTCTTCTTCTTCTTCTTCTTCTTCTTCTTCTTTTTTTTTGGTTTTTTTTGAAACAGGGTTTCTCTGTGTTATTTTGGTCCCTATCTTGGATCTCACTCTGTAGACCAGGCTGGCTGGCCTCAAACTCACAGAGATCTACCTGGCTCTGCCTCCCATGTGCTGGGATTATAGGCGTGTGCCACTGCTGCCCGGCAACAAGAAATTTTCTAAATACAAAATTTTTCAGGAAATAAACAATATATCTAGAATACAATTAATAAAATCAACATTGATGGCACCACAACAAAACAAGACACAAAGACAGACCTACAAATATATATTATGGTTCCTTAAACAAGAATTACAATATTCTAATCAAAATCAAACTCCAAGGAAGCACTGGCCATTCCTCATCCTGAGGAAGCACTCACAGCCCAGAACAGCACATGAAGATAATGGCACCAGCTCCTCTACAAAGCCAAGCCTGCAACCTGGCTCCTGGAAGGGCCCTGCACCACTTCTGACTGAAAGTGTGGCCTGTGGGCGCTAATTGGCTAATGAGGCATGAGTGACAAGAGCACCTCCCTTAGGGTTACAGTGTGCTTAAAGACACAGCACAATGGTTTCTGACCCTGCCTTCGACCCCAGACCTAGACCTTTTCCAGATCAGCAGAGATTTGCAGCATTTCAATAGCACTTGCCCCTGGCTCCAATTGCTGATCCTGCTATGTTCCAGCTTTCCATAAGCACTTCCCATTCTTCCTCCGGGACCTAGTGCAACTAGCTTGCACAGCCATTTACTCAGGGTGGAGTGCAGCAATTCCCTGTCCCACAGGTAGAAGGGTAACCAGAATATTAACAATTTTAAAGAGAGATATAAGAACACAAAAGGAGATGTTTGTTCTGTAGCTTCATGCTGAGGTCAGGTGAACTGAAGGTACATTTTACCTGTTTGTCGCAGGCACTAAGAGAACCAGGAGAGAAATGAGGAACCAGATTAAAAAAAAAAATGAAAAATCTGTCTCCCACCAGAAGGCTGGATGATGGCCCCATTGCTGTTGAAGTTTTCTTCTGGAATTAAGGGCACACTCTTGACAAGTGAATAATAATAAAAAGAGTAGTCTTCATGATAAGTTGAATATGTAGAGAGAAATGGATCTAGAAAGATTATCTTTATGAGCACTATTATATGCTAGCATATCTTCCTCAGTGAGCAGTTAAAAAAAACATCGCTGCATTATGTAAGTTTCACTACAGGAGCAGGACTTGTAAATATCAATCTCTCTGTGTATGTAGAAAGTGGATTTATTAGAATGTCTCATAAGCTGTGGTCCACTAGTTCAACAATGGCTGTCTACCCATGGAAATCTGAAGAATCCAGGAATTGCTCAGTCCATGAGGCTGGATGTCTCAGCTGGTCTTTAGTATACACCAAAATTCCAAGGGAGTAGTCTCTAAGGTTTGTAAAGGAATAAACTTGGTAGCAGACCTAGGGCAAGCAGGCAAGAAGAGAGAGCTTCCTTCCTCAATATCTGTAGGCTGTTACTAAAAGGTGTGATCCAGATTAAAGGTGGGTCTTATTCTCTGTTTGATTGCTTTTTGGTGTTTTTGTGACAGTTTATCTGTGTAGCCCTGAAACTCATTCTGTAGACCAGGCTAGCCTCAAACTCAGAAAAAAAAAAGACTGCCTCTGCCTCTAGCATGCTGGAGTTAAAGGTGTACACCCCACCAAGTTGCTAAAAGTAGATCTCATCACTTCAAATGATCCAGATTAAGAATGGGTCTTTAATTTCAAAACCTTTAAGAAAAATCCCTTACAGGTGTACCCACCTTTGGGGGTTTCAGTTAATTCCAGAGTTAGTCAGTTTGACTACCAAGAACAGCCAAGTTGGAGAACTAAGACAGATTTCTTGCCTGCAGGAGGCAAGAAGACCATGGGAGTTATTTCCAAAGCAAAGCTTTTCCTAAATAAGGGAAGCATGGGGGTTATACTTAGGGAGTGTGGACACGTTTAAGTAGAGTTCTATTTATTCTAAGCATGCTCAGTTAGCAAATCCACTTCTGAACATGATCGCATTGTAAATGCAGGTACATTCTTATCTCAAAGTCCTGCAGGAACATATATAAATTATAAAAATAATGGAAAGAAATGTCTCTGGCATTTTGTACCACAAGGTCTTGGCTGAAAATCAAGTAAGTGGCATTGTGCAAGCAGATTGCTTTAGAGCCTGAGTTACTATCAACCTTGATATTTGTTCTAACAGATAGCTGTACCAATGCCACAATTCTCACAGATACAAAAGACAGAGGACACAAATATAGAAAGCATTAAGGAATAGTCACCCAATAGCACAGTATCCTCTGCCCTTATGTGAATGTTTATGATGAGCTCTATTATCCTCAGAACAAAGCTGACTTTGTATCTGACCAGTCTGGCTATGAGGAAGGCCACAGCTGCTTCTAAGCCAGACTTGGAAAAAATAATACTTAACTTTATATGGAAAAACAAAAAACCTAGGATAATGAAAAGAATCCTGTATAATAAAGCAACCTCTGGAGGCATCACAATCCCTGACCTGAAGCTCTACTATAGAGCTATAGTAATAAAAACAGCTTGGTACTGGCATAAAAACTGACACATGGACCAATGGAATCGAATTGAAGATTCTAACATTAATCCACACACCTATGAACACATAATTTTTGACAAAGAAGCCAAAACAGTACCATGGAAAAAAGAAAGCATCTTCAGCAAATGCTGCTGGCATAACTGGATGTCAACTTGCAGCAAGATTGCAAATAGATCCATATCTGTTGCCATGAACAAAACTCAAGTCCAAGTGGATCAAAGACCTCAACATAAATCCAGCTACACTGAATTTGATAGAACAGAAAGTAAGAAGTAGTCTTGAATGCATTGGCACAGGAGACCACTTCCTAAATATAACACCAGTAGCACAGACACTGAGAGCAACAATTAATAAATGGGACCTCCTAAAACTGAGAAGCTTTTGTAGGGCAAAGGACATGGTCAATAAGACAAAACGACAGCCTACAGAATGGGAAAAGATCTTCAACAACCCCACATCTGACAGTGGGCTGATCTCCAAAATATAAAAAGAACTAAAAAAGCTAGCCTTCAAAATACTGAACAATCCAATTAAAAAATGGGCTACAGAGCTTAACAGAAAATTATCAACAGAAGAATCTCAAACAGTTGAAAGACATTTAAGGAACTGCTCAACATCCTTAGTCATCAGGGAAATGCAAATCAAAACAACTCTAAGATTCCATCTTACACCTGTCAGAATGGCTAACATCAAAAACACTGAAGACAGCTTAGGCTGGAAAGGATGTGGAGCAAGGGGAACACTCCTCCACTATTGGTGGGAATGCAAACTTGTACAGTCACTCTGGAAATCAGTATGGTGGTTTCTCAGAAAATTAAGAATAAGTATTCCTCAAGACCCAGCTATACCACTCTTGGGCATATACCCAAGGAATGCTCAATCTTACCACAAGGACACATACTCAACTATGTTCGTATCAGCATTATTCATAATAGCAAGAGCCTAGAAACAACCTAGATGCCCCTCAACTGAAGAATGGATAAAGAAAATGTGGCACATTTACACAATGGAGTACTACTCAGCAGTAAAAAACAATGATATGAAATTTGCAGGCAAATGGATGGAACTAGAAAATATCATCCTGAGTGAGGTAACTCAGACTCAGAGGGACAAACATGATATGTACTCACTCATAAGTGGATACTAGATGTGAGGAAAGGGATGGCCTGCAACCCACAGCTCCAGAGAAGGCTAGTTAACAGGGAAAGACCCTAGGAGGGACACATGAATGGCCCAGCAAAGGAGAAGTGGATAAGATCTATGTGAGTGGACTGGCAGTGGGGGGGGAGTGAGGAACAGGGGATGAGAACATAGGGAAATGGGAGGGTTGAGCTGGAACAGGGACAGAGTGGGAGGGCAGGGAGGGAGATACCACGATAGATGAGGTATGGGAACATCAACTGCAAATAAGAAGAGGCAGGGTGCTGGGGAGACTCAGGAATCCACAAGGATGACCCCACCTGGGAGTGCTGGCAGTGGTCTAGAGGGTACCGGGACTGGTCTACTCTGGTGACTGGTCTAGTGAATACCCTAACTACCATCATAGAGCCTTTGTCCAGTGCTGATGGAGGCAGATGCAGAGATCCATGGCCAGGCACCAGACTGAGCTCTGGGAATCCAATCAATGAGAGAGAGAAGGGATTCTGCAGGTGAGGGACATCGAGATCATGATGAGAAGACATGCTGAGATGACCAGCCACACTGGTGGAAGCCCATGGATTGTAGACTAGTGGCTGTGGAGCCCCATGGGACTGGACTAGGCTCTCTGGATATGGAAGACGGTTGTTTGGCTAGAACTGTTTGGGGGGCACCCAGGCAGGGGGATGGGTATCCATCCCTGGTACATGGGCAGATTTGGGAATCCAGTGCCTGTGGTGTGACACCTTGTGCAGCAATGGTACATGGGGAGGGTCTTGGACCTGCCTAGGCTCAGTGTGCAGGGCTCTGCTGACTCCCCATGGGAGACCTTCATTTGGGGGATGTGGGGATGTAGGGTGGCTTGGGAGGGAGTGCTGGGGGTGGGAGGAGAGATGAGGTGGAATCTGTGGGTGGTATGTAGAGTGAGTAGAAAATTTCTTAATAGAGAAAAATGAAAAAAAAAAGAAGCAACCAAGTCAGGCAGTGGTGTCACATGCCTTTAATCCCAGCACTTGGGAGGCAGAAGCAGGTGGATCTCTGTGAGTTTGAGGCCAGCCTGGTCTACAGAGCAAGATCCAGGACAGGCACCAAAACTACACAGAGAAATCCTGTCTCAAAAAATAAAAAAAAAAGAAGCAACCAAAGGGAATTTAAAATCCTGAGCTTGTAGCTATGATATTATAGTGTTTAGGACTCTGCTATTAAAAATTTATAGGTTAGTGTTAAATTATTGGCATCATATAGTTTGAGAAAAAAAGTAATCTAGAACATGATTTATTTTTTCTATTATTACCAATTAGGTTTCCTATCTTCATCTGAGAGAAACCTTAAGGCACCTGTTTCCTTTAATTATCTCAGCATCATTTCAACATCCAAGAGACACAGGTGATTGATTGCTGAGGGCAGTCAACAATAATAAACTGTTAGATTGCAGTCTGTTTTTCAGAATCCAATCCCTTTTAAGTCTAGGTGTGTGAATACCTCTAGAGTGTTACTGTTACTCACCACCTGGGTATGTTTGATAGTACTTATGCCTCCACCTCTATGGCTGAAGGTGGTCCTTTAACAGTCAGCTGAGTAGTTAATTAGAAATTTGGATATATTATTAGAGACACAGAGGGAAACTGATAAAGTTGACTGTGATCAGTAGAAACAAGAGAACATATGGGATAATCAGGAAGAAAAATATATGGGGTTCCCAATCCAGTGGGGGTGGTTACACTTGTGGGATGAAAATGAAGCCTCATTTTTCCAGAGGCTGGTAGTCAATGATGGGTAGGTCATATACTGTTTTATAGTCACTTGATTCATTTCCTTGAATTATGGGAACTACTGCCCTTTTGGTTTACTATAGTGAGGCACATATCTAATATTGATATTCTAGGTAATTATATTTTTGGCTTATAATACACTCATTTGCACATTAAACATGTTAGTTCCTTTCATTTCAACTGTAACTACTCTAGAAATCTTTTATCATCATTCCATTATTATTATTATTATTATTATTATTATTATTATTTATCTTATAAGAATTCTCATTTGTGTAAAAAAACTTGTTAATATCAAGTTTGTTATATTCATAGTCTAATTTATTTTCACTTAAAATTTTATGGATTAGTGAGAAGGATGCAGCTGTGACCCAGGGTGTGAACGAGGTGAGGGATACATACAAAGCTGGGGTCCTGGTGTGTGGACACTCTGCAGTACTGCAGACATGGGCTTGCAGATGCATTGTCCTCAAAATGAAATATGCTGGGTTTTTTTTAATTAGAATTACCCTCAATCTTATTTTTCCCCTAGATACAAAAGGTAGTCCTTCTTCCTTAGAGCAAATATTATTTTTATTTTTATAAGCACTTTTCAAATTTTCACTTTTACATATTTTTTAATGACTTCCTCAAGATGCATGTACTTTATTTAATTCATTGTGTTCATGCTTTATTTCCTTCACTCTCTTGGTAGCAGGCTGCTTTGGATTTAGGGTCTTGCTGTTATATTTCTTCCTTAGTTTTTTTTTTCTGTAGATATTTTCTGAATATGAGAAGTTGGAATGTTTTCAAAATGACTCTACCCTTACATATTACAGTATATGTAAGAAGAAAAAGGAGCAACTATTTAATAATTAGCTAAATATCTTCATAAATGCCCTGCTACCTATACCATCACCAGTTTAATAAGAAGTGAAACCAATTTACTTTCATTTAGAGTAGGAGAAAAACATGAACCCATTTACTTAGTATTGATAGCAGTGTTGACTACAATAAATACATCTTACTTGTTAAATCTTCAAACAAATGATTACTTGTCTTTTAGCACCACAAAGGATGACTTGTGTAAAAGATATTACCTTGCATTACCTAAAAGTGTTGAGCCCCAACAGTACATTTAAGGCTTTTTTCCATTTATCAATAAATATCTAGTAGTCAAGCCTAAGTTACTGAAAACCTAAACACCATTAAAAAGCAAAAAAAAAAAAAAACCTGCTAAATTTGACTTTATATTATATACTTTGTAGTTTATAGTTATATGATATAATGTGTAGTTTACATTAACAAATCATAAATTATAAAAAATTAAAAATGAATTTGCGTCTTCTAAGAGGAAAAATAGGCAGTAATAAATATTTGGGGAAATGATTGTGTGTGGGGGGAAAGCCACAGAAAACCACTACATAAAAAGCTTTTAGAAGCCGGGCGGTGGTGGCGCACGCCTTTAATCCCAGCACTTGGGAGGCAGAGGCAGGGGGATCTCTGTGAGTTCAAGGCCAGCCTGGTCTCCAAAGCGAGTTCCAGGAAAGGCACAAAGCTATACAGAGAAACCCTGTCTCAAAAAACCAAAAAAAAAAGAAAAAAAAAGAAAAAAAGAAAAAAAAAAGCTTTTAGAAAAGCAGATAACCATGGAGGCATTGATAGAATAGAAAAAAAATCAAATTGAAGAATAGCTCAGGTTATGACAAAATCACCCTTAAAAGTTTAAAGAGGGAAGAGAGACAAATAGAACCATCTTACTAAAGGGACACCAGCTGGCAGGCACAACAAAGTCAAAATTGTATTTATTTATACACTGTGAGAATATCGTGCATACATGTAGTCTATCCACATTGAGTCATGTTCTAACATGCTGTAATGTCCACATGAGATAATGAACAAGGTATCTGATGATCACTACTAGTTTTCCTCAGTACAATAAAATAAGAAAAATGATATGGTATGTGTCTTTAAATCATTAAGTGAATCTGTTCTCTGCGGAAAGAGACATATCTTGAAAACAGAACTTTGTGATTGATTGGGGTTTGGAAGCAGGACTGGAGTCCAGGTCTTCTCTACTCCAGTGTTTCAATACAATTTACCAGCTGCTATTTACTAGAATGGAGATAAGAGCAGACAGCTGCTGTGGGATATCATTCTGTATGCTGTGACTATGTTTTGCTCAATTTGGTTGATAAATAAAATGCTGATTGGCCAGTAGCCAGGCAGGAAGTATAGGCAGAGGAAGAGCTGAGTCAGAAGTCTCCAACAGACACAGAGGAAGCAAGATGACAAGGCAGAACTGAGAAAAGGTACCAAGTCACATGGCTAAACATAAATAAGAATTATGGGTTAAATTAAGTGTAAGAGCTAGTCAGTAAAAAGCCTGAGCTAATTGCCAAGCAGTTATAATTAATATAAGCCTCTCTGTGCTTACTTAGAAGATGCAAGTGGGAGAGATTTATACCCGACCACTGGCCGGCCATGACACAGGAAAACTTCTAACTACAGACAGCTCTGTCAATAGTCAGCCAAAACACAGGGAATGGTGAAGGATGTTTTCAGTTTGTAATATGAAATTTAGGTACACAGAAGCCTCGGAACACAGAACTGCACGGACAACTAAGAAGAACATGACGTATTTTAAAGCATGTGAATTCAAGAAGATAAATATTCATAAATATGATTAGGTTAAAAATACAAGCTTACACAGACTTGTGAAATATTTAAGGAGAATATCAGAGGCAGAAAAGCCCGAGGATTAAATTGCTTGGTGATATAGGGCTTTCCATTAGAATCACATGCTGTTGTTAAAGTTACATGATTCCTATCTTTGAATTGCTGAGACCACGGCCCTTTCATGTACTAGACTTAAGTACATGTCTAAGACTGGATTTCCTGGTCATTATATTTGGTTATTTGCATAGAAAATATATTAGTTCCTTTCTGTCAACTGCAAATCCTGCAGCGCTCTTTATCATTATTTTTCTGTATTATTATTATTATTATTCAAGAAGTTTCTTTATCTATCTTAAAAGCATATTTGTTATAGTCTAACTTTTTTTTTCATTTAAGCATGAGATGGTAAGTGGGAAGGGTCCTGGGTCTTGGGAAGTGTGGGACATGTGTAAGGTTGAAGTCCTATTGTCTAGATGTTCTATGCAACATGACTGACAAGGGCTCACAAATGCATCTCCCCTGCCCCCAAACAAAATACATTGCTTTCAAGGAATTACCCTTGGCTGTTTTCTTTCCTTAGGGATATGAAGTAATTCCTTCTTCAAACAAATATCACTTATACATTTCAAATATTTTATGAAATGCTTCTTTCAAATCTTCCTTCATGAGTTCCTTTAGAGGCATATATAATGGGAATCACTCTGACTGTTCATGATTTCCTCATCAGTTTTCACCAAGGGCTTTCCTGAATGTGGAGTGGCACTGTCATGGTCACCTTCATATTTTTTTAATTTTTTTTCTTGTTCCAGGGCTGTTTTCTTCAGGAGGGAAGGTAGAAGGTTAATTTGGATGATTTCCCAACAGAAGTTCTTCATCTTTAGGTGCTTGTTTTCAAAATTATTTTATCTTTACAAGTCACAAGGTATTCACCAAAGAAAGAAATAAGTTCTCAATATTCAACAGTTAAATGTCTTCATATGAGATTTAACATGAAAAAACAATTTCTAAATATTTGACTTTGCCTACTTGTTTTCTCAGAGAACTTGAAATATTGCTCCCTAGAAGCATCTGTTAAACAATGATTTTCTTCCTAAAATTAATGATTATTATATCTCAAATTGATGACTATCTTAACTACACATACAAATGGAAGAAAATGTTTTTCTACAGTGATCATGTAGTATTTTTACTTTATTATAATAAATTTAGGTTAACTTTTTTTAAATTTTAGCATGTTTATATGTTTTTTCTCATGAAAAACTCCTCAAGGGGTAAAATCATACATTATTTTTAATAGTATATATTACATTGAGTTGAGATCACAGACAGTAGAACAGAGCTATTTACTGTGTCAAACAGCTACAGACGTACAATAATATGAATTCAGCTGCTTCTAATAGAGAAGAGGCAGTTGATAATAAAGCTTTGGGAACAATAATTGATAAATAAAGCCATATACACCTATTACACAGGGAGGCATAGCTAAATTAACCAACAGTAGAAACCGAAACTGTCAGAAAGCAAATGTGTTCTGCAAAAATAGCTCAATGTCAGTGTAAAGCATTTTTAAAAGGGTAGGGAGGAGAGACAAATAAAGCTCTCTGTCCAAAGTACAGCAAGCAGCAGGTATGAAAAACAGAATTTTATTTCAAACTACATGCTGTATCTGAGTTGTACATGTTAATGGGCTATCCATGCTACCTCAAGTTCTAATGCAGTCTACCCTCGTCTTGTGACAGTAAAATAAGTAAATAGAGTGAAACACCAACTTCAAAGGTTCCATTCTGGAATTGAGATTCTCTCTCTAAGCATTGGGCTTGATCCAGGAACCTGTTCTGTGTTAACTAAGAAAAGTTAAAATCAGAGTTGTCAGTTGATAATTTGAGGAATGACTGGAGCCCAGAACTTTGCCAACTTCAGTGTTTCTGTGCTATGACAGCAAACAAGTTTCAGAGAATGATAAGTATGTTGCCTGAAATTAAGACACCCAGAAAGCTTAATACGCAGGACTCTATCCATTCATTAGGAGGAAGAGATGGCTGCACTTGGAAAAAGAAAATGATTTAAGAAGTAAACATTTATAAAGTATGCTAAACCTGTAATTAAGAATGCAAATATATACAGAAGTCTGAAACATATAATATGAAACAAGAGAGAAGAAATAGCTAAGAATTCTCTATTGAAACTCCACAGTCTGTCTCTATCTGTTGAAATACAGTGTAATTTTATTTTAGTCATTTGATGTAGGACTTATAACTACATAAAATTTCAAATATGAAACATTTGAAAATATGCAAAATATGTCTTTTCTTAGACTTCAGCATTTATTAATTAATTTTGAATTCTGCTTTTGTTTATACACTTACCATTTGCATAGCTAAACAGGTCTTTTTTTTTTTTTTTTTTTTTTTTTTTGGTTTTTCGAGGCAGGGTTTCTCTGTGTAGTTTTGGTGCCTGTCCTGGATCTCGCTCTGTTGAACAGGCTGGCCTGGAACTCAGAGATCCACCTGGCTCTGCCTCCCAAGTGGTGGGTGGGATTAAAGGTGTGTGCCACCACCACCCTGCCTATAACAGTTGACTGTCAACTCTAACTACTCTATGGTTTTTTATTATTCTTTATTTTATGTACTATTAAAGAATTGGCTCATTTGTTTTGACAGCATGTTCACTTCCTGATCTACTGTTTCCATAGTTCATTCACACTGGAACCTCAGAGGATAATTGGCCACTAGATTCTTGGGAAGGGGAGCATGAGGGGCCAGGACATGATCAATGTTGGGCCCCTGATAGGGAACTATCTGCATCACTGAAGACTCAGGCACACAGATGCATCTTTCCCCTGTCAATCAAACACAGTTATATCCAGTGAAAGACCTACCTGTACATCTACAGTTCCTTTAGAGTTATCAGGTAATGGTTATTTTGACAAATGATAATTTTGGAATTTTTAATGTGCTCATGAATCATCTATTTTAAGTACCTTCTGAAGACATCCTTCAGCTGTAGGTACTACAGATTCCAGGGCTCCTGCTGTGTCTCTTTACAGCTTTTTCATCCAAGCCACCTGCTCCATACATATTTGCCTTAATTTTTGTGTAGTTCCTATTTTCCTTTACATCCTTTCTGGGGAGTTTCCTTATCTTTGCATGCTCTGCAGCCAACTGCTCCTTCAGTATTTCCTTTTCTTTTTCAATATATCATTCCTGAGGAGTTCCTTCAGTCATGTGTGGTGACAATCAGCTTACTCCTTCATGTCCTCCTTCCTCTTGACCAAAGGATGTCTTCCATGCACATATGCATCTCTTCTATCATGTTTCTTCTTTTCTTCAGTCATTTTCTACTGATGAGAGAAAGTAGATTAGTTTGTTTGTCTTTATTCTCAAATTGAATGTTGATGTTGTTTGGGGATACTTCTTTCCAAAGTAACTTTGTCCTTGTAGGTTGTAGTCAACAGATGGAGAAAGCAGAAAGCACATTTTAACAGTTCAGTTTCTTCATAAGTTTGGCTATTCACAGATCACTAGGCTATCATTAGCAATTGAAAATGATTTACCTTCACCTGGAGTAGGAGAAAAACCATGACCCAACAAACTCACCCAAGTTCGACTGTAATAAACATATCTTATGATATGTTAAATTTGCAAAAATAATAAGTTGCATGATTTTTAATATTACAAAGCTATTCTTGAACACAAAGATTTTTATCTCTCCCTACCTAAAAAAATTTGAACCCAGACTCTACATGTACATATATGTCTGGAACTGGTAAACTTTAAATTATGTAAATGATTAATAATCTATATTAGTAAACCTATTCAAAACACAAAACAAATTCTTAAATTTACTTTAAGTGACATATGTATATAAAATTCAGTTTAGAAAATATTCTAATTTTAGTGAGGAAAGTTCATGAACACTTTCATTTGATAGCAATAGCCCATAACATTTGAGAGTCTACTATACATCACTGTCCAACATCACTGAAGTAACTGCTTCCTGGCAATGGGCTTTGTATTTGTTTGCCTGTGGTGTCTAGTAGGATCATCATTCCTCTGTTATAGATAACTCCATTTTATCTCTTTTAATATATGCACATGTGTATGTATAAAAGGTGTGTTTGTGTGTTGTGTACTTTAGCTGCTCTTTCTGCAGTGATACCTGGCTAAGTATATCTGTGTTGATTTTATCTCTCAGTACAGGCACTAAAGACCATTAGAAATTGAGGTATAACTCATTTTTTTTTTTGTTTTTTTGAGACAGGTTTCTCTGTGTAGCTTTGCACCTTTCCTGGAACTCACTTGGTAGTCCAGGCTGGCCTCAAACTCACAGAGATCCGCCTGGCTCTGCCTCCCAAGTGCTGGGATTAAAGGCGTGCGCCACCACCGCCCAGCGAGGTAGAACTCATTCTATAAACTTGGTCTGAATGTGACTGGCAATGATATTACAGTTTTCAGTCTCAGGGAATGACTTTTTTTTTTTTACCTTTTGGAGCTTTATTAGAAGGAGAGAGAGAGAGACAGAGACAGAGACAGAGAGACAGACAGAGACAGAGAGAGACAGAGACAGAGAGAGGTGCAAAGAGGGGCAATGAATTTTTTTGACTCATCCTAACAATGGTTATTACAGACACATTGTGCATAATGCCAATCACTTAATCAGGAAGCTTAAACTTATACATGTATCATTAGGCGACATTATACAAGTAAGAGTGTGCAAATTTTTCAAAATGAAATTTATCTCAATTGTAAAAATAATCTAAAGAAAGTTTTCACAGAAAAGGACTAGATTCTAAGAGTCTATGTTTATTTTAACTTGTTTATGTTCATGCATGCCTCACTGTCTGTATGTGTACCATGTGTGTGCTGGAGCTCTTGAAGATCTGTATTAGATTCCTTGGAATTGGAGTTACACATGGTTCTTTGTTACTATGTATGTGCTGGGGACTAATCCCAGATCATTTTAGAAGAACAGTAATAGCTTTAAATACTGAATAAGCAGTCCAGCCCTTTTATAAAAAATAAGTTTTATAGTTTACATATAAATATTTTATGCTTTTTAATATATTTCTAGATAAATTTTAGGCAAAATGTTAGAAATAAAGACAATGGTTTATGAAGGAAAATTCATATATGATTGATATGGGTTGATTACAGAATGATAAATCTGCCAGGTCATATACACTTTTAAGGCATAAGAATGAAGAGTGGGCTATAATATGTTTGATAGTAATGCATAACCTGAAACCCACCCACCCTCTGATACTGCAGCTGCTCCCTCAGACAGTGCCCACCAGCACTGATTGGACTAAGAGGTGAGTCTTTGTTCTCATAGCCAAACACCCTAGCCTCCAGGCTTTTGGCCAGGGGCACAAACCTGTGCCCCCACACCACCACCCATTGCAGTCCCAGTTTCAGGCCAGCAAGCACCTATCCTGCAGGCAGGTCGGACTATCACCATCCCCCACCAAACCCTGTGACCTACAAGCCCCACCCTCCCAATCCCACCAACCCTGCAGCTGATCAGACTGCAGCTGATCCCTGAGACAGAGCCAGACAGAGCCCATTGAACTAAGAGGTGCTAACTGAGACACAGAGTCCAATAGCACTGATTGGACCAAGAGCCCCGATTAGACCAAGAGTTCCCATTGGACCAAGAGTATTGATCAGACCAAGAGAGGCTCCCTCAGACACAGACACCCCTTGCACCCAGTGGAGGAAGAGATGGGTAGATGCCAGTACAAAAATACAGTCAACAACATAAAAACCAATTGGCACAATCAGAACATAGTGGTTCTACATTACCAAAAACTGAACATCCCAACACAGAAGAAGCAGAAGAAATTGACCTTAAAAATGACTTTAAGAAGATGATAGAGGCCTTTGAAGAGGAAATGAAAAATTCCCTTAAAGAAATTGAGGAAAAGACAAAAAATTGTAAGAAATCAATAAATCCCTTAAAGAAAGACAAGATAGATAGGTGAAGGAAACAGTTCAAGATTTGAAAACTGAAATAGAGCCAATAATGAAGACACAAACTGAGGGAATGCTAGAAATGGAAAATCAGCAAATGAACAGAAACTACAAATGCAAGTATAACCAACAGAATGCAAGAGATGGAAGAATCTCTAGCATTGAAGATACCATAGAGGAAATAGATTAATCAGGCAAAGAAAACACTAAAGCCAACAAAGTTATACTACAAAATGTCTAAGAAATTTGGGACACCATGAAAAGACCAAACCTAAGAATAACAGGTATAGAAGAAGGAGAAGAATACCAACTCAAAGGCACAGAAAATATATTCAACAAAATCATAGAAAACTTTCTCAATCTAAAGATGGAAATGCCTATAAAGATACAAGAGGCTTATAGAACAACAAACAGACTAGATAAAAAAAAATCCCCTTACCACATAATAATCAAAACACTAAACATACAGAATAAAGAAAAAATATTAAGAGCTACAAAGGAAAAAGGCCAAGTAACATATAAAGGCAGACCCATCAGAATAACATCTGACTTCTCAATAAAGACTCTGAAAACCAGAAGGTCCCGGACAGACATAATGCAGACATTAAGAGATCATGGATGCCAATGCAGACTATTATACCCTGCAAAACTCTCAATTACCATAGATGGAGTAAACATTCGTGATAAAACCACACTTAAACAATACCTGTCCACAAATTCAGACCTACAGAAAGCACTAGAAGGAAAAATCCAACCTAAAGAAGTTAGGTTGAAACACACATGAAAACAGAGACCATAGACAATCCCGCATCAACACATACCAAAGAAGGGAAACACACAACACTATCACCAAAAAATAACAGGAATTAACAATCACTGGTCATTAATATTGAATAATATCAATGGTCTCAATTTGCCTATAAAAAGACACAAGATAACAGAGTGGATATGCAAATATTATCCATCCTCCTGCTGCATACAAGAAATACACTTCAACTTCAAAGACAAACACTACCTCAGAGTAAAAGGCTGGGAAAAGAGTTTCCAATCAAATGGACTTAAGAAGCAAGCTGGTGTAGCTATCCTAATATCCAATAGAATAGACTTCAAACTAAAATCAATTGGAAGAAATTGGGAAGGATATTACATATTCATCATAGGAAAAATCCAATAAGGTGAAGTCTCAATGCTAAACATTTATGCCCCAGATACCAGGACACCCACATTTGTAAAGGAAACATTACGAAAGCTTAAATTGTACATCAAATCCCACAGACTAGTAGTGGGAGACTTCAATATCCCACTCTCAACAATGGACAGGTCTGCCAGACAGAAACTTAACAGATCAATAAGGGAACTAACAGATATTATGACTCAGATGAACTTAATAGATATCTACAGAACACCCTAACACAAAAGAATATACCGTCTTCTCAGCACCCCATGGAACCTTCTCTAAAATCAACCACATGCTTGGTCAAAAAGCAAATCTCAACAGATACAAAAAAATTGTAATGACCTCCTGTACTTTAATCAGACCACCATGGCTTAAAGTTAGTTTTCAACAACAAAAATTACAGAAAGCCTACAATCTCATGGAAACTAAATAATGCTCAACTGAATCATCAATGGTTCAAGAAAGAAATAAAAAAATTAAAGATTTCCTAGAATTCAATGAAAATGAATATACAACATACCCAGACTTATGGAACTCTATGAAAGCAGTGCTAAGAGGAAAAATCATGGCACTAAGTGCCTACATACAGAGGATAGAGAAATCTCACACTGGCAATTCAACAGCACACCTGAAAGCTCTGGAACAAAAAGAAGCAGACTCACCCAGAAGGAATAGATGCCAGGAAATAATCAAGTTGTGGGCTGAAATCAATGAAATTGAAACAAAGAGAACAATACAGAGAATCAATGAAACAAAGAGTTGGTTCCTTGAAAAATCAACAAGATAGACAAGCCCTTATCCAAGTTAGCCAAAAGGCAGAGAGAGAGAGAGAGAGAGAGAGAGAGAGAGAGAGAGAGAGAGAGAGAGAACCAAATTAAAAAAAAATCAGAAGTGGAAAGGGAGACATAAGAACAGACAATGAGGAAATCCAGAGAATCATCAGGTCATACTTCAAAAACTGTACTCCACAAAATTAGAAAATCTGAAAGAAATGTATAATTTTCTGGATAGGTACCACGTATCAAAGTTAAACCAAGACCAGATAAACTATTTAAATAGACCAATAACCCCTCAGGAAATAGAAACAGTCATTAAAAATCTCCCAACCAAAAAAGCCCAGGACCAGATGGTTTCAGCACAGGATTCTACCAGATTTTCAAAGAAAGCTAATACTAATACTCTTCAAGTTGTTCCACACAATAGAAACAGAATGAACATTACCAACCACTTTTTATGAGGCTACAGTTACCCTGATACCCAAACCACACAAAGATGCAACAAAGTAAAAGAATTACAGACCAATCTCTCTCATGAACATTGATGCAAAAATACTCAATAAAATATTGGCTAACCAAATTCAGGAACACATCAAAAAAGTTATCCACCATGACGAAGTAGGATTCATCCCAGGGATGCAAGGATGGCTCAACATACAAAAATCTGTCAATATGCCAGGCGGTGTTGGTGCACGCCTTTAATCCCAGCACTTGGGAGGCAGAGCCAGGCAGATCTCTGTGAGTTTGAGGCCAGCCTGGGCTACCAAGTGAGTCCCAGGAAAGGCGCAAAGCTACACAGAGAAACCCTGTCTTAAAAAAAAAAATCTGTCAATGTAATACACCATATCAACAAACTGAAAGAAAAAAAAAATCCCATGATCATCTCATTAGATGCTGAAAAAAACCATTGACAAAATCCAATAGCCCTTCATGATAAAATTCCAAGCCTGATCAGGAAAACAAGGAACATACATAAACATAAAAAAGGTAATTTATAGCAAGCCGACAGCCAACATCAAATTAAATGGAGAGAAACACAAAGTGATTCCACTAAAATCAGTAACAAGACAAGGCTGTCCACTCTACCGATATTTACTCAATTAAGTATTTGAAGTTCTAGCTAGAGCAATAAGACAACAAAAGGAGATCAAGGGGAAAGAAATTGGAAAGGAAGAAGTCAAACTTTCACTATTTGCAGATGATATGATAGTATACACAAGTGACCCCAAAAATTGTACCATCAGAGAAACATCACGCTTTACAATAGCCACAAATAACATAAAATACCTTGGGGTAATTCTAACTAAGCAAGTGAAAGACCTGTATGATAAGAACTTTAAGTCTCCAAAGAAAGAATCAAAGAAGATATCAGAAAATGGAAAGATCTCCCATGATTATAGACAGGTAGGATTAACATAGCAAAAACGGCAATCTTACCAAAAGCAATCTACAGATTCAATGCAATCTCCATCAAAATCCCAATACAATTCTTCACAGACCTGAAAGAACAATACTTAACTTCATATGGAAAAACAAAAAACACAGCATAGCTAAAACAATCCTGTATAATAAAGTCACCTCTAGAGGCATCACCATCCCTAACTAACCTCAAGCTCTACTACAGAGTTATAGTAATAAAAAAAAGCTTGGTACTGGCAAAAAACTGACATGTGGCCCGACAACTTCCCTTCTGGACCAGAGGTGAGTGCCTGGGTCCAGCCCGGACCCCATCCCTGGCCACTAACCACTCCTGAGAGGCCTGCCCAACTTGGCACCAGGTTCTGGCCACCGGGCAGCTCCCCTTCTAGCCCCACCGGGAGGAATCCCCATTTCCAAGCCCCCGGCAGCCCCTGCAGTCTCCGCGCCCTGCCCCCACGCCCATCTGCCCAAGACCCCACCCACTTCCTGAGACTTAGAGACCGGCCCCCAGCTCCCAGCCTGCCCCCGAAGACTTCCCTCCTGGACCAGAGGTGAGTACCCTGGTCCAACCCGGACCGCATCCCTGGCCACCAGCCACCCCGGGAGGACCTCCCCAGCTTGGCGCCGGATTCTGGCCACCGGGCAGCTCCCCTTCTAGCCCCACCGGGAGGGATCCCCATTTCCAAGCCCCTGGCAGCCCCTGCAGTCTCCGCGCCCTGCCCCCACGCCCATCTGCCCAAGACCCCACCCACTTCCTGAGACTTAGAGACCGGCCCCCAGCTCCCAGCCTGTCCCCGACTGCCATTCTGGACCAGAGCTTGCCCCTGACTTCCCTTCTGGACCAAAGAGTTGGACAAGAGAACTCCCTTTTGGACAAGAGAGAGAGTCCTCCTGAGTCTGTCAGATCTTTGTGAAACAAGTCCACTGATAAGACCAAGAAGGAATCACAAGGAGATGGGCAGACGTCAAAGCAGAAGTACATACAGCAAAATGAAGAGCAATACAGCATCACCAGAACCTAGCTCGCCTCCAACATCTAGACCTGAACACCAAAAATTGGAAGAAGCAGAAGAAAGTAGCCTTATGAGTAACTTCATGAAGAAGGTAGAGGCTTGTGTAGAGGAAAAGACAAGAAAATTGGAAGAACGCTGTAAACAACTAGAGGAAAGGGCAAACAAATTAGAAGAAAACAATAAAGCCCTCCAAGAAAACAATAAAGTCCTGGAAGAAAACATTAAAATCCTGGAAGAAAACAATAAAGCACTGAAAGAAAATCATGAAAAAGCAATGAAACAAACAAAGGAAACAGTCCAAGATCTGAAAAGGGAAATTGAAAAAATGAAAAAGACACAAACAGAGGGAATGCTGGAAATAGAAAACCTGAGTAAAAGATCAGGAACTTCGGATGCAAGTATAACCAACAGAATGCAAGAGATGGAAGAGAGGATTTCTGGCATTGAAGATACAGTAGAAGAAATAGTTCCATCAGTCGAAGGAAACACTAAAGCCAACAAAGTCATGAACCAAAATGTCCAAGAAATCTGGGACACCATAAAAAGACCAAACTTACGAATTATAGGGATAGAAGAAGGTGAAGAATACCAACTCAAAGGCACAGAAAATATATTCAACAAAATTATAGAAGAAAACTTTCCCAACTTAAAGAAGGAAATGCCTATGAAGATACAAGAAGCCTATAGAACACCAAACAGACTAGACCCCCAAAAAAAGTCCCCTCGACACATAATAATTAAACAACTAAATGTACAGAATAAAGAAAGAATATTAAGAGCAGCCAAGGAAAAAGGCCAAGTGACCTATAAAGGTAAACCCATCAGAATAACACCCGATTTCTCAATGGAGACTTTGAAAGCCAGAAGGACCTGGACAGATGTAATCCAGACACTAAGAGACCATGGATGTCAGCCCAGACTAATATACCCAGCAAAACTTTCAATCATCATAGACGGAAGGAACAAGACATTCGAAGACAAAACCAGATTTAAACAATACCTATCCACAAACCCAGCCCTACAGAAAGCACTAGAAGGAAAATTCCAACCGAGGGAAGTCAGATACACACTTGAAAACACAGGCAATAGATAAAGCCACAACAGTAAACCCCAAAGAAGAGAAGTACACACACACTACCACCAAAAATAACAGAGATGAAGAATCACTGGTCATTAATATCCCTTAATATCAACGGACTTAATTCACCTATAAAAAGACATAGACTTACAGAATGGATACGAAAGCAGGACCCATCCTTCTGCTGCATACAAGAAACACATCTCAAATTCAAAGATAGACACTACCTAAGAATAAAAGGCTGGGAAAAGACTTTTCAATCAAATGGTCTTAAGAAACAAGCAGGGGTAGCCATCCTGATATCCAACAAAATAGACTTCAAACTAAAATCAATCAAAAGAGATCAAGAAGGACATTACATCCTCGTCACAGGAAAGATCGACCAAGATGAAGTTTCAATTCTGAACATATATGCCCCAAACATAAGAGCACCCACATATGTAAAAGAAACATTACTAAAGCTTAAACCACATATAAAACCCCACACATTAATAGTGGGAGATCTCAACACCCCACTTTCACCACTGGACAGATCTCCCAAATCGAAACTTAACAGAGAAATAAAGGACTTAACCGATGTCATGACCCAATTGGACCTAATAGATATCTACAGAACATTCCATCCTAACAAGAAAGAATATACTTTCTTCTCAGCACCCCATGGAACTTTCTCTAAAATCGACCACATACTTGGCCACAAAGCAAATCTCAACAGATACAAAACAATCAGAATAACCTCCTGTGTTCTATCAGATCACCATGGTTTAAAGCTAGATTTCAACAACAACAAAAACTACAGAAAACCTACAACCTCATGGAAACTGAATAATGCTCAACTGAATCACCAATGGGTTAAGGAAGAAATAAAGAAAGAAATTAAAGACTTCCTAGAGATCAATGAAAATGAAGACACCACATACCCAAACTTATGGGACACTATGAAAGCAGTGCTAAGAGGGAAATTCATAGCACTAAATGCCCACATAAAGAAGTTGGAGAAATCGCACAATAGTGAATTAACAGCACATCTGAAAGCTCTAGAACAAGAAGAAGCAAAGTCTCCCAGGAAGAATAGACGCCAGGAAATTATCAAAGTGAGAGGTGAAATTAATAAATTAGAAACTAAGAGAATAATACAAAAAATTAATGAAACAAAGAGTTGGTTCTTTGAGAAAATCAACAAGATAGACAAGCCCTTATCCAAACTAACCAAAAGACAGAGAGAGAAAATCCAAATCAACAAAATCAGAAATGAAAAGGGGGACATAACAACAGACATTGAGGAAATCCAGAGAATTATAAGGTCATATTTCAAAAACCTCTACTCCACAAAACTGGAAAACCTAAAAGAAATGGACATTTTTCTGGATAGATACCACATACCTAAGTTTAATCAAGACCAGATAAACTATTTAAATAGTCCAATAACCCCTAAGGAAATAGAAACAGTCATTAAAGGTCTCCCAACCAAAAAAAGCCCAGGACCAGATGGTTTCAGCGCAGAATTCTACCAGATCTTCAAAGAAGAGTTAATACCAATACTCTCTAATTTGTTCCACATAATAGAAACAGAAGGAACATTACCAAACTCCTTCTATGAGGCTACAATTACCCTGATTCCTAAACCAAACAAGGATGCAACAAAGAAAGAGAACTACAGACCGATCTCCCTCATGAACATTGATGCAAAAATACTCAATAAAATACTGGCAAACAGACTCCAAGAACACATCAGAACGATTATCCACCATGATCAAGTAGGCTTCATCCCAGGGATGCAAGGGTGGTTCAACATACGAAAGTCCATTAATGTAATACACCATATAAACAAACTCAAAGAAAAAAACCACATGATCATCTCACTAGATGCAGAAAAGGCATTTGACAAAATCCAACACCCCTTCATGATAAAAGTCTTGGAGCGATCAGGAATACAGGGAACATACCTAAACATAATAAAGGCAATATATAGCAAACCAACATCAACATCAAATTAAATGGAGAGAAACTCAAAGCAATTCCACTAAAATCAGGAACGAGACAAGGCTGTCCACTCTCCCCATACTTATTCAATATAGTACTTGAAGTTCTAGCCAGAGCAATAAGACAACATAAGGAGATTAAGGGGATTCAAATTGGAAAGGAAGAAGTCAAGCTTTCCCTATTTGCAGACGACATGATAGTATACTTGAGTGACCCCAAAGATTCCACCCAGGAATTGATAAAGCCTATAAACACCTTCAGCAACATAGCAGGATACAAAATCAACTCAAAAAAATCAGTAGCCCTCCTATATACAATGGACAAAGAAGCTGAGAAGGCAATTAGAGATACATCACCCTTTACAATAGCCAAAAATGACATAAAATACCTTGGGGTAACACTAACCAAGCAAGTGAAGGACCTATATGACAAGAACTTTAAGTCCCTGAAAAAAGAAATTGAAGAAGATCTCAGAAAATGGAAAGATCTTCCATGCTCATGGATAGGCAGGGTTAACATAGTAAAAATGGCAATCTTACCAAAAGCAATTTACAGATTCAATGCAATCCCCATCAAAATACCAACACAATTCTTCACAGATCTGGAAAGAACAATACTCAACTTCATATGGAAAAACAAAAAACCCAGGATAGCTAAAAGAAACCTGTACAATAAAACAACTTCTGGAGGCATCACAATCCCTGACTTCAAGCTCTACTATAGAGCTACAGTAATAAAAACAGCCTGGTATTGGCATAAAAACCGACATGTGGACCAATGGAATCGAATTGAAGACCCTGACATTAACCCACACACCTATGGACATATAATTTTTGACAAAGAAGCCAAAAGTGTACAATGGAAAAAAGAAAGCATCTTCAACAAATGGTGCTGGCATAACTGGATATCAGCGTGTAGAAGGCTGCAAATAGATCCATATCTGTCACCGTGCACAAAACTTAAGTCCAAGTGGATCAAAGACCTCAACATAAATCCAGCTACTCTGAACCTGCTAGAAGAAAAAGTAGGAAATAGTCTTGAACGCCTTGGCATAGGAGATCACTTCCTAAATATAACACCAGTAGCGCAGACACTGAGACAAACAATCAATCAATGGGACCTCTTGAAACTGAGAAGCTTTTGTAGAGCAAAGGATACGGTCAACAAGGCAAGGCGACAGCCTACAGAATGGGAAAAGATCTTCACCAACCCCACATCTGACAGAGGACTGATATCCAGAATATATAAGGAACTCAAGAAATTAGACATCAAAAGGACCAACAGTCCAATTGAGAAATGGGCTTTAGAACTAAACAGAGAATTCTCAACAGAGGAATCCCAAATGGCTGAAAGACATTTAAGGAATTGCTCAACTTCCCTAATCATCAGGGAAATGCAAATCAAGACAACTCTGAGATACCACCTTACGCCTGTCAGAGTGGCTAAGATCAAAAACACTGAAGACACTTTATGCTGGAGAGGATGTGGAACTAGGGGAACTCTCCTCCACTGCTGGTGGGAATGCAAGCTTGTACAACCACTTTGGAAATCAATATGGCGCTTTCTTAGAAAATTGGGAATCAATCTCCCCCAAGATCCAGCTATACCACTCCTGGGCATATACCCAAGAAATGCTCAATCATACCACAAGAGCACTTGCTCAGCTATGTTCATATCAGCATTGTTTGTAATAGCCAAAACCTGGAAACAACCTAGATGCCCTTCAACTGAAGAATGGATAAATAAATTGTGGCACATATACACAATGGAATACTACTCAGCAGAGAAAAACAACGACATCACACGGTTTGCAGGCAAATGGATGGATCTAGAAAAAATCATCCTGAGTGAGGTAACCCAGACTCAGAAAGACAAATATGGTATGTACTCACTCATAGGAAGATGCTAGATGTGGAACAAGGATGACTAGACTGCTACTCACATCACCAGTGAGGCTACCTGGAAAACGGGACCCCAAAAAAGACACGGAGAAATGGACAAGATCTACATGAATAGCCTGGTCATGAGTGGGAACAATGAAGGGCGACAGTCGAGGGAAAGAGTGGGAGATCCTAGCTGGATCAAGAAAAGAGAGGGAGAACAAGGAATAGGAGACCATGGTAAATGAAGACCACATGAGAAGGTGAGAAGGGGAGGAAGCAGAGAGCTAGGGAGGCCCACGGAGATCCACAAAGATACCCCCTCAAAAGACTGCTGGCAATGGTCGCGAGACGGCAGGAACTGACCTACTCTGGTGATGGAATGGCCAGACACCCAAATAGTGGTGCCATAAACCCCATCCAAGGACTGAGGAATCTGAAGGCAGACATCCACGGCTGGGCCCCTGGTGGAGCACTGGGAGTCTAATTAGTGAGTAAGAAGAGGATTTATATGAGCGAGAATTGTTGAAGCCAAGGTTGGATAAAGCACCGGGATAAATAACCAAATGAATGGAAGCACAGGATCTATGAACCAAAGGCTGAGGGGCCCCCAACTGGATCAGGCCACCTGAACGGGTGAGACAGTCAGTTGGCTTGATCTGTTTGGGAGGCAGCTGTGCATTGGTGCCAGGTCCTGGGCTCGTTGCATGAGTTGGCTGTTTGAATCCTGGGACTTATGCAGGGACACTTGGCTCGGTCTGGGAGGGGGGAATGGACCTGCCTGGACTGAGTCTACCAGGTCAACCCCGGTCCTCGGGGGAGACCTTGATCTGAAGGAGGTGGGAATGGGGGGTGGGCTGGGGGAAGGGGTGGGCGAGAGGGGGAGAACAGGGGATTCTGTGGCTATTATGTTGAACTGAATGGTGTTGTAAAATAATAATAATAATAATAATAATAATAATAATAATAATAATAATAATAATAAAAAAACCAAAAAAAAAAAAAACTGACATGTGGACCAATGGAATTGAATTGAAGACCCTGGCATTAATTCACACACCTATGAACACCCGATTTTGACAAAAAAGCCAAACAAATGGAAAAAAGAAGGCATCTTCATGCCAGGCAGTGGTGGAAAAAAACCTTTAATCCCAGCACTCGGGAGGCAGAGCCAGCCAGATCTCTGTGAGTATCGAGGACTAAGGGGGTCCAGCCCCTCAATAGTCCCCTCCCAGGGTCCGGGAAGAATCTACAACCAGCTGATAATTAATCTTTGATGAAAAGAAATGAATTTATGTATACAAAACTCCTTAATTCATACACTTTATTATTCTGTGATAGTTCTCTCTTTACACAGCTTCTATTCTGCTCTCATGTCTAGCTCCTTTCTTGCCTGATTTCTCTATATTTATCTACTGTCCCCTCTAGGTTCTATCTTAATTCCTTCATCTGGTTCTGTCCCTTCTAGGTTCTCATCTATCTAGTTCTTTCCCCTATCAGCTCCTCTCCCGTCTCCTTCTCTCTCATCTGCCTCTTCCTCATTTTGTTCTTCCTCATCTGGCTCTTCCTCATCTTCCATCTCGTTCCTCTAGTCCTCTCTTTTAGCCCTTCAATCTAGTTCTTCCCCATCTCAGTTCGTTCCTTTAAAGTTCTTACCCATCTAGTTCTTCCATTCTTTTTTCTCTTCTCCGTCTCCCCATGCCCTTGGGAGTCCTGGTATAAAGACACTTACAAGCAGTATTCCCTTAGCAGTGCAAAACCAGGCTTCCAGGGTCAAATGGAGGGGTGATAAGAATCACACAGGGAGGAAATAACTGTTAATTATCATTTGCAACCCCAAAGGGAAGTGACCAATAGGGAAATGAATTAACTAAAGGCTAAATTCAGGTAATATCTAAGAAGAGGGCTCTTACGTGTTCAACTATAATCTTAAACGTGATTGGTAAAAAGTGTTAAGAATCTATAAGTTGCTAGGTCAATGGGAGAATATAAAACTGTCTTCTTTTTTCCTGTGGCTCCTATCTGTCCAAGCTATCTGGCGTTTTTCTGCAGGGTGGGGGAAAGTGTGCTCAGTTGCTAGGCAACCTGTGTACAGCTAGAGGCCTCTGGTGATAGTTAAAGGGAGATCTGGAACTGGAGGTAAGGTTTGGGAAAGGAGGAAGTAAGGCTTAATTGGCACATCCACCAGGCCTTCTCAAACAGGTACCCTGGATGATTAAGTCTGTTCTTAGAGAGTACAGAGGTATCTCTGATAAAGTACTTCCCTCCATCTGGGGATGGACCTGGCCAGATGCTGCTAATGATAATTACAGGGAGGCTTGAGCTGGAGTTCTGGCTGAGCATAGCTGCCAGCGCAGAAGGTTATCTAAATATTCCTAGAACTGGAATATTTAGGTTAAGTAAGGAGTTAGCGTTCTATAAATTTGGTAAGGCTGTAAGAAAGGAGGGTCCAAGCTGAATTGTGTAAAGCTATTACTTAACGTCCACCTGACCTAGGTGATGTCTCCTTGTGGAATTTATCTTAAATCAGGAGACTTGCATGTGGACTGTTATTACTGCTAGTCCTTGAAAGTAGCCAAGGGAGATATCTGATTCCGGAGAAAGCCTTTCCTAAGGCAGTTCTCCAAATACCTGGAATGTGTATGTCCAGAGAGTGATCAGTCCACACTGTTAGCCCTTCTTAGGGAAAAGTCAATTGGGAAAACTATGAAGGCACACATGATTTTCATAACAGAATACAGCTGATATATAACAAGCCAAATAACACCAAAAACTCCTTGGGATTTGGCTTCCTCTGGAGGAATTCCCTGATTCCTCCAGGTAGTGACTTTGCCATAACTAGCTGAGTTCTTATGATATTCCTGAGGCATGTGAGTGAGTTCAAGGCCAGCCTGGTCTACAGTGTGAGATCCAGGACAGGCACCAAAACAACACAGAGAAACCCTGTCTCAAAAAAAAAAAACCAAAAAAAAAAAAAAAAGAAAAGAAAGAAAAGAAAGCATCTTCAACAAATGGCGCTGGTGCTGGCATAACTGCATGTCAACATGTAGAAGAATGCAAATACATCCATATCTTTCACCATGCAAAAACTCAGGTTTAAGTGGATCAAAGACCTCAAAATAAATTTAGTTACACTGAACATGATAGAAGAGAAAGTAAGAAGTAGTCTTGAATGCATTGGCACCAGAGACTACTTCCTAAATATAACACCAGTAGCACAGACACTGAGAGCAACAATTAATAAGTGGGACCTCCTAAAACTGAGAAGCTTTTGTAGGGCAAAGGACACGGTCAATAAGACAAAACAGCCTACAGAATGGGAAAAGTTCTTCACCAACCCCACATCTGAAAGAAGGCTGATCTCTAAAATTTATAAAGAATTCAAGAAACTAGATATCAAAATACCAAACAATCCAATTAAAAAAATGGGCTACAGAACTAAACAGAGAATTCTCAACATGGCTGAAAGACATTTAAGGAATTGCTCAACATCTTTAGTCATCAGGGAAATGCAAATTAAAATGACTGAGATAAAATCTTATACCTGTCAGAATGGCTATGATCTAAAACACTGATGACAGCTTATGTTGGAGAGGATGTAGAGCAAAGGGAACACTCCTCCACTATTGGTGGGAGTGCAAACTTGTACAGCTACTTTGCAAATCAGTATGGCGGTTTCTCAGAAAATTGGGAATCAAGACCCAGCTATACCACTCTTGGGCATATACTCAAGGAATGCTCAATCATATCACAAGGACACATGCTCAACTATGTTCATAGCAGCATAGCCAGATCCTGGAAATAACCTAGATGCCCCTCAGCCAAAGAATGGATAAAGAAAATGTGGCACATATACACAATGGAGTCCTACTCAGCAGTAAAAAAAAAAAAAAAAAAAAATCATGAAATTTGCAGGTAAATGGATGGAACTAGAAAATATCATCCAGAGTGAGGTAACTCAGACTGAGGACAAACGCAGTATGCACTCACTCATAAGTGGACAGTAGATGTAAAGAAAAGGATAATCAGACTACAACCCAGGGCTCCAGAGAAGCTAGCTAACAAGGAGGACCCTAAGAAGTAAGCATAGATCGCTCAGCGAAGAAGAAATAGATGAGATCTACATGAGCAAACTGGAGGTGAGAGAGTGTAATGGAGGGCAAGGGATGGGGGATGAGAACATAGGGGAACCGGAGGTTCTAGCTGGAACAGGGACAGAGTGGGAGAGCAAGGAAAGAGATACCATGATAAATGATGACATCCTGGGAACAGGAAGAAACAGGGTGCTAGGGAAGTTCCCAGGAATCCACAAGGATGACCTCACCTTAGACTACTAGCAATATTTGAGAGGGTGCCTGACCTGGCCTACTCCAGTAATTAGATTAGAGAATACCCTAACTCTCATCATAGAGCCTTCATCCAGTAACTGATGGGAACAGATGCAGAGATCCACAGCCGTGCACCAGGATGAGCTCCAGGACTACAACTGATGAGAGAGAGGAGGGATTCTATGAGTAAGGGACATCGAGATCATGATGGAAAAATGTATAGAGACAGCCAGCCAAACTAGTGAAAACTCATGAACTGTGGACCAATAGCTGTGGAGCCCCCATGGGACTGGACTAGGCCCTCTGGATAAGCGAGACAGTTGTTTAGCTTGAACTCTTTAGGGAGTCCCCAGGCAGTGGGATCTGGATCCATCCCTGGTACATGAGCAGGCTTTTTGGAGCCCAGTGCCGATGGTGAGACAACTCGCACAGCCCTGGTGCAGGGGCGGGGGGGGGGGGGGGGGGGGGGGGAGGGGCTTGGACCTGCCTCAACTGAATGTACCAGGCTCTGCTGACTCCCTATGGGAGACCTTGCCTTGGAGGAGGTGGGAATGAGGGGTGGGTTGGAGGGGAAGGCTAGGGGGTGGGAGGAAGGAGGAGAGGGGAATCTGTGGTTGGTATGTAAAATGAATAGAAAATATCTTAATAATAAAAGCAAAAATAAAGTAATGCATAACCTACCCAACAACAATCACTATATGCCTCATGGGAATATGTTTATAGTATTAATGATATATAAGAATTTTTAATGTTGGAGTCATGCCCATTGGTTCATGCTGGGAAAGAATTCCAACACTGAGCAATATTCATTGTCCTGTTAGCAAAGTTCTCAAATTAACAACTTCTAAAACCTTGTATGCAGTCTTATATTCAAGAATTAACATGTAATTCAAACTTCCTTAACATAAATTACTACAAAACATCTTGAAAACACTACAATAGTTATTGCAGTGTACAACAAAGCAGAGTATTAAGTTCAGAAACTTAGAGAGGGAGAGTAGATGACATTTGCTGTGAGATTGTGTTTGTAAAAAGATCAGAGTAGCTACAATCTTCGCATTTTTTTATTTTGTTTTTCAGGTTTTTTGTTTTTGTTTTTGTTTTTCAAGACAGGGTTTCTCTGTGTAGTTTTGGTGCCTGTCCTGGATCTCACTCTGTAGACCAGGCTGGCTTCAAACTCACAGAGATCTGGCTGGCTCTCCCCCCCCACCCCCCCACCCCAAGTGCTGGGATTGAAGGCGTGCACCACCACCATCACCACCACCACCACGACCACCACCACCCGGCTCAATCTTTGAGTTTTATCAACACGACTGCCTCCATATGATCTGAACAAAGATGACAGCAAGACTTGAAGGAGGGAAGCTCTTGGGGCCTCAACTCTATATAAAGAACTGTGGGCAAGTGGGGGATGCTGAGAGGGGGAGAAAGTGTCTTCCCTAGGAAAAAGCCTCACCCAATGCTAATGCCAACAATTAGCCCTGAGATTATATAAACACGTAACATCATACTGATTGTGCATTAACATATATAGGGATGTGTGTCTGTATAATAACAAAGAAAAAGAGGCTATGAATTTTAGAGCATGGCCTGATCTATGGGAAGAGCTGGAGTTTGGGGGAGAAAGGGAAGGGAAGAAATGATGTAGTTAGGTTATTTCAGAAAATATTGAGGAAAGAGTACAAATTGGATCTTTTGCAAACCAGTATTCATGTGTGCCTCATATAAAAGGGAAACCTTCTGCATGGATACTGATCAATGGCATGGCTCAAAACACACTGGATTCAGTTCTGTATGGGTAACTGAAAATCCAGATAATTGAAGAAATCTCTGGAATTTTTACTGTGAATTCAGTTTAAGTAAGCAACTATGTGTATGCACTCTGGGCCATATGTCTCTTTTGGTGACTTAATTTTGAAATAGTGTGTACAATGTAAATATATGCATGTGAAATATTTTCTTGTTTTAATATCCAGTTTTCTCAATAAAGCTGCAAGATGAGGCTAGGGTGATGGCTTAATGGATGTCTTGGTTTTCTTTCTGTTGCTGTGACAAAACAATATGAACAAAATCATCATGAGAGGAAAAAAATTATTTGACTTCTATACCCTGGGTCACAATTCATTATGGGAAGTCAAGACAGAAACTGAAAGGTAGGAATTCAAGAAGGAGCCATGGAGACTTAGCTGCTTGCTAGTTTGCTCCTTATGGCTTTCTCAGCCTGTTTTCAGGTACAACCTAGGACTGTCTGCCCAGGGGCAGCACTGTCCTTCCTGAACTGGGCCCTCACACATCAATCATTAAGCAAGAAAATGCTCCACATTCTTGCCTACAAGCTATCTGAGGGAGACATTTTCTCAGCTGAAGTTCCTCTTCAAAGTCATGGTGTTATTTACTTGGATGGAGAAAACAGGTAATAGAGCAGAATGATGTGCAGGCAGGAATCAGGCTATGGTATAAACTAATGTCTACAGTTTGTTAGCTGAAATCTGAGGCACCCAGAAAACTTAGAAGGGATAACTGAGTCAATATGCATATAGTGAAAGGTGGACTTCCTTGTAAAAGGTGCATATGGATTGAAGAAGGTAGATACATGTCAAATTCAATAAATGTATACTTTTAAAATGCAAATTTATACAAATTCTGGAATATTTAAGTAAAAGCAAGGGAAGAACATGCCAGAATATTCAATTATTCCAGGAGGTAAGTCTTCAGTGGGAAAACATGTTGTCATGTTTATTTCAGTCATGTGACCCTGGAAGGCTGGGTGCCTTTGATTTCCTGTACTTTGTCTTGTGTCTGCTGGCTAATTTCCAGTTCCTTCTGACTTGCTTTGTTCTGTTATTACTTGCAGAACCACCATGTTGGTTATTTTCCTGTCAGCTGTAATGACTCCTGGGTCTAGATTTTTACTATTATTTACTCAGCATTATTGTATTAATTTACTTTATGTTGTTAAAAACAAGTTTGCTTTTGAGTTTGTAACCCTCAGAATGTAGTTCATTTTTTTTTCATAAACCTTAGATGATGACTAGCCAGTGTACTCCTGGGACTAGGATCATAGAGGAAACACAAGCTATTTTCATGATTTGGGTTTGCTGATATTTGGAAAGTATCCACCATACTGCAGAGACAGTCAGTCCAGATGCAACTTTTCCTACACAATCAAATATGCTATTTTTTAGATCAGAGGGAAGAGAATTACCTTTAGGTGTGCTCTCCCTTTAGGCTTATTGGGAACTGGGACTTTGTTAGGACAGACGTTACTTTCAGACTTTTCATACATTTTACATATTTTCTTCTTTAAATCTTGCTGAGAAGTTTGTTAAAAAATACATACTGGAATGCATTCAGGTGGGCCCCCTCGTCCTCCTCACTCTTTTTTGCAGAGAGATGCTCTGATTGTACAGGTGTATATTTTATTTACATTTATTTACATTATAAGTATGTATTTATATTACATTTATCACATTTATTTCTTACTTCTTGTTTTTGGGACATTTTCCACTGATGAGAAGATGAAAGATTAATATGATATGTTTCAGTTTCAGTGTTCTTTATTTAGGGTGCTTGTGTTTTAAAATGACTGTAACTTTATAAACAATGTTTATGGACACAGGAAAAATGGAAATAATTGGTAATTAAAAGTTAAATGTATCCATATCTGTGCTCAGGCACTAACAAATCACTAGGTTATTAAGAGCTGAAATAATTTACATTAGGTAAGAGTCTATGACTTCTGCATTGGTGATTCAGTGATATTTACCAGGTACTACTTATTATGATAGAGAAAAATGATAACAGAGCAGAATACTAGCCAGACAAATATCAGGAAACAATAAAGGGCAATGTCTTCAGGTTGTTCTACAATGGCTGAGGTACTCAGAGTACTTGTAAGGCATAAGTCAATAATATATGAGGAAAAGATAACTTTAACTACAAAATGCATATGTAATAAAATATTACTGTAGACCTGTAGCAATAAAAACAATATGGTGCTGCCATGAAGACAGTCATCAGTAGAATAGAATTTGAGGGCCCACATATAAGCCTACGGCCTATGCTAGTTCAGGCACATATTTTTTTGACAAAGAGGCCAACAACACACCTTGGTGTAGAGACAGCACCTTCAACACATGGTCCTCGTAAAACAGGGAAGCTGCAAGTAGAAGAATGAAACTTGATTCTTATTATTTTACCTTGAGTGAAACTTAAATCCATAGGAATCAAGGATCTTAATGTAAGATCTGGCACCCTGAATTTTGTAGAGAAAAGAATAGAGAATACACTTGAATTTATAGGCACCAGAAAGGATTTTCTGAACATGACCCTGATTGTACAAACACAACCACCAACAAAAAGCAATGGGAACACATGAAACTTAAAAGCCTCTGTACATCAAATGACACCATAATCGGAGTAAAGAGGCAGCCTACAAAATGTAAAGTATCTTTACCAGCTATCTGTGTGGTAGAAGGCTGCTGTCCAGAATGTAAAAAGAAACAACTAACTAAAAAACTAACTTTAACTATCTAGCAAACAAACAAACAAAAATAAACATGAAGAAAAAACACAATTTAAAAAAAAAATAAGGCATTGAACTAAACAGTTCCCAAAAGATGAAAAACAAATCGCCAATAAAGTTTTTTAAATTTTCAATATCCTTATTCATCAGAAAAATTCAAACTAAAACTACTTTGAGATTTCATGTTTCCACAGTCAGAATGACTAAGATTCTTAAAATGACAACAAATGGATGTGGGGAAAGAGAAACAGATTTTCACTGCTGGTGGGAGCACAGTTTGGTGTAGCCAACTACAAAAATCAGTTTACATGTTCCTCATAAACCTAGAAATAAATTTACCACGTGATCCTGCTATACTCACCTCTGGGCATATACCCAATGATTCTATATCCTTTTACAGTGATACCTGACCATCCATATTCATTGCTGACTTATTCCCATTTCCAGTAAATTGGAAAAGACTTAGATGTGTCCATCAACTGATGAATAGAGGAGAAATATGTAGTGTATTTACACAAAGGGATATTATTCAGTTGATAAGAAAATTAAGTCATAAAATCCACATGGATGAAGCCAGGAACAGTCATTACAAGTGATTCACAACTGGTCTTTGCAGAATGCTCAGACATAAATGAAATACCTATTTCATACCCTCTCCTAAGGCTCAGGCATCATTGCAGAAGATGGGGCTGAAAGACTGTAGAATCTAGAAGCCATGGATAACTACATGTTTTCTGGACAGAACAGGGTAGTTGCACATATGAACTCCACAGAAGTTGCAATAGCATGTGCAAGACCTGTGTGATCTCAAACTAGAGAAAAATGCTGCATGAAGAGGTGAGGTGAATACCTACTGAGGAGGTATTGGCAATAATTGCTGCTAGGAGAAGAAAAGGTAGTTTTCTTTAAAGGTCTATGAAGGCCCTAGTAGGTGGACCATGCTCAAATATGTGGCAACACAAAGGCCACTCAATAGAATTTAAAAAAAAAACCTGCAGACACAAAATTAGGTGAGTAGGGAGGGGGAATGTAATCTGTGAGGAGCTGTGGGATGACTGTGATCAAAATACACTGTGTGAATTTCTCAATGAAATGAAAAAAGAAATGCAAATCTAGACAAATTTCTGAAACATTTAAAGTAAAAACAGGATAAAGAAAAATCTGAGAATTCAATTGTATATATATATATATATACACAATTTATTATATATATGTATGTATTATATATGTATATATGTATTATATATGTGTATATATATATAATTATATATATAATCTTTAACTACAGATATATGGTGTCTTTTTATTGGAATAAAATAAAATAATTTCTTTGAAGTGCATAAATGACTGTATTTTGGCTTTATTAGATTTAGGAATATGTCTAATATCACATTTACAATTGCTTTGCTTTGGTTTACATACATCAAATATCACTTCATCTGTATCAACTCCAAGTTCCCTCACTACTACTGTTGTGGTTATTAGCATTTATTTTTGTGTCAGTGCTAGGATTCTCATGTGTTTAAACCACTGCAGATTTAACGTGTATTATTTTTCAAAGTTTAAATTATTTGCATGTAAAGCTTGGACAATGACTAACAAGAGTATTCCCATGACTAAGAGAACAAGGAGGTGCTAGTGTATACTGAAAGCTGGGTTTTTAGTCTAGAAACTCTCTGCGGTACCACAGAGAGAGCACCTACATTCATCTTTGTCCTCATCATGAAATAGAGCACTTTTTTTAAATAAGTGGGGACTACTTACCATTGAGTGTGTTCTTTTTCCAGAGGTCCTAGGTTCTTCATCAAAAGCAACAGATTCAGAGTTTTCAGTACTGTCTCTCATCCTCTCCTTTACTCTTTTCCTGGCATAATGGCAAAGAAATGAATACTGTGTTGCAGCAAGTTGGGCCCATTTTTTTTTTTCATTTGAGTCCTCAGAGGGAGGCTGGAAATGGACAGTTGTATATTCACTATCACATTTAGTTTTTTCTTGATCTTGAGTTATTTTCTGCATATAGGAAAGAGAAAATATACATTTGCTTGGTTGCACTCTCATTTTGTTTTCATGTGCGTGTCTTCAAACCACTCCTTTTCTTTTAGTAGTAACCAGATAATGTCACAGAAAAAAAAAAAACTTCTAATCATTTAATTATATGTCTCACAATTATTGGTGTACATTAAAAAGTGAAAATAGTCACATCCACACCCACAGCTGCCATCTCAACACCTAAAGACCTGCTCTGGACCCTCAGGCTCTGACTTTAGCTCTTGCATTCCTCCCTTACTACCATCTCCCCGCTCTGACATATCCACACTCATAGGCATAGCTCCGGGTCATGGCTCACACTGGCTTTGCTAGTGAAAGTCCAGTCTAGCATCTCATATGCCAGCTTTACTGGCCTACTTCTCACCTCACAACTCTGGCATTGGCCCTATCTAAGGTAGTTTAGAATATGACATTAGACACACAACCAAAGAAGGAAGTTCACCTGCCCAGAGATTAATGAAATAGAAACAAATAAAACACTAAAAAGAAGCAATGAATGTAAGAGATGGTTATTCAAGAAGATAAATGAACAGAATTTTACCTAACAAACTAAAAGAAGAAATGAACAGGAAATCATTATAGTAGACACCAAGAAATTCAAAACTTAACATAGGGATGCTTTCAAAGCCTTTTTTCCGGGGATGGAGAGGTGACTCAGAAGTTAAGAGCACTGGTTGCTCTTCCAGAAGATCTGGGGTTCAGTTCCTAGCACCTGCATGGTGGCTCATACCAGTTTATGAATGCAGGCCCTCTTCTGGCCTCCATGGGTACTGAATGAACATGGTACACAGACTCACATACAGGCAAAAGAACAATACACATAAAAACATCTAAGAAATGAAGTTGTCAAAATTATTTCAAAAACCTGTCCTCTATTAACTTGGAAAATCTAAAAGAAATGTACCATTTTCCAGATTCATCCAAACTACCAAAAATAAAACCAAAATGAGATCATCAACCTGAACAGAACAATAACAAATAAGAATTTTGAAAGAGTAACAAAAAGACTTCCGACTAAACAAAACCCAGGCAGAGAAGGATTCACAGCAGAATCCACCACACTTTCAAAAATTTACAGTCAATCCTGTATTATTAAAAATTAATATTTTTAAATTGTTATTATTACATTAACAATTAAAAATCAGAAGTAGAAGAAGCCATTTCAAATTCCTTTAATGATGCCAATAGTAATAAAATACCAATATGCAGGAAAGATGCACAAAAATAAAAACTACAGAAATATAAAAAAACAATACAAATACAATCAATAATAATCTTAGTTAAAGAGGAACATTTTTATGTACCAATATCAAGCATGCAGAGAAAGACATCAGGAGAACATTCCCATTCAAAATAGCTTAAAAAAATATCTAGGAGTAAACCTAACCAAGGATGTCAGAGTCCTTGTCAATGAAAATGGTAAGACACATAAAGGAAAAAAATTGAGGAAAATACTAGAAGTAGCAAACATCTCTCATAGTCATGGATTGGAAGAATTTGATATTGTGAGAAATGACTTTTTTACCAGAAGCAATCTCGAGAGTCAATGAAATTCCAGTGGCATTCTTCATAGAAATAGAGGAAAGAATTTTAAGATTCATATGGAAGCATACAAGACCATGGATAGCCAAAATAATCCCAAGTAAAACAATTCAGTGCTGGGGGTGTCACCCTGTGTGATTTCAAGTTATGTTGCAGAGCCATAGTGATAAAGCCAGAATGGTGCTGGCACAGAAGCAAAGTCAGAGAACACTGGAATAGAAAAGAGAACCAGGTTATAAGGCCATGCAACTAAAGCCACGTGCTTTTCAGTGAAGACATCAAAAATGCACATTGGTAGCCGGGCGTTGGTGGCGCACACCTTTAATCCCAGCACTCGGGAGGCAGAGCCAGGCGGATCTCTGTGAGTTCGAGGCCAGCCTGGGCTACCAAGTGAGCTCCAGGAAAGGCGCAAAGCTACACGGAGAAACCCTGTCTCGAAAAACCAAAAAAAAAAAAAAAAAAAAAAAAAAGATAAAAAAAAAATGCACATTGGTGGGAAAGTGGCCCAAAATTTAAGGTCATATGTAACCAACCAGTTTTGAATATGATCTGAGACCTGTTCCATAGGTGGGAATTCATGCCTGGTAATGTAAACTAGGCCAAAAGCCCTTGGTTTGGGAAGGCACAGGCCCTAGAGAGGAAGTTAATACTGTTGTCTTGCTAACTGGACATAATCTCAAACTGCTTTTTAATATTAATGCTCATTCACATAGAATAGTAATTTTCACATCAGTGGGGAGTACCATGTAGTGTGCTCTTCCTTTGGAGGTACTTCCACAAGGACATTAACATTAACTTCAGTTTTTCCAGAAAGTCCACAAGCTATCTTTGCTTTTTTTTTTTTTTTTAGATGGGGTTCTCATCCTGTGCATAGATTTGTCCCACCAACAGATCCTCACTTCTGTTCGCAGGGGAATGTCCTAGAGGTACAAAATTCTCTATCAAGTAATTTTATTGATGGGTCTGGAGAACCAGTCTGCAGATGAGAAAGTGGATTACTAGTTTTCTTGATTTCAGTCAAACATTGTGTTGTTTCCATTTAGGAGTACTTTGTCTTCAAAATGACTTAATTCTTCAGAGTCATGAGGTATGATCAAAGCAAAAGTAGAAACAAATAAGTATTTAACAGTTAAATATCTCTATATATGTTTTGCTATTCACCTGAGGCTCTCATTTAGAAGTCAGAATATATATAAAGTTTATATATATAATATAAATAAACTTAATGTATATATATATACATTAAGTTTGCAAAACAAAATGAATTAGATGATTTTTAACATGGAAAAGCAATCCTTGCATTAAAAGATTTTACCCCACTCTATCTGAAATGCTGAAAACTGACTAAAAACACTGAAGACAGAACTGCAAGGCAGAAGTAGTTCTATGAACTTAGTAGGAGTCCCTCAGAACATGAAACTAGAGATTTAAGGCATCTAACCCACTAGCTACCTGTGTCACATTGCTCAACTTCAACCATCTAATTCATGTCTCAAAGTTAATCACCCTTCATATTATCAGGAAATAAGACACATGAATGCAGAGTCTATCCAGGAAAATAAATTGGCCTTGAGTCTAAAGATGTTTCTGAAAATAAAATTTACCTTGAAGTAACCATAGATTACTATAGTTTATGTTTACCAACTGTTCCTATGCTATAGAGGATTTTAACCTAAAATAAAAAAAAATTAATTTAGTTCTTTATTGGAAATTTGAGATGAATGTCAAATCTGTTTTTAAACGTGAAAATGAAACAAAATAATATATTCGATATTTTCTTGTATTTTTAAGATTTATTTTTAAAAAATGATGTCTGTGGATATGTGTACCTGAGTACATGTGCTTATGGAGGCCTGAGGTGTTGCTTTCTCTGAACCTGGAATTCCAGGCCGTTGTGAATCAACTGACATGGGTGCTGGAAACAGAACTTAGGTCCTCTACAAGAGCAGTAAGTGCTCTGACCCTCCGAGCATAATTCTAGTTCTTTAGAGTCTTTAACTAACCTAGATACATTCTATAATTCCTTCTTCAGTCTTCAGAGATTGAGGAAAACATGCCTGCCAACCAATAGATCATTCACTCTGACTTACCTAGACATAATTGATTCAGAAGGTGTTTATGATTTCTTTCTTTTTTTTTTTTTGTTTTTTGTTTTGTTTTGTTTTTTGTTTTTTGAGACAGGGTTTCTCTGTGTAGCTTTGGTGCCTTTCCTGGAACTCACTCTGTAGACCAGGCTGGCCTGGAACTCACAGAGATCCACCTGCCTCTGCCTCCCGAGTGTTGGGATTAAAGGCGTGCGCCACCACCACCCGGCCTGATTTCTTTTCTTATGAATAGTACTTGAGATCTATCTCCCTGCTAAGTGATCCCTTAACCAAAAGTTATTGAATTTGATCACATATTGTCTTAGGGCTTTATTGCTGTGACAAGAGACCATAGTCATGGCAACTCCTATAAAGGAAAATATTTAATTGGGGCTGACTGAGAGGTTCAGAGTTTTAGTCCATTACTGTCATGACAGGAAGCACAGCAGCACTCAGGCTGACATGGTATTGGAAAGGGTAGCTGAGAGGTCTATATCTGGAACCACAGGCAGAAGAAAGGAAAGGAGACACTAGACCTGGTTTGAGCTTCTTAAACCTCAATGTCCACCCCTAGCAACACACAGTATAATAAGGCCACCCAACGAAACAGTGCCAACCCCTATGAATCTATCAGGGCAATTTTCACTCAAAACAACCACACATATACTACCTAATGTTAATTTGGACTCTAATTTATATTAGGCTTAAAAGAAAGAACATTTCTTTTTGATTTTTAACCATATTAAAGTCACAGTGAGTAATGGTTTCATTAGGTGTCGTGATTATATCTAATCTGCCCCTTTTCTCTCCTAATATTGAGGTTAGATAATTCAAGGCAATTAATTAGTTGCAGTGGAGATGAGAATTTGGTATAAGTGAGGTCTGCAAAAAAAAAAAGCTGTCTCTTTTCCTGCTTTATACTTTTTGAGTGTAGTATATTAAAACAGAAAAGAGAGCTGTTGCTTTTCTAGTTGTTTTTTTACAAACATCTAACCGAAATTACTTAATGAAGGAAGGCTCATGACTGTCAGGAATTTCAGTCCAATACAGTGTGGAAGGAAAAGGGGGTGGCTTGGTCTGTTGCTTCTCACATTGTGGTATGCCAGGCAGCAGCCAACTCAAACTAGTGCCAGAAGTGGTGGTGACCATTAAGACCCATCACGGGCAACTTTCTTCTGCTAGCTAAGCTAGCAAAGTTAAACCATCTTCCAAAACAGTAGCCAAGTGCTCAAATACATTAATCTCTCTCTCTCTCTCTCTCTCTCTCTCTCTCTCTCTCTCTCTCTCTCCCTCTGTGTGTGTGTGTGTGTGTGTGTGTGTGTGTGTGTGTGTGTGTGTGTGTGTGTGTGTGTACTGATGAAATATTTTTACTCAAAGGGTAAATCAGAGAGCCATGAGATGGATAAGTGGATAAAGACACTTGCCAACAAGACTGACAACCTAATTTGATCCCTGAGACTGACATGGTATAAGGAGAAAACTGACTCCTCAAAATTATTGTTTTTAACTCCACACTTCTGCTATGGCACACATGTGCTTTGAATTCCCCCATCCCTCTAAATAAATTGAGACCAGGATGTGCTTGTACTCACAGAGACCTGCCTGACTCAAGAAAGGCATGTGCCAACACGCCCAGGCTCCTATTGCTTTTCTTCCTTCCTATATGTTCACTGCATTTCAATGTATAAAACAGGCAAGCTGATGATGCCTGGGCTCTAAGAAGTTGGCTAACATCCTGAGACTGGCTACTTATTTTCACTAATGATATCTTGGCTAATACTATAACCATTAGTATATTAAACATTTGTTCAGGGGGCTACAGAGATGGAGCAGCAGTTTAGAATATTCATTACTATTGCAGGGGACTAGATTCAATTCACAGCATCCACTTGGTAGCCAACAACCATCTGTAAGTTCAATTTTAGGGGGTTCAAATGCCCTCTTTTGACCTTGTGGGTAGCACACACTCATGGTACACAAACAGAATGCAGGAAAAACATCCATATACATAAAATAAATGAATTTAAAGCACACAAACATGTTGGTTACTTTCATGTTGACTGTAAATAATCCACAAGCCTTTATTATTTATTCTTTGTATTTTGATGAATTCTCCTGACTTGGGTTAAACATATATTCACCTTCTGAATTTTTATTTCCATATTTTAATTTATTTTCAGTTACACATTACAAAGTGACTAGCAAGGTGTTCCTGGGAGGGAGGGGGTGAAGGAGTTACAGCACACGTTTGAGGCTGAGCTCTTCTTTTCTGACACCATCTGCAAAACTGCAGACATAGGAACACAGATGCATCATATCCCTGACAAGCAAGACATAAGAACACAGATGCATCATATCCCTGACAAGCAAACATTTTACTTTTCCAATTAGTGGTATTAAGTAGTCACTCTCCCTGAGGACAAACAACTTCATGTCTCCTAAATGTTTTCAAACACTCTCCTTTACCTTTCTTCTCCTCTGACACAAAAACTGTGATGAAGTCTCCACAGGGATACATTCTCTGTCATTTATCTTCATTTCTGCATTTTAACGTATTTTCTGCAATGAAAACATAGAGGATTAACTTTCTTGGATCGGTTCTGAAACTATCTTTTTTTTTTCATTTTTGTTTGGGGGGATGTTTTCAAAAGTACTTTATTCTTTTGTACTCATAGGGTATTGACACTTAAAGAGTAGATACTAATGTTTAACAATGAAATATCTTCATATATGCTTACTGATTCACTAATTACTAGGACATCATTAAGAAGCAAAAATATTTATGCTAGCCTAGAATATGTGAAAATCATAAACTAAGAATCATAGCCTTGCCATTGTGGTTGGAACAAACTTAATTCAATATGTTTTAATATTTCTGAATTGTGGGATGACTCATTGCTAGCAGGGTTGAGGCCCAGTCAAGTAAAAAAGATACTTTCTGAGAGCCAGCCTGGATCTGCCTAAGGGCCTTAGCAACAGCAGCTGAAACATGATCTGGAGATTACTTGGATCAATGAAAGACAGCCATGTCACACCAGCTAATGCATATTCATCAGACCTCCCCTCAGGGAGGGGTGGAGGGTATGTAAGGCTTGTCTCTAACTAAATACACTGAGCTTGTTCTTTCAACATTCTCTTGGAGTCTCTGCCATTGACTCTGCACCTACTTGGCCCCCTCCCCCAAAGGGAACAACAGAAAGGTCTCTGTTACACTAAATCCTGTATAAGATAGTTGATTATTAGTGTTAATAGTCCCACTTTCATAAATATTTATGTTCTTTTATGGTTGGGAAATAAAAATGCACATTATTTTCCATTTATGTTCTTCTTTTAAAAATAAACACTGAGCCGGGCGGTGGTGGCGCATGCCTTTAATCCCAGCACTCGGGAGGCAGAGCCAGGTGGATCTCTGTGAGTTCGAGGCCAGCCTGGGCTACCAAGTGAGTTCCAGGAAAGGCGCAAAGCTACACAGAGAAACCCTGTCTCGAAAAACCAAAAAATAAAAAAAAAAAATAAAAAAATAAACACTGATTTAATTACTAATGTTACATAAATTACAGTACCTGTGAAAATGCTTTAGAAAACCTATTTGTCCATTATTCACATTCAAACTCTTTAAAAAGCAATTATGATCCACACAAAACCTCACTCTAGGGCTCCAATTTACACACACCTCTAGGAGCTCATGATTATGGAGTAGTTTTAATATGAGTATTTATTTATCTAAATAAAAGCCTTCTTCTATCTAATACTAGAATGCAAGTATCTGTTATTTTAAAATAAAACAAAAATCAAAACTTAAAATGTTACTATGTGCTATGAATCATCAATTCCAAAATGGGTTTCTAGCTGGGGAAAATTACAAATTGTCTAACTAGATGAAGAGTTTTAAATATATTCTTAGTGGAATCAAATAGAAAACATGATACAATCTCTTTGTAATGCAAATTTTGATGAACAGATTACACATGTCAAAATGTCCACTATTCTTGTAAGTATAAATACACAAGCTGAAACATAAACAGAGGACACACTCTCATATATGGTCATAAAATAGGAGTGTCCAAGGTAACATAAAACCTACTGCATTTATACTAAAATTGAAGACAACTGAGAGATTCCCAGATCACTGAAATTACTAACTCTAACTATTAAAATGTATTTAGGTGTATTGTCAGAGTTATGTTTTAAAATCACTCTAATGTGCATTTATTTCTGCAAACAGTCTTTGATCAAACATCAAACATCAAGCATCTTCTATTATGGGAGAACAGCACTGAGTCTTCTACTCATTACACATTTCCAGGCCATTCTCTGAATTGGCCACCACTATCTGAAAGTACTGACTGCCTACTTGAAGGTTAACAAAAAGTTTAAGTAACAAAGTTTCAGACTTACAAAATGGTGTCCTCAGACCAACTTTACATATGAAAGTGTGATAGACTACTGCATTGTAACAAAATTTCACAAATTGCCTAGGAACATCAGGGTCAGGTTTGTCAGAGAGCCTTTAGGATAAGAACATGCAATGGGAGGATTTAGTCATTTGAGCAACTCTGGTGAAAGATCCATTACTTACACAGTGACATTTCTGCATTTATAAAATAGAAAGTTGATTTCTGTTTTAAAGCTTCTGGTTGTCTTTGTGAGCTTTAACTTATTTCAATCCATAAAACATTCAATCAAGACTCACTCATAGTTCCAGTTTAAAAAAAAAAAAAACTCAGCAATTTAGGAGATGGCTCAGAAAACAAGAGTGCTTGCTGCCCACATACAATGACCTGCATTTGAATCTGCAAGATGCACATAAAAAAATGTAGGCATGCACTTGTAGCCCCAGTAATGTGGATGGCAGAGAAAGGGGCATCATGGGGGCTTGTTGGCTGTAAGTCTAGCTTCACATTCATGAGACCTTAAATCAATTGGATATGATAGAACAAGATATCAATATCCTTCTCTTACCTGCAAGCCAGCACAGACATATGCAACACACATACACATACACACACACACACACACACACACACACACACACACACACACACACAGAGTGAGACAGACAGAGAGAGAGAGAGAGAGAGAGAGAGAGAGAGAGATCAATAGCCAATGTATTGACTTTTGCCTGTACAAATTGCCTCTCTTAAAGTTGAAGTTTCCCCTAACAAGAACATACATTTGCTACCTGAAATGAAATGAATCCACTGCCTAAAACAAGACAGAATATTGGCTGTATCTTATCCAATGTCTGACTCTGGTTGAAGACTAGTAAGTACTTTTTGACCTTTCCATTTTCTATACCTGGATAAAGACTAATTCCTTTATTTATGAAAATTGATAAGGAATATAGCGTTATTTCTCTGTTAAATTTCTGTCTAACAGACCTGTCCATTGTTGAGAGTGGGATGTTGAAGTCTCCCACTATTTATGGGCGGGGTTTCATGTATGATTTAAGCTTTAGTAATGTTTCTTTTCCATTTGTGGGCTCCCTTGTATTTGGGGCATAAATGTTTAGCATTGAGACTTTATCTTTATCCTATGATGATTATATAATGTAATTCTCAATCTCTTTTGATTGATTTTAGTTTGAAGTCTATTTTTTTAGGTATTAGGATAACTACACCAGCTTGCTTCTTAAGTTCATTTGATTAGAAAGTGTTTTCCCAGCCTTTTACTCTGAGACAGTGTCTGTCTTTGAAGTTGAGGTGTGTTTCTTGTATGCAGCAGAAGGATCAATCCTGTTTTCCTATCTATTCTATTAGCCTGTGTCTTTTTATAGGCAAGTTGAGTCCATTGATATTAAGGGATATTAATGACCAGTGATTGTTAATTTCTGTTATCTTTTGGTAGTAGTGTGTGTGTGTATTTCCCTTCTTTGGGGTTTGCTGCTGTGGGGTTATCTATTGCCTCTGTTTTCATTTGTGTATCTGACTGCCTTAGGTTGGTGTTATCATTCTAGTGCATTCTGTAGGGCAGGATTTGTGGACAGGTACTGTTTAAATCTGGTTTTGCACTGAAATGTTTTGTTCAATCCATCTATGGTGATTGAAAGTTTTGCTGGGTAAATTAGTCTAGGCTGGCATCCATGGTCTCTTACTGTCTGCATAACATCTGTCTAGGAACTTCTGGCTTTCAAAGTCTTCATTGATAAGTCAGCTGTTATTCTGATGGGTCTGCCTTTATAAGTCATTTGGCCTTTTTCTTTTCTGCTCTTAATCTTTGTTCTTTATTCTGTATGTTCAGTTGTTTACTTATTATGTGGCAAGGGGACTTTTTTTGGTTGTCTAGTCTATTTGTTATTCTATAAGTTTCTTGTACCTTCAAAAGTATTTCCTTCCTTAAGTTGAGAAAGTTTTCTTCCATGACTTTGTTGAATATATTTTCTGTGCCTTTGAGTTGGTCTTCTCCTTCTTCTATCCCTATTATTCTTAGGTTTGGCCTTTTCATGGTGTCTGAGGTTTCCTGGACATTTTGTGTTATGGCATTTTTGGCTTTGTGTGTTCTCTGACTGATGAATCTATTTCCTCTATTGTATCCTCCATGCCAGAGATTCTCTCTTCTACCTCTTTTATTCTGTTGGTTATGTTTGTATCTGTGTTTCCTGTTCATTTACTCAGATTTTCTATTTCCAGGATTCCCTCAGTCTGTGTCTTTTTCATTGTTTCTATTTCAATTTTCAGTTCTTGAACTGTTTCCTTCACCTGTTTAATTACCTTTTCATGGTTTTCTTGCTTTTCTTTAAGGGATTTATTGATTTCTTCCATTTTTTGCTTGTTTTTTCCTCAAAATTTTTAAGGAAAATTTTCATTTCCTCTTTAAAGGCCTCTATCATCTTCATAAAATAACTTTGTAAAGTTATTTTTAAGGTTGCTTTCTTCTGCTTCTTCTACATTATAATGTTCAGGTCTTGGTGTTGTAGAACCACTAGGTTCTGGTGGTACCATATTGCTCCATATATTATTGTATGTATTTTTGCACCCATCCCTTCCTCCAATAGGTGCAAGAGCTATGTGTCTGAGCAAGCTGCTCTTGGTCCAATCTGTGCTTGTTATGTCTGTGTCTCAGAAGGCTGGCTACCTGGGGTCCAGTCTTAGCTCTGGGTCTAATTGGAACTGATAGATTCTGTGTCTCAGGAAGCCCCTCTTGGTCCAATCTGAGCTGGCTGAATTGTTGTCTCAGGGAGCCACTCTTTGTCCTGTCAGAGCTTTTAGTCCAATCAGAGCTGGTGGATTCTGTGTCTCAGGAAGCCCCTCTTGGTCCAATGAAAGGTGGTGGGTTCTGTGTCTCAGGAAACTGCTCTTGGTCCAATGAGATCAGGGTTTCTGTGTTTTGGGAAGCCACTGGGGTTATACGGAAATGTGTAGGTTTGGGGTAGGGTATGAGTCTTATAGATTGTAATGTCTGATGAGGGGTTTTGTGGGGGAGCCTGCTCACAGGAGTCTTCCCTGCTGGCCAGCAACTGGGGAATTGATGGGTCAAGACATTTTTTAAAATCTATTTTATTTATTTGTTTAAAAAGGGATCTTTCAATGTACCCATGGCTGTCTTGGAACTCACTGTGTAGGTCATGCATGCCTCAGATCCACAGAGATCTTCATGCCTCTGACACCAAAGTCCATGCCTAGCTAAAATTTGTAATTATTATGTTATTATAAAACCATTATTATTAATGTGCTTGTATGTGTGACATGTAACATGGCATGTGTGTGGAGATCAGAAAACCACTTTAGTGTCAATTCTCTCCTCCAACTGTTGGTTCTCAGAAGAAAACTCAGGGTGTCAGGCTTTCAATGTGAGCATTTTAACACCATACTGATAGCCTGAGAACTCTTTTCTTTATTTTGTGCAAATCTATGGATCACCAAACTCCTAGCTGATAGTGTCAGGCTTGCTTGAGACTACAGAGCTCTCGCAAGGCTAGAAGCTGCCTCAGGCCTCTCTAAGTGCAGAGATTATAAAGCTACCACAACAGGCAGGCAAGTGTTGTCAGGCATGTACCCTTTTGATGTTAGTCAGTGTGTGTTGCTCAGTGGTGGAGTGCTGTGGATATCATTCTATATAAATAAAACATTGATGGCCAGTAACCAGACAGGAAATATAGGTGGGACAAGGAGAGAGAAGAATTGGGGAAACAGGAAGAAGGAGGGAGAGACACTGCAGCCATCGCCAGGACAAACAGCATATAAAGACACCGGTAAGCCACAAGCGATGTGGCAAGGTATAGATTTATAGAAATGGGTTAATTTAAGATATAAGAACAGTTAGCAAGAAGCCTGCCATGGCCATACAGTTTATAAGTAATATAAGTGTCTGAGTGATTATTTTATACATGGATTGTGGGACTGCGGGGCTTGGTGGAACCTGGAGAGACGTTCTCCAGCAACAAATGGTGCAAGCTCTCCAGCAACAGTGGAGCACTGTTCAGTTTTGTGCTCAAACTGTGTTCAACTCCTGGCACCGAAAAAAAAAAAAAAAAAAAAAGGAAAGAAAAAAAAAGATATCCAAAATTCTGTATGTCTGTTTCTCTTGAGTCTTCCTGTGAAGTCAAGTGTTAATGTTGACTTTAAAAAACAAAACAAACAAACAATAACCACCTCAACTCACTGCACTCTACTGTCCTGGAAAACCACCCGAAATCCAGGGTGAGCCATTATTTGAGCAGCTTAGGTAGATAGATGCCTCTTGCATTCAGGAGAGAATTCTTGGGTGTAGATGTAAAAAACCCAGTGTTATGCAGTGCTTTTGTTATTATTGTAAAGGTTAAAATGACCTAGTAAACTTCTGCAATGAGAAGGGATCCTCGAGACTTTCTGTGGTTGGGGAGATGGTTCAATGGGTACACAAGTGTGAGAATGTAAGTTCAAACACTCAGCAGCCATATAAAAAGCCATGCACTGCCAAACACACCTGTAACTCCAGGACTGTGGGAGGCAGAGGCAGGAGGACTGCTGAGCTTTGCTGGCTGCCACCCTAGCCACCCGTTCACTAGGAGACCCTTTCTCAAAAGACTAAGGCAGAAAGTGATGAAGGAGAATATACTCTAAAGAGGTGCATAGAAATATGCACATCAACACACACACACATACACACACACACACATACACACACACACACACATTATTCCTCAGGTGGTGGTGACCCCCAACCATGAAATTATTTTGGTGCTCCTTTATAACTGTAATTTTGATACTGTTATGAATTATAATGTTAAATATCTGATAAGTGACCCTTGTGAGAGTGCCATTCATCCCCAAAGGGCTCATGGCACACAGGATGAGAACTGCTGCAGTCTAAACCAAGATCCTTTGCTGGAAAAATGGGCTCCTATCTCTCTAGATCAGGTTCCCAGACTCAAGTGAGCTCAGGTACTCAAAACCTTTGTAATAAACTTTACATACATTTTTATCAACAAGCATAACAGATCTCCTCAGCTGATACCTCCTTTGAAGATTTATAACCCTCTTAATCCTTGAGTTTAATATCCAATTATCTTGCTCAAGCACTGTAATCAGTGAAAATGTTCCCCCCTTCCTTCCTACTTAATTTTCAATGTTTCTTAATTGCCTCCAGTTTTTCATTATCCCACTGAAGGCACTGATACAGCTTAATAGTAACCAGCCAGTTCAATTCCCTTGTATGTATTGTTCTGGTATTAAAAGTCTTATTGTTTTATAACTGAGTAATACTCACTCCATTGTGTATATATACCACATTTTCTTTATCCATTCCATTCTTTTGTTGAGGGGCATCTAGATTGTTTCCAGGTTCTGGCTATTATGAATAATGCTGCTATGAACATAGGTGAGCAAGTGTCCTTGTGGTATGATTGAACATGCCTTGGCTATATGCCCAGGAGTTTTACCATTGAGTCTTGAGGTAGATTGATTCTCAATTTTTTGAGAAACCATCATACTGATTTCCAAAGTGGATGTACAAGTTTACACTCCCACCAACAATGGAGAAGTTTTCCCCTTACTCCACATCCTCAACCAAAGAATGGATAAAGAAAATGTATTACATATATACAATGGAGTATTATTCAGCTGAAAAAATGACATCATGAAATTTGCAGGCAAATGGATGGAACTAGAAAATATCATCCTGAGTGAGGTAACACGGACTCAGAAAAACAAACATGGTATGTACTCACTCATAAGTGGATACTAGATATAAAATAAATTTAACCAGACTATGACCCAGACCTCCTGAGAAGCTAGGTAATAAGGAGCACCCCTGAGAGGGATGCATGTATTGCCTTTGGAAAGAGAAATAGATGAGATCCCCATGAGTAAATGGGGGGGGGGCAATAAAGGGAAGGGGATGGGGAAAGAGAACATGAGGGAACAGGATAGTTGAGCTGAGAGAGGGAAAGAGTGGAGAACAATGAAAGAGATATCTTGATATAGAGAGCCATTATGCATTTAGGGAAAAACCTGGTGTTAGGAAAATTCACAGGAAACCACAAGGATGGCCCTAGCTAGCCTAGACTACTAGCAATAGTGGAGAGGGTGCCTGAACTGTCCTACTCAGTAATCAGATTGGTGATCTGAATACCCTAACTGTCATCATAGAGCCTACACCCAGTAACTGATGGAAGCAGATGCAGAGACCCACTGCCAAGCACCAGCCTGAGCTCTGGGAGTCCAGTCAAAGAGAGGGAAGAGGGATTATATGAGCAAGGAGTGCCAAGATAATGATGGGGAAATCTACAGACATGACTGAACCAATCTTGTAGGAACTCACAAACTTTAGACCAAGCCGGACCAGAACCTCCACTTATGGGACATAGTTGCATAGCTTGGTCTGTTTGAGGGGCCTCTGGTAGTGGGATCAGGATATCCCTGATCCATGAGCTGGCTTTTTGAAGCCCGTTACCTACAGTGAGAAACCTTGCTCAGCCTTGATGTAGGGGGAGGGGCTTGGTCCTTCATTAACTTAATTTACCAGGGATTGCTGACTCACTATAGGAGCCCTTACCATTTTGGAGGAGGGGTGAGGGTCTGAGTCAGAGGGGGAAGGCTGGAGGGGAGAAGAGATGATTGGGGGATCTGTGGTTGGTATGTAAAATGAATAAAATAATCTTAAATTTAGAAAATAAAAGCCTCATTAACTGAAAAGTACAGGCCTACCCATCCTCTGAAAAATTAGTTCAAATCAATGAGTGAATTTTCTAACAACAGAAACATATTTTTCTGATAATCTTGGTGCCTGATATAACTCAACCTGCTGAGTTAGTTTTTGTGTAAATGGTTTCAGAGCTGACCACTCTGCATTGGAAAACCAATAAGGAGGCTCTTTCCTGTGAAAGGTTAATTCTCCTTCTCCTAGCAGTCATTAGTTGCCTACACTTCTTTGTCTAGGGGTGGACCCCATGAAAATTTCTCTTTCCACGTTAACATATTCATTGATCTTGCCATTGACTGGTCTTGTTCATGCAGCCAATTCTAGTAGAGACTGTTTCCCACCAGACTTCCTTGTTTTCTGGCTCTTTCCATATTTTTGTGACCTTCTTCTACAATGTTGGTTGAGCCATAGATGCAGGAACTGTCTAAGTAGACATAAAATCCTGTCGAAAAGTATGAAATTATACCTGAAAGGAAGCCAGTTTCCTGAAGCTAGCGAACTCATGGACCTTAGTATTTAATCATATACATAATCACATAGCCTCTAGCTTGACCAGCATAATCCCTAACTACATTCTAAATCTTATCCTTATATCAACAAGTAAATACAGCTCTCACTCCCTTCTCAAAGAAGTCTCTTCATACAGCAAATGGAGACCATATGAGAAACGATGACTGGACATAATGATGGGATCTAATATGTAGACCAGCTCCAACACATATACCATGCAGGTTTTGTTTGTTGTTGTTTTCTTTTTTGAGGCATAATTTCATGTAATATATAAGCTGGCTTTGACCTTTCAATGTAGCACAGGATGATCTTGAACAGCTGATTCTCCCACGTTTGTCTCCCCACAGATGACATTACAGCAAGAAAACACCACATCTTGCTGCAATGTATTTCTGACAACATTTCAATCATCCCAAATAAGACCTTTTGAGTCAAACAGTGAGAGCTCATTTATACCTCAAGTGACCGAGCAGAGTATGATCTCAACTCCATAGGAGAATCAGATCCAGATCGGGTCATTGTTGAATGTGGTCAGCTAACTGCAGCTGTTGAGGGTTAGAGACAAGTTCTATTTTGAAGAAAAGAGAACTCAGTGCATTCTAGCCATGTATTGACCTTTGTTCTTTATGTGTTTGTGGTGGTATTGTGTCCCCCAAAATATTGTGCACCCTAATAAACTTATCTGGGGTCAAAGAACAGAACAGCCACTAGATACAGAGGCTAGAAAATGGTGGCACTCACACCTTTAATCCTATCATTCCAGAGGCAGAAATACCTCTGGATCTCTGTGAGTTCAAGGCCACATTGGAAACAGCCAGGCATGGTGACACACGCCTTTAATCCCAGGGAGTGGTGGCAGAAAGCAGAAAGATATATAAGGCGTGAGGACCAAAACCTAGAAGCTTTTGATTGGTTAAGCTTTTAGGCTTCTGAGCAATAGTTCAACTGAGATTCATTCTGGATGAGGACTGAGAGGCTTCCAGTCTGAGGAAACAGGATCAGCTGAGGAACTGTCAAGGTGAGGAAGCTGTGGTTTGTTCTGCTTCTCTGATCTTCTAGCATTCACCCCAATAACTGGCCTCAGGTTTGATTTTATTATTAAAACCATCAAAGATTCGTGCTACATGTGTTTAAGGCTGTCTTGTGGCCTTCGTATAATATAATATCTGTAGATATGTTATCAATATGTTAAAATGCATTTCATAAATGACAAGAATAAAAGGCAATAAGCTTCATTAACACCAAAAATATTTGTCTTGCAATATAGTAACAGAAAGTCCTAAATGATAAGTGTAAACAATTATTATCATTGTTGCAAAAGAACAAATTAATAATGGTATTATTTGAGCAGTAACATTTGGAAAATTTTGATTTCTAGTTAAAATATTTACTTATGTAGCCTTTATTTATGCTTATTTTTCATATGAAGCCAGATTTATCAGGTAGGGTAATAATTATCTTCAAATATTAAACTAGGTTTTCTTTTTACACATTAAAATTGACTAAAGAATTTTAGAAAATATAATCCTAACTGTATCTCTTTGTGAAACATCAAATTAAACATGAGATCCATTAGAAATATGCATTTCCCAAGAAACATGACCAGCCCTAATAGCTATAATTAATTCAAGAGTCTGGGCATATTTGTTAAGGAGAACAGGAATACTGGTTTTTGTATCATTTTCTCACAAGCCTCATTATTTGGAAGCAGGCCTTCTCAGAGTTTTTAACAGTTCTGCCTTTCCCAATAGTAACATTTGCAACTTACGAAGGTCCTATATGGTTCTCAGTACATTTTCAGCAAACCAGTTAAACCTTAAGGTTCTGCTGTGCAACTGAGCATCCATCAGATGGCCTGCTGTTTCCTCTAAGATGAAGCATCTTCTCCTGAAGACAAAAGGGAGGCTCTTTTGTTAGAAAGCTTCAAAAACTTGCTAGTCTCTGAAAGTTGCCAGAGTCATAGGCATCTCTACAAGATTAAACAAGTGGTAACATTGCTCGAGAGAGAAGGCTAACTGGACTAGCTCCCTCCAAAATCAGCAGGAAGTTCCAAGGATTCCAGCTTCATGAGTCATCATGCATAGTATCATGGACATTTCTATAAGGGGCTCCTGTGAGTCACTGGTCACATATGTTATTGTAAGTAATAGCAGTATAGTCGCTGGTTCGCTAAGTGAGACTTAGATGGGCTTGTTTCTCTGCATTGTCACCAATACTGGAGCTTTGGTGAACAGATATATTTATGTCCTCCAATGAACATACTATACAGAATGGTCCTTAGGATATATTTGCTAGCATCAAATGCAGTACAAATAATAGGATCTTTTATCCAGAAAAAGCATGGAAAAGAGTCAGAAATAATATTGTTAGTAATCTGTATATATACATAACTTAGAGTCAGTTAACATTCATGACATCTGTTCATTAGTTTGTAATATCTATCTATCTATCTATCTATCTATCTATCTATCTATCTATCTATCTATCTATAGGGAAAGAAGTTAAAAGAGACCATATATACACATAATATGCAATGTTTGCTCAAGTTTAATCTGTATAGTTGATAATGTAAATTAAACAATGGCACATGTTATTGAGATTAATGCCAGCCTCTATAAAAATGTTTTTATTAGCTCAATACAGATCAAAACAGAGTGGCTGCTAATATTATTTTTAAGTAAAACAATGTTTTTTTAAACCAATTCCTAAATTTTGGTGAGATTGAGTGCTTAGTGCTGAGAGTACTGAAATATACCTGCCTCTAAGGAAATTGTCACCAAGGTTAATGTTTGGAGATATTGTTGTGCTGATTTTACTAACAATGAACCTGTGCTGAGAGTGTTGACAGATTATTACCACAATTTCACTACATAAGTGGGTATTTAGTCTCAGTGTCTTGCAGGCTTGTGTTTGGACTCTAGAAGATGCTGTGTCTACATCACCACTGTATCGCAAGGCAGTTTCCCCCTCTTTTCTCCCTCCGAGTTCTTAGAGACCACATCTGCACAGATCTGATTACTACACCCATAGCATTATTCACCTTCTCTCTAAATGAAAAACTCCTGCAAAGTGACAATTTTAATCATCTATACATTTTGGATGTTGCCATTTTTTTCTATAATAAGACATTCTGACTTAGGCTTTAAATCTCAACACTTGAAAGATTGAGGTAGGAGGTTCAGGAGCTCCACATCATCCTTAGTGATGTAGCTATTATTTCAAGGGAAGTCTGAGATAAATAGGACCTTCTCTTTAAAAGCAGAAAATATTTTTCTGCAGATAGTGATATTTTCTCTTGCACTTTCTTTTTAAACAGTACTTCAAATACATTTAGTGTAAGCAGAATGCATAGTGGTCACCACTTTTTTTATTTCTTGCATTTATGATATTGCTCCTTGACCATTTTTACTTTCATTTCACAGTTAAATGGCCTTTCCTCTAATTTAGTTTGGACTCAGTATCTAGCCAGTTCAGGAATTCTTTCCAAAGCTGAAGTCACTTGAGGATCTGCAATCTTTTCACAGCTCACTTAAGACTTCACCATGTCTCACCCTATATTATTCAAATCTTATTTATGTTTAAGTGACTTGCGAGGAGTGGTGGGATATCTTAGATTTTTCTTAATTGTCAAACTTCATTGTTCTTTGTTATTAATTGAAATGGAATATTTTTCATATTTTCTCAACCTACCCACATGATATTATATCACTATTTATTAGATATTTTACTTATGTAAAAATTTTACCATTGTAACAATTTAATAGGAATAAAAACATATATTAGCTCATGGTTTTAGTGGGCTTAGGCCATGGTTACTTGGTCCAGTGCACTTGGGCAAAACATCGTGCTGGCAGATTATATGAGAAAAGAGAGCTGTTCATATCATGCTATTTATGGAAGTAGAATGAAAGGTGACAGGCATAGGATTATTTGCTGAATGATGCAATTTTAGAGACCCAGGTCCTCCAGTTATGTCTCATTTTCTAAATTAGGATTTATAACATCTCAAAGCAGTGCCACCAGTAAAGGAACATGCACTCAAAACATGAGGTTTGAGAAAAGAATAGTCTTCAGTCATAACACAATGACTTGTGCTGCAGAGGGTATTAGGTATCTGTATATCATTCAATAATTAGCCTAAAATGTAGTGATGCAAACCTAGTAGACTTGCAGTTTCTTACAAGTCTGCAGATTTACTAAGATTTCTGGATTATATTGTGAGAATCTCACTGATTCCCATGGACTCAATAAAGCATCTCTAATCTCTACCAACACAATTGGAAAATGGAAATAGAAATAATAAAGAAAACATAAACTGAAGCAATCCAAGAAATAAAAATTTTAGGACTATAAACCAAAATTACACAGGCAAGTTTCACAAACTGAATACAAACAAAGGAAGAGAAAATATCCGGCATTAAAGATACAATAGAATAAATGGATATATTTGTCATTAAAAATATTAAATCTAAAAAAAATTTTGACACAAAACATCTAGGAAATCTGGGGCATTATGGTAAGACCAAACCTGGGAATTATAAGAAGAGAAGAATACCAGCTCAAACTCTAAGACAATATTTTCAAGGAAATCAGAGAAGGAAATTTTCTTAGTCTAAAGGAGGAGCCTATCAAGGTATAAAAAGCATACAAACACCAAATAGTTTGGACCAGAAAAGAATGTCCTCTCATTACATAATAATCAAAACATTAAATATACAGAATCAAGAAAGAATATTAAAGGCTGCAAAGGAAAATATAAAGTAACATATAAAGGCAGACCTATTAGAATTAACCTGACTTCTCAATGGAGAATCTAAAAACCAGAAGGGCTTGGAAACTTTTGATATAAGCTCTTAGAAACCATAGATGCCAGTCAAGATTACTATACCCAGCAAAACTTTCAATCACTGTAAATGGAGAAAATAAGATATTCAATGATAAAGTCAAGTTTATACAACATGTACAAATACAGCACTGCAGAAATGACTAGAAGGAAAAATCCAACCCAAGGAGGTAAACTACACACATGATAACACAAAAAACTAATAATCTTACATTATCAGGAAAAAAAAAACAAAAAAGGAACACCCACACTCACATACACACAAACCACCATCACCACCACCACCACCAACAACAACAAAATAACAGGAATTGGCAATCATTGTTCATTGATATCTCTCAATATCAGAGGCCTCATATCCCCAATAAAAAGACAAAGATTAGCAGAATGAACCAAAACCAGGATCCATCCTTCTACATCATACAACCAACACACCTGAATATCAAGGATAGCTATTACCCCAAGGTTGTAATAAGATATTCCAGGGAAATGGACCTAAGAAACAAGCTGGTATATCCATTTTAATATCAAGCCAAATAGGCTTTCAACAAAAATTAACTCAAAGATATGGGAAAAGACACTACATATTCATCAAAGGAAAATTCAAGCAAGATAACATTTAAATTATTAACATCTATGTCCCAAACACAAGACCACACACCTTTATAAAACAAACACCTCTGCAGCTTAAATCACACATTGAAACTCACTCACTGATAGATGCGGACTTCAATCTCACTCTCACTAATGTACTGTCCTAAAAAAAAGGAGAAATGTGGAAGTTACCTGATATAATAAACCAAATGAACCTGATTCTTTTTTATTTTATAATTTAATTTAATTTTACACATCAGCCACAGATTCCCCTGTTCTCCCCCTCTCGCCCACCCCTCCCCCCAGCCCACCCCCCATTCCCACCTCCTCCAGATCAAGGTCTCCCCCGAGGACCGGGGTTGACCTGGTAGACTCAGTCCAGGCAGGTCCATTCCCCCCTCCCAGACCGAGCCAAGTGTCCCTGCATAAGTCCCAGGATTCAAACAGCCAACTCATGCAACGAGCCCAGGACCTGGCACCAATGCACAGCTGCCTCCCAAACAGATCAAGCCAAATGACTGTCTCACCCGTTCATGGGGCCTGATCCAGTTGGGGGCCCCTCAGCCTTTGGTTCATAGATCCTGTGCTTCCATTCATTTGGTTATTTGTCCCGGTGCTTTGTCCAACCTTGGCTTCAACAATTCTCGCTCATATAAACCCTCTTCTTTCTCACTAATTAGACTCCCAGTGCTCCACCAGGGGCCCAGCCGTGGATGTCTGCCTTCAGATTCCTCAGTCCTTGGATGGGGTTTATGGCACCACTATCTGGGTATCTGGCCATCCCATCACCAGAGTAGGTCAGTTCCTGCCATCTCGCGACCATTGCCAGCAGTCTTTTGCGGGGGTATCTTTGTGGATCTCTGTGGGCCTCCCTAGCTCTCTGCTTCCTCCCCTTCTCACCTTCTCATGTGGTCTTCATTTACCATGGTCTCCTATTCCTTGTTCTCCCTCTCTTTTCTTGATCCAGTTAGGATCTCCCACTCTCTTTCTCTCGACTGTCACCCTTCATTGTTCCCACTCATGAATGGGAAAAGATCTTCACCAACCCCACATCTGACAGAGGACTGATATCCAGAATATATAAGGAACTCAAGAAATTAGACATCAAAAGGACCAACAGTCCAATTGAGAAATGGGCTTTAGAACTAAACAGAGAATTCTCAACAGAGGAATCCCAAATGGCTGAAAGACATTTAAGGAATTGCTCAACTTCCCTTATCATCAGGGAAATGCAAATCAAGACTACTCTGAGATACCACCTTATGCCTGTCAGAGTGGCTAAGATCAAAAACACTGAAGACACTTTATGCTGGAGAGGATGTGGAACTAGGGGAACTCTCCTCCACTGCTGGTGGGAATGCAAGCTTGTACAACCACTTTGGAAATCAATATGGCGCTTTCTTAGAAAATTGGGAATCAATCTCCCCCAAGATCCAGCTATACCACTCCTGGCCATATACCCAATAAATGCTCAATCATACCACAAGAGCACTTGCTCAGCTATGTTCATATCAGCATTGTTTGTAATAGCCAAATCCTGGAAACAACCTAGATGCCCTTCAACTGAAGAATGGATAAATAAATTGTGGCACATATACACAATGGAATACTACTCAGCAGAGAAAAACAATGACATCACACGGTTTGCAGGCAAATGGATGGATCTAGAAAAAATCATCCTAAGTGAGGTAACCCAGACTCAGAAAGCCATCCACATTCTTAATACTTGGAAATCCTCAAAGTAACCTTCTTCCTGTATACCCATGCCTATATGCCTTTCTGTTCAGTATCTCACTTCTTCTCTCCACCCAGCTGCATCAGTTCCTGTCTGTATAGACCTTCAGACCTCTATGGTTAGTGCTGGGATTAATGGCATGTGCCACCATGCCTGACTCTCTTCCCCAGTGTGTCCTTGAACTCAAAGAGATCCAGATGGATTTCTGCCTCCCGAATGCTAGGATTAAAGGCATGTGCTACCACTGCCTGACTTCTTTGTTTAATATAGTGGCTGACTTTTTCCTCTGATCCTCAGAGAAGCTTTATTAGGGTGCAAAATTTATTGGTGGACACAATATATCACCACATTTTCTTAATTCAATCCTACTTAGTGGGACATCTTTTATGGGAATATAACAATATATTCTGTGTCACTCAACCATACTATAGTCATATTCCTATGTCTGCATACATTATTTCAAATCGGTCTCATTTTCATACTTTTACTGTAGTTTGCTAAACAACTATGTAGAATAATATCACTTACCCTTTTATATTTTGAAAACAGCACCATTAAAATGATGTATTTTCAAAAACAACAAAAAGATGTTGGGTATGTTCAATTTGCAGCACAAATCCACTAGATCCACTAGAATCCACAGAAAATTCCCTACAAATTATAACAGGAAAGCTGGTTCCAAAGTTATGTGCCATGTGGAAAAACTCAGAATTCTCAATAGGGTTACGAAGAAATAGTACACACAGTGACACAGTGTTACTTCTGTATTTATCACAAATCTACAACAATCAAGCATGTGTACAGTATTTTTGGAAGAATAAAGGGATGGAGAGAAAAATCCAGGAACAACAGCATAAAAATGTGGTCAAGTCTTCATCAAAAGACCTAAGGAAACTGAACCAGTAAAAATGTGAACTTGACCAATGTTACCTATGATTTTATGTGTACAGAAACTAAATAAACACAGACTTTACAACTCCCACAAAAATAACTCAAAATGACCTTTAAATGCTGTATTTATCACCCCCCAGCTTCTGCTCTCTCTTACAAACAGAGAAGCCAAATGCCCTAGAGATCTTTCTGGAAATGGAGGTGACCAGAAAAGTCAGCTGAGGCACAGCATTCCCTCATTCTTCCTTGTATTTTCAGGCAAACCCAATTTGACTGATGCCCACACAAAAACAATGTTGAAGATTAATTTAATGTCCAATTCCTGCTACATGTATTATGGCACAGGATGTAGAATCTACCCTATCCACCTGCCGAACACCAAGCACATCCAAAGAGCCTTTAAAATTCAGAAACTCCATTTGTTCCCTGGAATTTACTTTCCTTGCACCATGCCATTGTGGCTGGTGGTAGATGAAAATTAATAGCATTCTAATAAAAGATGATCCCCATCAGCTACTTTCTAACAGTTTCTAACGTATTTGTAAAACTTATCACACAAAACTGAATATGGAATGCAATATTGAGAATTCCTAGAAACTAGACCTTCAGTTTTTCAATCTGTCTTCCCACTGCACACCAAAAGCAATGTCTGTGTGTGCACAGTGAACAGTGATATTGTATTCACCACAGGTCCCATGGCCAGGCCTGCAGAGACTTCCTGTTCCTAGGGAATACACACTCAGGGAGGCATAGAGGCTAAGGGCCACAGTCAGTGTCACCACATTAACCAACAGAACCACAAACTGACTCATGGTGCATTCAATTACCAGCAGGTGTGACAACTCAGTCAATCTGCTCCTTCTGCCCAGAAGGAAATGCCCCAACTCACCATGGCACGGCTTATGGTCTCCTGCACAGCTCCCTAAAGCTGCATTGGAAGAAAAAACAAAATATACTTCTCATTGGTACTTCTGATTTCAAGGCCTGCCAGGGGTCTCTAAACCAGCTGGGACTCAGGACAGCAGCACCTCCTCCACTGGATGAACAGAGGCAAAATGACCTAACAGCCTTGTTTATCACATTGCTCAAATTCTGAGACTCTTAATGATATCCTGGGCTATTGGAGACTGTAGAAGCTCCATGTTTCAGGCTTTGTTATCCAAGGCATATACATTTTTCCTACATTTGCTAATCAACTCCACACCTGGAGCTCTCCTTGGCCTTCCTAAGGTTCTAGAATCTATGACACTTTCAGGTGTCCACTGTAATCATCAACTTTTCAGGCCCTGTCTGTAGGTGTTTGAAATCTGTTACAGGTCATCATTCAATCTTGGATTGGCAATCAAGACATTCAGGCAGAAGAATCACAGCAAATTCCCAAACAATCTGGGCTTTATCCAGATAAACAATGGTATCATTTCTATTCTTTCAGTGTACTATATGTTGATTCTACTATTTATCTGACAACTTACTGAAATTGAGGAGATGCAAAGGGGGGACGAGGAGACCCAGTAGATAAGAAGAGACATGAAGGAGACGGGGAAGAATAGGAGGACACAGGAGAAAACCTGTGTAGCTCTGGGCAATGGAGTTGCTGGCAGTTCTCTGAGTCCCAGTATCAGCTCCTTGGAGACTCTAATGTCTGAGCCATCTAGTCATGACCTCCTGGAAATGGTGCACTGGAAAGAGCCTGATAAACTGCTCCTGTTTCCAATTTTGTAATTATTGTTTTTGTCTCAAACTAGCCTGGCTTGGTTTTTGTCAAGTAACAAGGAGACTGAGATGTGAGTTGAAAAGGGGCAGAAAGCCATTAGCTGCATTCAATCAGCAGCCTGATACATTATCCTCCCCATTCCCTATGCCCACACATCCTGAGACCCTGCCATTACAGAAATGTTGTGATCTTGGATTTCAAGGAACTGGAACTCACATCTCCCACAGCTCAGAACTTTGGGTTCAAATGCTAACTGAAGAATACACCTTTAGCCTTGGGAGTGAGATTATCCAGAGGCCAAAAGGCTTGCTCTGCTCTGGAGAAGACAAGGGACTCTTGCCTGAGCCCATCATTGTCACATCTGTTCCTTCAGGCCTACTTCCAAATCCCATTGTAGAACTACTCCTTGGATGATATTGGAACCCTTAAACTCTGGCCTCTGCCTCGTAAGTTCTGTGATCTCAGGATTGTGACACCATGACTGGTTTGGATGATTACTTATTTAGCTTTACTAAGTTCCATAGCATCAACATGTGGACACTCAAATATTAACAAATTATTTATTTATTTATTCATTCATTCATTCATATTTTTATTTTTTTGAAGACAGGGTTTCCCTGTGTAGTTTTGGTGCGTAGATCAGGCTGGCCTCAAACTCACAGAGATCCTCCCTCCTCTGCCTCCCAAGTACTGGGATTAAAGGCGTGCACTACCACCACCACCACCACCACCACCACCACCACCACCACCACCACCACCATCTGGCTCAAATATTAACAATTTAAAAGTGAGTAAAGAGAATGTTTATAGAAAGTAGTCATTGTGGCAGGTAATGGTGGTTGATCACAACCATATCCATAGTCACGAAACAGACTGTATAAAATGTTGGTCCTTATTACACAATCTAGTACCAAGACAATGGAATGAAATGGTGCTATCACTTCTGGAATGGAGAAGAGTCTTCTCATTCCAACGAAGTGAATATATAAGCTAATCTCTCATAAGCACACCCCAGATAATAACATGATCTAGATAAGCCCTGACAGGTATGCCTGGAGGATTGTCCCTTGGCTGATTCTACAGCTTATGAAGTTGAAAATCAGTATTAACCATCACACAAAATTTGCTGTGTAGCTTGCCCATGTAGACAGAGAAAACATTCCTCTTTTTATTGATATCTCAAATACCAATAAGCATGTTTGAGGCTAAAGTATATAAAAATGTTTGAGTATATACTTACTTCTTTCCCAAAGAATTACTGTAAGCAGTAATTCTTTGGTGATCTCCAGGACAGAATTTATGAACCTCATATAGAATAAGGCACAGTGAAGAACTCTTCTGACCCATGCTTTTACCTTATTAATGCAGAACCCCACACAAGCACCTCAGAAACTCACCTATGATCTTATTACCAAAAAGAAGTAGAGAGAGGGAGGGAGAAAAGGAGAGAGAGAGAGAGAGAGAGAGAGAGAGAGAGAGAGAGAGAGAGAGAGAGAGACTCTTTAAGAATCCATTGAAATGGAATTTAGGTCACCAAAACTGCATACATGGCTTTGTATAATTCTTATGTGTGACTCTCCCTCACAAGACCACACTTTCCCAAAGTCCTTTCTTTCTACTAATATCTGTGGTACGTCCATGATAAACAAACATCTCCTTTTAGCCAGTTGTTGTCATATGAGGCTTAGGTGAGTGGATCTCTGGAAAATCCAGGTCTTGCATATGTACTATCTCGTGGTTTCCAGGCCAGAAAGGGTTAGAAAGTCAGACTGTGACTCAAAACAGACTCACTCATCAAAATCTCTACTTAATAAACTTCAGGGCTAAGAAAATAGTTTAACTGGTATTTTTGTTGAACCATTCCAAAGTTTCACTAAATAGTTTTAGAGGAAGCCACTAGAGCCATAAATGGGGTGCAAGCCTGTAATAGTAACACTCTAGAAATAGAGGCGGGAAGATCACTGTCAGTTTGAAGAACCTGTGCTATATAGTCTCTCTTCCCACACCTACACTCACACACACACACACACACACACACACACACACACACACACACACAGTATAAGAAGAACAAAATTGAATAGTAAAGAACACAGGATATTCGGGAGGATATCTCTTAAAGTTATTTCAGGTGTCAGCCACTGGTCCCTGCCAAATCATTCTCAGAAGGGAATATACCTGACTATGGTAGCAGAGCCAGCTAGTTCCCCTTGAATTCCAGCCTGCTCAGTCTACATAGTGAGTATGATAATGGAACATGTCTCAATAACACACACACACACACACACAAATATAGTTAAATATAATTTTTCTTTGTTGTTATACACAGGGTCTCATAAGAAAGCTCCAGCTGGCTGGGCGGTGGTGGCGGCAGCGGCGGCGCACGCCTTTAATCCCAGCACTCGGGAGGCAGAGGCAGGTGGATCTCTGTGAGTTTGAGGCCAGCCTGGGCTACCAAGTGAGTTCCAGGAAAGGCCCAAAGCTACACAGAGAAACCCTGTCTCGAAAAAAAAAAAAAGAAAAAGAAAAAAGAAAAAAGGAAGCTCCAGCTGGCCTAGAACTCACAATGTTTAATGAATATTATATATTGAATATTTTAAAACAAATTCCATTAAATGTTTATTTCTATACCAATGGCTCATTATTCAAAGCAAGACAGTTTTCTATACTAGAGGGAGTTTCCAAGTAATTTTCTTTACATTTCCTTAAATTTGAAAAGAACTGGAAGTTGAAAGTTTCACACTGTTAATATTCCTATGCTGTTTTCCTTCATCCACTCATTCTATGAAATCAATATTAATCTCTTCTTGAAATCTATTTTATAAATATTTTAATTATATTATTTGTAAAATGAGCTTCTTTGTACATTCTGTTTTAATGATAAGACTCTAAATGTGAAAACTCAAAAAAATGACTATTAAGGTATTCTAGCTACCCAATGAATTCATAAGAATGTTTTTCTAAAATTGTTAAAAATTTTTCAAGTATTGAATTGAAATTTTTGGAAGACCACTCTCACTCTTTTTACAATTTTCCTGGGATCCAATAAATAGAAGGAGGTTGTTGAAATACAATTATAGTATTTGTTGTCCTATTAACACATTGAGTTAAATAGAAGTTATTATATATTATGAAATAAAAATGACTATACTGGATTACTAGGCTTTCTATAAATAACATATAAGAAGCAACAATGCAAGCTTGTGTGTATTAGGATTCATTGTTCATCGTATCAAAAGTAAAATTTGCAGTGTTTTCTCATACTGTTCCTCTCAGAAAGGGTAATGAATCACGTTTTAATTATTAATGTTCACAGGAAGTATGACATGTTCCCCTGTATTGTAACCTAGGTGAGGAAACAGTGAAGCCTTACAGTTAAGAAAGGCTAAAAGTATGTTGGTTTCTATACCATAATTTATTAGACCATGAAATTTTTGGTGGAGACCACCCAAGGCCCCATGATAGATTATATGAAGTATTCAGTGTAGATGTAACCAACCGTCTTATTAAATAAGAAACACAGAAACAATGTAAAAGAGAAAGCCGAGAAGTCAGAGCTCAGAGCTAAAATCTCACCCTTCCTCCTGCTGTCCCAGCTTCGCGAAAAGAGAGCTACTTCCTGTCCGTTCGTATTTTTAAAGTATGTTGTTCTGCCTTCTCATTGGTTGTAAACCCAAACACATGACTGCCTCGTCACTGTCTGAATGTACAGCCCCCTAGGTCTTAAAGGCATATGTCTCCAATGCTGGCTGTATCCCTGAACACACAGAGATCTTATGGGATTAAAGGCGTGTGCCGCCACCGCCACACTCTTGCTATGGCTCTAATAGCTCTGACCCTGAACACACAGATATCTATGGGATTAAAGGCGTGTGCCACCACCGCCACACTCTTGCTATGGCTCTAATAGCTCTGACCCCCAGACAACTTTATTTATTAACATACAATCAAATTAATATTTCAGTACAAATCAGAATAATATTTCAATACAATTAGATTACCACCACATTTCCCCTTTTCTATTTTAATAAAAAGAAAAAAAGCAAAAGGTTATGACTAACAAAAGAAAAACTATATACAAAAGTACAATAACTATATACAATATATACAAGTAATAAATACCTAAACAGGTATTTGACAAATCAGAGAAAATATTTCAATACAATTAGATTACCACCACAATTCAGTTTACATTTAACCCAATGAAGATATAATGATGAGGCTGCTCCTTGTTCTCCAATTGGACAGGGCAGCAAGTGAGGCACTTCTCTAATACTGGTAATGTGTTTTGAGATGCCTGTTTTAGTAACTCTGCTTCCACTAATGGTTACAGGTAAAACTTTTATTTTCCCATTTTTTCAGTTGCCCAATGAAAAGCCATACCATTATTAATTCCAAGGCATCCTGGTGTATTACTTGTTATTCATGGGCATACATGTAAGTGTATCAGAAGCCTTATTGTAATAAGCGTAGTAAAAAAAAAATGCCTTTTAGACATATAAAAAAAATAGCTTAGTCTGAAACCCTACTACACCCAAGGCTGCAACAGATAAGCAGAACTCTGTGATATCACTCAATGAAGATTACCAGAAACAGTACTAGAACCCCATTATTCCAACTGGACAGTACATAAGCAGAGACCAAGAGCAATGCTCTGCTATGCACATCTATAGAGATATCACCTTGATTTTCCCTGTAGCTGGTCAGACTTGCTCAGAATCCTGACCCTTGAATCAGAGACTTCTGTTAGAGACTGGACCTGACCTTCTCCTAAGATTTGTCACATAGCTGAGCAACCTTGGGGACATAGGCTTAGGATGACAGTTGTAAATATAGAGTGTGAACCTTCTCTGATGACCATTAGCACAGTAAAGTATAACTTTGTTAAACTAACTATGCTTATCTACCTTCTTGCTGGTGGCACGAGCTGTATGAGGATACTAGCTGAACATGAGCCTTGCAAGCAAGTCAGTATGCACCATCACTCCATGGTTTCTTCTGTACTTTCCGGGCCCTAAGTGAGATTTCCTACCACAACTTCTTCTTTCAGCAGAGGAACTGTGAACTGGAACTGTAAGGTGAAATATACCATTTTCCCCTAAATGTTCTTTCAGTCATGGTATTTGCCACACATCAGAATAAAATTGGGGACCTTGTTGACTCACGGAATCCCAAGCTATGTGAACAAAGACAGATCTTCAAATAGTTTTGCTCTACCTTTGGGATTGATATTGAGTTGTAGAAGCCTTAAGGAATTGATTAAGCTATCTTGCCCAGCCCAGAAAACAAATTTTCACAAAAATGTTGAGATTATTTCAGCACTTCAGTGACCCTGTTGAACTTCCTCATGAAACCACAGCTGAGAACTTCTGGTCTTATGCTCTTCCCATCCCCTTTCCCCTTAGAAAAAAACTAGATGAGCAAAGGTAATTGGTTCTGTGCTACCTTGAGCATCATTCTGAGACATGGGACAACTTAAAGCCACAGTATTCTTATTCTAGTCACTACAGAGTGTGTTTCCCATAAATAAACAAAAATTTTCTCAAAGAATTGGGATATAAAGATGCCTTTTCTTTGTGTGACAGTGCCATAGAGTTCTTGGACAATCTTAGCAAGTGAGTCAATGGTGGTAATGCAAGGTTGCAATGTAGATAGAACCTCAGCAGCTGCTCCTTCTTTACCTGAAGGAATTCTTCAGGCTGCAACATTCTGTCAACAGCTCAGATGAGTAGCAGCTCTGTGAGGCTACTCCAGAGTGCCTGAGGCCCCTTCTCTCTGAAGGTCACTAAGCTGAGTGAGGACCTGGTCATGGCTTCTGCTCTACCAGTATGGCAAGGATGATACCTTCTCAGCCCATGGGGAAGGAACCAATGCCTGGAGCTCAATTCACATCTATGCCTCTGTCCTGAGAGTCGCTGTGAACAATAACACACTACCAAATGCCCTATCTTCCCTGTTGTGGTTGCCACTGCCACAGGGTCCTCAGGAAGTCCACATTTCCAGTAGATCAGAGGTTGGAGGACACCTTTGAAGGACGTGAGTCACCATCCCCTTTTCAAAGCTTCTCACTCTTTGTTAGACCACTGAGAGTCAAAGGTTGTAAACAGTAAGAAGGGAATCTAGGCCAGGGGTAGAAAGCCTAAGTTTTAATCTCTGTCACCCCATTTTAGGATCACAAATGCCTTTTCACTTTGTGGCTGTTTCCTTCTCCCTTTCTGGAGCTCAGTCAATAGCTGGCCCAGATTTATTATGATTTATGCACAACAATTTCTTAAGAAATTAATTGCCCAGGAAATTCAAGGAAGTTCAATTGCACCATGGGAAAAATCTAGTAGTGGTTGGTGAAGCTCAATTCCCTTCCTGACAGCTGAGTACTCTCTGGAAAAGAGCTGGTGACTTACTCCTCTGAGTGGTATCCTTTGTTCTTGCTGTTGGAAGTGAGTGATATGTAAGTGTGATTAGGGGAAGAGGTATAAGCAGTAATAGTAATAGGCTTGTTCTGACTGAGCTGAGGAGAGAAGCCAGCCTTCTAGATAAGCAAAAGGGCACAGTGCAGAGGAAGGATGCCATATATGGTGTCTGTTGTAGCTAGAATTCTAACTTGTCACATAGATTGCTATTAACAGCATGTGCAGTATCTATTATTCCTGCTTTTCTAGAGAGAAAACAGTGGTTGCAATGCTTAAGATACACAGGAAAGAGGGCTTGCCAGGAGTTTTGATCTATTGTCTTTCGCTTTACTAACACATTCAGAGCCTGGAAATATTGTGTGTGTTGTATCGGCCCTGCCTTTATTTTAAGTGAATTAATAAACAACAAAATCAATAAAAACACATGTATAAGGAAAGACAATGAAGAGAGCTGAGAAAGACAACAAAAAAAATTCTTAGCAACTTGTAGACCATATTTCAAAGAGATCAGTTATTGTGGCTGATTTAAAAAAAAACATAAACAAATGAAGTAATTTTATAAAGTGTCCTTGGTGGCATCTCTCATGCTCATGGGTCATCTAAACCAAATTTTCTCTAGCTGGAGGAAACTGACACACAGAAAGGCTAAACTGCCAGCCACACATCAGGGAATTGCAGCATGGGAGCCCCTGGCTGTCCCCTTCCTTTGGAATTGTCGCTTTTGCACTCTGTTCCTCAAATCTACTTCCCTTCCCTATAAATGTGGTTACTGGGGCTCCTGGGCAAAGCCGGTAGTCTCCTTAGCTAGCCCTATGAAGTTGCTCATAAACGGCTGTCACATGCAAGTTGGAGGTTAAAGACCACATCAGAATGACTTCCATTCTGATTGCTTGTATATATTTTTAAAGGAAGAAGTTTGTCAAAGATCAGTTTCCACAGGCCTTTCTGTGAAAGCACAGAAGTTAGAGGTCAGCCTAGAACTAAAGACACCAGTGGACAGATTGCCACTTATTATGTCCACCTACCACCTGGCAGGTAAAGTGCCTCTTTGGTTTGACCTTTAAGGTGTCTCTCCTGATCTCTAAGGAAGGGTACACTATAAGGTTGAGATTCATCTTTAGGGCTGTAATTCCAAATCCATTTCCCCACATTTCAAAAATTTTAGGGTCAGGAAATCCATAGAAAAAAATAATTTCCAATGAAGTTGACCTTGTTTTATGTAATAGAAGAAATTATGGTAACACTTGATATGGCAAGACACTATGTTGAGCAATTTCTGGATAGGGTAATATGCTGTCTGAGTCAAATGGGTGTCTGTGTGTTTTTGTAATATAGTGACTTGAGAAACACAGGGTTGAGCTCAGAAGGAAGAAGGACTGTAGGCTGGAAGCTTTTCTATACAGAAGGACTTGCAAATGAATATCCTGAATGTCTTTTGCCCATAAGGAAGCTTGTATTAGGGATAGTAGATTCCAGATCTCTGAGGACCTTCAGTACAGAGTAAAAGCAGACCACTTTGAACTATAATAAAAAGTGGACATGACCCTAAGACACACACACTGACCACACAGAATTTAGTCACACTGTGAGACCCTCTGACAATCTCACTCTTCTACTGGTATGTGTTCTAAGTTGTTCCAGGATCTTTCTCTGGCACAAACAATATCTGCTCATTGCTATTTCTATACTAAAGCCAACAGAATCTAAATATTTCCTTTTAAGAAGCAGTATCCAGAAGTCTGTCCCCAGCATTGTTGGGGAACTTTTCTTTGGTGCATCCTATCCTCTTCTGTTCCCTTATTTCTGGAACACAGATGGAGCCAGGATCTGCAGTGAGTGCTCACTGTGCACAGAGAACTGTCAAGAAAGGCACGGAGATTACCCTGAACACCCTGAGCCTCCATGAACATCACCCTGGGTATTCCTCCACAAAAAGAAATCATCCACGCTTACAAGGCCATCAGGTTCTGTGGTGGTAATCTAATTGTACTGAATTATTATTTTGATTGTATGTTAATAAATAAAGTTGTCTGGGGGTCAGAGCTATTAGAGCCATAGCAAGAGTGTGGTGGTGGTGGCACACGCCTTTAATCCCATAGATATCTGTGTGTTCAGGGTCAGAGCTATTAGAGCCATAGCAAGAGTGTGGCGGTGGTGGCACATGCCTTTAATCCCATAAGATCTCTGTGTGTTCAGGGATATAGCCAGCTTTGGAGACATATGCCTTTAAGACCTAGGGGGCTGTACATTCAGACAGTGACGAGGCAGTCATGTGTTTGGGTTTACAACCAATGAGAAGGCAGAACAACATACTATAAAAAAACGAACCGACAGGAAGTAGGTCTCTCTTTTCGCGAAGCTGGGACAGCAGGAGGAAGGGTGAGATTTTAGCTCTGAGCTCTGACCTCTCGGCTTTCTCTTTTACATTGTTTCTGTGTTTCTTATTTAATAAGACGGTTGGATACATCAATAAGGTTCTCTGACTTGTTTCTTGAGGACCAGTGCTCCTTGTGTTCATAAATGCCTGTGATTTGATAACTAGGCAATGTGTGGGGTTCAGAGGGCAGGTTTGCTGTGTTGATCAGAGTTTTTTAAAGTTGCTAAAGTCAAAACTAAACACACCACAAATTAAATATGTGGTCTTCATTTAGGGCTATCAATAAAATGACTGAGAAAATATTAAAGGAACTAGAAATACTGAGTCGTAACTGTGCTGTAGCTATTTCATCACTTGGTGTCACTGTTCATTCCCAAAAAACCCTGTATCATATTTCTCCAGCTTGGTTTGAAGCCATTCTCTTAATTGATTTAGTTGAGTTTTCAAGAGACCTGAGATTAGAACAACTAGAGATATATTGCATTGCTTTATGGTTAAAAATCATTTCACCTATTCTCTATGTCTTATGAAAGAACATTAAATGAAAAATAGCTGCTGCTGCTGCTGCTGTACTGTTATCAATCAAAACATTCCTCTGAATTTCATATTTAATTTTCAATGTTTCATAGTTGCTTTCAGGTTTTCACTATCTCACGGAGGTAACCAACGCAGCTTAATAGTATCCAACCAGTTCAACTGTCCTTGTATGCACTGTACTACTTTAAAAAGCCTTATTTACTAAAAAGTACACACCTGCCCTTCATCTGAAAACTTCTTCCAAATTAAGGAGCAAGAGCCTTTAATGGGGATTATCTTGAAAATTCCTGCCTGATTCACTATTGGACTTATATCTGAATCTACCTAGTGCTGTTTTTCCTCTACAACCACAGACTTTGCATTTCTTTTTATCTCACTTGTTGCTCATGTTCACTGTAGACCTGAATGATTGATCAGCAGTAACCATCCAATAGAATCAATATTCTGTCTAAGAAATCAGACAATTGCTTTTGAATTCTGCCTCACTCAATTTTGCAGGACCTGTGCAGAATAAAAAACATTTTGGGTCTACGGCCATACCACCCTGAATGCGCCCGATCTCCTCTGATCTCAGAAAAAACATTTTGGGCCAAATATCACATAAATGACTGCTAGCTTAATTTTTCTTGGAGACTATTTCCCAATGAGATCTTATGATCTTGACCTCAACTATATGGATTAATATTGGCCCTCCCATTTTCTAGGTCCTACAGCAATAGCCATTTAAGCCCCATGTACACTTTCCATCCTTTTGTTATCAAAACTCTTGATATATTTAACATTCTTCTACAAGACAATATTTCCAGGCTATTTGTTGTAATAAAATGACTTTTGTGGTACCATTTTTCATTCTAATTTGCTTCTTTGTTGCTGTGATTCAATTCTCTAACGAAAAGCAACTCAGGTAATGGACGGGTTTATTTGCTTGATACCCTCAGGTCAAAGTCCATCACTATGGGAACTTTGGATATAAACTTGTTAGTAACTGAAGGCAAAACCTCATGGAAACATGATTTCCTGGTTTCCTCTTGCTTTGTCATTGTCTCATGCTCAGCTAGCTCTTATCCAGCAAAGCACAACTTTCTTAGTGATATTGCCACCCTCAGTGGAAGTGTTGCTTGCTCTGCAAGTAGAGTCTCGCTGTCTCTGATCCTGAGGGCAGAGTGTTGACAGATGCAGAATCAACAGCACAGATTCTGGGAGATTTGCAAGCAATCTCATTTACTAAACAAAGGGGTGAGGTATTTATGTGTGTACTTTTTGGCAGGCTTTGCTTCCAGCTGGTGTGGCATGTCTAGTTTGGATCTGGGCTGCATGTCATCAGATTTTGGTCTGGAGCTTATGGGTCAGGTTTCTCCTGGCCAGAGTGTCCTCTACACATGTCACAGCTCTTTGTTTCCTTAAGGCGTGGCCCAGTGCTTTTGGCCTTATTTGCCTCAGTGGAAGAAACTTCCCCCACCAATTATTAATCTCACAGTCATTGCAACCAATCAGTATGATATGATGAATACCCTGTCATCATAGAGCCTTCATCCAGTAACCAATGGAAGCAGATGCAGAGATCCACAGCCAAGCACCAGGCCGAGTTCCAGGGGTCCAGTACAAGAGAGAGAAGAGAGATTCTATGAGCAAAGGGCATCAAGATCATGATGGGGAAACATACCAAACCAAAGTAGTTAGAACTCATGAACTGTGGACCAATAGCTGTAGAGCCTCCATAGGACTGGACTAGGCCTTCTACACAGGCAAGCCAGTTGTGTAGCTTGATCTGCTTACAGGGTCCACTGCCAGTGGAATCAGTATTCATTCCTGGTGCATGCGTGAGCTTTTTGGAGTCCACTGCCTATGGTGGGAGACCTCGCACTGCCTTAATGCAAGAGGAGGAGCTTGGACCTGCCTCAAATGAGTGTGTCAGGTTCTGCTGTCTCCTCATGGTAGGCCTTACCTTGGAGGAGGTAGGGATGGGGGGTGGCTTTGAGAGGAAAGGCTGGGGGTTGAGAAGAGGGAGGGGAGGAGGTTCTCTGGTTGGAATGTAAAACAAATAGAAATTTTCTGAATAAAAAAAGAAAAAATAAGAAAAACTTAAAGAAATGTCCAACACTGTTAGCCCTTAGGGAAATACAAATCAAAACAACTCTTGAGATTTGATCTCACACCGATCAGACTAGCTAAGAGCAACAACACAAGTGACAGCTCATGCTGGTGAGAATTTGGAGTAACTCTACCATTGTTGGTGGGAGTAGACTTTTACAACCACTATGAAAATCAATATGGCAGTTACTCAGAATCAATCTACCTCAAGACCCAGCTATACCACTCTTGGACATACACCCAAAGGATGCTCAGTCATACCACAAAAACACTTGGTTAACTATTTTCATAGCAGTTCTATTTATAATAGCCACAACCTGGAAAAACCTAGACATCCCTCAAACAAGGAATGGATGCAGAAAATGTGGTATATTTACACAATGGAGTATTAATTGGCTGTTAAAAATAAGGACTTCATGACATTTATAGGCAAATGGATACAACTAGACTACAATCATTTTGAGTGAGTTAACCTAATCCAGAAATAGAAAGACAAATGTAGTATGTATTCACTAATACATAGTTATTAGCTATTAGGTAAATGTTAATCAAACTTCAGTGAACAAACACAGAAAGGTTCAGTATAGAGGAGAGCTATAGGAGTGAATTATGGATTCTAGAAAGGGTAACTATAATAGATTCTGTGGGTGGGCTTGGTAGTGAATGAATGAGAGCAGGAACAAGAGGGATCAGGTGTGTATATGGAGAAAAAGTGCAGAGACAGGCACATGGAATTAGGGGGGGGGCAATTAAGAGTTAATGTGGAAACCTAGTGCACTGGTAAATTCCAGGAATCGGTGAGGGTGACCCTAGTGAGGACTACTAGTAATGGTGGTACCTGGTTTTGTAAAATGAAGTTGTTGGCTGATTTCTAAAGATTCCTAAATGATCCAGACTAAGGCTAGGAGAGGCTGCTCTCTGAAAAATGACAGCATGGACTCAATTCCCAAGATAACTTCCACACAGCTCACTGAATATCAAGAGGTTGCACAGGTGCAGCCTTGGAGCTTTCATGCCTATGTTCTAGTCTCCTTGACACGAGATACACTAGAGATTACAGAAAAAGCAATCTGGACACCAACCCAGCTACCAAACCCACCAATTATACTGTCTTGCCTGCAAGACATGTAAAAACATGGTGAAATAAAAGATGTGAGAGGGCCCAACCAATGGTTGGTTTAACTTTAGGCCTACACCATGGGAGGAGACCCATGCCTTACATTACATGGATGACCACAAATTCACAGAGACTCAAATAGCAATTATGAGGATTACATGGGTCTGCACCAGGCACTCTGCATATATAACTGCTAGCTTAGTGTTTTATGGGAATCCTAACAGAGGTAGCAGGTATCATTTTGAATTTTTCTTGCACTTGAGACTCTTTTCCTGCTATGGCCTTGCCTTTTACCCTCAATGTGGAGGTTTTGCTTTGTTTTGGATTTTACTGTATCTTGTTTGGTCATGTTTGTATATTCTCTCTTGGAGGTCTGTTTTTTTTTCCAAAGAGGAAACAAAAGAGGGGAAGTAGATCTGGGGAAGAAGGGGGGTGAACAGGTGATAGGAGTGGAGGAAGGAGAAACTCTGATTAGAATGCATTGTGTGAGAGAATAATCTATTTTCAATTAATAAAGAACTAAATGTTTTCTAACTGAAAATGCAAACAAGGAAGGAATCAATCATGAAAAAAGAGAAGTAACGTAGTGAAGAAAGGGACAGAAACACAGTTCTTGTTCTGTGTGTGTAGATGGTGACCATGACATAGGAGCTTATTTCAAGCTCATTATTAGGCCTTGTCCAGATCTGCGAAATAAGAATTTTTATTGTCAGCAATGTGAAAGATACACCATGCAGGAAACAGAGATCATTATCTTGTGTTATCTTTTACTACTCTGGATTATAGAATCAGAGGTTATTGCTCATTTAAATCTAAAAAAAAAAAACTCTTGATTTTCATTAAGCAATCTAATGTGTGAATAAATATTTAAAATATATGAATACATATAAAATGTTATGAAGTAATGCTATATAAATTATATCATACACTAAACATATAAAGACTGATATATTAAAATGTTAAATATTTAAGCACATTCTCCAATCTAAAAATGAATGTGCTACCATTTAAGAAAGGTTATTTGATAAGAAAATAAACAGATGAGTTACTTGTCTAAGCATATTACATATTTGTTAGACTATAATTTATTGTCATTATTTAATTTAAAACAAGTCAGTCTGTTTCTTAACCTCACTTTTACTTTTTCATGTAGTATGAATCACTAGCAGATAGCTCTCATTCCATTAAAATAAAGCAAAATTTTGCATTTTTACAAATTTCTAAAATAGTTCAATTGCATCTCATCTCTATAACAACTCTTGCTACAAAAAGCTTGATGTTTAATAGTTCTTCACCTAACTAAATAAATGTTGGGAAAACCCTCTGAAGAAGATTGCTTTCAAGATTCTGTCTTCTTGCTGCCCTTAATTTCCATTTGCCACCTGTAGTATAGACAAGATGTCTGGAGCTCACATCACCTTGACAACTGAGAGTGCATTAAAGATGAAAATCAGAAAATCAGGTGGGACTAAGAAGTGAGGTAACATAGCACAAGTTGTTATTATATGCAGTTTCATGACCAATAAAGCACTGATTGCGAGTCCTTTATAAGTGTACAATCCTTTAGCCATTGCTATTGTCTTTATTTATTTAGCACTTTGTCTTCTTGAAGCCCCAAGCTTATCATCAACAAATGAAACTTCAGATTATTTTCAGCCAGGCGGTGGTGGCACACGCCTTTAATCCCAGCACTTGGGAAGCAGAAGCAGGCGGATCTCTGTGAGTTGGAGGCCAGCCTGTTCTACAGAGCAAGATCCAGGAAAGGCACAAAGCTACACAGAGAAACCCTGTCTCGAAACCCCCCCCCCCAAAAAAAAAATTAGGTTATTTTTATATTTTGACTGCCATCGATAAAATAGCTTTGAGCATAAAAATTCTGATACTTGTTAATATTAATTTTAATTGTATAGAAAATATATTGAGAAGAATGCTGGGATCCATAGCAATTCTGTCATTTTATGAGAACTCTGTATACTGTAAACACACATCACCACATGAAAAAAGAATGCCTGAAGAACATGGTTTTCTGTTTTGTTTTAGTAACTGGGCTGCCTGGGTGTCAGTAATGTGTCCAAATGCATCAGAATACATACACTAAATATGTGTGATTTTATATCAACTATTACAAAGAAACATGATTTTAGCTAATTTTAGTTGATATCTGTAGAAAATTCCAAACTACTATTATCAAAATTTACTTTGCATGCTACTATATAATCACATGTCATACTCATATTCGTTGATAAATTCTGGAGCATGTTTCACTTTCATTCTTTTTGCTATCTCAATTAAGTTATACTTAGTAGGATATCTTTTATAACATAACAATGCATTCTGTGTCATGAAACTACTGTAGCCCACTTTCTATGTCTATTTGTTCATTGTTTCAAAACAGTTTCATTGTCAGTTACTGTAGTTTGCTAAAAAAATGATTATATAGAATAATATCTTTGCCATTTTATAATTTTGCAAAGAACACTATTATATTGTCAACAACAACAAAAAGATGTTGGGTATGTTCAATTTAGAACATAAAGTTTATACAATACACAGAAATTCCCAATAACTCATAACAAGAAAGCCAATTCCAAAGCTATGTTCCATGTGGATAAACTCAGAATTCTCAATAGGATTAAGAAAAAAAAATGGTACACATGTTGACATGTGACTTTTATACCTAACACAAATCTACAAGAATCAAGAATGTGTGAGAGAATAAGGAGATAGAGAGAAAAAGCCAAAACCAAAAGCACAAAAATATAGTCAAGCTTTCATCAAAAGACTTAAGGAAACTAAACCAAGAAAAATTTACAAAAAAAAAAGGAACTTGATCAATACTTATGATTTTATGTGTATAGAAACTAAATAAACATATACTTCACAACTCCCACAATAGTAACTTAAAGTGATGCCTAAACTGCTATATTTTTTTTATCTTCCAGCTACTACTGATTCCTCTTCCAAATAGAGAGGTTGAACTCTCTCTGGAAATTGAAGTGGATCAAAAAGGTTGGCTATAACCATGCATCCCTTTATTCCCCATTGTGGTTTTAGGCAAAAACTAAACTAACTGATGTCAAAACAACAAAACAAATTTGATGAATAATGTGTGCTTCCTGACATATATATCAATGCACAAAATGTGGAATCTGGCCTATCCACCTGCCCAACCCCATAAACACCAAAGATACCTTCACAGCTCAGAAATTCCATTTGTCCCCTGGAATTTAATTTCCCCGAATCATGCCATTGTGGCTGGTGATAGAGGAAAGTTAAAGTATTCTAAACAAATATTTCTGAATGATGACCCCCATTACCTTCTTTCTACCAGTTTCTAACCTATTTGTAAAGCTTATAATGTAAAACTGAACGTGGAATGCAATGTTGAGAATTTCTACACACAAGACCTTCAGTTTTTCAATCTGTCTTCCTGCTGCACACCAAAGGCAATGCCTAATGTGTACACACAGGAGAGTGATACTTTAAACAACATATCTTTTATGGACAGGTTTGCATAGCCTCCCTGTCCCTAGGGAATGCACACACAGGAAGGCTTCAAGTTCAAGGACCACTTGCCAAGTCAACACAAGGACCAACAAAACTAGACTGTCTCATGGGCCTTTAACTCCAGGATATCTGACAGGGCAGCAAACATGCTTATCCTGCCCAGAATGCCATGTACTCCCCAGTCACCATATCATGGTTTATGGTGACCCTCATGGCTCCCTAAAGCAACACCAGAGAAGAACTCTAGAAAAACAAACAAACAAACAAAAACACAAATATACCTCCCACTGGTCCTCTTTATTGCTAAGCTTGCCCATAGTCCCTCAATAGCTAGTATCACCCTGCTGGGTCTCAGGACAATAGCAGCTTCTCTACTAGATGAGCAGAAATCTAATGATTGAGTCAGTATAAGCTTTCCCAGCTTGGCCCTTCCATTCTAGGTGATTAAATTTCTATTTTGTAGAAAGTCTTCCAGTTTGTCAGAGCAATTCAATTTCCATTCCAAAATACAGTGTCCTTTGTATCCATAATTCCATTACATAGTCAGTGACTAGTGAAGCCAACCCTTTGCTTCCTAGTTAGGAAGATCTTCAGCTAAATATAGGTCACATTCAAACAGTAACTGCTGTTAAAGTAAAAAGAGGCCATTAATTGGAAAACAGTGATGGGAATATCTGAGGGCTTAGAAGCAGAAATGATCTAAGGGCCAACAAAGCCTCCACAGTGTGACCTTATTTAATTTTGGCTCAAGGTCAGACATGCTATGCTTGTTTTGCCCCGTATGGCTGAATAATAGGATGTTTTGGCCAATGGCATGGTTACCAGGTATATTATACTTCTAGGCCTAATTATAGTATGTTTTTCCATAAGGAGTGGATACTAGATATTTTGAGAATTAAGGAGGTGTTTACACTTGTTTGTACTTTGAACCATTGTGTCTTTGAAAAAGGGAGGTCTTTTGCTTCTCTCTTTGCTGATGGATAAAAATCCCATGAAGAATAAACTTGGGGTGACTGCTTTAGTGACCAGGAGCCCTCCCAATGATATTCTGCCATGGCTCACAAAGCCATAATCACATTAAACACATACTATTAATGTTTGTTAAAAACATATATTTTATTGCTATTATATTATCTGGCATCTCTCAAGAAATTCCTTAGAAGGCAAAGGCAATGCTTCAAGTTGAAATGCCAAATGGTAAACTAATAGGGACAAGAATAAGAATGAAATATACATTATAAACATATATATACATGTGCATAAATGTATATATCTGCATAGCACAAAAATCTATGGTATTCAATACACATTTGATTGATTATTCTACTTTATTACATCTCTACCAGATAAAAAATACTGCTTTGAAAACACATGAGGTATTTAATGTTTCTTACAGTCTCATTTTAACATTAACACTATTATATAGTGTTTACAAAATAGCACCCATTGGGAGTATATACCCTTGGACTGAGTAATTACTGACATCCAAGCCAGGCTGAATAACAAAGAAAATCTCAAGTGAATTGGTGAAAATATGAAAGAAACAAAAGCAGGAACAACTACCCACTACCCTTTCACACACATCCTCTTACTTGAAAAGTATGATCAAACATTGCCTGATATTTATATAAACAATGGACGACTTAGATGAAGGGCATCCCATTCCATCCATTACAACAGAAAATACCTATTACTAAGTAAAAGCACAATAGTTTAAAAATTCCACAGAAAGAATATAAGGGCAACAAAATAAACATCATTAAATGGATTTGCCACACATATAGCACACATCAGTAAATACCATAAATGTTTCAAAATAAAAATCACAAGGTAATGATCTCCACTGGCAGTCTTTCTTTTTTTTTTTTTTTTTACTTTTATCTGCATTTATTTTATGTGGAATTTATTCCCATGCCATAAGTTTTTTTTTTTTTTTTTCTCCCGTTTCTTCTGGGATATCTTCTTCTGCGCAACCTCCTCTTCTGGCATTGGAACAATTTGTTCCTTTTCAGTGAGGATCATCTTGATGTGGCAGGGGGAGCTCATGTATGGGTTAATCCAGCCATGAGCTCTGTAAGTCCGTCGCCACATCTTAGGTGCTTTGTTCACCTGGATGTGTTCAATGACTAGAGAATCAACATCTAGACCCTTCAGTTCAGCATTACTCTCTGCATTCTTAAGCATGTGCAGCAAAAATTCAGCACTCTTTTTAGGCCACCGGCCCTGTGTCCAGCCCCACTGTTTGGCCTGGGCGCACCTACCAACTCCACCATTATACCACCAGAAAGGCACACATTGCTTCTTTAAAGTGACATCTTTCAGATACTTGGTGGCTTTTCAGATATGCATACCCTTGATGGCCTGGGCAGTTTCACGGGTGTTCTTAAAGTGAACCTGAAGATTTGAACCTCTCGTTTTGCATGATTTTGTAGGGTTTTCTGGGTCAAGCGAGTAGCGAACCATCTTCACGGGTCACCTTAGGCCGCTTACAGGAAGAGTTCCGCTGACAGTCTTGAGTGAACATGGTAATGTACTTACTTCAAGACTATGATGAGGGGGCTGGAGAGATGGCCCAGTGGTTAAGACCACTAGTTGCTCTTCCAGAGGACCCAGCTTCAATTCCCAGCACACACATGGCAGTTCACAACTGTCTGTAATTGCACTTCCAGGAGATCTGACACCCTCACACCAATGCACATAAAATAAAGTTTAAAAAATTCTAAAAAAAAAAAAAAAAAGACAATGACAAAAAAGAAATAAAAAAGGGTTTTTTTTCCACGATGCTGAAGACAACTGTGATGTCTGAAGTCTTTATCAAATCATTTACACAAGGTTTTTCTCTTGTTTAGGTTTGTCCCTATTTCCTGACATCAAAATTATGTAAATAAGCTTTTAAATATTTACCAAGATAGAGACCTGGCTAGGGAGTTAAGAAAAGTTCAATCCCAGGACCAGGGTCCAATTTTGGACAACTTCCTACAATTCCTGCTACAAGAAGATCCAAAGGTCTAATCTTCTTGGGAATCAGCATACACATACACACACAAGCACACATTGGCATCACATAATTGAAATTGAAACAGTTTTTTAATCATAGAAGTTTTCTGTTTTAAGCATTCATTTCCTTAACTTAGGTGTTGAGGCATCTAAAGGGTTACTTACAGGTTTTTGACTATATGAATTGGTTCATTAACAGAAAACAAGAATTCAGGATTCAAGAAACCTTTTCAGCTACTGTTATCATTTGAGGAGATTTCGGGAATGCTGCCCTGCTGGAGGAAATATATTGCTGGTGGAAGGCTTTGAGAATTTCTGCACACCATTTCCACTTCCCAATCTCTACTTCATGCTGCAGGTGGATGACACAAGTTCCTAGCTTCCTACTTAGGATGCCATGTCCAATACCTGTTGCCAAGCCACATTCATGGTGATTCTGTATCCCTCTGGAACAAAGGGCCAAACTAAACACTTTTTATAAGTTGATGTAGACATTATATAACAAAAGCAGAAAAGGCACTAATACAAATCCATAAAGTTTTACAACTGAACTACTTATTAAATATAATTGAAGAGAAGTATGAAATCTAAATCTAAATCTAAGAGTTATGTTATCATTGAAATTCATGAGGCTTCATGAATTCATTTTCCCATGTTTTCAGGTTCAATAATATAAACACAGACATCATAATGCTTGCCAGATTGTTAACACTCTCAATTCTTGTGTAACAGAAGGTAAGGGTGTTGACTAAAGATCTTACCAAATGATTTATAACAAAAAGCCCTCAGTATTTATTTCAATTATTCAAAGACTATTGTAATATGCAAAGGCTTTAACAGATTGATTGCAGACAAAAAGTTTTACTCCTGTATGAAAAGCAAAACTTTATCATAATGACTTATTCATAGCGTTTCTCTATAATGATTTTTACTTGTGATTTCTAATACTACCAAAACATGCCAAGGCTTTACTATACTGACAACCTTCATATGGTTTTGCTCAAGTCTGTGTTTTTTATATATTCTATTACTATGACATGCAAAGCCTTTACCACACTTATCCCATTTATAGGGTTTATCTCTGGTATCGGTTCTTTTATGCCTTTGAAGATCACTGTGATATATAAAGGCTTTAACAGAAATAAAATTCACAGGATTTGCCTCAAATATGTGTTGTTTTATGCCTTTGAAGAGAACTGTCATGAGCAAAGACTTTACCACACTGATTACATTCATAGGGTTTCTCTCTATTATGGGTTCTTGTATGCCTTTGAAGATGACTTTGAAGGGTAAAGGCATTTCCGCACTGAGTACATTTATAAGGTTTCTCTCCAGTATGTGTTCTTTTGTGTACTCGAAGATGACTAGAACTTACAAAAGCCTTACTACACTGATTACATTCATAGGGTTTCTCTCCAGTATGTGTTCTTTTGTGTATTCGGAGATGATTATGACATACAAAGGCTTTACCACACTGATCACATTCACAAGGTTTCTCTCCAGTATGTGTTCTTTTATGTATTTGGAGACTTCTATGTTCTGCGAAGGCCTTACCACACTGATTACATTCATAGGGTTTCTCACCAGTATGTGTTCTTTTGTGCATTTGGAGACTACTCTGACGTGCAAAGGCTTTACTACATTGATTACATTCATAGGGTTTCTCTCCAGTATGTATTCTTTTGTGCATCTGAAGACCACTGTGACGTGCAAAGGCTTTATCACACTGATTGCATTCATACGGTTTCTCTCCTGTATGTGTTCTTTTATGCCTTTGAAGAATATAGTGTTGAGAAAAAGCTTTACCACAATGATTACATTCATAAGGTTTCTCTCCAGTATGGGTTTTGTTATGCATTCCAAGACTGCTGTGAGTAGCGAAGGCTTTACCACAATGTTTACATTCATGGGGTTTCTCTCCAGTATGTGTTCTTTTGTGCATTTGGAGACCACTGGGGCGTGCAAAACCTTTACCACACTGATTACACTTATAGGGTTTCTCTCCAGTATGTATTCTTTCATGCAGTTGAAGATGACTGAATTGTGAAAAGCCTTTACCACACTGATTACATTCATAGGGTTTCTCTCCAGTATGTGTTCTTTTATGCACCTGAAGAACACTGAATTGTGTAAATCTTTTACCACACTGATTACATTCATAGGGCTTCTCTCCAGTATGTATTCTTTTATGTATTTGGAGTCTTCTTTGATTTGCAAAGGCTTTACCACACTGATTACATTCATAGGGTTTCTCTCCTGTATGTGTTCTTTTGTGCAGTTGGAGACTGCTCTGACGTGCAAAGGCTTTACCACACTGATTACATGGATAAGGTTTCTCTCCAGTATGTGTTCTTTTGTGCATTTTGAGATCACTGGGACGTGCAAAGACTTTACCACACTGATTACATTCATTGGCTTTCTCAACAGTATGTGTTCTTTCTTGCAGTTGAAGATGACTAAATTGTGAAGAGTCTTTACCACACTGATTACTTTCATAGGGTTTCTCTCCAGTATGTGTTCTTATATGCACTTGAAGTTGTGAAAATCCTTTATTACACTGATTACAACCATAGGGCTTCTCTCCAATATCCATTCTTTTATGTATTTGGAGTCTTCTTTGGTCTGCAAAGGCTTTACCACACTGATTGCATTCATAAGACTTTTCTCCAATATGTGTTCTTTTGTGACTTTGAAGATTAGTGTAATACACAAAGCCTTTACCACACTGATCACATTCATACTGTTTCTCTCCAGTATGTGTCGTTTTATGCCTTTGAGAAGTACAGTGATGAGCAAAGGCTCTAAAAGATTGAGTAGATTCAGAAGGTTGCTCTCCAGTAGGAATTCTTTCATGCCTGCAAGAATAATTGGCACATGTAAAAGCTTTGCTACATTCGATACTCTCTTGAATCTTTATACCTGAATGAATTATTTTTACAATTTGTTCCAGTTGTAAAAAGGAATCAGGTCTTAAAATTTTATCACTAATTTTACACACATGTTGTTCCCCTTTATTAGGAGTTGTTCTGCATCTTTGAAGATACCTGTGATAGTAAGTCTTTGTTACATGGTTCATATTTACAGGACCTTTATCTATAGGAGATTTCTCACATATTTCAAGAAAACTGGAAAAAACTGATCTTTAATGCACTTATTGCTTTCATAAATTTTCTTATACTATAAGTCATACTACATACTACAGTGAAGGTGGAAAACCAATTACATGAATCAAGTATATAAGTATATTCAATGTGGGGACATCTACAAATATTATAATTGTTCTGAGAGGTATGTTACATCTTTCCATATCCCTATGTTCATGTGGCTTGTATCCAGAGAGACATATGATACACATAGTAAAAGGAGAATGAAAAAAAAAAGGTTTCCACATTGAATTTAGTTTGAATTTCTGTTTCTCATAGGCATGTGATATAGAGATTAAGGTTTCTCAACAATGGCCCTTGACTCTTGAATCTAAGTACCTCTTTCACTAAATTTAGCAAAGTTACAACAAGTAAATGAGTAACACTAGCTTCACTATGGACTATATGCTTATTAGGAGGTTTTTGACATGTACTTATTACCTCTTCATTGTGCTTACCTTTTGTAATATGAGTTGTATGAAATGAAATGCATTGGCAGTTTTACAAGCATAGCATTCATGGGGCTTTGATTCTAATGGTGATATCTGTTAAGGCACTGTTTTCTTGTCTTCATTCTTAAAAGAATGCCTTGTAAATATAATTAATCAGCCTGCAGTTGGGTTATATAGTGTTGTGAGAATTTAATAATCATAAATGCATTTTAAGCTGTGCTTATTTACACTATTGCTTTTCTTTGAAATTTCCAGGACATATTGCAATTTCCTCAAAGGCACATTTGTATCAGTTTGCAAATAAAAATTACCTTTCATGTTTTCTAGAACTTTTACAATGTTCTTCAATAAGATGGTCTTCCCAGCTGTATCCTAAAATTTAGTTTCAGAAAATGTATGTTATATTATTGAAAATTGTGCAAAATTTAAGTTACTATCTTCAAGGAACCTTAGAACCAGACCTGATTAATTCACCTCATTCTTCTTTCTCAATCCATTTACAGAAAAGCACAGATAGTCAAGGATTAATTGTCCCCTTATTTTACATGAAGGAAAATTCAGTCTTACCTACAGTGGTAAGGTTCCTGTAGGTCTCCAACATCACATCTTTGTAGAGATTCTTCTGGGAAGGATCAAGCAAAGTCCATTCTTCCCAAGTGAAATCGATATGCACATCATCATAGGTCACCGCATTCTAAAATATCCCATATATGTGTATAATTGAAAGCATGATACTGACAACAGTGTAAATGAATACTTCTTTGACAGTGTAGTCATATAATTCTGGTGTTCCACCCACTTATTCCATGACACAAATATTATAATCTATTCACCAAGTCAATCTAGAATGAAAGTGAATAGGAGGATCATCTCTGTCATTTCTGTACCCTTTTAATTGGATATGACCTTGCAACAGAAATACCTTTTAACATAGACAAATAAACAGATCATCAGTATAGACTACACATAAAAGAAGGTATTTTACTAAGGACAAAAAGAATAAGATGGTCACGCTGGGTGTATTGGCTCACGCCTTTAACCCTAGCACTCAGAAGGTAGAGGCCGGTATATCTACCTCTGAGTTGAATGCTAGCCCAGTATGTGCAATCAGATCTTGGACAGTCAGCAGTACATATTGGGACCCTGTCTCCTGTGCCCAAATCAGTCAAACAAACAAAAAAGTGAAGGAACTCAAAGGTGGTTTGCAAAAGTTTCTACAAAGAGTTAATCATTCATTCCACTTCTGTATTTATCTTTGAGAAAACTGAATTGTCCCACGTTAATCTGTAACATCAATAAGATCTTACTAAAAGCCATTGAATGTTTAAACAGTTACAAATAGACAGATAAAAACATTAGCAATATAAATGTTGATAATAAATCATTAACACAGGGCAGGAAAAATGGCTCAGTACTGGTCTTGCATATAGGAGGGATCAATTGCCATTATTTATATAGGGGATCAAAACTATCCATTATTCCTAGTTCAGGGTTTCTAAGACCATCTTTTGATGATTGTGAGAACCAGGTAACAAAGTGGTGCCTATCCAGGCATACAGGTAAAATATTCATATATGTTTAAAAAAAAATCAAAACCAATACAACAAGGAAGAATAATGTCATGCACCTGCAATCTGATAACAGAAGTCTCAGGCAATATTAATGTCTTGAATACATGCCATCCTGAGAAGCAAAATGATACTATCATCCAACTTTAAAAATTCAGGATAGGAGGTGAAGCTCAGTGCCACAGTATTTGTCTGACATGTACAAGAACTCCAAGCCTATCACCCAATAATATAAAAACAAAAAAGCCAGCGATTTTGCCCACCTTTAATCCAAGCACTTGGAAGCCAGAGTAAGGGAGGTCTCTGAGTTCAATGCTAGCTGGGTGTACGGAGCTACTTTCAGGACAACAGCGGCCACACAGGCAATTCTTGTCATCAAAAACAGACAAAGAAAAGTTAAAACAGTACTCAAGCCAGTAGGCTTGCCATGAAGAGCAATTGCTTCTTCTGTATCTTATGTGATTTAAGCATAGTCTATAATGGTGGGAATGACATTACAGTACAAGAAGGATACTGGCTGATGAGTGAAACTGAAAGCACAGAGGAAAAACCTATGATCTATAAATTTTATATCTTTCTTGTTTGCAGAACCAGTACAATAAGGGTTACTGCCCCAAATTTGGCTTCTAAGTTCTAATGGACTCTACCACACTTGGACCAGTGCTAAAGCAATTCCTGTAAGAAGTTGCTTCTTGGGATTAGGAATTAGGTTGTCTATTACTTCTATAAATTGAAGGCTTAGATGGATGAAGTCTTACCCTTATGGTACCTTCCTAGGCCTCAAATGCCAAGAAGGGCATTTCAAGATGTTAAACACTTCTTTAATGGTGTTTAATTTCTTGAAATTTCCTGCTTCTGTGTCACCACAGACCTGTTCTTTGAAACTACCTAGTTCTGTTTATCTCTACAATACTAACTTTATTCTAACTTTATTTCTTTCTGCTATCACCTGTTTCCTTTCCACTGTAGATGTGATTGAGTCATCAGTAATAAACACCCAAGAGAATCAATATTTTGTCCAAGAACTCAGCCAATTACTTTTTAATTCTGCCTTACTCAATTTCTTAGGGAATGGAGAAAATAAGAATGATATGGGACAAAATATTATACAAATTACCTCTAGCTAAATTTTTAATGGAGTCTATTTCCCGCTGAAATCCTAATTGCCTCAACCTCCACCCTCAGCATTACTTTCAATACTCCCATATTCCTATTCTACAAGAATAGCTGACTAAGCTCTGGGAGCAACTTTTGTTGGCTTTTGCCATCTAAAGTCTAATATCTTAAACATTACCCCAAAGACAACAGTCTTACATTCTACTTGGCACCCTTATTACTTTTGGTGTACCACACTTTGTTCTAACATTTTTTTCTTGCTGTGATTAAATTGTCTAACTAAAAGCATCTCAAGAAATGAACAGGTTTATGTGGCTGATACTGCCAGATCACAACCAACAATTGTAGCATCTTAGGCTAGAAACTCAGGCAAGGAAATGAAGGCAAAAACCACAGGGAAACTTTGTTTACTAGATTTCTCTCTTACTTGGCCCCTGTCTTGTACTCAGTTAGCTTTCTTATCTATCTCAGGCCACTACTTACGCACTGCAACCTCAGTGGAAGAGCCTTTCCACAACAATCATCAATCAACACAGTTTCTCAAGAACACAGTAACTAGCAACTCTGATCTGGGCACGGCCTCAATTGATGTTCCCTCAGATGACTCCAGGCTACATTATTTTGACTACTGAAACTAAGTAGGACAAAGAGACAATAATACACAAGAATGGTTTAAAAACACAAAAATGATATCTTAACCATATCAATCACGTGAGCAGTAAAAACCCAAACACCAAGATAGCAACAACTGAAAAATATAGACACATTAAGAAATGAAAAGAGGTGAGCCTCTAAGACCAAGAAGAGAAAACTAAAACTGTCTCTCCACAGAAACTTTCCAAACAAATGAAAGCCAAAGAACTCACAGCATAATATAGAAAATTATCTGGGGGTAAAAAAATAAAATTAAAAAAGTGAACTTCCATCATTTTCCAGAGAAAAAAACAAATTTAGATGACAATAAAATCAACAACATAGATGGCACCACTGACCAAACAAGAGAAAAAGAAATACCTACAAATATTATCATGGTCCCATAAACAAGAACTGCAGAATTCTAATCAAAATTGATACACAAGAAATCACTGGCCAGCCCTCATCCTGTGAACTCTGATACTCTCCCTAGCTAATAGAAAAAGATTGGATGAGGATGGCTGTTCTAACAGAATTAGACAGATTCGCTTGAAAACTTTTGATTTTTTTAACTTTATAGAAAATATATTGATTACTAAAAGTATCTCATTCTCTTATGTAAAGAAAAGGGCAATTGTTAGGATCATTTATAAATCATTTATTTCCTATAACTGGCAATTGCCTGTAAGTCTGCATCAAGCTGAGGAAATGAAAACTTTTCCAAACCAAATGCAACATAACAGATTTTTAATAAAATAGTGTATGATTTGTATTATACACCTGCCGGGCGGTCTCCCATCCAAGTACTAACCAGGCCTGACCCTGCTTAGCTTCCAAGATCAGACGAGATCGGGTGCGTTCAGGGTGGTATGGCCGTAGACTCAGGGTGGTATGGCCGTAGACTGTATTATACACCTAAAGCAACTTGTTTTGCTCAAATTACTTATGAGTCACAAGAACTTTTGGAAAAAAGTTTATCCCCACATTTTATGTATGTTTGTGTGTGAGAGAGAATTTGATCCACATCTACAAAGGTGGCATACAAGAAAATAGGGTGTCAGATCTCCGGGATCTAGAGTAGCAAGTTGTTATAAGTCTCCAAACTTGGATACTAACATATAAACTCAGCTCATCACCAAGAAGAACACATGCTTTGCCACCTGCCCAGCAACATAGAACTTTTTATCCAATAAACTAAAAGGCTGTCCCAGAATAACAACAACAAAACCTAAATAAGCATAGAAGTATATAAATGATCCATAGGAACAAGATACATCAATACTAAGATATTGTGTATGGTAAATTTGCAGCATGAATTGAATACGACCCAAAGAAATTTCCTAACAATTTATAACAGGATACCTGACTCCAAAGCTATTACAAAGTGGAAAAATTCAGAATGCTCAATAGGATTATGAGAAAATAATACACATATTGACATACAATCTGACTTCTATAATTACCACAAAGCTAAAACAAACAAGAATATGTCCAAAATTGATAAAAGAATTAAGGAGAGATTCAAGAACAAAAGCAAAAAAATATAGTCAACTTTTAACCAATACCAAAGGAAACTAAGCCAGGAAATGTGTGATCTTCACCAATGTTACCAAACTTCTTATAATTCTAGGTGTGTAGAAATTCATAATTCCAACAACATTAACTGAAAGTGAACATTAAAGATTTATGTTTCTGACCCTGAAGCTATTGATCTTTTTTCCACACAGAGAGGCCTCTGTTGTAGAATATTATTGTAAGATGTGTTACATTTGTTTATGCTATGGAACATTTGACTAATGATACAAAAATGCATTGCATTCTATTATGTTTCATTTGTTTAACTGTGTGAAGCTGTGATATTTTGTTTGTCTAAAATAGATGATGGTATAATAAAGAGTTGAACAGCCAATACAGGGGAAAGGCTAGGCAGGGTTCACAGAGAAAGAGTAAATAGCAAGAGAGAAAAGGAGCAAAAACAGAAGTTGCCAGACACCCAGCCACACAGCCAGGCATGGAGAAAGAATTATAGAAGGGAGAAAAAAAAGGCCCAGAGGCAAAAGGTAGATGAGATCATTTAAGTTAAGAGAAGCTAGCTAGAAATAAACCTAGATTAGGCCAGCCATTTATTAGTAATAATAAGCCTCTGTATGTGATTTCTGTGGGAACTGCATAGAGAACCTCCAAGAGCCAAAACAGCAAAGAATAAAAAAACCAACAACAGGCCCCATGCTTTACAGCTCTCTTGGTAAATGGAGGTAATCTCCTGCTACGGCTCTGCAAACTCTCATGTTGACTTGTGGTCTCAAAAACCCAGCCCCACTGATGCCCAGTTGCAAAAGTGTAGAAGAATAATTTAACGTATATTTCCTGCCCCATATGTTATGGCACGTGATGTGGAATGTGCCCTATCAATCTGCCCAGCACCAAGCAAACCTGAAATATCTCTGCAGCTCAGAAACTTCTTTTCTCCCCTAGAACTAAACTTCCCTGAATTAGGTAAAGCCTGATATCAGAAATTTAAAAACATGCTAATCAAGTATTGCTGAAAGATGCTCCCATCACTTCTTTCTATCAGTTTCTAAATTATTTGTAACATTTATAAGACAAACCTGAAACTGGAGTGCAATATTAAGAACATCTACAAACCAGATCTTTAGTTATCCAATCCATCTTCCCACTGCACACTAAATGCAGTGCCTGTGTATGCACACTGGACACATATATTAAAAGCATCACATCTGCCAGGTGGTAGTAGTACATGCCTTTAATCCCAGCACTCAGGATGCAGAGGCAAGAGGATCTCTATGCGTTTGAGCCCAGCTGGTCTAGAGTTCATTCCAGCACAGCTAGAGCTATACACAGAGAAACCTAGTCTTGAAAACAAACAAACAAAAAAATCACATACTTCCCAGAGCCAGGGCAGCAGATCCTCCTCCACCCAGGAAATCCATACTCAGGTATTTCAAGGAAGAAAGGCCATAGCCCAGGTCACAACATGGACCAAAAGAACCACAGTTTGGATCAGGGTCTATCTCAGTCACACTGACTCTGACAGTTCAGCAGAACTGCTCCTCTTGGTCTGGGTTCAATTGTGCCCACACTCACCATGGAATGGCTTCTGGTCTCCCTCACAGGTCTCTACAGCAGAACCAAAGGAAAATCCTGGAAAGAACCTGCAAGCTACCTCCCACTGGTACTCCTTATTGCTAAGACTTCCCAGAGACCCACCTTAGCTAAGGCTACCCAGCTGGGACTCAGGAAAGTAGCAGTTCCCTTACAGGCTGCTCAGAGATTAAGTAACACACAGAGCAGAGGCCTTCTCAGCTCTGTTCATCCACTCTAGGGGCAGAAAGGGAAATTTGTATTTTAGTGGACAGTCTTCCAGTCTTCCAGAGTATTTCCTGTTCTTCAAAGGCACACAGTATTTTCTGTACAAATTTCATTACACACTGATTTTTCTAGTGCAGCCCACCCTTTGCTTCATAGTTGGGAAGCCCTGCAGCCAAACACAGGTCACATTCAAACAGTAACTGTTGTTACTGTATGACTGTCATTAAAGAAAAACAACAGGCCATGAATTAGAAAACCATGGGCAGGGTTTTGAGGCAGGTCAATGATAGAGGTTTGGAGGCAAGAAAGAGACTGTGGCCATGATATGGTTATAATCACAAGGAATTATATTGAAAAATTGAAACAGAATTTTTGGCCATGTGTTCCAAAGACTACAAATTTATATGAGAGCAAACAAAGGATTACTCACATTTTTTCCCCAGAGGCTATACATGTTAAAGCTGGAAAATAACACTCCTGTTAGGTTGGGCCACACCATTTTACCTGCATCTTCTATTTGGTTGAACTCGTTTAACAAAAATAAATTGAGCTGGACAGTGGTGGCACAAGGCTTTAATCCAGCACTCTGGAAGCAGAGCCAGGTGGATCTCTGTGAGTCTGAGGCCAGCCTGATCTACAGAGTGAGATCCAGGACAGGCACCAAAGCTACATAGAAAAACCCTATCTCGAAAACAACTACAAAAATTCATTTCATGATGAGATAATTTCTTTATCCAGATTCTTGGTTGTTCTGGTCTATGAAACCCAAGAAATGGACAGTCAGGACACTTGTGAATCATCTAAAATTGATTACCTGACTCCACATTTGCTAATCTCAATTACTGTTGAAGCAGGAAAGCACTCACATATTGACACAATCTGACTAGCAATTTACATTACATTGCTAAATGAGCTGTATAGAAAAAATATCTTGAACAAGAGTAGAAACATATACAGTATGTTCTTAAAAAATAACCTTAAATTTGTATCAATATACAAAAACCTATAAAGTATAATATTTAAAACTAGTAGGGTTTTTTTGGTTTAAAAGTAGATTCAATAACCTACCATTTAACCTATCATTTCTACAACATATATACAGTATGAAAAAAAATCAAATTTGTATCAATATACAAAAATCCAAGCCAGTATAGAATAGTAAAGCTATTAGTTGCATTTTTGGTCTAAAAGTAGATTTAATAATCTACCCTTTTATCAAATTTATATATCATCGCTTTTTCCTTTCAGAATGAGATCCATGAATCTAATCTCCTTTTTCAGCTATTTACTGATCATTACCAAACAACTTGTAACCAACCACCCTAAATGATGACAAACATACATAACCGATAGAACATCCAAAAACCATCCACCCATCTTCTTCGGAGTCTGGGTACCATGTTCTTAAAATTACTTCCTGCTATCTTGGGGTGATAGCATCTTAAGGGGATCCTGAAAAAAATTGGGATAATTATCTAGTCCTATATCATTTGTTATCCCATCTCTGTGTAATGGGAAAGTGCAGGGTGTGTATCAAGTCCTGCCTAAAGTAGTCCGTGAGAATGGATAATTGCAGCCAGGCACCTTGAAATTGTACTGTGTAGTTTGTAGTCTCAAGCCGATCTTGAGGTGGTATTGTCAGCTTGGTGGCACTATCATAGTCCAGGTGAAATTGTCATTGTGGGAAACCCCTCTTCCTTTTTGGAGACTTCAGAGATGGCATTTGACCAGGTCATTCCTTTTCTTGGTAATTTTTTGCCAGTACTTCTCCTTTTTTGGATGCTTATTTATCCAATGTGGGAGCCCGTTTTCAAGTTCCTTGTGGTATTACCCAGCAGGTCCTCATAGAGAGGATGATTAGGAACACAGGCCTGAGTGCAGGTGTCTGAAATAGTCTGCACTTGACTGTGCAGGAGAGGTGGGGAGGTCTTTTGCTCCTCCCCTTGGCATGTCTATAAATACCCTGGGGCAGAGACAGTCAGGGCCCATTGGTATAGGTTCCAGGCTCTCTAAAGGCTATCCTTTATTTTCTATCTCTTCATCTCCCCAATCTAAATCCTTCTATCTAATATTTCCTTCTGCTCAAACTCAAGAAAACTCTGGGGAACTGTGGGGTTGGTGGGTAAATGCCCCACAATACAAATGTCTTTAAATTCCTCAAGATGGTTGATTTTATTTTCCTGGAAAGACTAAAACAAAACCTTGTCCAAACCCAAACATGGAGGTGCTCTAGTATGGCAAGTTATATCTGATCAAATGAAAAGTACTTATTAATCTTAGAAGTTAGATTAGATTGAATAGTCATGCTGGATGATGAACTATATCACCTCTTCTAATCAAGGGGTCTTTCTTGTTCAAATCTAATCTTCACAACATTTGCTTTTTTAATTCTAAAATTTTTGTTTTACTTTCTAAAGCTCTTCTGTCATCCAGAGAAGAATGCTTTTTCACAATAGACAATAGGTCCTTTAATTGCTCTGTGGAGGAGTTTCCCTCATGGAGAATGACTGAACCAAATTTGACATGGGGGCCTGCAAGAAGCCCTCAGAGGCATTTCTCAAAACAGCAGAGGGTTACCCTGTCTGTCTCTTGTTGATTCAGATTCATTGGCCCAATCTCAGCTTTTGTCTCACCTTCTACCTACTCCAGTAAGAGGCAGAGGCAGGCAGATCTCTGTGAGTTCAAGTCCAGCCTGGTCTATAGTGACTCCTAGGACAGGCTCCAAAGCCATACAGAGAGACCCTGTCTTACAAAAAAAAACAAAAAAACAACAACAACAACAACAAAAACCCAAACAAACGAATAAATATACTCCAGAAGGGAGAAAACTTCTGTTTGGACTATTCCTAGAAAAAAAAAAAAACATTGTTTCTAGGAATGCCCTGTCTACAATCCCTTTTTAGGTGACACATAGTAACTCCCTTCTTCTTCTTTCCAATCACTTCATGCCCCTGCTTACTCTGTCTCAAATTGGTTGTCCTTCTTCCTTTTGTTATTATTATTACATATATATTTATATATCTATGCACATAAATAATTAAATATAAGCTGTTCAGTCCATTTGTTATTTCATGTGTTTATATGATTTCAGGGCAGACCTCTTTGATTGAATGGCTCATGTTGAGGTGATGACCATGTAATAGATTTGAAACATCTGCAGAGAAACTCTGTGAAGACACTGCTTACAGTGGACACCTGAAGTTGTAGATTCTAGAGGCATAAGATAATAGAGCACATCTCCAGGTGTGGAGTAGATCTTATATGGTAGGAAATCTGTGTGTGGTTGGGATGTTAGACTCCAAAACATGGACCTTCCCAAGTCCATGAGAGCCCAGAATATCAAGAGTCTTAAAATTTTGCACAGAGTGATGTTGTATATTTTGTTTGTGTTCTGACAAATAATGCTTGCCTGGAGATCAGAGGGTGGAGCTAGCCAGTAATTAAGCATACAGGTCAGGAGTTGTGGCACACTCTTATCTCTTGGGAGGAGGAGGCAGGAAGATCAAGTGTACAAGGCCACCCTGGATCATGCCTTTAATCCCAGCATAATTGAGAGGTGGAGACAGGAATATAAGATTTCTGGAATGGGTGGTGGTGGTGGTGGTGGTGGTGGTGGTGGTGGTGGTGGTGCATACCTTTAATCCCAGCACTCGGGAGACAGAGCCAGGTGGATCTCTGTGAGTTTGAGGCCAGCCCGGGCTACAGAGTGAGTTCCAGGAAAGGCACCAAAACTACACACAGAGAAACCCTGTCTCAAAAAAAAAATATATTCCATAATAAATAAATTTAAACAATATCTGTCTACAAATCCAGCCCTACAGAAGGTGCTTCTTAGAAGGAAAACTCCAATACATAGAGGGTAACCACACCCATGGAAATACAGGAAAGAAATAATCTCACACCAGCAAAGCCAAAAGAAGGGAAACAGTACCTGTCTGTTTGTCTGTCTCTCTCTCTGTCTGTCTCTCTCTTTCCTCTTTCTCTCTCACACACACAAAAACAACAATATAACTCACATCAACCATCATTGCTTATTGATATCTCTCCATATAAATGTTCTCAATTATCCAATAAGAAGACACAGACTAACAATGGATGCGAAAACAAGGTTGATCCTCCTGCCTGCATAGAAGAAACACACCTCAACAAAGATGACAGACATTACCTTAGGGTAAAGGGTTAGGAAAAGATAGTCCAAGCAAATAAACCTATGAAGCTTGTTGGTGTAGCCATTTTAATATCTATCAAAATATTCTACCACCCTTCCAAGTCCCCTAAATATCCTCAAAGGCACACTAAAATCTAGAACTGTATTTTATTCTTAGTTCAAGAAGTCTCTTTTTACATGCATGATCCAGGTATAGACTACTAAAAATAAGTAAACAAATAAATAAATAAATATAAGTATAAAGGTATATACCTTGATATCAATAACACTGCATTATCAGCACTTTTTACAATTTGCTTACATTTAATCATAAAAATACAAAGCACCAACAAAATGTACCTCTAAAAACAAGGTAAAAATAAAAAAATGCTATTAATGTACTATATGTACATGCACTGTAATTGCTCTAAGTGTGTAATGACAAGACATTAAAATGCATGTTATATAAGCAGAGTATTTAGATTTTATGAGCAAAGTAAAAAGCAAATGTGGTACACTTAATGTTACTGCATACCACAAACAAATATCACTGCTTTTAATTAACAAGCAGAAATGGAACTCCTTCTCTTGAAAAATATTTGAGTATCTACACAATGACTATAGAACAATATGATTAGAGAGGGCAAAAGCAACAAAATTTTGTCATAAGCAATAATTTACAAGCAGGTTGATTCCAAAATCTGAGGATATTTCTATTTACATATGATCACCAAGATACCTGGGAGTACACGAATAAAAAAACCACCCAGAAACAATCTACGTGGTATATACTGTGGAACTCAATAAAAGTTATGCTGGACTGCATTAAGTCCTAGGATGGCAAGCAAATCTATGTATGCTTAATGCTCTAAGGATAGACAGACAAGACCATCTGAGTCAGATCCTTAGACACAAATGCAAATTATCCTGACAAATAAATAAAAGGAATAAATACGTATGAGAGCTAAGGAGTTGCCTCAGACAATAAAGGTAATTGCAACCAAAGCTAAAGACCTAGTTTGATCCACAAGACCCATATGTCAGAAGGAAACGAATTCCCTGTATTTGTCATCTGGCTTCTACGAAAGCACTGTGGAGTCTGTGTGTATGTGAACAGAAGAACACTGAACACAAGTGTTTACATAGACAATATAGGTGGTGTGTTTTTGTTCTTTCATTTCTCTAATGATAGGACACTTTCTGATACCTATAGACATTGCTCCTAACTAATTTCTGCCCCACTAATTACACTAACTCATTCCTGCTAATGCTCTTAACTGAAATGGCTCTTCTGAATCTTATTCCTAAGACTTCAATCAGCCCATTTAAGTCACAAAATTCAACTTGCCTTTTAGGAACAAAAGTCAGACATATTAATGAACTCCTAGACATTTTCACTTCTCACTATTCCTAAACTTTATTTTTTCTTTATATTTTGCATATATTTTCATATGAAGGTGCACATGTGTGTATGGGGTGCAATATTCACAAAGGGGCCAGAGGACAACTTGGGGTGTTACTCAAGTGTCATAATGAGATTTGCTTCAGATATAAAGATCAAAGTGTATGATACATAGAACAGGTTCTACCCACATCCAAAATTTCCCTGTCTTACACCTTTGAACAAAATCATCAAATTAGTTAAAAGCCAAATTTAAGAAAAGAATAGGTGCTTTCAAAACCAAATCTTTACAAGACTTAGGAAGATGGTCAAAGTATTGAAAAAGAGGAATGCTAAAAGATGAACAAATCATGAGGGTTTATTTATTTGTTTTTATATTTTGTTACTCTGATTTTATTTTCAGATAGGGTCTCACTACATACTCCATGTTGGCTCAAAAGTCACAGTCCTTTTCCTGCTTGGGTTTTCTTCAACACTGCACAAGATAGGAATATTTGGGAAGAGGAACTTCAACTAGAGATTTTTTTATGAGGGAGGGTCCAGCCCACTGTGGAGCTGCATTATGGGCAGGTGGTACTGCGGTGTATATGAAAGCAAACAGAATTTTTAGATGACTGTTTTCTATTGAGAGGGATAAAGAAGGGATATGGATTTGGATGGGAGGGAAAGATCTGGGAGGAATTGGGTAAGGGAAAATGTGAAAATCTATTTTCAATTATAAAAGGAAAGAAAAAAGAAAGAAAACTGAATAAGCCAGGGAGAACAAGCCAGTAAGCAGCATTCCTCCAGGGTCTCTATTTCAGTTCTTACCTCTAGGCTTCTTCTGCCTTGAGTTTCTGACTGACATTAGCCCATGAGGTAGAGAAGAGGAATCAAGAAGAGGGAGGGGTACAGAAGAGGAGGAAATGAGGGGTGGTTTTGATCAAGATACATTATATTCATGTGTGAAATTCTCAAATAATAAAGAGTGCCTAATGTATGGCTAACAAACCTAAACCTAAGTGTCTGTGAGTCAATCACACTGAATTTCTCAACTTATTTTGGCCAGTTATGAGCCTAGGTAAAAGAAAAGCAACTGTAAAATGATATAATACCACACTAGCACCTATACAGTAAATGAATGCTTCTTAAACCAGAAAACAGCTTTCCCAGAAATGAGCACAAAATGTTCTCTCAAGGGCCTTAAAAGAACACAGACTGGGACTGCAAGAAACTTTAATCCTTACTTGATATTTGTCTGGACATTCCTGGTACATTGTTACTGTTATACAAAAGTAATAATAACTTCACTTAACATAAACACACGTTTCCATGCTTCCATAGGACTGAAAATGTATCCTGCATTTAAGTAATCTGAACTCAGAAATCCAAACTTCCAAATGAAGAATAGGAAATGTCCATCCCAATGATTATCTACTTGTAAGCAACATTTGTTAGCAGATTGCACATTTGCTGCAATACACAATCATTAATTTAGACATATATTAGGAGAGAAAACTGGAAGGTAAATGGAATTTTACTGGGCACACACTTGTAATCCCAGTTTTTGGAAGGTAGCAAGATTACCCAAGTGTGCGATCAGCCTGGTATACATAGATGAATTCCAGGGAAGCTACCCATCAAAACTACCTGAAATATATTGATTAATTCATTAATTACAACTTTAAAAATATAATTTAGCTAAAATATTTATTGTGCTTTGTGACAAAAAGAAAGACAATTTCTTACATGCAGTCTCTCAATACTGTCCACAGGCAAATCTTAAGTCTTTATTCAAATATACATGGGAAAAAGGGGGCTGAAAAATTCAGAAATGAAGTCATCTAACAATACAATTATCATCCTACTGTGAGAAAACCCACAGTTGAAGTAAAAACTAATACACAACATTTATTAAGCAAAGGGCTTGATCTGTTCACTACAATCATACCAAAGAAAAAATATTTCAGACACCAAACAAATATTTCTAAGGAAGGAACAAGTCCGTGGTAGAGCAGCTGTTCAGCAGGAGCCCTGCCTGGGTTTCACTCTCAGCACAAACATTATCGAGAATAATGGAGACTCTAAGATATGTAAAGAGATCATAATTGAAAAAGCAAATAAGCTTTTTACAAGAAAAGCTGAGTAGAAATGATGGTTTAGAACTAATTGTACACTTGGGCCAAAGAAGACAAAACACAGCCGGGTGGTTGTGGCACACACCTTTAATCCCAGCACTCGGGAGGCAGAGCCAGGAGGATCTCTGTGAGTTCGAGGCCAGCCTGGGCTACCAAGTGAGTTCCAGGAAAGGTGCAAAGCTACACAGAGAAACCCTGTCTCCAAAAAACAAAAAAACAAAAACAAAAACAAGGTCTCTTTTCATTACATCAAAATATTCAAGTTCTTGACTACTTAACCCCTCAAAGGTCTTTAAATTTCAAGTATCTACAATAGGGGCATCCTTTTATATTATTGATACAGATTCAAAATGATTCTTCTAAACCACTAATATTAAATACAAAAATATTTTATTCATCTTCTCCTCATAGTAGCCAAAGTACTACAAGTATCATACTTCGCAAATATTTCTATTATGGCTACCTAAACAGACTAGTTCTATGAGATCATAACTTTTCAAAACATACAGTTATATCATACAAATAATGAATAACAAATCTAACAAAAAATTCAATCCTGTGTAAATTTATTCACCACACATATCCTAAATGTTCTTTAAATACTAATACTGTTTTTGAAAGTTTCACTGTGGGTGTATGTGTGTGTGTGTGTGTGTGTGTGTGTGTGTGTGTGTGTGTGTGTATTTGTTTGTGGGTTTATTTGTGTGTATGGTGTCTGTGTCTGAATATGTGTAATGTGTGTGTGTTTGTGTGTTCATAGCAACTCTATTCTTAACATCCAGAAACCGAAAACAATATAGATATCTCTTAACCAAAGAATTGATCAAGAAAATGTGGTACATTTACATATTAGAATATTACTCAGTTATTAAAACAAGGACATTATGAAACTTGCAGACAAATGAATGGAACTAGAAAAATATCATCCTGAGTGAAGTAACTGAGACCCAAAAAGACAAACATGGTATGAACTTCCATATAAGTAGATATTAGCTGTAAAGTAAAAGATAATCATGCTACAACCCACAGACCCAGAGAGGCTAATTAACAAGGAGGGCTCAAGGGGGAACACATGGACCTCCCTGGAAAGAGGAAATAAAACAGATTTTCTGGGTCAGACTGGAGGTGGCTGGGGGAAAACAAGAGAGGGCAGGCTAGGGGGGAGATACAAGGAGAGTGTATGGGGAGAGACTACTGGAACAGGGGAGGGGGCATTTGGGAGTCGATATGGAAACCTAGTGCAGTCTGTTATATAACCCTCATTGATCAAACCACTCTCCTTTCTAACTCTAAGATAAGCAGTACAACTCCCTCTTTGGATACTCCTTGGATTCCATGAAAATGACCCTAGAGAGGACTCCTAGGAATGGGGGTTAAGAAGCCTGAACAGCCTTCTCTAACCAGGCAAGCCTTTCACTATGGGGACTGAGACACCAACCCAGCCACAAAACCCACCTACAATTAGTCCTACTTGCAAGATGCTGGGTTTTTGGTGGATCAGAACTTGTGGTAGTGGAAAACCAGTGACTGATCTAACTTTAGGTCCATTCCATGAGGGAGAGCCCATGCCAAACACTGCTTGGGTGAACCTGAAATTCAAAGGTCCAGAGATCTAGAATAGAACCTAACAAGACTGGAAAAAAAAAGTCAATGAAATGATTCCTAATGATATTCTGCTATACTTATAGAATGGTAGCTAGCCCAATTGTATTCAGACAAGCTTAATCCAGAAACTGATGGGAGCAGATGCAGAGACCCACAGCCAAACATTAGGAGGACCTCAGGAACCCCTGCAGATAAGGGGGAGGAAGAATTGTACCAGCCAGAGGGATTAAGGACATCAGGAGAACAAAGCCCACAGAACTAAATAACCCCAGGTTATTGATGCTCACAGTCTGAAGCAGCAACCATGGATCCTTTATGGGGTCTGTGATAACTCCTTTGCATATGATGATTACATACCTTGATATTTTTGTGGGACCCCTAAAAATAGGAGTGTGTGTATATGGGGTGTTTCTTTGACTTATTTTCTTGCTTTGGGACTCTTTTCCTCATACAGGGTTGCCTTTTCCAGCCTTGAAATGACAGTTTGTGCCTAGTCTTATTGTAACTTGTTAGACCATGTGTACAGGCTAGTTTTGTGTGTCTAGTTGACACCAAATTAGAGACATCAGAGAGGATGGAGCCTCAGTTGAGGAAATGCCTCCATGAGATACACCGGCATGGCATTTTCTCAATTACTGAACAATTGAGGAAAGCCTAGCCCATTGAGAGTGGTACCACCCTGTGCTGGTGGTCCTGGGTTCTTTAAGAGAAGCTGAGCAAATCATTTGAAGTAAGTCAGTAAGAAGCACTCTTCCATGGTGTCTGCATTGGCTCCTGCCTCCAGGATCCTGCCCTGTTCTAGTTTCTGTCCTGACTTCCTTCAGTAGTGAACATCAGTCTGGAAGTATAATGCCAGTAAACCCTTTTCCCCATCTTGCTTTTGGGCCATGGTGTTTCATCACAACAACAGAAACCCTAGCTAAGATACTGTGTCTAGTTGAGACCTATGAGAGAGGTCTTCTTTTCTAAGGGAAATGAAGAAGAGGGGGTTTGAGTACAAGATGGACAACTGACAGGAGTGGAGTGAGACACTGAAGCTGGTATGAGAGAAGAATAAATAAAAAATAAAAAATAAATCAATGAAAGAGAGGAATGTGGACAAGTGAGAGAAGACTATGGTGAGACTAAAACTCAGCAGGGCAAATGCCAAATCCTATGGCTATGTCTTGGAAACATGGGGCTTCGTTTTGAAAGAGCACAGATGTATGACTGCAACTTCTCATGTATCTCTTTTATTACTCCCAATCCCTATATGCAGATCTCCACGGCAGATGTCTCATAGCTTGTATATCTCAACATCCCATGGCCTTAAATTCAACCTATCTTTGTCTTCACTGCTAAATACAATGAAATCTCATACTCTCCTCACTGAGCCTCGACTCTGTCAAACATAGATGGGTACAAAAGTGATGAGCTGACCCCAGAAAAAGAATCTATGACCTTTAAATTTTGCATCTTTCTTGTTTCCAGAATCAATACAACATACATGATCCTGTCAAGTTTTGATGCACCAGTCTAGGCAGATTTAACATTCCATATATGTTGTCATCCGTAAGTGTCTTTTAGATTCAAACTCCAGGTTATACTTTGAATAATTGAAATAGGAACAGGAAACTGCAATTCTAGCCTCTTAGGCAGATGGAAGGCTTACACAGAAAAGATATTACCAGAATTATTTCTGAAGTACACCTGTGACCTGAAAGAGCAGGTCATTCTTCAGTGACAGGGTCCTGAGGTGCAGGTGTCAGGGAATGAGAAAGACAGGAAAAGTAGAAGGTAGGAAAGATAAAAGCTGGGGTGAGGAGGTTTTTGCACAAGCTATGTCTCATGCCAAGTAAGCTTCTTAAGAAGAATAGCTTCCTGTATGCTACTTCCAGGGGGAATAGAAGGAAAGGAGAAACTTCTATAAAGTCAGATGAAACTATCATACAATGGGATATACTCAGGAAGAGGCTAATCAAACAATGCTGCACAGGGGGAACACAGGGTACAGCAAGAACATTACTATTCCTACAGTGGCCTTATGATTGATAACCATAGCTCCATGTGGTGGGAAGATCATGGCCCCAGACCATCATCAGCTCTACACTTCTGGTTTTAGAGAAGGAGCTTTGTTTTATTCTAAATACATCAAGGCCTTAGGCAAAGCTCTGAAGGTCTAGGCCCCAACTATGCCAAAAATGTTCCTCCTCCCTGCCTGAGGGCCTAAATGAAAGCCTTGCTTGACCAGACCAGTCCTTAACACAATGGTGTTTTACATTTCAAATAGTTGTGAGCTGGTATCATACTGCCCATCTCTCAGACCTATGCTTTTCTCTAGAAAAAAAAAAAAAAACTGGAACTTTAAAGCGCACCAGGCCTTAAGGTAGGCTGTGACCTCACTGAGCAGCTTGTTGGGAGGCCTGTTCTTTGATAAATATATGAACCTAATGGCTGGTTGTAAATCAAGGGTGTCCTCTTTGTAATGGTTTAGAGGCAAATGTCTGGACACCCCTGGTGAAAAAAAAAGGGGGGGTATTCTAGTATCCTTAACTCTAACAGGCCTGGTTAGCATATACTTATCTTTGGTGTGTTTCAGAGGCAGCCATCCCTCAGCTAAATTCTACGTTGTTAGAATTACTATTTTCTAAACATTGATAAGTTCTTTATATCGCAAATTCTACTCTTCCACTTCACAGCTTAATAGTGAAATGCTACCCAACACAAGAGATGCCTTTTACAACATCCACAAAGTTAACTCTAAATGAATCTTACATGTAAAGGGTAAATGCAGCCGGGCAGCAGTGGCACGTGCCTTTGATCCCAACACTCGGGAAGCAGAGCCAGGCGGATCTCTGAGTTTGAGGCCAGCCTGGTCCAGAGCGAGATCCAGGACAGGCACCAAAACTACACAGAGAAACCCTGTCTCAAAAAAAAAAAAAAAAGTTAAATGCAAAGTGCTGAATGTCTAGAAGATACTGGAGAAACTGGATCTCTCCAATTTGGCCCACCTCCTGCCGCGGATGCACCAAAGCATGTTATTATTGGCTACAAAGGTTTCTACACACAACTCCCTGCTCCTAGTCCTCTGCACAGATGTAACCCACAGAGCAAAGTTATTTGGAGGCTTGTGCTTGGGTCCAGGAAGTCGCACAGACCGCATGGGACAGGGAATCTGGCTGAGATTCTCTTCCCCGGGAGGACCCGCCACACTGTCTCCCACACCTCCCCATCTGTTCTTCTTCATCTGCGAAAAGCAGCCTCTAGCTCACCATGTCGTGAATTTTCTGCTCCACCATGTCCCCCTCACAGCTCCCTGCGGCAGCAGTCAAAGTACAGCAAATAAAAGCAATGGCGGCAGCTCCTTTTCAAAGCCAATTTTGCAACCTGGCTCCGGAAGGGCTCTGCACCGCTTCTGACTAGACGTTCATGCTGGGGTCCCTGATTGGCTAATGAGGCATGAGTGACAAGAGCACCTCCCTTAGGGTTACAGTGTGCTTAAAGACACAGCACACTGGATCCTGACACTACCTTACACCCCAGACCCAGACCTTTTCCAGACTGCAGAGATTTGCATTTCAATGACACTTGCCCCTGGGTCTGATTGCCGACCCTGCTGTCTGCCTGCATTCCATAGGCACTTCCCATTCTTCCTCCTGGGCCTAATGCACTAGCTTGCACAGCCATTTACTCAGGGTGGAGTGCAATGATTCCCTGTCCCACAGGTAGAAGGGTACCCAGAATATCAACAATTTTAAAGAGAGATTTAAGAACACAAAAGGAGATGTTTGTTCTGTAGCTTCATCCTGAGGTCAGGTGAACTGAAGATATTGATATGTCTATATTGAGAGACCCTCAAGCAAGACCATCACAGAGCCAATATCCGATGCAAATACAAAGGGGTTTATTGATAATAAGCAAGCCAGGATTGGTCCTCTCCAACACTCTGGCTATCCAGATGAAGGAGGCTGGCCCTGAGTTCTCAGAGTGTATAAGCCTTTGCATTCCAGGGTCATACTTCAGTTAACAAGAACAGAACTACAGAACACAAAATACATTTGTAAACTCTCCCAGAACTATAGAGTTTGATGGATTAAGCCTTTGTTTTAGTTTCAAGGCTATTTCTTGACCATCAGTCTACCCACCTTGGAGAGGTCACCTTGACCAGGACCCTAGCTAGTTCTCTGAAACTTGGTACAGCTTCTATCTTAGAGCTGTTAGGTAAGAAAAAATGGAGTTTGTCCTGACTTCACATTATTTTTTACCTGTTAGTCACAGGCACTTCAGAGAAACAGGAGAGAAATCCAGGAACCAGATTTAAAAAACAAAAACAAACAAAAATAATGATAAATCTGTCTCCTACTAGAAGGCTGGATGATGGCTCCATTGCTTTCAAAATTTTCTTCTGGAATTCAGGAAAAACTCTTGACAAATGAATAATAATAAAAAGAGTAGTCTTGATAGTAAGTTGAATACTTAGAGAAAAATGGAGCTAACAAGAATGTCTTTATGAGCACTATTGTATGCCAGCATATCTTCCTCAGTGAGCAGTGAAAAAAAATATGGCTGCATTATTAAAGGTTCTCTGCATGAGCAGGCCTGGAAAAATCAATCTCTCCATGTATGTAGAAAGTGGATGTATTAGAATGTCTCACAAGTTGTGGTTCAGCCAGTCCAACAATGTCTGTCTACCCATGGAAATTTGAAGAATCCAGTAGTTGTTCACTCCATGAGGCTGAATGTCTCAGCTGGTCTTCAATATGCATCAAAATTCCAAAGGAGTAGGCTCTAACTCTTGTAAAGGAATGAATTTGGTACTAGAGCTAGGGCAAACAGGCAAAGAAAGAGAGCTTCCTTTTTCAGTATCTATATATGTAACCTACTACCAGAAGGTGTGATCCAGATTAAAGATGGGTCTTATTCTTGGTTTGATTTCTTTGTGGAGTTTTTATGACAGGGTTTATCTGTGTAGCGCAAAACTCAGTCTGTAGACCAGGGTAGCCTCAAACTCAGAATAATGGACTGCCTCTGCCTCTTGCATGCTGGGGTTAAAGGTGTACAGTGCCACCAAGATGCTAAAGGTGGATCTCATCACCTCAAATGATCCCGTATAAAGATGGGTCTTCAATTTCAAAACATTTAAGAAAAATCCCTCACAGGCGTACCCAACTCTTTGGCTTTTAGTTAATTCCAGAGTCAGTTTGACTGCCAAGAATAGCCATCACAACAGCCAAGACAGAGAAGTGAGAAAGATTTCTTACCTACAGGATGCAAGAAGAGCATGGGACTTTTTTCTAAAGCAATGCTTTTCCTAAACAAGCGAAGCATGGAGATTTTACTTAGGCAGTCTGGACACATTCACATAGAGTTCTACCTATTCCTAAGCATGCTCAACTAGCAAATTCACTTCTGAACATGATCACAGCGTAAAAGCAGGGACATTTGGGGATACTCTTACCTCAAAGTCCTGTGTGAACATATATAAATTATAAAAATAATGGAAAGAAATGTCTCTGGCAAGCCAGGTGCTGGTGGTGCATGCCTTTAATCCTAGCACTTGGGAGGCAGAGGTGGGTGGTATTATGCCCAGATATCCGGAACCCCAAAAGACCACCACAGAGACTGAATCCCAAATGTAAAAGCAAAGAGCCTTTATTTCCATGTTCTGGGGCTTGGTCTGGTTGTCCCATGAAGTAGTGAGAGCAGAGAGCCCTGAGCTCAGGTGAGGTGGGTTTTTTTATCATAGCAGAGGTTGGGGTGAGGGGATTTCCAGGGTTCAGGACCCTTTTTGGCTGAATATTGTCTAAGAGTATCTTGCTAAAAAGGAGAAATAGGTGTGTCCTAGGTTCAAAGACATCTAGTTGGAATGTTTGGGATGTTAGGTACTTTCCCAACCCTGGCTGGATCCCTGTTTGGTGTCAGCTTATGGCTTTTCCTGGGTCTGGGTGTTGCCTGCCTGTAAGCCTGTCACAGAAGCTTTGTCTGGGCCCCTAAGCCTGTCATGGTAGCTCTGTGGTCAAGCTGTTTTGGGGCCCCTGTACAGTGGATCTCAGTGAGTTTGAGGCCACCCTGGTCTACAAAGTGAGATCCAGGACAGCCAGAACTGTTACACAGAGAAACCCTGTCTCAAAATAAACAAAAAACAAAAAACAGAAAAGAAAGAAAGAAAGAAAGAAAGAAAGAAAGAAAGAAAGAAAGAAAGAAAGAAAGAAAGAAAGAAAGAAAGGAAGGAAGGAAGGAAGGAAGGAAGGAAGGAAGGAAGGAAGGAAGGAAGGAAGGAAGGAAGGAATGTCTATGGCACGTTTATTTTGTACCACAAGGTCTTAGCTGAAAATCAAGTAAATGACACTGTAAAAGTGGATTATTTTGGAGCCTATGCTACATATCAACCTTGATATTTGATCTAAAAGATACCTGTACCAATGCCACCATACTCACAGATATAAAAGACAGAGAACACAAATACAGAAAACATCAAGAAAAAGTCACCTAATAGCACTGTATATTCTGTTCTTAGATGAATGTTTATGATGAACTCTATTACTCTCAGAACAAAGCTGATTTTGTCTCTGAGCAGGCTGGCTAGGAGGAAGGCCACAGCTGCTTCTGTGCAAGACCAGAAGGAGCTTATTTTAACTAGCTCTAGCTGCTGTCAGTCTCAGGGGCAGTGACATCACTGTAGAAAATTCTATTCATTCCTTAAAAAAAAAAAGTTTAGTTATATGGTTAGCTATGATGTTGGTTCTGGAAATGGAACTTGGATTGCTTGTAACAACACCCAGTACTCTTAACTGTTGAGCCATCTATCTAGACCCTCTCTTTTTTATTTAAATTTTCTTCTATATATTTTTAATTGAAACATATTACATCAATTTCCCTATTATTGTCCTCCCTCCATTCCTGTCCACATATTTCCCTTCCAACTTTCTCCCTGGTTAAGTATGTATGAATATGAATACACCCTGCTGAACCCACTTTTGTTATTTGTATATTTATAGCTTAAAGGCTGACCATGTTGTACTTAGAGAACTCATCCTTGACTGATAATAATTCTCTCCCCTGTAGGAAAATTCTACTTTTTAATCATCATCAGATATCTGACCCTGACTAGGCTGCCTTGTTTAGGAAACATAATCAAAAGAGAACATTTGGATTGGGTAATACTTTACTAGTTAAGAGTACTGAAGGAGCTTCCAGAGCACCCACCTTCTATTCCCAGTACATCTAAATGCTCTCTACTATCTGTAACTCCAGTTCCAGTGGTTCTAACACCATCTCCTGGCCTTCATAGTCACCAGCCATGAATTGGGTCCAAAGACAGGCATAGAGGAAAAAAAAACCCATACACATAAAATTATGACTGAAATTAGATATGTTAAAAAAAAGCTATAACAAAAATCCATAAAAAGAGATAACTTGCACCATAAACTTATTTTTCAAACTCTGTGTGGTAGTGCATTCTTTAAATACAATTATTTTTGGTAATTTTTATGTGTGTTGTTCTTTTGACTAGATGTGTGTCTGTGCACCATGTGCATACAGTACCCATGGAGTCCAGAAAAGGGCACTTAATCCTCTGGAACTGGATCACAAACTGGCATGAGCCACCATGTACGTGCTGGGAATTGAACCCTAGATCTTCTGGAAGAACAGCCAGTGCTCTTAACTTCCAAGACAACTCTCTATCCCCAGAACAAAGACTTTGAAAGCATTCCTTTATTATATTCTGAATTTCTTAGTGTCTGTTTTAATGATTCCTTGTTCATTGTTCATCTCTTCTTTTAGTTTGTTGGGCAAATGTCTGTTTATCTTCATAAAGAATCCCAGCACTCAGAAGGAGGAGGCAGGTGGATCTCTGTAAATTTGAGGTCAATCTGGTATACAAAGTTAGTTCCAGGACAGGCTCCAAAGCTACACAGAGAAACCCTGTCTTGGAAAAAAATTCAAATCAAAACAAAACAAACAAATGGATTAATTTAAGATGTAAGAATTAGATAGCTAGAAATCTGAACTATTAGGCCAAATTGTTTAAATAATGTAAGCATCTGCATATTTATTTTATAAGTGGGCTTTATGACTGCCAGGACATGGTGGGAGCTGGAGAGAAATTCTCCAGCCACACAAATGGACTTCCTTCTTTGATTGTGTGTCTAATGTCATATCCTAGACTGTTTAACAAAAGGCCAATGCCAGAGCTGTGTGGCCAGAACTAGGCCAGGTAAAGCTGATTCATGAGCTGCTTGACTGGACTTTCACCAGCAAAGCCAATGTGTACCAGGGTCCCGAGCTGTGCTTGTGGTGTGGATATGGCTAAGGGGGGAAGTGGGAGTAAAGGAGAAACTCATCAGCTGGTCAGAACATTAGGATCCAGAGTAGGTCTATGGGTGTTGAGATAGCTGCTCTGGGTGTGGATCATTCACTTCTTAATGATCGGCCAGTAATTGTGAGTAGCTAAGCATTCATGAAGACATGTAATTATTAAATGATTAGTAGTGTCTATTTTTGTCCATGACAATATCTGGTTATTACTAAAAGAAAGGGAGTGGTTCAAAGACATGTACCCCCAAACAAAACAAAAATGAGAATGTAACCAAGAAAATGTATATTCTATCTTTCCTATAGGCAGAAAATAACTCAAGATCAAGAAGAAACTAAATGTGACAGTGAATATACAACTGTCCATTTCCAGCCTCCCTCTGAGGACTCAGATGAGGAAAAAGGGGCCCAGTTAGTTGCAACACAGTATTCACTTTAATTCAATCTTTACCAGTATGTCAGGGAAAGATTAAAGGAGAGGATGAAAGAAAGTACTGAAAACTCTGAGCCTGATGCTTCTGATAAAGAACTACTACCTAGGAGTTCTGGAGGAAGAACACAATCAATGATAAGTAGCTCCCACTAATTTAACAGGTGCTCTATTTCAGGATGAGGGGAAAGATGAATGTAGAAGTTCTCTCTGTGGTACTGCAGAGGGTTCCCAGACAAAAGAACTCAGCCTTGGACATACCCTAGCACTTCCTTGTTCTCCTAGTCACGGGAATACTCTTGTTAGTCACTGCCTAAGCTTTAAGTGCAAATAATTTAAACTATGAAAATAATACACCTTAAATCTGCAGTGGTTTAAACACAAATGAGAACCCTAACACTGACACAAAAATAAATGCTAATAACTACAACAGTAGTAGTGAGGGAACTGGGAGTCGATACAGTTGAAATGATATCTGATGCATGTAAACCAAAGTACTAGCAATTGGAGGTTTAGACATATGCCTAAATCTAGTAGAGCCAAAGTACAGTCATTTATGCACTTCAAAGAAATTATTTTATTTAATGGAAATAAAAAGACACGATATTTATATAGTTAAAGATATATGTATGAAGACAACTGAATTCTCGGGTTTTTCTCTATCCTGCTTTTATTTTAAATGTTGCAGAAATTTGTCTAGAGTTAAATTTCTTTTTTAAGTTCATTGAGAATTTAACACAATGTATTGTGATCACATTCATCCCACAATTCCTCACAGGTTACACCCCAGCTCCCTACTCATCTAACTTTGTGTCCTCGGGTTTTTGTCTAAATTCCACTGAGTCAGATTTGTGTTGCCATCTATTAGAGCATGGTCCACCTCCCAGAGGCTACATAAACCTTAAAAACAAACAAAAAAAAAACTACCTCTCCCTCTCCCAGCAGCAATTATTACCAATAGCTGCTCAGTAGGGCTGGGACTTAAGGTTCACATCCCCTCTTCATGCAGGCTTTTGTTTGGCTTGAGATTGCACAGGTCCTTCACATGTTTTATTAACTATTGTGGAGTTCATATGTGCAACTACCCTGTTTTGCCCAGAAAACACTGCTTCCTTGCAGTTATCCACAACTTCTGGCTTTTACAGTCTTTCTAGCCCATCTTCTGCAATGATGCCTGAGACTTAGGAGAGGGTACGAGAATCATGTTTCATTTAGGGTTGAGCATTGTGCAGAAACAAATTGTGGGTCTCTGTCAGTCACCATCTGCTAAAAAAAAAAAAAAAAGCTTCTCTGATGAGAGTTAATAGAGGCACTAATCTATGGGCTTAATGAAAGAGATAGGTAAGTCATTAGGACTCAGTTTATTGCTGACCTCCATGGGTATTCAAAATGAAACATACACATCTACATATTCAAAGCTTATATCTACAAATGAGAGAAAACTTGCAATATTGTCTGTCTGGGTCTTGGCTACCTAACTTGGAACGACAATTTCTAGCTTCATCCCTTTACCTGTGAATTTTATGCTTTAATTTCCTTATTAACTGAATAAAATTCCATTGTGTAAGTGTACCACATATTTTTATTTATTTATTTATTTTGGGTTTTTTTTTGTGACAAGGTTTCTCTTTGTAGTTTTGGTGCCTCTCCTGGATCTCACTTTGTAGACCAGGCTGGCCTCAAACTCATAGATATTCACTTGCCTCTGCCTCCTGAGTGCTGGAATTAAAGGCATGTGCCACTGGCACCTGGCAGAACAGTTTTCTTTATTTTTGCATATTACAATATAAAGCATATTACAGGTATACCACACACTCCCTCAGGAAAAACAGCTATAGAAAGATCAAATTGCACTTTAAAAGAAACGCCAAATAAGCAGAAAGTGGTATTAAAGACCCCCAGAGATAGACTGCATAATAACTTACTAACTGTAAATTTTCTAAATGCTAATAAGAAAGAAACAACAGCTGTGGAGAGATATTGGACAATAGAAAAAATAACTACTGAATTAAATAAGCTTGTGTACATTAAGGATGTATTGACCTCAGAGTGGAAACTGGATTATGTGTTATATTGTGGAAGGAGTTTTACTTTTCTTTCCACAAAAGAAGAAAAGCTATGGATACCATCAAAATTAATAAAGATGCAATTCTAACTGGAGAGACCTTGTGATTAGGAGAAGTGATTGTTCATCAACTGATGTGGTGATTCATCATGTCAAAAAGAAAAATATTGAGGACTATGAGGGTCCAGCCCCTCGATAGTCCCCTCCCAGGGTCTGGGAAGAATCTACAACCAGATGATAATTAATCTTTGATGAAAAGAAATGAATCTATGTACACGAAACTCCTTACTCCATATACTTTATTATTCTGTGACAGTTATAAGCTTATATTCTGCTCTCATATTTAGGTCATCTTTAGCCTGATTTCTCTCTACACTTGTCTGCGATCCCCCCTAGGTTCTATCTTAATTCCTTCATCTAGTTCTGCCCCTTCTAGGTTCTCATCCATCTTGTTCCTTCCCATATCATCTCCTCTCCCGTCTCCTCTCTCCTCTTCTCGTTCTACCTCATCTTGTTCTTCCCCATCTGGCTCTTTCTCATCTTCCATCACGTTCCTCTAGTACTCTCCTGTAGCCCTTCAATCTACTTCTTTCCCAACTCAGTTTGTTCCTCTCAAGTTCTTACCCATCTAGTTCTTCCATTCTCTTTTTTCTTCTCTGTCCTCTGCTTTACAGTTATATATCTCCCCAAAATCACAATCCTCCCCTCCACCCAGGACACTCAGCCTGAACTTCCTCAGGCAGTGATTGTCCACTATCAGGATCAAATGGAGGGTTGATAAGAATTACAAAGAGGGGCACTAGTTGTTAATTACCATTTGTGACCCAAAGGGGAAGTGACTAATAAGTTAACTAAAGGCTAAATACGGGTAATATCTAAGAAGAGGGATCTTATGTGCACAACTATAATCTTAAATGTGTTTGGTAAAAGATGTTAAAAATCTATAAGTTGCTAGGTCAATGGGAGAAAATAAAACTGTCTTCTTTTTTCCTGTGGCTCCTATCTGTCCAAGCTGTCTGCTGTTTTTCTGCAGGGTGGAGGAAAGTGTGCTCAGTCTCTAGGCAACCTGTCTACAGGTAGATGCCTCTGGTGATAGTTAAAGGGAGACCTGGAACTGGAGGTAAGATTTGGGAAAGGAGGAAGTTAAGCTTAATTAGCACATCCACCAGGCCTTCTCAAACAGGTAGCCTGGATGCTTAAGTCTGTTCTTAGAGAGTACAGAGGTATCTCTGATAAGGCACTTCCTCCGTCTGGGGATGCACCTGGCTGGATGCTGCCAATGATGATAATTACAGGGAGGCTTGAACTGGGAGTTCTGGCTGAGCATAGCTGTTAGCACAGAATGTTATCTAAATATTCCTAGAAGTGGTTAGGTAAGTAGTTAGAGGTCTATAAAGTTAGTAAGGAGGGGTCTGAGCTAAATTGTGTAAAGCTATTACTTAATGTCTACCTGACCTAGGCGGTGTCCCCTTGTGGAATTTACCTTAAGTCAGGAGACTCGCCTGTGGGTTGTTATCACTGTTAATCCTCAGAAATTGGGTGACCACCTGAGTGATGTCTCTTTTAGTCCTTGAAAGTGGCTAGGGGAGATATCTGATTCCAGAGAAAGCCTTTCCTGAGGCTGTTCTCCAAACGCCTGGAATGTGTATGTCTAGAGAGTGATCAGTCCACATTGTTAGTCCTTCTTAAGGAAAAATCAATTGGGAAAACTATGAAGGCACACATGATTTTCATAACAGAATACGGCTGATATATAACAAGCCAAGTAACACCAAAAACTCCTTGGGATTTGGCTTCCTCTGGAGGAATTCCCTGATTCCTCCAGGTAGTGACTTTGCCATAACCATCTGAGTTCTTATGATATTCCTGCGATCCGCAGCAGAAAAACTCTCCAACTTAGAGTCAGGTCAGGGCCCTGCTTTTGTCTTTACAGGGGAAAAAAATCTATCTTAATGATATCAAGAACCTTTAGACAGAGAGATATCTAAAGAAAGAGGGAGAACTAAAGTCTCCAAGAGGATTTAAGGGCCCCAAATAGTGATTATACCTGGATCACTATAAAGCCATTAAGCCAATAACACCACCCAAAGATTGATTTTGGAAAAACAAACTGCTCAAGACAGTTCTAAGATGCTAGCTGAAATGGTCACCCTCTTCAACCAGAACTTCAGAATTTCGGCTTTACCCATTACTCAGGGACAAGCTACAAATGTTGCAGCTAGTTCTAGTAAGAATTAACCATTGTTTCAGTCCTTACAGTGTCCCATAGATACACCACTGCCGCCCCCCTAACAACAAGTATTTCTAAGAAAATGACACCCACTTTATCAATTGATGGGGAGGGTGGTTTGGGTTATTTTCTCAAAGTTATGGATAATCGTCATCTGTAGGGGGTTGATAACAAGTTGTTACAGGGTTTGGGGCAGAACAATAGAGATTAAATTCAAGAATCTTGTTTGGAATAGAAAAAAAAAATGGGATAGGAATGATAGGACCAAAAGGTAGACTATCAGTTTTAAGTAATATACATTGATATGGAATCTTGTATATTGATATAAATTCAAAATTATTTTTGTTATACTGTATATATTTATATTTCTGTCTAAGATACTTTTGTATATTGACAAAAATTCAAAATTATTTGGTTATATTGTATATGTTTCTTCTTCCATTTAAGATATTTTTGTATCTTTGATTTTGTAAAATTAATTTTGTTATACTGTATCTTTCTGCTTCTGTTTAGGATAATTTTGTATATTGATGCAAATTAAGGTTATTTTGTCATATTGCATTTTACGTTTCTACCTCTGGTTATATTTTTGTATATTGTCAAAATTGCAAAATTATCTTTATACAGTACCCCTGTTTCTATTTTAGCATAAAGTATTATCTCTGCAGCTTGTTTATTTTTATATGTGAAGCTTTAGTCCTTAAAGTATAAAATAAAAATAAAAATTACAGGTTGATAGTAACCCATGTTTGTCAAATTTATTGTCATGGTAGTTAGATTTTCTAGGCATGCAGAGAGATACATTCCCAAATAGACAGGTAGTTTTCAAACACTTCAAAGACCTACAGAATATGTCATTTAAAATGTTTTAATAACTTAGAATTCTTTGAACATGAGACATGTCTTCTCTTAGTAGCACGGATCTACTCCTGCGAAGATGATGGGCACCAAAGACACTCCTTATGGAGTGTGGGGCATTTGCCCACCAACCCCACAGCTCCCCAGAGTTTTCTTGAGTGCCAGCAGCAGGAAATATTAGATAAAAGGATATATTGCCAAGTATATTGCAGAGATATACAGTTAGAAAATAAATGATAGCCTCGAGAGGGCCTGGAACCTACTCCAGTGGGTCCTGTTTCTACCCCAGAGTATTTATAGAGACGCCAAGGGGTGGAGCAAAAGACCTCCCCTCAGCACAGCCAAGTGCAGACCATCTCAGACACCTGCACTCAGGCCCGCGGTTCTAATCATCCTCTATGTGGACCTGCTGGGTAAATCCACAAGGAACCTAAAAATAGGCTCCCACAGGTCCCCCTTTCTTAATATATACAAAATAACTCATTATTAATAGCTTACAGAAATATCCATAGTTGTTATACCCCCCAGTATGGGAGTAGAGAATGATATAGATGGCATTTCTCTTTTGAATTAGGTCCAAGGTGACTACAGCAGTCTTAGCTGCCTCAATCCCTTTCTAAACCAAAAACTCTTAAGGCGACTACAAACTTAAAGAATCCCTTAGCTTCATCATTACCATTAACAGGTTAACATAAATATTGCTATACATAGTCACAATTCTCTCAATCTTACAACTCAAAGCAACCATTTGCTCTTAACAGAACCATTTGAATTAGCATATATGGTGCTGTATATAGTTAACAATTTTCTCCATCTTACAACTTTAACTCAATCATTTGAATTTCTTGCTAACAGAACATAGGAAAAACTTCTGATGTATTCACATCAAACTTAAACATTTCCTTAACTCCACAAAACCAGGGTGTATTAATATCGATAGGTTTCTGCGAACATAATTCAATCTCATAACTCCTCCTTTTCTTTATAATTTTTTAAACAAAATCACAAACCTAGTTAGAGGAACCCAAACTTATACAATTCCTACAAACCCATATTGAAAAGCAATATTTTCAATCTAACCATTAATACTTTGAAAACTTTTAGCAAAACATCCAAAAGCAGTTTCTTAATAAAACTCTTTACACACTTTAAAAGTAGTCTCTTAGTATACCCCATTTGCATTTCTTCCTAACAAAACATGACATTAATCCACTCAAAGAAAATATTTTTTAAATTACATAGACTAAGGGATATGAGGTCTCCCTTTTCTTTATAATTTTTTAAGCAAAGTCTCAAGCCTCGTTAGAAAACCCAAACTTTCCCAGTTAGTTCCATTTGCAACACAAAACCAGTTCCAAAAGTAATTCCATTTTTACATAAGCAGTTCCACAAAACAATTGCATTTTTAAGCACAGAACAATACATGAATCACCAGCATATATGCATACACAAAACTGCATCTTGAGTCAAGGTAGAAACAATAAATTTCTTCGTTTAAACAGTCCCATTTTTAACCCAATTCCAGGAAAACAGTTCCTAGGTCATTACTATAAGTAAGCTCAAAATTGTCCCATTGCAATGAAATCTCTATTATTTATTTCATTTCTTAAGTCCCAAAATTCAAATGATAAATTCTGGTACTAGCCTTCCAAATATGAAGAAATCCATAACCAAAATCTTTTTGTAGTTTTTAATCTCATTTTATTCAAAAAATACAAACAAGAAATAAATTCTGGTATCAGGCTTTCACTTCCAAATATGAAGAGACGTTTTACAACCAAAACTTTTTGCAGTTAATAATTTTAGTTCAAACAAGCGTCTCTGCAACTTTTGTTCTCACAGACAGAGATCTTTTTAGGTACAGTAGTATTCTAAACCGCACCATTTTTGATGTTAGCTCAGGTTTTTCTCTGTTGTGTTGATTTTCCACAAATCTGAGCTGCAGATGCCTTGTTGTACTGGTTCTGGCATCTGCCTTTATTAGCTTCTTAGTGGCTTCTGGAGCTTTTAAAACCATTCAGACTGCCTGCTTTGCAGTCTAGTAGGACACTACCTTCTGTGTCTCAGGTTCTTTCACCATGTACATTAAGAATAGACTCACACTTAACATTTACACTTTACAAACTCACATATAACATTTTTTGCCTTGCAAAGCATTTAGACTCATATTCAACATTTACATTTTACAAACTCACACATGACGTATTAACATCTACTTATTTATACTCCTTAAGGAAACTAATAGAACTAATTTAGCAAATATATTCCTTATTACTTCTTATATACTTCTTATCTTATTTCTTATTTAAAGTGACATTTACAACTAGTATCTTTATTCCTTATAAGTTTATTACTACATGTCTTAAGACTACCTTAGATATTTCTTGCAAGCTTATATTCTTAAAGGAACTCTATAGATCTATTTTACAAACTTATATAGGACTACCATTAGCATATATTTAACTTAGCAAACACCTAAAGATTTCTTAACACAGATCTAACAAGACAGAATAATTTCTACAAACTCACATATCTTATTTTCATCTTTTTCTACTTCTTACTCTTAATTATTATCACCATCTCTATTAAAAAGATTCTCTTAACTAGACAAGAAGTACGTACATCATTTCTAAATAGTCACCTTTATAGTTATAGTTTATATGTTATATTCAGCTTTGCTATACAACACTGGAATTTAGTGAGTGTTGTTGTTACAGAATTGTGATAGTTGTTGCTAGGGGACTGTAACCTTCCCTGGATGAAGCCACACTCCAAAGTTGCCAGTTCTCTCAGCTATTCCAGGACTGGCAGAGATGCACTGTCAGCGGTAAATGGTTTTTAACTAGAGGCTGTCCCTTCACCCAAATTCATAATGGTTCCCCTAAGTGCTTCAATTCAGACAAATGTTTCTATTACAACAGTACTTTTTGTTTGTTCTACCGAAAAACTTCACTTCACATTGAGGGTGAAATTACCGTATTTAGCTGCTGTGAAGCTCTTTGCCAAATACTGCACAGCTATTAGGTGATATATTAGGTGATATAAAGCATTTTTCTAAAGGAGCTAGTAAAGCCAAAAGCAGCACAGCTCTGAACTCTATTTCCTCACTGTTTGCACTAACCAGTGACAAAACCTCAGAAACACTAATCGAGTCACTTTCATTCTGGTTCCTTTATAGGAACGTCATTGGAGCTGACTTTTCTTAATTCCACACTCCTTACTAGATGCTCCGATAACCATCGAGCTTCATTCTCCTCTTGTGAAAAACCACAAACATGTCCTCAACCCCATATTAAAACAGGATCAGGACCCTTCCATAATCCCAAACAGGGATCTCTCCATTTCACTTGAGCAAAAGTCACTTGGATACCACTGTGCCAAAATCTGTCTGCAGCAGACTGATCATGGACATCCATATTCAAAAGTTCAGAACTAAAAGAGCATGATTTAATGTATTATGTGGAGATTGAGGGCAATTTTTTCCTTTTAATTTTAGAAGTTGTATTTTAAGACTGCTATGAGCCCTTTCTACAATACCTGGTCCCTGAGGATTATAAGGAATACCTGTTTTATGTACAATTTCCCATTGGGTAAAAAATTGTTGAAATGCCTTACACTTCTATATCCAGAACCATTATCAGTTTTAATAATTTTTGGTATACCCATATACGAAAAACACTTCCAAAGCAGTGCAAAATTACATGTTTTGTAGCTTCTCCAGGTTGTGCACTAGCCATTAAAAATCCTGAATAAGTGTCAATGGTCACATGTACATATCTTAATTTGCCAAATTCTGTAATATGCATAACATCCATTTGCCATAGATGATTGGGAAGAAGACCTCGAGGGTTTAGCCCTAAGTGAGGAACAGGAAAATATTTTGGACATACCCCACATCATTTAACTATTTGACGAGCTGCTTCTTTGGTAAGATTGAATTGCTTTCTTAAGCTTTTGGTATTTTGATGATGAAGAGCATGTGACTGTTGAGCCATTTCCACTTGGGATAATGCTACTATCTTTGTTAACTTACCAGCCATTGTATTACTCAGCTAAAGGACCAGGAAGTTTAGAATGAGCTCTAATATGGCCCACAAAGCATGGCAGGTTTCTTTTCTGAATAGCATCTTGAATTTGTTGAAACAATTTGACTTGATTGTTGTTAGTTCCAATATTTTCACCAAAACTGTTACTATTCAAAGGAGTCAAAAACATAGATGTTCTTTCATGAAACATATCCATTATTAGCTTACTCTGAGAAAAAGCATTTTCAGGATTTAGTATTTTCACTTCATTAGCTTTAACTCCTGATGTTATTAGCAGCTGTGATATTTACCATTGATTTCTTATAAGGAACTTTCAGGTAAAGCAACTCTTTTGTAAGACAGCTAGATTTTCTGAAGTTTGTTCCAGTCTATAAAGCAGTCATTTCTTTTTTGAATGCCTGTTTCCTTGTCTCCTTATTAGATTTGCAAAAGAATTACTCATTGAAGGCAGTTTGTTCAAAAGGCAAAGAACTTTTTTAATTTCAACATAAGTTTATTCATATCTAAGACAACATTCAGTGTATAAACTGCTTTCCCTAGTTTTAAGGATTATAAAGTGGCTTGTTTGCTCTTAAAGGTAGCTTTTTGTCATCCAACTACCGTAAAAACTTTGCACAGCTATTAGGGTAAATAAGGCATTTTACCAACGGAGCGCCAAACCACAAAGCACCTAGTTCTGTATCCTTTAAATTTTTCATTGGAACTGACACTTAAACTCTTAAACGACTTTCCTCTTTATTCTTTTAAAAGCTGTATTTTAAGTTTACCATGAACGTATTTTCGAGCTGACAAAAGTGTTTCAGGGCAATGTCGCCATCTTTAGCGGAAAAACTACCTTTCCCAGAATGCATTTCCCTTTATCAGTCCATAATAATATCAGTCCCTTATAGCAGTCATTTTCCATAGTTCTTTTCGGGTCTGAGAGTCAACTTCTAAGTTCTTTTTTAGCAGACTTGCATACAAATTCTTGCCTGGGAGGTTTGAACAAAGTTTTTTGCTTTTGCAACGGGAGGTTTGAACAAGCATTTTACATTTTCAGCTATGGCACATTGGGAGATTCCTATTCTCTCCTCAGTTGGCTTCAACAGGTGTCTCTCCTTCGTTTGACACTGACCCCGGATCAGAACTGCACTTGCGTCATTAGCGCGCATTGAGGCTGGCATTTCTGATAGCAACTTTCCTCGGGGCTTGTGTTTGTTTTAGCCCGTCAGTGAAAAACAAGATCATGTACAACAGCCTTTCCATAGCTCTTTCAGAGAGATTTTCTCCCACTGATTTTATTCTTATTTTGCTTGTTTCTTTCCCCCCAGATGCAGAGCTTAGATATCTCAGGCTGCTCTGTTCCTCTGCTAGCTGCCTTTGAAGGTAGGGTTTTTTTTTTTTTCTCCCCCCAAATCTGCCTCAAATTCTAGCAGCTTTTTCAGGTCATACATTTTCAGGGGAGGTATCTGTCCCATCCCTGTTTCTTCAGAGTCTTTCTCCCAGACAGTTCTCAGTTTGGTCTCAATTTATCCCCTCTACCCCAGAAACATTTCCCAATGTCACAGTGACAGCTTTTTTGCTTCTGAAGGTAGGGGCTTTGGCCTGTTTCTGTTTTCGGGGTCTGTGTGGTTTGCATACAGACCGAAAATCTAACAAGGAAGGTTTTTGCCATTTCTAAACTCCCATTAGGACAGGTGCTTTGCCTCATCAGGCCTTCACCTGGCCCGGCACCCCAGTGGGTTGTGGTTGGATGTCTGGGTGCTCAAGAACAGAGCTTAAGCCAGAAGCAATTACCCCTCAGGGCTACACTCCCTCATCTCACTGGGTGTAAGTTGAAACAAAGCTTTTCTCAAAGAGCTGCTTTCTCTGACAGAAAAGCAAGCTTTACTCCTGGATAGTTCTGTTTTGCCCTGGCTGGGCTCTTTCCCCAGACAGCGTTCTGACTCAGCAGCACAACTGCTTCAGACACATTTCAGCTTTACTGTTTTCCCAGAAAGGTCCTTTCTCTGATAGGAAACCTTTTCTCAGATTTCTTTTTGCAGCTGTGCACCTGTCAACCCAGGACTTATAGGAAAGTGGATAACTGTGCTGTTCCCACTGGCTTGAGTTTTGTTTGTTCATTGGCAATCTTCCTCTGGGTCCTGCACCTTCCTGCCTCAGCTCTGTGCTCCAGGAAGTTTAAAACTGTAGGAACCCTAGTATCCCCGAAATGCATTTCAACTCAGAGATGCTGGCCAGTTGCCTCTGGGTTTTTGGTCAGAAGCAAGGATACAATGCTAACAGTTTGCATTGATTCAGGGGATATTTACATTAGGATTAGAAGCAACTTTTCAAAGATGCTCACTCAGAAACAAAACCCTTGATGCCTCAGCTTGGCTTTTTGGCTTTTCTCAGATAAAGTTTCCTGCCCTTTGGGGCTCTCTGTAGCTCTTTACCCACACTCTCCCAAGTGTTTCCCTTGGGGACTTTGACACACTGTCTTTTACTAGCTTGAAGAGACAGAGCTTAGAAGAGGTTTTTAGGAACTTGTCCCTGCCTCCTGCATTGCAGGGAGGATTTTTAAAGCTTGAACAAGAACTTAGAGAGGTTTTGCTGTCTTAAGAGCTTTGTTGTTTTCCCATAGAGCTAATCACAGGTGGCCCCCATACTAATATCTTCAGGTAATTCTAATATTTGCCCTTTTCAGAAAGTTAAAGGCTTTAGTTTTTAAGTTTAAGAGCATTTGAGAAAGATTAAAGCTTTTTAGAGAGATTTTTTCCCCCAAAATTTTCTAAGAGAAGCTTTATAGTTTAAGAGAAAGATCCCCCCCCCCCAGGAGAAAGACCAACTTTTCCCAAAACTTCCCAATTTTAAACTTTGACTTCTTACACACCCATCTTTTGCCTCAGGGATTAAACACTTTCTCCTGCCACTTGGACTTAGCATTTCAGCTGCCCCCAGGTCAAAAGCTTCCATAGGAAACTTTTTCTTCACCATAAGCTCAGAGAAGAGCTTTTTTACTACTCATAAAGCCCAAAGAAAGAATTTTTTTTCCCAGTTTGCGTTTATAGCCCCCAAAGTTAGAAAATTGGAGAGTTTTTCTGTCTAGTTGCCTTACTTATTTTTTTCTACACGATCTTATACTTCTAAGTTTTTCCTACACTATATTACTACCCTATATCTTATACTTATTTTTCACAGATAGAAATTGAGAAAGGGATAGAAGATAGAAAATTTTGACAGAAGAGAATTGCGCTGCAGCATCGGACATCCTTCCAGTCTGCTTTCCTTTTCTCTTGAGGATAAAACCCCTGCCCCTCAATAATATATATATAATAAAATATATATTTTCCATAACACTGGCATGCCTTTCCACTGGCAGGGCTGACAGCACTTTCACCAAAAACACTGTAATGAAACTATTATTTTCCTTTATCTTTAGTCCCTATTACTTTGTCTTTAGTCCCTGTTCATTTGTCTTTAGCCCCCCTTCTTTTGTCCCCCCTTTATTTGTTTAGTCCCTTTTTCTTTTTTCTTTAGTCCCTGTTCAGGTGCCATTCTGTGGGGCATTTACCCACCACCCCCACAGTTCCCCAGAGTTTTCTTGAGTGCAATCAGCAGGAAATATTAGATAGAAGGATTTATTGTGGAGAATCTTGAGGAGATAAACAGATAGAAAATAAAAGATAGCCTCAAGAGGGCCTGGAACCTTTTCCAATGGCCTCCGACTGTCTCTGGCCCAGGGTATTTATAGAGATGCCAAGGGGTGGAGCAAAAGACCTCCTCCCCCAGCACAGTCGCATGCCTTTAATCCCAGCACTTGAAAGGCAGAGGCAGGCGGATCTCTGTGAGTTCAAGGCCAGCCTGCTTTCCAAAGCAAGCTCTCCAAAGCAATCTCCAGGAAAGGCACCAAAACTACACAGAGAAACCCTGTCTCGAAAAACCAAAAAGAAAAAAGAAAAAAAAATGCTTTTCCTCTGAGTTAGCTAATGAAGGATGTTTTGTGAAAGAACATCTATATTCTTGACTCCTTTGAATAGTAACAGTTTTGGTGAGAATATTGGGCTAATAAAAATCTATCAGAAACATCAGCATCGTTAAAGAACTCATGGCAAATACAGCTTAAAAATTAAGAAGGGGAAAATTGCATCAGAGTTTGATTATGAAAAGCAGCTAAATTAATTTTCTCGATATTGAAGTTCCATCTTGCAGTCCGGGGATAGTAAGAGTAGAAAGAGTCTTCCAGACTTCTGGGGAGTTTTGAGACAACTGTAACTAAGTTTCAGCAATGTTTTCAGACCTGTTGAAAGCTGCAGGTCTGGAATCTCACTCCAATTTAGACAACTATTCCCAACAATTTCTGTTGGGAAATTGACTGTTATGGAATGACTGACTAGCTAAGCATTTCAGAAACAGAATATTCATTACAGGGTTTTTCTTTGGTCTTTTCCTTTTTGGGTTTGCTGTAAACTGATGTGGCTCTTAATAGAGTTGTTATAAAACATCTGAAGCTGGGCAGTGGTGGCACATGCCTTTAATCCCAGCACTCGGGAGGCAGAGGCAGGTGGATCTCTGTGAGTTCCTGGCCAGCCTTGTCTCCAAAGCAAGTTCCAGGAAAGGCACAAAGCTACAGAGAGAAACCCTGTCTTGACAAAACAAAACAAAACAAAAAATCTGAAATGCATAGCAAGAGAAGTCACTAAGTCCCAGAGTTAAGAGAAAGCTATTAAAGAATTACATTCTTGTTTCAATCTATCAAGAACTTTTAGAATAGCAAAGCTGATTACAAGCTCTGAACTTTAGAAATTATTTGCATACTTTCTGTCTAGTTTAGAGAATCTTTCTATTAGAGATAGTGATGATAATTAAGTGTAAGAAGTAGAAAATTATTCTGTCTTGTTAGAAAATATTAACGCTCTTCTAAGCGTTAAAGAATCTTTAGGTGTTTGCTAAGTTAGATATATGCTAAGAAATAAAGATTTAAGTTAAAATAAGAAGTAAGAATATAAACTTACAAGAAGTATAAGTAAAAGATGCTAGTTGCAAATCTAAGGTAGTCCTAAGACATGTAGAAATAAGTTTGTAAGAAGTAAAGATGCTAGTTGTAAATGTAAGTTTAAATAAGAATATAAGAAATAAATAAGGTGCTAGTTGTAAAAGATAAATATAAAAAGTAAATAAGAAATATATTTGCTAAAGTAGTTTTATAGTTTCCTTGAGGAGTATAAATAAGTAGATGCTCATGTGCTATATGTGAGTTTGTAAAAATGTATAAATGTTGAGTGTGAGTTTATGGTTAAGCACCTATTACATGTGAGTTTGTGAAAATGTGTAAATGTTGATTGTGAATCTATGTTTAATGTATATGGTGAAAGAACCTGAGACACAGAAGGTAGTGTCCTAGTAGACTGCAAAGTAGGCAGTCTGAATGGTTTCAAAAGCTCCAGAAGCTGCTAAGCAGTTTCTGGAGAATAGTGGACTCCAGAACCGGCACAACAAGGCATCCGAAGCTGAGATCCATGAAAAATCAATGCAACACAGAAAAACCTGAGATAACATCAAAAAACAATGTGATTTAGAATACAACTGTACCTAAAAAAGTCTCTGGCTTGAGAAATAATGCTGCAGAGACACTTGTTTGCTAAAATTGTTAACCGCAAAAAGTTATGGTTATAAAACATCTCTTCATATTTGGAAGTTTAAGTCTAATATCAGAATTTACTTTTTTTGAACTTAAGAAAATGAGATAAAACTACAAAAAGTTTTGTTATGGATTTCTTGAAATTTAGAAGGCTCATACCAGAATTTATTATTTGAATTTGGGGACTTAAATGAAATAAACAATAGTGAATTCACTGCAATGGGATAATATTGAATTTACTTATAGTAATGACATGGGAACTGTTTTCTAGAGTTATCTGTGCTAAAAATGGAACTGTTTAAATGAAGAAATGTATTGCTTCTACCTAGAGTCAAGATGCAATTTTGTGTATGCATATATGCTGGTGATTCATGAATTGTTCCGTGTTAAAATGCAATTGGTTTGTGGAACTGTTTATGTAAAAATGGAATTACTTATGGAATTGGTTTTGTTTTACAAATGGAACTGTTTAAATGGAAAAGTTTGGGTTTTCTAACTAGGCTTGAGATTTTATTTAAAAAAATTTATTTAAAAGGGGAGAAATAATATCCCTTAGTCTACTTAATTTAAAAAATATTTTCTTGTTTTTTGAGTGGACTGTCATGTTTTGTTAGTAAGAAATGCAAATCGGGTATACTAAGAGACTACTTTTAAAATGTAAAGAGTTTTATTAAGAAATTGCTTTTGGGTGTTTTGTTAAAAGTTTTCAAAGTGTTAATGGTTAGATTGAAAATAATTGCTTTTCAATAAGGGTTTGTAGGAATTGTATGAATTTGGGTTTTCTTCTAACTAGGTTTGAGATTGTTTTAAAAAATTATAAAGAAATTATAAAGGGGGAGTTATGAGTGATTTAAGGTTGAATGTATGTTTGCAGAAATTATGTTTAACCTATTGATATTAATGCACCCTGGCTTTGTGGAGTTAAGGAAATATTTAAGTTTGATGTGAATACATCAGAAGCTTTTCCTATGTTCTGTTAGCAAGAAATTCAAATGATTCTATTGAGTTAAAGTTGTAAGACTGAGAAAATTGTTAACTATAAATAGCAACATTTATGTTATTTCAAATGGTTTTGTAAAGAGTTTGCTTTGAGTTGTAAGATTGGGAGAATTGTGACTATGTATAGCAATGTTTATGTTAACCTGTTAATGGTAATGATGAAATTAAGGGATTCTTTAAGATTGTGATTGCATTAAGTTTTTGGTTTAGAAAGGGCTTGAGGCAGCTAAGACTGCTGAGGTTAATTTGGACCTAATTCAAAGAAGAAATGCCATCTATATCATTCTCTACTCCCATACTGGGGGGTATAACAACTATGGAGACTGCTGTAAGCTATTAATAATGAGTTATTTTGTATATATTAAGAAAGGGGGACCTGTGGGAGCCCATTTTCAGGTTCCTTGTGGATTTACCCAGCAGGTCCGCATAGAGGATGATTAGAACCACGGGCCTGAGTGCAGGTGCCTGAGATGGTCTGCACTTGGTTGTGCTGAGGGGAGGTCTTTTGCTCCACCCCATGGCGTCTCTATAAATACTCTGGGGCAGAAACAGTCAGGGCCCACTGGAGTAGGTTCCAGGCCCTCTCAAGGCTATCCTTTATTTTCTATCTGTTCATTTCCACAATCTAAATCCTTCTATCTAATATTTCCTGCTGCTCACACTCAAGAAAACACTGGGCAGCTGTGGGGTTGGTGGTAAACGCCCTGCAGGGGACCAAACTGGCCTCAAACTCACAGAGATTGGCCTGACACTGTCTCTCAAGTTCTGAGATTACAGGCATGTACCTCTAAGTCCAATTGAGATATATTTTTAAATGACCTACCTTTGACTCAGAGAAAGAAAGGATAAAATAAGATTTAAAAAGGGACAACCATACTTTTAATGAACATTAATACTGCTTGAAATTCTATAATTTGAACTCGAAAATTTTAAAATGAAAACGTTCTCAATAATTGGTTTTTTTTTTGCTTTGTTAATTTCATTCATTTAAAAATGTTTGAACTGTGTATGTGTGCATAAACCATCTTAGAGGTGTCTCTTATGTACTTTCCCTATGTGAGCTCCAGTGATGAAAACAAGGGAGTCACATGGCTGCAAGTAACCGCTGTGCATTTATTTCGTTTTAAATGTTACCTATGTATGTGCTGATATAGGAGTGTGTAGATGCCACAACCCATGCAGAAATAAAAGAAAAACTTGTAGAAGAAACATGGGTCACTTAGAGATAGAACTCAGGTCATCAGGCTTAGCTGCAGCCACCTTTACTGGCTGAGGCAATTGTCTGGCATACAGTTGAGCTTCTGAGAAAGTGTTATAAACAAATATTTAGTCTTCAGCATAAACAAATTTAGAAAAATGAATCATAATATACATATTTTCATATGCAAAGAGGATTTATCATCCAAATTGTCCTGTGTTCCTCTATACTTGTATGAAAATACATTTGCAATCTGAAAAGACAACAGTTTATTCATGTAATACTCCTACTAATCTTATCTGAGTATCAGGGGGATGGCTCAGTGGGAAGGGTGGTGTGCAAAGTTGGAAACCTGACCTTGATCATCATATGAAGTAGATACAAAGTTGTCTTCTGGTCTCCACAAATCTGCCTTGGCCTACAAAGCCATAATCACATTACACACATACCATAAACATTTGTTATAAAATAAATCTTATTGCCATTATATTATCTGGTGTCTCTCGAGAATCCCTTAGAAGGCAAAGACGGTCCTTAAAGATGAAATGCCAGATGGTTAACTAATGGGGACAGGAATAAGCATGGAAAGTTTAATTTTACATATACACATATATATACACATATAAATACATATAGATATATGTATATATCACCATATCACAACAATCTGTGGTATTAGATACACAGTTGACTGCTGATTATCCCATTTTATTACATGCCTACCAGATAAATAAAAATATTGCTTTGTACATACACAAGGTATTTAATGTTTCTTCCTATTTATTTATTTATTTGTTTGTTTCTATCTATCTATCTATCTATCTATCTATCTATCTATCTATCTATCTATTATGTATACAGTATTCTTCCTCCATGTGTCCCTGCCGGCCAGAAGAGGGCACCAGATCTCATTACAAGTGGTTGTGAGCCACCATGTGGTTGCTGGGAATTGAACTCAGGACCTCTGGAAGAGCAGTAGGTGCTCTTAACCACTGAGCCATCTCTCCAGAACGGTATTTAATGCTTCTTATAGTCTCTTCTACTAAGCATTGTAACATTAACATTGTTATATCATACAGAGAAAATTGTACACTTTGGGAGTACATCATTTACCCTTGGAAAAGGAGGCTCATGAGTTAAATGTAGCCCTCAGTAATTACTGACATCCAAGCCAGGCTGAATAACAATCAACAAAATCTCAAGCAAATTTGTGAAAATATGAAAAACAAAAGCAGGAACAACCCACTACACTTTCACAGACACCTGTACTTGAAAAGTATGATCACACACTGCCTGATATTTATTTTATTTTTTTCTTTATTAAGACATTTTTATTCATTTTGCATACCAACCACAGATCTCCTCCTCCTCCTGCTCCCTCTCAGTCTTTCTCCCAACCCTCCCTCATCTCCTCCTCCAAAAATGTAAGTCTTCCCATGGGGAGTCAGCAAAGCCTTGGACATTCAGTTGAGGCAGGACCAAGCCCTTTTCCTCTGCATTAAGGCTGTTTAAGGTACATGATCTGGGTTTTTGGATCCCACTACCTGATAATAAACAGTGGACCGCTTAGATGATGGGGATCCCATCCTATCCATTATGATAAAAAAATACCTGTTACTAAGTAAAAGCACCAAAGAAGATGAACAAACCCCACAGAAGAAATATTACAAAAACAAAATAAATTTCACTAAATGGACTTGCCACACATATATCACACTTTAGTAACTATCTCAAATGTTTCACAATACAAATCACAGTGCAGCTGGGCGATGGTGGCACACGCCTTTAATCCCAGAACTCGGGAGGCAGAGGCAGGCAGATCTTTGTGAGTTCAAGGCCAGCCTGGTCTACAGAGCAAGATCCAGGAAAGGCACAAAGCTACACAGAGAAACCCTGTCTCAAAAACAAAACAACAAAAACCCAAACAAAAAAAAAAAAAAAGAAATCACAATGCAGTCATCTCCACCATCAGTCTGGAGTGAACATGGTAAGTAATTTACTTCCTTCAAGACTATGATGAAAAAGAAATGAAAAAAAAAGCTTTTTTTTTTCTTGAAGCTGAAAAAGTCTAAAGTCTTTACCAAATTATTTAGATGAATAGGGTTTCCTCTTCTATAAGTTCATCCCTATTTCCTGACATCAAAATAATATGTCAGTTCTAAAATATTTAGGAGGCTAGAGACATAGCTGGGCAGTTAAGAAAAGTTCATTCCCAGGACCAGGGTCCAATTTTGGATGGCTTCCCATAATTCCTGCTACAGGGAGATCCAAGTGTCTAAGCTTCTTGGGAACCAGCATATAGATGCACATATGCACACAAACGCACTGACACCACATAATTGAAAGAAAAACAAATCTTTAAACAAGTTTTACTCATGAAAGTTTTTCTCTTACAAGCATTCATTTCTATAACACAGGTGCTGAGGCATCTACAAGCTCACTTACACAGTTTTTCTTTATCATAAATTGGTTTGTGTAACAGAAAGCAAGAATGTAGGCTTGAAGTGAGAGAAGTCAATCCTATTCAGTTGCTGGCGTCCATTGGAATGATTTAGGAAATGCTGCTGCCCTGCTTTAGGAAATATGTTCCTGGGTGGAAGGCTTTGAGAATTTACATCTGCACACCATTTCCAGTTCCCACTCTACATCATGTTTCAAGCTGATGATCTGAGTTCTTAGCTTCCTGCTTTAGCTGCCATGTCTAACACTTGTTACCATGCCACTTTCATGGTGATCCTATATCCCCCTAGAACCAAGGGTCAAACTAAACTCTTTTATAAGTTGACCTAGACATTATATCACAAAAACAGACAAGGCACTAATACAAATCCATAAAGTTTTACACCTGAGTTAGTCATTTCATGTAATTCAAGTACAAAAATCTAAAAGGGTAATATTATTGTTGAGACTCATAGGGCTTAATACATTCATAAATTTATTTTTTTCAATGAGTTTTCAGATACAATTATATAAAGACAGATATGAAAATGCTTGACCAGATTGTTGACAATCTTAATTTTTTTGAAGATCACTGATGTGTAGTCTTACCAAACTTATTAAATTCATAGGGTTCCTCTCCAGTATGTGTTCTTTTATGCCTTTGAAGAGAATAAAGATGAGCAAAGACTTTACCACACTGGTTACATTCATAAGGTTTCTCTCCAGTATGTGTTCTTTTATGCTTTTGAAGAGAACAAAGATGAGCAAAGAATTTTCCACACTGATTGCATTCATAGGGTTTCTCTCCAGTATGTGTCCTTTTATGCCTTTGAAGATGAGAGCTATGTGCAAAGGCATTTCCACACTGATTACATTTATAGGGTTTCTCTCCAGTATGTGTCCTTTTATGTATTCGGAGAATTCTTTGATCCGCAAAGGCTTTACCACATTGATTGCATTCATAGGGTTTCTCTCTAGTATGTGTTCTATTATGTATCTGAAGACGTTTTTGTTCTGCAAAGACTTTACCACACTGATTACAAGCATAGGGTTTCTCTCCAGTATGTGTTCTTTTGTGTAATTGGAGATTACTGGGATGTGGAAAGAGTTTACCACACTGATTACATTCATAGGGTTTTTCTGCAGTATGTGTTATTTTATGCATTTGAAGATGACTGGGTTGTGAAAAGCCTTTACCACACTGATTACATTTACAGGGTTTTTCTCCAGTATGCGTTCTTTTGTGCATTTGGAGATTACTAGGACGTGCAAAACCTTTACCACATTGATTACACTTATAGGGTTTCTCTCCACTATGGATTCTTTTATGCTGTTTAAGATGACTGACTTGTGAAAAGCCTTTACCACACTGATTACATTCATAGGGTTTCTCTCCAGTATGTGTTCTTTTATGCACTTGAAGATTACTAAGTTGTGAAAATCCTTTACCACACTGATTGCATACATAAGGTTTCTCTCCAGTATGTGTTCTTTTATGCACTTGAAGAACACTGAGTTGTGAAAAGCCTTTACCACACTGATTACATACATGAGTTTTCTCTCCAGTATGTGTTCTTTTGTGTTTTTCAAGATTATTAAAATGTGGAAACCCTTTACCACACTGATTACATTCATAGGGTTTCTCTAAAGTATGTGTTCTTTTATGCCTTTGGACAGATCTTTGGTCTGCAAAGAATTTTCCACACTGATTGCATTCATAGGGTTTCTCTCCAGTATGTGTCCTTTTATGCCTTTGAAGATGAGAGCTATGTGCAAAGGCATTTCCACACTGATTACATTCATAGGGTTTCTCTCCAGTATGTGTCCTTTTATGCGTTCTGAGATGACTATGACATGCAAAGGCCTTACCACAGTGATTACATTCATAGGGTTTCTCTCCAGTATGTGTTATTTTATGCCTTTGAAGATGACTGGGTTGTGAAAAGCCTTTACCACACTGATTACATTTACAGGGTTTTTCTCCAGTATGTGTTCTTTTGTGCATTTGGAGATTACTAGGACGTGCAAAACCTTTACCACATTGATTACACTTATAGGGTTTCTCTCCACTATGGATTCTTTTATGCTGTTTAAGATGACTGACTTGTGAAAAGCCTTTACCACACTGATTACATTCATAGGGTTTCTCTCCAGTATGTGTTCTTTTATGCACTTGAAGATTACTAAGTTGTGAACATCCTTTACCACACTGATTGCATACATAAGGTTTCTCTCCAGTATGTGTTCTTTTATGCACTTGAAGAACACTGAGTTGTGAAAAGCCTTTACCACACTGATTACATACATGAGTTTTCTCTCCAGTATGTGTTCTTTTATGTTTTTCAAGATTATTAAAATGTGGAAAGCCTTTACCACACTGATTACATTCACAGGGTATCTCTCCAGTATGTGTTCTTTTATGCTTTTGAAGAGTACAGTGATGAGCAAAGGCTTTAACACATTGAGGATATTCAGAAGGTTGTTGTCCAGTACGACTTCTTTCATTCCTGCAAGGATAATTGGCACATGTAAAAGCTTTACCACTTTAAATATACTGTTGAATCTTTATATTTGAATGAGCTAATTTGTAATTTGGTCCAGTTGCAAAGAATCAGATATTAAGGTTTTATTACTTTGTTTACACTCATATTATTCCCATTTATTAGGGGTTGTTTTGCATCTTTGAAGATACCTGTGATAGTAAAAGCATTTATTACATGATTCACATTTACACATTTTTTTTCTATATGAGATTTTTCACATATTTGAAGAGAACTGGAAAAACTCAGCTTTATCAAACTTATTGCTTTCATAAATTTTCCTATACTGTGAGTCACATTACATTTTCTAGGTGAATTATGACAAACAGAACTATTTACACAGTCCTAGTACTCATAGGGCTTTTCTGCAGTGTGAGATTGTTGATGTATTTACAGTGAAGGTGGAAAACCATTTACTTGTATACTTGAATCAGATTCAACAAGTCTATTCAATGTGGGGACTGCTATATATATTCTAATAGTTCTGAGAGGTATGTTCCATCATTCTATATCCATATGTTCATGTGGCTTGTATCCAGAATGATATATGACATACATAGTAAAGGAAGAATGACAAATAAAAGGTTTCCACATTGAATTCATACAGTTTGAATTTCTGTTTCTCATAGATATGTGGTATGGGGATTAAGGTCTCTCCACAATAGCCCTTGACTCTAAGTGCCTCTTTCACTAAATTTATCAAAGTCACAAAAAGTATATGAGTAACACTAACTTTACTATGGACTATTTGCTTATTTTTGAATGTTTTGAACATATACTTATCACCTCTTCAATGTGTCTACCTTTTTTAATATGAGTGTCATGAAATGAAATGGACTGGCAGATGTACAGCACAGCACTCATGGGGTTTTGATTCAAATGGCCACGTCTGTTAAGGCATTGTTTTCTTGTCGTCTTTCTTAAAAGAATGCCTTGAAAATGTAATTCACTTACCTGAAGTTGAGGAATATGGTATTTGTTGTCAGAATTTAATAATCATCAATGCATTATAAGCTGTGCTAATTTACACTGTTGTTTTTCTTTGAAACTTCCAGGACACATTTACAGTTTCTTCAAAGGCACATTTGTAACAGCTTGCAAAATAAAATTACCTTTCATGTCTTCTAGAAATTTTACAGTATTCTTCGATATTATGGTCATCTCTGCTGTATCCTAAAATATAGTTTCAGAAAATGTATGGTATATTATTAAAAATTGTGCAAAATTTAAGTTACTATCTTCAGTGAACCTTAGAACCATACCTGATTTATTCACCTCATTCTTCTTTCTCACTCAAATTACAGAGAAGCATCAATAGCCAAAGAATAGTTGTCCCCTTATTTTATATGAAGGAAAATTCAGTCTTACCTATAGTAATAAGGTTCCTGTAGGTCTCCAGCATCACATCTTTGTAGAGATTCTTCTGGGAAGGATTCAGCAAAGTCCATTCTTCCCAAGTGAAGGCAACATGCACATCATCATAGGTCACTGCATTCTAAAATATCCCATAAATGTGTACAACAGAAAGCATGGTACTGACAACATTGTAAATCTATACTTCTTCATGATATAGTCATATAATTCTGGTGCTCCACTTACTTCCTCCATAACACAGACATTGTAAAGTAATCATCAAGTCACTCTAGAAGGAAACTGAATAAGGAGGTTCACTTCTCTCATTTCTGTACCCCTTGTATGGGATATAACCTTGCAACAGAAATGCCTATTAACAAACATAGAAAAGTAAACAGATCAACAGTACAGACTACACATTAGAAAAATTGTATGAACAATTACTAAGTATAAAAAAAATAAGACGGACAAGCTGGGTGTATTGGATCACGCCTTTAATGCTAGCACTCAGAACACAGAGGCAGGTATATTTGCTTGAGTTGAATGGTAGCCTAGCCTATGCAATCAGTTCCAGGACAGCCAGAAGTACATATTGGGACCCTGTCTCCTGTTCAAAACATCAGTCAAACAAGCAAAAAGACAGAAAGAACACAGAGGTTATTTACTTTAGTTTCTACAAAGAGTTAGACATTCACTCCACTTCTGTATTCATCTTCCAGAAACCTGAAGTACCTCATTTTAATGTGTAACATCAATAAGGTCTTTCTAAAAGCCACTGAGTGTTTAAACACAGTTTCAAATGGACAGATGAAAACATTAGCAATATAAATGTTGATAATAAATAATCAACACAGGGCAGAAGAGATGGCTCAATAGTAATGAGCTCTTGCTGGTCTTGCATATAGGTGGGGTCAACTGCCAATATTTACACAGGAGATCAAAACTATCCATGATTCCAAGTTTAGGGTTTCTGAGGCCATCTTTTGATCATTGTGAGGACCAGGTACCCACATGGTGCATATCCATGCATACAGGTAATACTCATATTCATTTAAAATATTCAAAACAAACACAGCAGGCAGGAAGAATGTCCTGTACCTGCAATCCAATGACAGAAGGCTCAGGCAGTATTAATGTCATGAATATATGTCATGCTGGAAAACAAAATGATACCATCTGCCAAATTTCAAATTTCAGGATGGGGTGAAGCTCAGTATAACAGTATTTGTTTGGCATGTACAAAAACCTACATTTCAGGCCAATCACCCAATAATATAAAAACAGAAAAGCCAAGAATTTTGGCTCAACTTTAATCCCAGCACTTGTGAGCCAGAGTCAGGTGGTCTCTGAGTTCAAGGCCAACTGGCTTACAGAGGTACTTTCAGTTCAGCCAAGGTTACACAGACAAACCTTGTCATCAAAAACAAACAAACAATTTAAACAGCAGGCTACCAAACTGGCTTGGCATTGAATGGCAACTGCTTCTACTGTATCTAAAGTCTATAATGGTGGTGAAGGCATGACTGCACAAGAAGGATGTTGGCTCATGAATTTCAACCAAAACAAAGAATAGGAAATTGGTTGAGTCTATAGATGCTTATAACCTATCCCCAATGAGGAATTTCATCCAGAAAGGCTCCTCCTAATCAAAAGAAAGTTCCCAAAAAGAGAAACATGTTCAAATACATCATCATATCTGGGAAGTTTTTCATACAATCAACTACATTCTGATCCAGGTCACTATAGGCTCATGGTCATCCATGAAAAAAAAATACATTTAGTCACTTCAATGATACTCTTGGTCTGCGATATCCCCTATGCTGTTCAAATGTCCAAAGCCTTTTATGACACTCAAGAAAATCTTGACAGTGACATCTTGTAAAATCAAAAAACAAATTACATCTTTCCAACATATAATAGCACAGAATACCATTCACTTTCTAAAAGAGAGGAATGGGAACAGAGTGAGAGAAGAGCGGACCAAGGCAAGTCTCAAACACAGAGGAAAACCATCAAATCTTATAGCTCTGTCTCAGACACATAAGGCTTCAGTTTCAAAGGACTTAGATGGGCCCTATCCCTGCAATGTCTCATTCATCTCTCTCTTTGGTTACTTTAACTCCCTGTATGCAGCCAGCTGGCCATGGGAGATGTCTCATAGCATAGGTACTTCATCATCTTGTGGTCTCAAAATGAAACACAGGCTTCATCCTCACAGTTTCACACAATAAACTCTGTCTCCTCACTGTATTCTGACACTGCCAAACATAGATGCCTGCCACAATGCTGAACTGAAACCACAAACTAAGAGTCCATGACCTAAAATTTTGATGTTTTCTTGTTTCCACGATCAAGAAGGGTAAGCCTGCAAATTCTGACTTCTTAATTAGAATGGACAACAACATGCTTGGACCACAGGTGCAGCAGGTTTTATATGAAGTTGCTTCCAGGGACTAGGAATCACTTTGCTTCCTCTATAAATTGAAGGTTTAGGTGGATGGTGTCTTATCCTTATGACACCTTGCTAGGTTTCCATTACAGAGCAAGGGACTTCTGTATAATGATGATAAACTCCTTGAAAAATTCCCATCTATTTCAATACTTGGCTGCCATCTGAAACTACCTTTTCATTTTCATTAATTTCTGATCCATTTTTTCACTGCAGAGCTGAATGAGTCATCAGTAATAGCCATAAAAGAGATTCAATATTCTATTTAAGAAATTAGCCCATTGTTTTTTAATTCTGACTTACTAAATTTACAGGGCATAGCCAGAATAAGAAAAATTATGAAGCCACAATATTACCCAAATGATCTCTAATATATATATGTATATTTTTATTGAGTCTATCTACTTCTGTCTGCAATCCTACGATCTCAACCGACACTTTCTGCCATTACTCTCAACAATCCTATCTACCTGGTTCTACAATTATAGCTAATTATGTTCTCTGTAAAATTTTCTAAATTTTTTGCCATCTAAGGTGTTGATATCATCCACATTCTTCCAAAGGACAACATTCCCATATTCTACCTAGCAACAAAACCAATTTTGGTGCTCCATTTTTTTGTTCTTACATTCTTTTATGCTGTTGTTTAAAAGTCCTCTAACCAAAAGCATCTTGGGCAATGAATGGGCTTGTTTGGCTGATTCTGTCAGATCACAGTTCATCATTTTAGGAACTTAGGATAGAAGCTCAAGCTAGCATTTGAAAGAAAAACCCATGGGCAAAGATTTTTCCCCCTGGATTTCTCTCTTGCCAATCACTGCCTCAAGCTCAAATCGCTCTCTTTTCCATCCCAGGCCCACTTTTTTAGGAATACAGCTACCCTCAGTGGAGGAGCCTTTCCAGATCAATCATCAATCATCAATCAACAAAAATCTCTCAAAGACACAGCAGCTTATGTCTGTTATGAACAAAGCCACCATGAACATAGTTGAGCAAATGTCCTTGTAGTGGGAGGGAAAGGCATCTTTTGGGTATATGCCCAAGCATGTTATTACTGGGTCTTGAGGTTTGCACTTGCTCCAGATCCTTTCCAGCATTGGCTCTCACTTGTGTTATTGATCTTAACAATTCTGAAAGGTATAAGATTAAAATCTCAAAGTAGTTTTGATTTACATTTCCCTGATGGCTACGGATGTTGAACCTTTCTTCAAGTGTTTCTCAGCTATTTTAGATTGTTTTACTGAGGATTCTGTTTAGAAAGGTACCCCATTATAATCTGAGTATTTGGTTGTGGTTTTTTGGTTTCTTGAGTTCTTTCTTATCCTGAGTGAGGCAACCCAGAAGCACATAAACAAACATAGTATACTCACTTCTAAGTGGATATTAGAAAATAAAGAATAATCACAGTTAATCACATTACATTCCATAGATGAAGAGTGGCTAAGTAACAAGAACAGCTCCAGGAGAGCTGCATGGATCTCTCTGGACAGAGAAAATAGATTTTGTGGGCACACTGGAGGGACAAGGGTATGGAAACAGGAAGGACCAAGTAAGTATTTAAGAGACATAGGGGGAAAGTACAGAGAGAGATTATTGGAATAGGGGAACTTTTAGCAGGGCATGTGGAAACATAATGCAGTGCAAGCTTCCTGAAACCTATCAGGGTGACCCTGGAGAGGACTCCTAGTAATCAAGGGCACAGATACTGAATCAGCCATCTTCTGTAACAACATAAGGCTCCCAGTAGCAAGACTAGGACATCAAGCTAGCCACAAAACATTCAACCCACACTTGTCCTGCTTGCAAGATATGCTAGGGCAGAGGTGGCTCAGAGCTTCTGTAGTGGCCAAACAATGACTGGTCTAACTTGAAGACAAGACTCTGAGAGGAAGCCCACACTGCCTGGATGACTAGGAACTGGTACTTGGATGGCTCAGAGAACTAGGATAGAATCAAATATAACAGAAAAACAACAAAAGATATTAAATGATTCATAACTATATTCTGCTATAATATATATCACTGCCTAGCCCAATTGTCACCAGAGAGGCTTCTTCTGGCAGCTGATGGGGCCACATGCAGGGATCCTTACCCAAACATTAGCCTGAGCTCTAGGAATCATGTGGAAGAAGGGGATAAGGATTGTAGGAGCCAGAAGGGTAGAAGAAACCAGGAGAACATGGCTGGCAGAATCAACTAAGCAAGGCTCGTAGGGGTTCATAGAAACTGAAGTGGCAATTATGGAGCCTATGTGACTCTGTGCCAGGTCCTCTGCATATGTGCTATGGTTGTTTAACTTGGGGTGTTTGAGGGACTCCTAACTATCAGAATCAAGGTGTCTTGGACTCTCTTGCCTGTTCTTGGGATCATTTTCCTTCTATTGGGTTACCTTGTCCAGCCTTGATATGAGGGTTTGTGCCTAGTCTTATTGTACCTTTTTATGATGTGTTAGGTTGATATCCCTGAGAGGCTTGCTCTTTTCTGAAGGGAGACAGAGGAGCAGTGGATCTAGGAGAATAGGGATTGGGTGGGGATTGGAAGGACTGGAGGAAGGAGAGGCTGCAGTTAGAATGTATTGTATAAAAGAATAAATACAATGAATAAAGAAAAAAAATGAAAATGCATTTAGTTTAACTTCAATGATCCTCAAAATCTGTAACAGCCCAAATGTGCAAAGTCTCTGCTGATACTCAAAACAATCTCTTTATTGTCACATCTTTTAAAAATCTAGAAACAACTTAAGAGAGGAGGGAACTTAGGGATTGTATATTTTCAACATACAGTGTCACAGGATATGTTCCCGTTAAGGAAAAGAGGAATATGGCATCCAGTTCAGGCAGAAATCCCCTGCTCATGTGTGTGTCACAACAGTCAGAAGAATAGGTAGGCAGGCCACCAGCCCAGGAAACTTCCACACTCTGTACATTTCCACAGACACAATCCCCACAAACCTTATAGTTGCTACCAGTAAAGCCATATCCCCACCCCCAAATCAGATGGATAGCCTCTGCTCAAGTGCAGGTCATACCAGCCAGAAAAATAGGTAGGCAAACTGAGGCAAAGACTCCCTGCTGGACCAGAGGCCATGCCATCCATCAATAATCCACATAGGCTGCTTAGCTGTGGACTCCTCCACTCATTCAATAATCCCAACACTATCCTCAATCCCACTTCCACAATCATCTCTGGGTTGTAGCCTTCAACTTCGGTGAAGGAAGACCCCTTGCTCAAGCAAAGGATACATCATGTACCAGAAGTTCACGTAGGCCAACTGCCCATAGCTTCCCTAACTCTCGCAGCACCCCAACACTATCCCTGAGTTCCCTCCTCTCTTCACATTTTATCAGCCCCAAACTTGGGCAGCTACTCCCTGCTGGAACAAAGGCCACACCTACTGCAACATTTCTAGTCCCCAACTTGGGATAACAAACAGTGTTCAACCATAGGCCACACAGAGCAGAAGACCAGAGAACAAATAGAACCCAAGGAACAGAACACCCATCCAACAAAGACAAACTGAGAAATTGGCACCTAGACCCACAATCACCTCAAACCCAGCTACCCAGACACTAGCATAAGAACACAATCAATAACAGCCACTATAATGTGTCACTACCAGATTCCAGCTATCTTACTACAGCAAGCCCTGACTATTCCAACACAGTTGAAGCATAATTAAGAAACCTTAAGACCAACTTTATTAAAAAAAGATAGAAGTTCTTAAAGAGGAAGTAAATAAATTCCTTAAAGAAAACAGGGAAAGGATAAATGAAAAATTGGAGAAAATGAATAAACTCCTTAAAGAAAACAAAAACAAACCAAACATGTGATAAACATAAATGAATCTGGTCAAGGCCTGAAAATGGAAACAAAAGCTATTAAAAATATAAACTGAAGCAATTTTGGAAATGAAAAGCTGGGTAATCAAACAGGACTTACAGTGGTAAGCTTAAACAAAAGAACACAAGACATGGAACAGAGAACTTCAGGCTTTGAAAATATGATAGAAGAAATAGATATATTGATCAAAGAAAATGCTAAATCTAAAATTTTCCCAAAACATAACATCCAGGAAATCTGGAACACTTTGAACAGATGAAACCTAAGAGTAATAGGAATAGAAGGCAAAGAATCTCAACTCAAAGGCCCAGAAAATATTTCTAAAAACAACTGAGAGTCAAAAATTTTCCTAACTTAAAGGAAAACGGTCTCAAAGGTGCTCATAGACAATGAAACAGCAATCATGGAGCCCACAGGAGTCTGCACTAGTTTCTCTACATATAAGTTATTGTTGTGTAGGTTGGTGTTTTTGTGAGACTCCTATAAGTGTGAGTGGAGGGGTGTCTCTGACTCTTTTACCTGATCTCAGAACCCTTTCCCTCCTACTAGGTTGTTTCATCCAGCATTGGCATGTGGGTTTGTGTCTAGTTTTATTTTAACTTGTTATGTACATTTTTCTGGGAGGCCTGCTCTTTTCTGAAGGGAAATGAAGGAGTGGATCTGGTGGAGAGGGGAACAGTGGAGAGGACTGGGAGGAGTGAAGGGAGGAAAATAGTAGTTGGAATATATTGTATGAGAGAAAAATACATTTTTTAAAAAAAATTAAAAATTTTAAAAAAGAAAGCAATGTGGACACATTGTGGACAGTGGGGGAAGATTGGACCATGGCAAAACTAAATCTGAGCAAGAATTAACAAATCTTATAGCTCTTTTTCCGACAGTTTAGTTTTCATTCCCAAAGGGCTTAAATAACTCTACCCCTGAAATTTTTCATACATGTTTTTCCTTTGCTACTTCCACTCACTGTATACAGCTCCCCATGGCAGACGTCTTATAGCTTGGGCATTTCAATATCTTACCATCTCAAAATACAACACTGGCGTAATCTTCACAGCTTCATGCGATGACCTCTCACAGTCTCTTCACTGGGTTTCTGACTCTGCCAAACAGATGTATGTAGCAGTGCTCAACTGAAACAACAGAGGAAGAACCTATGACCTACCTGTACATTTTACATCTGTCTTGTTTCCAGAACCAGTACGACATGAGTTACTCACCACAAATTAGGCTTCTGTGTTGGGATGGATGCTACCACACTTGGAAAATCTTTACAGAAAATCCTCTGTGAAGTTGCTTCTTGGGATTAGGAATCAAGTTGCCTATTCCCTCCATAATTTAAAGGCTTAGATGGATGGAGTCTTGCACTTAGGGTACCTTCCTGGGTCTCAAATGCTGAGAAGGGCCTTCTCTTTAATGGTCCTAAACTTCAAAATTCTCTATCTCTGCTCTACCAAAGGACTACTATTTGAAACTACCTAGTCCTGTTTATCTCTTCAAAACAGACTTTTTATTTCTTTCTGCACCACTTGTTTCTTTTACACTGTAGACCTGACTGAATTATCAGTAATAAACACCCAAGAGAAGCAATACTTTGTCCAAGAAATCAGCCTATTATTTTTTAATTTTACCTTACTCAATTTCTTAGGGAATGGAGAAAATAAGAACGATATGGGGACATAATATTATTCAAATTACCTCTAGCTAAATTTTTAATGGAGTCTATTTCCCACTGAAATCCTATTCCCTGAAGTGCCACTGTGACCATTACTTTTAATACTCATATTTCTGGTCCTATAAGAAGAGCTGATTAAGTTCTATGTGCAACTTTTTATGCCTTTTTCCATCTAAAGTCCTAATATCTTTTTTTTAAAGTCCTAATATCTTAAACATTACTCCAAAAGACAACATTCCCACATTCTATCCACCAACAAAAACACTTTTGGTGTACCAAATTTTGTTCTAACTTGCTTGTTTCTTGCTGTGATTAAATTGTCTAATGAAAAGCATCTCAAGTAATGAACAGGTTTATGTGGCTGATATTGCCAGATCACAACCTACAATTGTAGGTGCTAATGATAGAATCTCACGCTAGGAATTGAAGACAAAAACCACAGGGAAACTTTGTTTACTGGCTTTTTCTCTTGCTTGCTCACTGTCTTGTGCTCAAGTGGCTTTCTTATTCATCGTATGCCCACTTGTTTAGGGTATTGTAACCTCAGTGGAAGAGTTTTTGCACATCAATCATCAATTAACCATCAATCACCATCAATTAACACAGTTTCTCAAAAACACAGTAACCAGCAATTCTGATCTGGGTATAGCCTCAATTTATGTTCCCTCAGATGTTTAACCATATCAACCCCTTAAGCTGAAAAAAAAAAACCCACAAATATGAAGATAATAACAACAGGAAAACACAGATATACCAAGAAATAAGGAGAAGTGAGCCTCCAAGATCAAGAAAACTAAATCTGTCTCTCCACAGAAACTTCCCAAACCAACAAAAGCTCAAGAAACTCAAAGCATAATATAGTAAATTTTCTGAAAAATAAAATGGTGAAGTTCCATCATTTTCCAGACAAACAACAATAAATTTAGATGACAAGTAATAGACTCAACAACATAGATGGTACCAATGACCAAACAAGACAAAAAGACTTACCTACAAATATATATCATGAGCCCATAAACACGAACTACAAGATTCTAATCAAAATTTAACCACGAGAAATCACTGGCCAGTACTCGTCCTGTGCACTCTGGTACTCTCCTATGCTAATAATAGAAAATGGATTGTGTGAGGATGGCTGTTCTAACAGAATTGGACAGATGCACTTGAAGTCTTCTGACGTTTTAACTTTGTAGAAAACAGACTTGGTTACTAAAAGGATCTCATTCTCTTATGACAAGGTAAAGGATATTTGTTATGATCATTTAGGAATCCTTTTGTTTCCTATAACTGATGATTGCTTATAAGTCTACATCAGGCAAGGAATTGAAAACTTGTCTAAACCAAATAAAAAATAACAGATTTTTAAAGAAACAATAGTGTATGATTTGTATTATATACCTAAAGCAACTTGTTTTGTCTAATTGCTTTATGAGTCACAAGAACTTAAAGAAAAAAGTTTATCCTCACATTTTGTGTATGTTTGTGTATGAGAGAGAATGTGTTCCATATGTATAAAAGTGACATGCAAGAAAAGAGGGGGTCAGATCTCTTGCATCTGAAGTAGCAGGTGGTTATGTGCCTCCCTGACTTGGATACTGAGATAAACTCAGGTCATCCCAAAGAAGAATATGTTCTTCTTAGAACTTCTTAGAACTTTTGATTTAATAAACTAAAAGTTTTTTACAGATTAACAACAACCACAACAACAAAACCTAAATAAACAAAGAAGTAAATAAATGATCCATGGTGCATCAATATTAAGATGTTGTATTTGGTAAATCTGCAGCATGAATTGAATACAATCCCAAGAAAATTCCCAAGAATTTATAACAGGATACCCAAAGCTACATACAAAGCAGAAACACTCAGAGTGTTCAATAGGATCATAAAACAAATACATATATTGACACAATCTGACTTCTATATTTACCGCAAAACTAAAACAATCCAGAATATGTACAATATCTGTGAAAGGATAAAGGAAAAAGAATAAGCCAAGAACAAAATCAGGAAAATATAGTCAACTTTTAATCAAAGGACCAAAAACTGAGCTCTGGAAAGTGTGATCTTGATGAATGTTACTAAACTTTCTATAATTCTGTATATATAAATTAATGCAAACATCAAAATTCCCACAAAATTAACTAAAGTGACCCTTAAACAGTTATGTTTCTGACTTTCCAGCTCCTGAGTGAGGTAACTCAGACTCAGAAAGAAAAACATGGTATATACTCATTCATAAGTGAATACTAGATGTAAAGGAAAGGACAATCAGACTACAACCCACAGCTCCAGAGAAGCTAGGAAATAAGGAGGGATGTACAGATCATCTTTGGGAAGGGGAAACAGAGGGGATCTCCATGAGTAAACTGGGGATGAGGAAGGTCAATAAAGGGGAGGTGATGGGGCATGAGAACATGAGGAAACAGGATGGTTGAGCTGGGGGAGGGATGGAGAGGGAGAGCAATGAGAGATATCTTGATAGAGGGAGACATTATGGGGCAAGGAAGAAATCTGGTACTAGGGAAATTCCCAGGAATCCACAAGGACAATCACAGATTAGACTACTAGCAATAGTGGTGAGGATGTCTGAATTGGCCTACCCTGATAATCAGATTGGTAAATACCCTAAATGCCATCATAGAGCCTTCATCCATTAACTGATGGAAGCAGATGCAGAGATCTACAACCAAGTACCAGGCTGAGTTCTGGGAATATAGTCAAAGAGAGAAGAGGGAGTCTATAAACAAGGGGGGTCAAAATCACGAGGTGGGGAATCTACAGAGAAAACTGAACAAAGCTCATAAGAACTCGGAAACTTTAGATGAACAGCCGTGGAACCTGAGTGGGACCAGACTAGACCCTCTGCATACAGGGGACAGTTGTGTAGCTGGGTCTGTTTGTGGGGCCCCTGGCAGTGTGATCAGGATCTATCCTTGGTGCATGTGCTGGCTTTCTAGATCCTATAACCTATGGTCTGACACCTTGCTCAGCCTTGATGCAGGGGAGGGGCTTGATCCTGCTTCAACTGAATGTACCAGACTTTGTTGTCCCCCCATGGGAGAACTTATCTTTTTGGAGGAGAGGATGAGGGGTGGGTCAGGGGTGTGGTTGGGTAGGGGAGAAGGGAGTGGGAGGACAGGTGAGAGGGGGATCTGTGGTTGGTATGTAAAATGAATAAAAAAAAATTAATAAAAAAAGACAACATAGACTTCACAATTTCCACAAAATTAACTCAAAGTAACTCTTAAAAAATTATGTTTTTGACCCTGCCACTAATGATCTTTCTCCCAAACAGAGAGACCAATATTGTGGAATATTATTTTAATGTGTTATATTTGTTTATGCTGTGGAACATTTGTTTAGTGATGAAAAATGATACATTCTTTTATGTTGCATTTGTTTAACTTGTGTGAAGCTATGTTACTTTGCCTGTCTAAATTATCTGATGGTCTAAAAAAGATCTGAATGTCCAATAGCTAGGCAAGAAAAAGTATAGGCAGGTTTGGCAGGCAGAGAGAGTAATTAGCAAGAGAGAAAAAGAGCAAGATCTGGGAGCAAGAAAAGAAGTTGGCAGCTACCCGGCCATACAGCCAGCCATGGAGTAAGAGTGAAAGTAAGATGTAAGAGAAGGAAAAAGCCCAGAGGCAAAAGGTAGATGGGATGATTTAAGTGAAGAGAAGCTGGCTAGAAACAGGCCTGGATAAGTCCAGGCACTCATAAGTAATAATAAGCCTCTCTGTTTGATTTATGTGGAAGTTGGGTGGTGAACACTCAAAAGGACCAAAACAACAAAGAATAAAAACAACTGACAGGCCCCATTCTATAGAGCTCTCTTGGTAAAGGGAGGTAATCTTCTTCTATAGAAAATTCTGTGAAGAAAAGGGGTGGAGGGAGGTGACCCTGGCCCGCCACCCAAGGCACAACATGCCAGCAGACCAGTAATGCCATGACTATGTGGCAATACATAGATTAATAAAAATGGGTTAATTTAAGATTAAAGAGCTAGCTGGGAAGAAGCCTGAGCCATAGACCAAACAGTTTGTAATTAATATTAAACCTCTGAGTGATTATTTTATGAAACAGCTGCTTCCCTGGACAGGACCAGGCAGGACTGAGAAACTTAAGTCTACAATTGGTGCCATATGTGTGACATTGATCCACATAGACCAGAAAAAGCTTAAAAATATTCTGAATGCACATAAACGGAGCCACACTGGGATTCTTAGTCTCACAGTCTCTTGCTATCAGCAGCACAGAGACACATCTCCCGAGAGCTGCCTGCAAGATAGAGTCAATCACCATGAGCTAAGTGGCATGATGAACATCTGCAGTCTCTCCCATAGGCCATGGTACAGAGAGGCTTCTCCCAGCCACTGCCTGCAGGCTTGCGAGCACAGCTGCAGACTTAAGAACACAGTTCCATGATGCTTAATACTGCTTCTTAGAATTGGGAAGGTAAGCATGACTCATTGGTACCTGCACCATGTTGAAAAGCCTGGCTTTCATCCTAGCTGTGTAGTTTAACAGTTTTAAAACTCCTAGTCAGAGAAGGGTTAAAGATACACAATATAGACAGAGTCAGATAGAAAATACCTCTAAACATGTTATAAGATGTTTAAAAATATACATAGGCTTTAGAGAGAAAAGAAAAAAGGGTAGAGAAAGTCCTTAAAATAGAAATAGTTATAAAAAAAAAAAAAGAAGCCATATACATATGGCAAATACACAGAGACTCTGGATTCTGTATATTATTTTGTTGTCTTTGGGATTTTTAACTAGAGAGAGAGAGAGATTTGATTATGGGGACTGCTCAATTAAACCAACATATATATATTTAAAGGTATCTTGACTTCAAAATCTGGGTCTAAGGATATGTTGCTTGGGAAAAGAGGTTCTGCTTTTGTTTCCACAGAAGATGAGAAGCTGGTTAATTCCAGGTTAATATGGGTCTATCAAGAAAGACTCCCTGAGAGGTTTCTAATAGGAAAGATGGGCCAAATGATCCAACATCCAAAACTACTTCAAGCCAACTGGCTGACACGACACAGTATCACAGACTACTATAGCCAAGATTTAACCATAATTTTAAATGTTCTCAGGATTCCCATAAGTGTGCCAGCACCACATAGGCAGGAAGTAGTATGAAAAGCTACACCCAAATTCGCAAAATATTGTTTATGAATGTTTGTTTTTATTTAAAGGATATTGATTATAAATGCAATCTCTTTCTAAAGAAAAAAGGGGGCCAGGTGGTGGTGGCACACGCCTTTAATCCCAGCACTTCGGAGGCAGAGGCAAGTGGATCTCTATGCGTTCAAGGCCAGCCTGGGCTACAGAGTGAGTTCCAGGAAAGGCACAAAGCTACACAGAGAAACCCTGTCTCAGAAAAGAAAGGGGGAAGGGGGAATACTATATAGAAATGTTAAAAAAAAAATCGACCTTGATCCAAAAAACAACTGTTAATATCAAAATACTTTATATTGATATGCATTTGGTTTGTTGACACAAAGCTAACATCAATTTTGTTATACTATATGTATATTTCTACTCTTGTTTAATGATTTATGATTATGCAACTCATTTAAAATAGTAATGTATAATTAAGAAATACAGGCTAATAATTAGTCATCTATGATAACCAAACTTATACTCATGTTACTTAAGTTTTCTAGATATACAAAGATATATTTCAGATAGATAGGCAATCTTCAAACACTTCAAAGACCTACAGAATATGGCATTTAAAATATTTTAAGAACTTAGACTTTTCCGGACAGTAAAACACATCTGCTCCTGGCAGCACCAATTTAATTCAAAAAGGAAGATGGGCATTGAAGACACTCCATATGCAGTTTATCTTCTTCTTGGCAAAACTGGCTATTTGGGCAAGAAATGGCCCTTGCCTGGAATGCTTGATAGTACATTATATAAACTAGACATGCAGGACCCATAGGAAAGTGACCAATGAACTTTGCCAAATCAAGGTGAGATAGTCCTTCAGGTTCCTGCTTTACAGAAGAAACTGCCAGACATTCTGCAGTACACAAAAGAAAGCAACTGATGAACTTTGCCATTAGGCAGAGCAGTCCTTTAAATTTTCCACTGCATTGAAAAATATGCCAGAGACTCTAGGCCTGTAGATTGAAGATGGATGCCCCAACATTGCTGAGGGACTTTGGATGACTGTCTAGGCAGCCAGATGTCTCTGTCATTTCTAGATTTTTGGAAAATGTTTACAATGCACTTCCTGTTTACTTATATAATATTACATCCTTTTGAGTTCTTTGATGGACTTGAAAACTAAATAGTTATAGTTTTCCTCAGTTATATTAGAAAGTAAATTAGATACAAAACTTTAGACTCACCAAGATAAGATCGATACTTTCTCTAATTTTGTCAATGCAAATGGATTAGATATTGTTACTGTAGTTCTTACTTAATAACTGTTTTTATTTTATTATAGTAATGCTAAAACCTTCCTTTTTAATTAGACAAAAAAGTGGAGATGCTGTGGGATAATGTCCTTTATCACTGTAAAGATCTGTCACTTGAATTGAATTAATAAAATGCTAATATGACTTTGTATCAATTCTTAAGTGTAGCTCTCCTTCACAAGACCACATGTTTCCAAAGTCCTTTCTTTCTACTAATATCTGTGTGAAATCCATGAAAAACATCTCTTATTAGCCAGTTGTGGTCACATGAGGCAGAGGCAGGTGGATTTCTTCAAGTTCCAGGCCTAGCCTATCTACTATATAGTGAGTTCCAGGCCAGACATGGTTAGACAGTGAGACTGTGATTCAAAACAAACTCACTCCAAAAATCTCTACTTAATAAATTTTAGGGCTGAGAAAATGTCTTAACAAATCAAGTACTCACCTTGCAACTATCCCTTTACTTCTGCACTATAAAGCCAGTTGCAACTGTTCAGGCCTATAATCCCATGCTTTCAAGGCAAAATAAAAGGCAGAGAGAAGAAATCCTACAAGCCTATTTTCACATGACAGTATACTAGCGACCCTTTCTCAAACATGCTGAGGGAAAAGGACCAACACCTAAAGTTTTACTCTAACTTTTACACCCATATGATAATACACATGCACACCATTCCATATATAAATGAGAAAACATATACAAACAGTCTAAGTAAATAAATAATACTATTCCAAGTTGATATGGCACACATCTTTTATTCCAATACTTGAGAGGCAGAGGCAGGTAGAATTCTGGGAGTTTAAGGCTAACCTTGTCTACATTCTGAGTTCAAGGACAGGTAGAAATACATAGAGACCCCATCTCAAAATAAAATTCCAATTCTGATCTGTATTAACTCATCCTGAATTCCTTTTCCAAAGTCACTGAAAGATCCCAACTTAACCTCAGCAGAGGTCTCTACAAACATCTAGCATGGGACTGTTTCTCTAATTCTTTCACTTTTCCACAGAACTGCTATTTTTGTCTGAACATTTTCAAATCTCACTAATAGTTTTAGAAGAGCCAACTTGAGCCAGAAATGGGACTACTAGCCTGTAATAGTAACACAACAGAGACAGAGGTAGGTAGACTACTGTCAGTTTGAGGAAGGCTTGTGCTACACACACACACACACACACACACACACACACACACACACACACACTTTCATAAGTATAGTTGAATATAATTTTGCTTTGTTGTTTGAGACAGGACCTCATTAGAAATCTCCAGCTGGCCTGGAACTCACAATGCATAGTCCAATGGATAATATATATCTACCCTTCCAAGTCCTCTAACTATCCTCAAGGACAGACTAAAATCCAGAATTGTATTTTATTCTTAGTTCAAATAGTCTGTTTTCACCCTCATGATCCAGGTAAATACTCTGTTAAAAAAATTTAAATATAAGTATAAAGGTATATACTCTGATATTGATATCACTGCATAATCACTACTTTTTACAATTTGCTTACACTTTATCATAAAAATACAACAAAATGTACCTCTAAAAATAGTATCAAGAGCCTAGTAAGGTAAAAATAAAAAACTGCTATTAATGTATTATATGTACATGTACTGTATTGCTCTAAGTATGTAATTACCAAACATTAAAATGCACAATGTCCAAGAAGAGATCTTAGATTTTATGAGCAGAATGAGAAGTAAATGTGGTACAGTTATGTTACCACACACCAGAAATAAGTATCACTGCTTTTAATTAACACAGAAATGGAACTCCTCCTCTTGAAAAATGTTTAAGTATCTACACAATGACCTATAGAACAGAAGGTAATAACAAAATTGTTATAAGCAATAATTTTAAAACAGCTTGATTCTGAAAACATTGAGGATATTTCTATGTCCACATGACCAAGACACATGTATATGAGCACAAATAATAAAAACTAGAAGCAATCTACATGGTTATAAACTGTGGAACTGAATAAAAGTTATACTGGACTGCATTAAGTCCTGGGATAACAGGCAAATCTATGTATGCTTAATGCTTTAAGAATAGACAGACAAGACCATCTGAGTCAGATCCTTAGACACACATGCAAATTATCCTGACAAATAAATAAAAGGAATAAAAACATATGAGAGCTAAGGAGTTGCCTCAGACAATAAAGGCAATTGCAACCAAGGCTAAAGACCTAGTTTGATCCACAAGACCCATATGTCAGAAGGAAACGAATATTCTGTATTTGTCATCTGGCTTCTATGAAAGCACTGTGGAGTCTGTGTGTATGTGAACAGTAGAATATTGAACACATGTGTTTACATGAAAGAGACAAGTGGTGTGCTTTTATTTCTTTCATTCCTCTAATGACAGGACACTTTCTGGTACACTATTGACATTGCTCCTAACTAACTTCTGCTCCACTAATTTACACTTAAACATTCCTACTAATGCTCTTAACTGAAATGGCTCTTCTGAATCTTATTCCTCTCTCAGACTTCCATCAGCCCATTTAAGTTACAAAATTCAACTTGCCTTTTAGCAATCATCATATTAATAAACTCTTAGACATTTTCACTTCTCACTATTCCTAATCTTTAATTTTTCTTTATATTTTGCATATATTTTCATATGAAGGTGCACATGTGTGTATGGGGTGCAATGTTTATGAGGGGGCCAGAGGACAACTTGGGGTGTTACTCAAGTGTCATCCTGAGATTTGCCTCAGAAATAAAGATCAAAGTATATGACACCTGGATCAAGTCCTATCCACATCCAAAATTTCCCTGTTTTATACCTTTGAACAAAATCATCAAATTGGTTAAAAGCCAAACTTAAGAAAGGAAAACACTACTAGGTGCTTTCATTACCAAGTCTTTCAAAGTCTTAGAAAGAGGTTCAAATTATTTGAATAGATTAATACTAAAAGATGAATAAAGTATGAGGGTTTATTTATTTATTTTCTTGTTTGTTTAAATATTTTGTTACTTTATTTGACTTTATTTTCAGACAGAATCTCACTACACAGCCCATGGTTTCTCTAATGTCATGATCCTTGTCTTGCTTTGCTTTTCCTCAACATGACACAAGACAAGAATATTTGGGAGGAGGACCTTCAACTATCAGGTTTTTTTTTTTTTTATTAATGACTTATGGGGGAGGGTCCAGTCCACTGTGGAGCTGTATTATTCCTGGGCAGGTGGTACAATGGTATATAAGAAAGCAAATAGAATTTCTAGATGACTGTTTATTTTCTAAAGAGAGAGAGAAAGAAGGGATGTGGATTAGGATGGGAGCGGAAGATCTGGGAGGAGCTGGGGAAGGGGAAATCATAATGAAAATAGATTGTGTGGAAATCTATTTTCAATTGAAAAAGGAAAGAAAAGAAAAAAGAAAGAAAACTGAATAAGCCAGGAAGAACAAGCCAGTAAGCAGCATTCCTTCAGGGTCTCTATTTCAGTTCCTACCTCTAGGCTTCTTCTACCTTGAGTTTCTGACTGCCTTCCCTGCATGATGGACTGTGAACTGGACCTGGAAGCCAAATACTCTTTCCTCCCCAATCACTAAGTGAACTCAGTGAGTCTAAAATTAGCCCACGAAGTAGAGACGGGGAATCAAAAAGAGGGAGGGGTATAGAAGAGGAGGAAATAGGGGGTGGTTTTGATCAAGATACATTATATTCATGTGTGAAATTCTCAGATAATAAAGGGTGGCTAATGTATGGCTAACAAACCTAAACCTAAGTGTCTGTGAGTTGATCACACTGAATTTCTCAACTAATCTTGGTCAGTTATGAGCCTAGGTAGAAGAAAAGCAACTGTAACATGATATAATACCACCCTAGCACCTATAAAGTAAATGAATGCTTCTGAAACCAGAAAACAGCTTTTCCAGCAAGGAGCACATGTTCTCAGCAGCCTAAAAGAACATAGACTTGGACTGCAGGAAACTTCATTCCTTACTTGATATTTGTCTGGACATTCCTGGTACATTGTTACTGTTATACAAAAGTAATAGTAACTTCACTAAACATAAACACATGTTTCCATACTTCTGTAGAATTGAAAATGTATCCTGCATTTAAGTAATCTACACTCAAAAATCCTAACTTCCAAATAAAGAATAGGAAATGTCCATCTCAACGATTATCTACTTGTAAGCAACATTTGTTAGCAGATTGCACATTTGGTGCAATACACAATCATTAATTTAGACATACATTAGGGGGAAAAAACAACTGGAAAATAAATTAAATTTTATTGGGCACATACCTGTAATCTCAGCTCTTGGAAGGTAGCAGTATTACTAAGTGTGAGAACAGTCTGGTCTATATAGATGAACTCCAGAGAAGCTACCCAGCAAAACTAGCTGAAATATATTGATTAATTCATTAATTAAAAATTTATAAACAGGGTAAATATAATTTAGCTAAGACATATATTAGCCTTTGTGACAAAAAGAAAGACAATTCCATACATGCAGTCTCAATATTATCCACAAGAAAAGCTTGAGTCTTTATTCAAAGATATCATATATGAAACAAAAATGCTTTAAAAACTCAGAAATGAAGTCATCTAACAGCACAATTATCCCACAGTGGGAAAACCCACAGATGAACAAAAAACTAATACAAAAGATTTATGAAGCAAAGGGCTTGATCTATTACTGAAACCATACCAAAGAAAAAGTATTTCCAAACATCGAAGTATTTCTAAGGAAGGGAGCAGCTCTGGAGTAGAGCAACTGCCTACCATGAGCTCTGCCTGGCTTTCACTCCCAAAACAAAATTATCTAGAATAATGGAAAATCTAAAATATGTAAAGAAATCATAATTGAAAAAGCAAATAAGCTTTTTAAAAGGAAAGCTGAGTAGAAATGATGATTTAGAACTAATTTGTGTGCACTTGGGCCAAAAAAAAAAAAACAAAAAGCAAATAGAAATCACAGATATCTGAATGAAAAACAAGATTATTCTTCAACTCTGAATCAAAATCTATGCAGAATGAATAAAAGAGCAACATTTCCACATTTTACATGTTATATCATAAGCTGGACCTTGGCTTGTTTATAGATAAATCATCAAGACAAGGCCATCCTCAGGTAAATATGGAATTCAAGGCCACTCTGGCCTACTAAAGACCAGTTTACAAAATAAGTCTGGCCCAAAATTTTGGTCACATATGTTATTCAACTTTTTCAAAGCACACCCAACACTGGCAGTTAGTGGTCATATAAAAAAAAATCTCAGCCAGGTGTGGTTGCATGCGTTTTAATCTCAGGGATCTGCAGTCAGAAGCAAGCAGAACTCTGAACTTGAAGCCAGCCTGCTCGACTCAGCAACTACAAGGCCCACCAAGAATACATATTGAGACTCTTTCAAAGAACCTAAAACAAAGGTCAGGTGTGCTGGTGTAAGCCTTCATTCCCAGCACTTGGGAATGAGAGACAGGAGGACCTGCCTGTGAGTTCAAGGCCAGTCTTGTCTACATGGCAATTTCCAGGACAGTCAGGGCTACATAGAAAGAATGTGTCAAATAACCAAACCAAATCAAAACATGGCCTCTTTTCATTACATTGAGATATTACAGTTTTTTATTACTTAACGCTCAAGAGTCTTTAAAATTTGAGCATCTCCAACACTCATGGCCTTTTATGTTACTGATAAAGATTCAAAATGATTCCTCTAAACCACTAATATTAAATGAAAAAATATTTTATGCATCCTCCCCTCATAGTAACCAAAGTATTGCAAGTATCACACTTTGCAAATATTTCTACTTTGGCTACCAGAACAGACTCATTCTATGAGGTCAGAACTTTTCAGAACATGCTGTTATATCACACAAATAAAGAATAACAAATGGAACAAAAAATTCAATCCTGTGTAAATTTATTCACCATACATACATTAAGTGTTTTTAAAAATGCTAATACTATTTTTGAAAGTTTCTTTGTGGGTGTATGATTTTGTGCACATGTATGTGTATATTTATGTTTGTGTGAGGATTTATATATGTGTGTATTTGTGTTTGTGTGTGTTTGAGTGTATATGTTCATTTGTGTCTGTGCTGTGTGTTTATGTGTGTGATGTGTGTGCATTTGTGTGTATGTTGTGTATGTGTGTACATGAAAGAGAGAAAAGTGTGTCTGATTGTGTGTCTGATGTGTGAGTACAGGCACATGCTATACTTCATGTGTACTGGCCAATGGACAACTATCCTTATAGGACTTGGTTATTTTCTATCATTTGTAGCATGAATCTTAAAAGTTCTTATTAATAAAAACAAACCAAGAGCCAAGTATTGGGGTGAACGCTGAATGATCAGAGAAACAGAACAAGCCACAGCTACCTCATCTCGCCAATTCCTCAGCTGATCCTGTTTCCTCAGACTGGAAGCCTCTGTGTCCTCATCCAAATAGATCTCAGCTGATCTGCTGCTCAAAAGTCTAAAAGCTTAACCAGCCCTAGTTCCTGGTCCTCACGCCTCATATACCTTTCTGCTTTCTGCCATCACTTCCTGGGATTAAAGGGTCACTTCCTGGGACTAAAGGTGTGAATCACCATGCCTGGCTGTTTCCAGTGTGGTTTTAAACTCACAGAGATCCAGATGGATCTCTGCCTCCCAAGTATAGGATTAAAGGTGTGAGTGCCACCATATTCTGGCCTCTAAGTCTATCTAGTGGCTGTTCTGTTCTCTGACCCCAGATAAGTTTATCAGGAGGCACAATATATTGGGGAACACAATATTACCACAACCATTGGTTCCCAGGAACTAGCTTACTGTGCTTGTACAGCAACATGCTTTGACAAAAACATATAAATAAATTTTATAAAATAATTGCTGACTCCTAATGTCACTGTAAATATACTGACTTGTGTGATTGTTCTTCTTTCTTTCTTTTTTTATTTTTTTATTTTTTATTTATTTTTTTTTGCTTTGTAAGACAGGGTTACTTATGTAGCTTTGGAGACTATCCTGGAACTCACTCTGTAGACCAGGCTGACATTGAACTCACAGAGATCCTCTTGCCTCTGCCTCCGGAGTGCTGGGATTAAAGGTGTGAACCACCACACCCATCAGTGATTGCTTTTCAAACATACAAGTATTAACACAAGTTCATTACTAAACCATCTTAGGTCAACTTCATGAGTCGGGAGGTTTTAGTGTATAAACTAATTTCCTCTAAATCAACAGTGGCTACATTTAGACAAACTTGCTATATTCACTGATCTATATAGTCACTAACACCAGTTTGAAACTTTTCTAGTGCTAGATATTAGCTAGATGCCTTTGCCACAGGACAAAGTTAGCAATGTAAGATGCAAGCAATTTATATTATCATCCATTGGTATAGGCAAGTGACAGAAAAGTCCTTAAACTTTAAAAAATTCTGAATGCATGCCAGGCAGCGGTGGCACACGCTTTTAATCCCAGCACTCGGGAGGCAGAGGCAGGTGGATCTCTGTGAGTTTGAGGCCAGCCTCGGCTACGGAGTGAGTTCCATGAAAGGCACAAAGCTACACAGAGAAAGCCTGTCTCGAAGAAAAAAAAAAAAAAAAAAAAAAACAGAAAAATCAATTAAAAAAAATAAATAAAATAAAAAATTCTGAATGCATGCCTGATGGTAGTGGCACACGCTTTTAATCCCAGCACTTGGGAGGTAGAGCCAGGCAGATCTCTCTGAGTTTGAGGCCATCCTGGTCTACAGAGCAAGATCCAGGACAGGCACCAAAACTACACAGAGAAACCCTGTCTCAAAAACAAACAAACAAACAATTCTGAATACACATACTAGGAAATAATCCCTGTAGTGTGAAGATCCACATGATGCCAAGTTGAGAGTTCCTCCTTCTGTGAAACCCCCTAGAGCTGTGGATTACAAATTACTGCATTAAATCATTTCTATTTAAAATTCCACTTTCTAGGCTCCATCTCCATCCACAAGATTCAGAGTAACTCAGGTGTTGTCCAGTAAGCTGTAGTAAGCTCTTCTGATAAGCAGCCAAATTTGGTTACCATTACCCCACATTTGTTTGGTTTTTGTGTTTTAATCTTTCATATCAATGCCCACAAATGAATGGCACAATGGACATGAACAAATGTCCTCAGTCTCTGCGGCCTCTGCTGTATAGCTCTCTTTGGCTAAAGCACTTTCCCCTCTAATTCTACAAGAAGCAGTGAACCTAGCTCTTCAGATCTGACTCGAACTTTTAACTAGTCAGAGAAATACATAGCATATATCCCCAGCACTCAGAAGCTGGGGTAAAAAACTGTCATGAATTGGTGGCCAGCCTGCACTAGACAACAAAACAACAAAATACCATTTGGGATAGTAAGAGCAGGTCTAAGAATTTCAAGTCACTGAAAAACTCTTAAACCTCAGAATGGCATGAGCTGAGCAACACTTTAACTCCATCACTCTGGTTCCTGTGTGGGAAATAACTTTATAAACTTGAATAGCCAATATGGAAATCAAAATGGCAGTTCCTCAGAAAATTGGGAATAGATCTACATCAAGAAGCTGCTATACCACTCTTGGGCACATACCCAAAGGATGCTCCATCCTACCACAAGGACACTGCTCAGCTATGTTCATAGCAACTATATTCTTTGTGTGTGTGTATGTGTGTGTGTGTGTGTGTGTGTGTGTGTGTGTGTGTGTGTGTGTGTGTGTGTGTGTGTCTGTCCTGGAACTCATTCTGTAGCCCAGGCTGGCCTTGAACTCACAGAGATCCATCTGCCTCTTCCTCCCGAATGCTGGGATTAAAGGCTATATTCTTAATAGTCAGAAATGAGAAACAATCTAGATGTCCCTTAAGTAAAGAATGGATAAAGAAAATGTGGTACATTTACACAATGGAATATTATTCAGTTAAAATAAAGACATCATAAAACTTGCAGACAAATGGATAGAACTATAAAAAAAATCCTAAACGAGGTAACCAAGATCCAAAAAGACAAACATGGTATGAACTTATGTATAAGTGGATATTAGCTGTAAAGTAAAGGATAATCATGCTACAATCCACAGACCTAGAGAGGTTACTTAACAAGGAGGGCTCAAGTGGGGACATATAGATCTCCCCTGAAAGAAGAAATAGAATAGATTTTCTGGATAGACTAGAGATGTGTGGAGATCAAAGTAGAGAGAGCAGTCTGGGTGGAGGGATACAAGGAGAGAGTATAAGGGAGAGACTACTGGAATGGGGGGAGGTATTTGGGAGTTGGTATGGAAACCTAATGTAGCTTCTGTTATATAACCTTCATTGGCTGAACCACTTTCCTTTCTAACTCTAAGAGAAGCCGTAAACCTTCTTACTCTTTGGATCGTCATTAGATTCTATGAAAATGACCCTAGAGAGGACTCCTTGGAATGGGGGATAAAGAGCCTGAACAAAATTATCTAACTAAACAAGGCTTTCAGTATTGAGACTGGGATACCAACCCAGACACAAAATCTTCTACCTATAATTAGTCTTACTTGCAAGAGGCTGGGTTATTGGTGGCTCAATACTTGCGAGAGTGGACAACCAATGACTGGTCTAACTTTAGGCCCATTCCATGAGGAGGAGCCCATGCCAAACACTGATTGGATGTCTAAGAACCTGAAGGTCAATAGCCCAGAGACCTAGAATAGAACCAAAAACGACCAGAAAAAAAAAAGTCAATGAAAGGATTCCTAATAATATTCTGCTATACTCATAGAATGGTAGCTAGCCCAATTGTATTCAGACAAGCTTAATCCAGAAACTGATGGGAGCAGATGCAAAGACCCTCAGCCAAACATTAGGAGGATCTCAGGAATGCCTGCAGATAAGGGGGAAGAATTGTAGCAGCCAAAGAGATTAAAGACTTCAGGAGAACACAGCCCAGAGAATTGGACAACCTAAGGTTATAGGTGCTCACACAGACAGAAGCAGCAATCATGAACCTTGTAAGTGTCTATGCTAAGTCCTTTACATATACATTATAATAACATACTGTGGTATTTTTATAGAACTCCTAAAAGTGGGTTGCCTTATCCAGCCTTGATATGATCATTTATGCCTAGTCTTATTGTAATTTGTTGTACCATGTGTATAAGCTGGTTTTATGTGTCTACTTGACACCAAATTAGAGACATTAGAGAGGAGGAAAAGTATGCTGAGGAAATCCTCCCATGAGATCCATCAGTGAGGCATTTTCTCACTTATTAAACGATGGAGGAAGGCCCAGCCCATTGAGAGTGGTGCTATCCTAGGTTCTATAAAAAGGGAAGCTGAGCAAGGCATTTGAAGTAAGCCAGTAAGCAGCACTCCTCCTCCATGGCATTTGTATCAGCTCCTGCCTCCAGGATCCTGCCCTGTTTGTGTTTCTGTCCTGACTTCCTTTAAGAGTAAATATCGATTTGGAAGTGCAATCCAAATGAATCCTTTTCTCCCCATCTTGCTTTTTGGTCATGGTGTTTCATAACAATAGAAACCCTAACTAAGACCACATGTCTAGTTGATATCTATGAGAGAGGTCCTCTTTCTAAGGGAAATGGAAGAAGAAGGGGGTTGAGTACAAGATGGAGGACTAAGAGGAGTGGAGTGAGGAGACACCGAAGTTGGGATGAAAGAAGAACAAATAAAAAATAAAAGAAAGAGATGAATGCAGACAAGTGAGGGAAGAGTGGACCAAGGCAAGATTACAACTCAGCAGGGCAAATTCCAATCCTTTGGCTCTGTCTCAGACACATGGGGCTTCATTTTCAAGGGGCACAGATAGTTCTATGACCGCAACTTCTCATGTATCTCTCTCTTTTGCTACATCCAATCCCTATATGCAGCTCTCCATGGCATATGTCTCATAGCTTGAGTATCTCAACATCCTGTGGCCTCAAATTCAACGATCTTCATCTTCACTGCTAAATACAATGAAATCTCATACTTTTCTCACTGAGGCTTTGACTCTGTCAAACACAGTGGGAAGAATAGTGATGAAATGACCACAGAAAAAGAATCCATGACCTTTAATTTTAAATTTTGCATCTTTCTTGTTTCCAGAATCAGTACAACATAAATGATCCAGCCAAGTTTTGATGGACCCTACGAAGCTTGGACCACAGTTGCTGCAGGTTCTGTATGAAGTTGCTTCCTGGGACTAAGACTCATCTTGCTTACTTCTTCCATAAATTAAATGCTTAGCTGGATGGAGTCTTAGTCTTGGGGCACCTTCCTAGTCTTCTAATGCAGAGTAAAGGCCTTCTAAGTAATGATGCTAAACTCCTTGAAATTTCCTGCCTCTTTTTAGCCACTTAACAGCCATACAAAACTACCTACTGCTGGTTTTCTCTACAAAACAAAGACATTTCATTTCTTCCTAAGCCCATTTTTTTTCACTGTAGACCTGAATGAGTCATCGGTAATAACCGTCCAATAGAAGCAATATTTTGTCTGAGAAATCAGCCCATTACTTTTTAATTCTACCTTACTCTCTTTCTTGGGGCATGGAGAGAATAAGAAAAATTTGGGACCAAACTATCACACAAATGACTTCTAGCTAAATTTTCATGGAGTCTTACTAGTGTCTGTGTTTACTTACCAGGCCAAAGTTACGAGATAGGCCACAGGAAGGATACCAGGCTTTGGTTAGAAGGGGTCACAGCAAGATGAGGCTGTGACTGTTTTATTGATAACAATCAGATGTCTTATGCTTTTATCAGAAATAGAAAATAATGGCAATTTCCAGGATCAATAGTTACACTTGCCAGGACAAAAGGAAGTTTGCAAGCTGTACAGGGAACACAACATCAATATCTAAGACCAATTGTCCTGTTAAGCTTCCATGCTTCCTTGACTATTAAAGGATCTTACAGAGAGAAACAAAAAACAGCCTGAATGCTTCACTGCCTGTGGGGTGCACTGATCTCTTAGGAACTGGAAGGCACATTGTGCCCCAGGAGTCATGGACTTTAACCTGATAAACTTATGACACATCTCTCCAGGCAGGTAGGCCAGACCAACTCCATGGTTCCCTGCAGGGCCTATTGCCCACTAAAATCCTATAACCTTGACCTCCACTATCTGCCATTATTCTCAACATTCCAATCTTCCAGGTCCTACAAGAACAGCTGATCGCCAGGCAGTGGTAGTGCATGCCTTAATTGCAGCACTTGGGAGGCAGAGCCAGGCAAATCCCTGTGAGGCCAGCCTGGTCTACAGAGCGAGATCCAGGACAGGCACAAAAACTACACAGAGAAACCCTGTCTTGAAAAACCAAAACAAACAAACAGCTGATTAAACTCTGTGAACAGCTTTCTATGACTTGTGCCATCTAAAGTCCTAGTATCTTCAACACTCCTCCAAAAGTCAGCATCCCCACATCCTTTGCAGCAACAAAAACACATTTGAGGTACCATTTTTTCTTCCAACTTCTTCTCTGTTGCTGTCATTAAATCCTCTAATCAAAAGCAACTCAGGTAATGAACAGGTTTATTTGGTTGATACCACTAGGTCACAATCCCTCCTTAGGTGAGCTTGGGATAGAAACTCAAGATATTAATTGGAGGTAAAACCCAAGGAAACATTGTTTACTGGCTTTCTTACTTGGTCACTGTCTCATGCTCAGGTAGCTCTCTTATCCAGCCCAGGCTCACTTGCTTAGAGATGTTGCCAACTCAGTGGAAGAGCCTTTCCACATCAAGCATAGTGAACACAATCTCTCTCAGACATAGAAAGCAGATATTCTGATTTGGCAGGCCCTCAACTGCTGTTCCCTCGGATGACTCCAGGCTATGTCAGGTTGACAGCTGAGGCTAATTAGAACACAAAGACAATAATATACAACAAGGTTTTAAAGATTCAAAGCCAATGTATTAACCATACTAATCACTTCAGCAGCAAAACCCCAAACATGAAGACAGCAACAAATGGAAAATACAGATATGCTAGAAAATGGGAAGAGGCAAGCCTCTAAATCAAGAAGAGAAAACTAGTTGGGGGCCCCTCAGCCTTTGGTTCATAGATCCTGTGCTTCCATTCATTTGGTTATTTGTCCCTGTGCTTTATCCAACCCTGGCTTCAACAATTCTCGCTCATATAAACCTTCTTCTTTCTCACTAATTAGACTCCCAGTGCTCCACCAGGGGCCCAGCCGTGGATGTCTGCATCAAGATTCCTCAGACCTTCCTTGGATGGGGTTTATGGCACAACTAACAGGGTGTCTGGCCATCCCTTCACCGGAGTAGGTCAGTTCCTGCCGTCTCTCGACCATTGCCAGCAGTCTTTTGTGGGGGTATCTTTGTGGATCTCCGTGGGCCTCCCTAGCTCTCTGCTTCCTCCCCTTCTCATGTGGTCTTCATTTACCATGGTCTCCTATTCGTTGTTCTCCCTCTCTTTTCTTGATCCAGCTAGGATCTCCCACTCTCTTTCCCTCGACCGTCGCTCTTCATTGTTCCCACTCATGACCAGGCTGTTCATGTAGATCTCATCCATTTCTCTGTGTCTTTTTTGGGGTCCCATTTTCCAGGTAGCCTCACTGGTGATGTGAGTAGCAGTCCAGTCATCCTTGTTCCACATCTAGCATCTTCCTATGAGTGAGTACATACCATATTTGTCTTTCTGAGTCTGGGTCACCTCACTCAGGATGATTTTTTCTAGATCGATCCATTTGTCTGCAAACCGTATGATGTCATTGTTTTTCTCTGCTGAGTAGTATTCCATTGTGTATATGTGCCACAATTTATTTATCCATTCTTCAGTTGAAGGGCATCTAGGTTGTTTCCAGGATTTGGCTATTACAAACAATGCTGATATGAACATAGCTGAGCAAGTGCTCTTGTGGTATGATTGAGCATTTCTTGGGTATATGCCCAAAAGTGGTATAGCTGGATCTTGGGGGAGATTGATTCCCAATTTTCTAAGAAAGCGCCATATTGATTTCCAAAGTGGTTGTACAAGCTTGCATTCCCACCAGCAGTGGAGGAGAGTTCCTCTAGTTCCACAACCTCTCCAGCATAAAGTGTCTTCAGTGTTTTTGATCTTAGCCATTCTGACAGGCATAAGCAGTCATTTGGCTTGATCTGTTTGGGAGGCAGCTGTGTGTTGGTGCTGGGTCCTGGGCTTGTTGCATGAATTGGCTGTTTGAATCCTGGGACCTATGCAGGGACGCTTGGCTCAGTCTGGGAGGGGGGGACTGGACCTGGCTGGACTGAGTCTATCAGGTCGATCCCGGTCCTCGGGGGAGACCTTGATCTGGAGGAGGTGGGAATGGGGGGTGGGATGGGGGGAGGGGGAGGGGGGCGAGAGAACAGGGGAATCTGTGGCTATTATGTTGAACTAAATGATGTTGTAAAATAAATTTACTAAAAAAAATAAAAAAATAAACATTTATAAACAACAACAACAAAAAAAAGAAAAAACTAAAACTGTTTATCCACAGAAAGTCCCCAAACCAACAAAAACTCAAGGAACTCATATCCAGAAATCTTCTGAATATAAAATTGGTGAAGGTCCATCATTTTCCAGAAAATAGACAATATAATTAGATTACAATTAATAAAATAAACATCGATGGAACCACTGATAAAACAAGACACAAAGACAATCCTACAAATATATATTATGGTCCCTTAAACAAGAACTACAAAATTCTAATCAAAATCAAATTCCAAGAAATCACTGGCCACCACTCATCCTGTACACCACAGTTCTCTCCTTTGCCAATCATAGAAAATTGGTTGGGAAAGGAGGTTGGTCTGCCAAAATTGGAGAGATTCATTTGAAACCTCTGATGTCTGAACTTTGTAGAAAAGAGTTTTGACTACTAAAAGGATTTCATTCTCTTATGATAAAGAAAAGGATACCTGCTAGGATCACATAGATACCATTTTGTTTTCTATGATTGATGAATGCCTGTAATTCTGCATTGGAGTAAGGAGATGAAAACTTATTAAAAGAAAATGCAAGATAACAGATTTTTAAAAAGTCAGTGTGTACCTAGAGCAATTTTGTTTTGCTCTAATTGCTTTATAAGTCACAAGCACTTTCAAAAACAAGTTTATTCCTATGTTTTTTGTATATGTTTGTGCATGAGAGAGAATATCTTCTATATGTACATAGGTGACACACAAAAAAAGAGGATGGCAGATCCACTAGGTCTAGAATAGTAGATAGTTATGAGCCTCCCAACTTGAGTGTTGGTATCTGAACTCAGGTCTTCCCCAAGAAGAATATGTGCTGACCCTGCTTCCAAGACACATAACATTTTTTATCCAATAAACCAAAAGTCTTTCACAGATTAACAACAACAAAACAAAACCTAAATAATTAAGAAGTAAACAAATGATCCTTGGAAACATGATGCATCGATATAAGATGTTGTATATGGTCTATTTGCACCATATAGTGAATACAATCCAATGAAAATGCCCAACAGTTTATAACACGAAAGCTGATCACAAAGCTACATTCACAGTGGAAACATTCAGAATGCTCAATGGGATCAGGAAAAATAGTACACAGATTGACATGATATGACTTCTATACTTACCACAGAGCTACAACAGTAAAAAATGTGTATATTTGCGAAAGAATAAATGGGATGAAGAGAAAAGGCCAAGAAAAAGGCAGGAAAATATACTGAACTTTTAATCAAAAGACCAAAGGAAACTAGCCAGAAAAAGTGTCATCTTGACAAACGTTACCCAGCTCCCTATGATTCTATGTGTATAGAATTAATTAAACACAGACTTCAAAACTTCCACAAAATTAACTCAAAGTGACCATCAACCTGTTGTTTCTAACTCTGCAGCTACTGATATTTCTTCAAAAGACAGAAGCCTCCTGCTCTAAAGTACTTTCTGAAAAATGGAGGTGTTCTCTTGCTATGGCTTTGCAATCCTTTATGGCTCCCTGTGGTTTCAGATAAACCCAGTCACAATGATACCTAATCCCAAAACAACAGAAGAATAATTTAAAATCTGCTTTCTGCCACAATATGTGGAATCTGTCCTACCTACCTGCACAGCACTGTGGACACATGAGGAATCTCTGCAGATCAGAAACCCTCTCTGTCCTCTGAAACTGAACTTCACTGAATCACACCATGGTGGCTAGTGATAGCAGAAAGTTAAAAGAATTCTAACCATGTGTTGCTGAAGGATGATCCACATAAACTCCTTCTATCAGTTCCTAAACTACTTATAACATTTATAAGACAAACCTGAATGTGGAGGGAAATATTCAGAACTTCTAGGAACCAGAACTTCAGTTTTCCAATTTGTTTTCCCACCACACCCCACAAGAGTGCTTTCATGTGCACTATTGCCAGTGATATTACAAACAACATATCATCCCATGCCAAGGCTGCAGAGCCTCCAACTACCCAGGAAATCCCACACAGGGAGACTTGGAGGACAAAGGCCACTGCCCAGGTCGCCAACCACATGGAACGACAGAACCACAGTCTGGGTAATGGTCCACCCAAGTCCCAGCATAAATGATAGTGCAGCAGACCTCTGAACAGCCCACACTCACAAGGGCATGGCTTGTGGTCCTCCTTACAACTTCCTACAGCAAATCAGAGAAGAATTCTGGAAAGAACCTGCAAGCTAGAACTCCTATTGCTAAGCTTTGCCAGAGTCCCTCATTAGCTAGGACTACCCAGCTGGGCCTCAGAATATTAGCACCTCCCCTATGGGTGAGCAGAGATAAAAGGCCTCCTCACCTCTGCCCTTCCAGCCCAGCAGACAGAGCCCTAGTCAGGAAAGTTTGTATTTTAGTAGACATTCTTTGACTCTCCCAGAGCACTTTCTGTTCCTTGCCCAAGATACAGGGTTCTTTGTGTGCACATTCCATTACACATTCAATGTCCAGTACAGCAAACTCTTTGCTTCTTAGCTGGGAAGTTCTGCAGCTAAATATAGGTAACACACAAACATTGACTGTTGTTAAAGCAAAAGAGAGGCCATGAATTAGAAAACAATGAAGGGTCCAGGTAGGGCTTAGAGGCAAGAAAGAGAATGGGGAATATGATATATTTTTCATCTTAAATAATTATTTTAAAAAGTTGAAACAGGCTTTAGGGCCATGTTCTCCAGATACTAGGGGTTTGAATGAGTGCACACCAAGGATTACTCACACCTTTTCTCTCAGCCTGTACATCTTTAAACTGGAAAATAACAGTCCTGTTAGGCAGGGCCACAACTTTTTACAAAGATTCTCTATTTTGGTTGAACTAGTGTAACTGCAGTAATTTGGATACATGATAAGATCAGTCCCTTACTCAGATTCTTGATTGTTGTGATCTGTAGATCTCAAGAAATGGCCAGTCAGGAAATTAATGGAGCATCTAAAATTGATTACCTGACTTCACATTGCTAATATCAACTACTGCCAAAGCAGGAAAGCTCTTACCCTCCTTTCTGCCCCTATGACTACATCACCTTCTATGTTGGTCAGTGAACTCAATTCTTGCATGGGTCCGTCTACATTTGTAATTGCCCAATAAAAATCAGAGAAATTGGAGGTCACTCCTTCATTGGTCTCTTATCCTTCTCACCGACCAGTCAAGGCTGAGCCTGGAAGGAGTTGCAGGACTCTCTTCCCAGCACAGGGCAGTAGAGGCAGGGTTAGGTGTTCAAAGCAATTCTCAACTTCATAGCTCCAGGCAAGCCTGTGCTACAGGAGATATGGCTCTGAACAGAAGTAAATAAATCAATAGTGTTATGCCCAGATTGTGACCCCCCAAAGAGTCCACCGAAGGCCTTGGATGTCCAGAATGCAAGAGCAAGGTTTATTCTGCAGATACAAGTCTAGACAGGGACTCATTCCTACACCCAATACAGTGAGGCAGGGAAGAGTGCCTCTTTCTTGGGGAAGTTAGTTTTTATAGGCAAAACCCATAAAATTTCTTAGAGGGGAGGGGGTTAGTACGGGTCCATCCTTGATTGGTCAAGTTTTTCCCGGGCCTGGACTTTATCTTATTTTAGCTTGTCTGTTTGCCTTGTCAAGAGTTTTACAACTTCTCTCCGGGGTCAGGTCTTGTTATCTCTGGAGAGGGGCATCTCGTGGTTAATTGGTTACCATCAGACATCCTGACTCTGTTCTTTTGTTCCTGGGGCTGGCGCCATCATTTCTGGGGACTTGAAACTGGCCTGGCCTAGATCACAGTCCCCAAAGCCCCCACTGAAGACTTTAGGTACAGAATGCAAAAGTAAGGTGTTTTCTAAGTTTACAAGTCTCCAGGGAGGCTCTTCCAAACCTCTCACTCACAGCAGGGAGGTGGGAAGGAGCTCTCCCCTTTCTTTGTGAGGCTAGTTCTTAAAGACACAGACCATATAATTTATTTTAACCCGCCTCCCTTTTTAGTCTTTTGGTCGAATATCCTGACTGTTTTCCAAAGTCCCTGTAGCAGATACAGCCACCTGGGGAAAAGGGGTCTAAGTTCTTATCTACACTTAGGAATCCTGGTTTAAGCTTCTCTTTGTCTGTAGGGGATAGAGTGGGGGGTTTTACTGAGGTATCACATTTCCCCCCTTTCTTTGTTCCTAGAGGGGCTCAATCATGAGCCCCTAACTTGCTCTAATTCAAGAGATTCCCATGTTCTCACTTCGGGGTTTGCACATGACTCGTATTCAGTGGTCCTGACTTGTGTATAACCCCATTGTACCATGAGTTATATGCTGCCTAGCCTCTGTTTTATAAATTGTACTAGTCTGTTAAGTATATAGGGCCTGAGTAAGATAATGAGGATCACAGTGGGCCCTATTAGACTTGCCTCTATGTTAGGGAGCTTTTTTTGACCCAGCATTTCAGCCTTACTGAAGAGGGAAAATGGACGAAGTGTTTTCTTCTGGAACTGCTTCAAGCTGGCACTGGGGCGCAGTTGTCGGGCGTGGGGCAGAAAGCTGAAATGCTGGTCAAAGACTGGGCAAGGGGCATTTGTCGGAAGCATGTAGCTGCCTGACCCCATAGGGACAGGGAAGAATCATGTTAGCTGGGCTGGTCCACGTCAGCTTTTAGCAAGTCTGGAGCTCACAGTCGTCTGGAGCAATGTAGTCAGCAACTGAAGCTTGGAGGTGACTGCCAGCCAAATGGAGATCTGTTGAGACAAATTTAAACTAGAAACAGAAGTTAAAATTTATGAACTTATTTGGAACCCCTAGGTCCATATCTTTAGTAATGGGAAAAGCACTAGTCCCAAAATTATGAGAGGAAAATACTATCTTTAGGAATACTTATCTGGGGTCCTTCCGACCTCCGTGAAGTGGGTCTAGGTTTTATGACTCTTTTGATCCTTTGAGGCCTACTTACAAAATGACATAAAAGTTTTAGATACGTTAGTATTACTAATCTGTACTGAAATCCATATTGTAAACAAAGCAGGTAATGGGTATCTGTAAAACAGCAGAAGTGGACTCATACCTTTGAGTCCCAACAAGAACTACAGATTTGGGTTAAAAGCTTGTGCATTTTTCTTCTGTCCAGAAAGCCAGGTATAAATTGGACAGAGATTTTTGGCCTCATGAGAAGCATTTTTAGGTTTATATTTACATATATTTAGATGACATCTAAAACAAATTTAAAATGTTGAGCTTGTAACTGAACAATAAGTAGTCATTGCTCTACCAGCTCATCAGGGCTCTTAAATGTTAAGCTCTGAACCATAGAACAAGAGAGTAATCTGAAACATATTTTATCTTAAATCATTTTTTTTTGAGATCGTCAAAGCTTAGAAGTTTTTTTGTTGTAAAAGTGAACTAACAAGCTAGTTATCTCCTTGCAGAAGGATCTGGTTGATGCTCCCATGCTGACAAAGTTAGAGCTAGCCTAGCCATCAGTACTATCAGAAATCTGAGAAGGATAATATCTGAGTGCAGACCAAGAAGCTTCCAATCCTATAAATTACAGGGACCAATCCCTACCCAGGTCTCTAGAGCGTTGGAGGCAGCAGTCATAACAGCATCAATCTTTTTTCATCATCCGGCCCATTACGATCCTGTTTCCTGACTTCAGCACCAGCAGTTCTGTCACAAGCTTCCCATCAGTTTCTTTACCAGGCTGTAATGTGACCATCACTTTTCCATCAGGCTGGGGGATGCTTCGGAAGAGACAATGTTGCTCCCAGATGAACTGTCCAGTCAACTTGATATTTACATCTACCTGGCCAACCCTGGTGACATTATCTTTGATGTGGTAGGGAAGACATTCAGATATCAAGGGGTCTTCATTTAGATTTGCCAGGTAGGGAGTCTTTTACAGTACAGTACCATCTTCTCGGACAGCCATGCCCATCTTAGCCAGCAATGTTTTTTTCTCCATTTTGAGGGCTTTTGTCTTAGGAGGCTTTTTTTTTTTTTTAAGTCTCATTTATCTTGGCAATAATCTTTTTCCGTCTCTTGTAGCCTCTCTATGGCCTCCTCAGGCCCAATCTGGGGCTCAGCACTGGGGGAGAAGGAGGGCTCCAGCTCCCCATTGTGTGGAGGAGGAGACTAGGGTGAAGCTGGGGTGGGAGGAGATGATACCACTGACAGAGCATCTCCAGGACTGTTCTCTTTTACCTTTAGACCTCTTAGGGCAGAGGCTGAGAGTCCCTGAGCCATCAGCAGCTCCCAAAAATGTGCCACCTCCTTCTGCAGCTCTCGGGTAAGCCAGGCATTGGGGCATCTTGCCCTGTGGTCAGTGTAGCCATGATCCAGACAGAGACGTTGTGGTGCCTTGTATGTAATCTTCTTTGGAGACCTTGGGTCACTGTTAGGATTGGAAGCCTGTCTGATATAATAAGCTTTTAGATCAACATTTAAATGCCATATTCTGCAGATCTCTGAAGTATGAGGGCTGTCCAAGTGTATCTGAATAGACAAACTTTGATTCTAGTTACTTGTTTCAAGCTCAACCCTGAAAACATATGCAAAGGACTGAGTAAATAAGTAAACATATCCCTGTAATATTATATCAGTATTTATTTATCCTGATTATAATTTAAAAAAAAACTCAATTATTTATGACTGACTATTTATGTTCTTTAATAGTCTACAAAAGTAGCCTAAAAACAATGCTTTTAAGTTGAAGCTCTTCTAGCATCAAATACAGGTTCAGTAAAGAAACCAACACAAAATATCATTATACAACATTCTGAAGCCTGAACATACCTTGGGTAAGAAGAAACATTTTTTAAGCCATTGGTTTTTAACTATAAAAACTGTTCTTAAAAGACTGAGATCTCTCAAATGTCTTTCACCATTGCAACTAGACTCTTTTTGGAACTCTAGTCCTGCCATACATTTGCAAACCTCAGCTGTTTCCTATGATTCCTTTATGTTGCAAAGTTTGGGTGCCAGAGCAAGGTATATTCCTGTATATAAAAGCATTGATGTGCAGTTTTAATATTAATCAAATACCTTATTTATTAAACATATGTTGCTATCTATTTAAATTCTCTAGAAACTTGCTGTTGTACACTTGGTAAAGACATAAGTATTAGGTATTAACCCGAGTAGATCTTTATAACCTTAGTAAAAGATGGCTGCCAGCCACATGGCTGTCCATGAGGTCACCAGCCAAGATGGAGGGAGCCACGTGGTTGCTGTTTAAAGCTCGTTTTTTTTTTTTTTAAACAATAACTTGCACGCATACACACAGTTGGATCCAAGTTACATACATACATACATACAGTTAAAGCTTGCTTTCATTTTCAAGTCACATGCCTGTATACATACATACATAAGCAGTTTGCAGAATCATTAGCCATTTTTAAGATGAAAACAAATAAGAATTAACTTTTAAATTCAGTATTTGCAGGTATAAGAAACCATAACAAACAGTTTACATCACATCCCCTCTGACCTTCTACAACCTTCCATGTACCTTCAGTCCATTCCTTTGATCCCTCAAACATTTACGCTAGACAAATTTTATTTTTTTTCCTTAAAACAGTAACTCTTACCAAAGTCGTCCTTGTGATTTCCCTCAGTACTCTAGAATGTATTGTAAAGTTGCAATATTTTAAACAAGAACAGAAATACATGCATATACCATAACAAGAAGAACTCTGAATTTGCATCAGCACTATACCATAAACAAGAAACTGTTAGTTAAACTTATAACATAGCCATGGTAGCTTATCAATCATAGGCAGTGACATTTTATTCTTGGAGCCAGACCTTTATAACTTATTTTAATAGCTTGCATTTTATATAAAATCTTTATATCTTAGACCCTATATAAACCTTATTTAAATCTTATAATTTATTTAAACTTTAAAGTTTTATATTTTTATATCTTTTAACTATTTATTTAGACCCAAAATATCATATATTTAAACCCTCATGACATGTTTAAGCCTTTAAATTTTTATATCTTAAACTGTTTTTTTAAATCAAAAATCATGTATTTAAACTTTTATCTTAACCAACAATAATTTGAAACCAATTTTTTTAAATGATGGCAAGTATTTGTAACACATTGAACTCAAATGACCAAAACCCATGTAAATTTTTGTTTTTCTGTGGAAACAAAAGCATAATTTTCCTAGTATCTTGAACTGGTAACCTTTTTTTTTTTAAGCAAAACCAGGACAGAGAAGGGTTAACAAGAGAAATTCCTGGCTGGCAGAAGAAACCTTGAAGTTATCACAGTAAAGGAAGGGAGGGGGAGCAGTGGTCATAAAGTATGTCCTTGGCTGCCAGTGTTCCTGAAAAAAAAGTTTTTGTTAACTCCTCTGACTAAAGTCAGATTCTCTGTTCAGTGTTCACACAGTTGTCAGTTGCAGGCAGCCATTGTCCTGTCCAGAGCAGGAATGAGAATCTTAGCCCGCCTGTACCGAGAGCACAAACCCCCACCCTCGTGAGAGCAGCCAGCTGCCTGCAGTCCTGATAGCAAGAGAGCTAGGGAGGGAGGGAGGTGAGTAGCAGAAACAGATGACCTTTACACAGACAATTCAAGTACCAGCACATCAGCACTGAGATGATGATGGCCTCACTCACAGCAAGCAAGCCCCTCGATTGCGGCTCGCACATCCTTCTGGTGGGCTAGGCAAAGATCTAGTGGAGAAGAAGGGGACTGTCCCATAGGGTCCGTCACAGTCAAGTCAACAATGAGAACAGTTAACACACTATATACAAGACCAAGGGCACACGAAAGAAAAACTTTGCCCCAACGAGACAACCAACAAAGCTCCAAGAACAATGACAGCCTGATGTGCTCTGTGGAGAGTGACCCTCCAGTCTCAATCACACCAAAAACAATCCAGACTCGAGGATCTCTGTCCTTGATCAAACAGACATCAGGGGGCTTTCACATCCCTGTCAGTCAGACATGTACCTTATTTCTTGGAAGAGAAACAGAGTGTAAAGTAACAATGACCACAATAAAACATACAAAAAAACCCCACAAAATGGCTCTAACAATTTCCCGGGACAAAATACAAAGTGGCACTTTTTCCCACCATGGGGAAAGGTACCCAAAGATGCTCCTCTCCTAAGCACTCCCTGGAGGAGACTCCCAAAATCAAATGGTCACCTCTGAGGTGGCCCCAAATGGCTCGGGACTAGGGGGTCCCTTGCCCAAATGAGGGAATGAGACGTCTCTCTTTCCCTCCCAGGATCACTGTCCGGACACGTCTGTCCCAGTGAGAGCCTGCAAAATACAAATCGAGCCCGCAAAGTACAAATCCTTCAAAGTACAAATCAGTCGACCGGCGCAAAACATAACGAGACAAGACAGAGACAGAGACAAGACAGAGAGCGCTCTTACCGGTAGATGTCAATAAACCTCTGGACCCTTGAGGGTCCCGGTGGGGTCTCTGGGGTTTCCCGGCCCATGCACCAAATGTTATGCCCAGATTGTGACCCCCCAAAGAGTCCACCGAAGGCCTTGGATGTCCAGAATGCAAGAGCAAGGTTTATTCTGCAGATACAAGTCTAGACAGGGACTCATTCCTACACCCAATACAGTGAGGCAGGGAAGAGTGCCTCTTTCTTGGGGAAGTTAGTTTTTATAGGCAAAACCCATAAAATTTCTTAGAGGGGAGGGGGTTAGTACGGGTCCATCCTTGATTGGTCAAGTTTTTCCCGGGCCTGGACTTTATCTTATTTTAGCTTGTCTGTTTGCCTTGTCAAGAGTTTTACAACTTCTCTCCGGGGTCAGGTCTTGTTATCTCTGGAGAGGGGCATCTCGTGGTTAATTGGTTACCATCAGACATCCTGACTCTGTTCTTTTGTTCCTGGGGCTGGCGCCATCATTTCTGGGGACTTGAAACTGGCCTGGCCTAAATCACAGTCCCCAAAGCCCCCACTGAAGACTTTAGGTACAGAATGCAAAAGTAAGGTGTTTTCTAAGTTTACAAGTCTCCAGGGAGGCTCTTCCAAACCTCTCACTCACAGCAGGGAGGTGGGAAGGAGCTCTCCCCTTTCTTTGTGAGGCTAGTTCTTAAAGACACAGACCATATAATTTATTTTAACCCGCCTCCCTTTTTAGTCTTTTGGTCGAATATCCTGACTGTTTTCCAAAGTCCCTGTAGCAGATACAGCCACCTGGGGAAAAGGGGTCTAAGTTCTTATCTACACTTAGGAATCCTGGTTTAAGCTTCTCTTTGTCTGTAGGGGATAGAGTGGGGGGTTTTACTGAGGTATCACAAATAGCACTTGAGGAAAAAAAGGAATAAAATTCATAATGAACAAGAAACATGAAAGAACAGAAACAAATGGAGATAAGAGCACTAATACTCTGATAAAAAAGTTAAAAAATAATATGAATAAGTGGCTTTTTTAATGAGAAAAATGATGTATTTTTAAGAATAAATACCTTAGCTATATTGACTTTGAAAAAGAGCAGACCCTTCTGTAGAAGGAAGGAATTAATAAGAGATTGATTGATCTTCCGTATTTACATATTGGCTGCTAAGATCTATAACCTGACACACTGAGTTACTGTCAATGGTCAGTGTCTCAAACCTCTAAGCTGACTTAAATTTGTCAAGCAGGACGGAACTTACCTGCACAGGAGAGTTCCCTAATTGGAAATTCAATATTTATTGCCTCAAGGGTACTTCCTCAAATTGTACATCCAACATCTGGTCTGTCTTCATTCACATGACATGAATTAATACATGCTGGGAAATTAACACCTCCTGCCACAATCAGGTCCTTTTTCATAATGGTGGCTCCAGCAGCTGACTGTCTGTCTACTCTGTTTTCTCCTGCACTGTACAAAATAAACTATTCCTCCTATTCTGGTCTAAAGACAGAAGCTATGCTCCAGATGAAAATTCTTTTCCTGTAACTGTAATGGATAGTTTACTATATAACTCAAATGCATAATTTTAAAACTCTGAGGTGGTATAGTCATTTCATTTAAGAATTTTGCAGGTGCAATATAGAGGACAACAAGGTTATTGCCATGGCATGCAACAGTCTGAAATCAAAGCCACTTGAGTCAATGGAAGATAACTTGTCTCAGAAACATTTTTCTACAAGGCCAGAAATGCAGCTGTTCTAGAATTAATATGCCTTCCTGGGAAATATCACTTTACACACTTACAAGATTAATAAAGAAAATTCTCTTTAAGGAGAACATACACCTATCTCTGTCTAATGCTCAAAGAGCCAGTCTAGGTAGATTTTGCATTCCACATATGCTGTCATCCTTAAGTGTCTTTTAGGTTCACACTCCAGGTTACACTTTGAACAATGTAAATCAGGACAGGAGACTGCAAGTCTAGCCACTTAGGCAGAAGGAAGACTTACACAGAAAAGGTATTACCAGAATTATTTCTGAAGTACACCTGTGACCTGAAAGAGCAGGTCATTCTTCAGTGACAGGGTCCTAAGGTGCAGGTGTCAGGGAATGAGAAAGATAGGAAAAGTAGAAGGTAGGAAAGATAAAAGCTGGGGTGAGGAGGTTTTTGCACAAGCTATGTCTCATGCCAAGTAAGCTTCTTAAGAAGAATAGCTTCCTGTATGCTACTTCCAGGGGGAATAGAAGGAAAGGAGAAACTTCTATAAAGTCAGATGAAACTATCATACAATGGGATATACTCAGGAAGAGGCTAATCAAACAATGCTGCACAGGGGGATCACGGTACGGCAAGAACATTACTATTCTTACAGTGGCCTTAAGACTGATAACTGTAGCTCCATGTGGTGGGAAGGTCATGGCCCCAGACCATCATCAGCTCTACATTCCTGGTTTCAGACAAGGGGCTGTTTTATTTTCAATACCTCAAGGCCTTAGGCAAAGCTCTGAAGGTCTAGGCCCCAGGCTGTTCCTAGCTCTCCCAAGAATGTTCCTCTTCCTAGCCTAAGGGCCTAAATGAATGCCTTGCTTGAATAAGCCAGTCCTTAACACAATAGTGTTTTACTTTTTAAATAGTTGTGAGCTGGTGTCATATTGCCTGTCTCTCAGAACTATGCTTTTCTCAAGAAAGAAAACTGGATCTTTAAGGCACAGCAGGTCTTATGTTAGGTTGTAAACTCCTTGAGCTGCTTGCTAGAGGCCTGTTTTTTGATACAGGGATGGGCCTAGTGGCTGGTTGTAAATCAGGGTGTCTCTTTTGTAATAGTTTGGAGCCAAATGTCTGGACACTCTTGGTGAAAAAAAAAAAGTGTAACCTAGTATTCTTAACTCTAACAAGTCTGGTTAGCCTATACTTACCTTTGGGGTGTTTCAGAGGCAGTCATCCCTCAGCTTAACTCTACTTTGTGAGACTTACTATCTTCTAAGCATTGGTAAGTGTTGTGCCCTGGGCATGAGACCCCCAAAGAGACCACCAGAGACCTGATCTCACCGAAAAGCAAAAGCAAGGTTTATTGAAGCAGTTCAAGCCGCATGGCAGGGACCTCATCAAGCTGTCCAACATAGTAGAGGCTGGAGGAGGTGCCCGCCCCTCTGCAAGCTCAGGTTTTAAAGGTAAAACCCACAAGGTTGTGTCATTTAGGGGTGCTAGTACAGGTACAATTCTGATTGGCTCAAGTTTTAGGGGCTTTCCAGAATTTCTGTGTTATCTTACTTTGTAGTTTTAACCAGTTGTTTGCCAAACTTTATAGATTACCTCCAGTATTGGGGCATTCTGTGGTTAATCAATTGTTAACAGATAGTCCTTCAATCATCCTGACTTTGTACTTTGACCATCTCTGGCTTTGGGACATTCTATGGCTAATCAATTGCTACCAGATGGCTCTTCAAACATCCTGACTTTGTCCTGGGACCTATGTCAGCAGCTCTGAGAATTTTGAAACTCAGGCCTCTTTCAAGTTGGGGTGAGGGGCTTGCTTGAAATGGGGGTGCTTTGGTTCTTCAGTAGTCCTTTATATCACCAGTTCTACTCTTCCACATCACAGCTAAGTAGTGGAGGGCTACCCAACACAAAAGATGCCTTTTACAACCTCCACAAAATTAACTCTAAATGGATCTTACATGTAAAGCTTAAATGCAAAGTGCTGAACCTCTAGAAGGTACTGGGGAAACTGGACCTGAAAGACCCCCAGGGGAGATCTTCCCTCAGGAGAGACCCCAAACCCAAGGAACACACTGAAACCACAGATCAGATGCAAACAGCAAGAGGGTTTATTCAGATACACAGGTATCTGGGGCGAAGTCTCTTGGAGGACTTGTGCCCCTTCCTAGGGCAAGGGGGACTTTTTATAGGATCCCAGGGGCAGAGGCGCGGTTACAGAAGTGAGAAGCATAGTTACAGGGCTCCTATTGGTTGTTTCAAAGAAGGCCAGGGTGAACTTGGGGACGTACTCTTAATTTTCGGAAATTTGATGTATGTGGCTGACTTGGCCTTGCTCAGGGTACAGTGGGCATTTTTCCAGCCCAGCTACTTATTCCTCAAGGCCAGGGGGCCAATTATAAATATCCTGATTTGACTCAACGGTTTTTCTCCCAAGGCCGGTGGCTGACCACAGTTATCTCTCTCAAGGCCGGATGGCTGGCCACAGTTATCTCTCTCTCAAGGCCAGATGGCTGGCCACAGCTGTGAACTCCTGTTTTTCTGATTCCTTCAGAATGGCATTTCTTAGGCTAAGTTATTGGGACTGGGGGGGGCGCATTTCATCGGCCCAACGCCCTGTGTCCTCATAATGGAGTGGGGGTCTTTCAGACCTTTCCAAGTTTGGCAATCTGCCTGCTATGGATGCACCAAAAGCATGTTGTTGTTGACTACAAATATGTTTCTATACACAGCTCCCTGCTCCCAATGTTTTGCACAGATGTAGCCACAGAGCAAAGTTATTCAGAGACCTATGCACGGGTCCATGAATTTGCACGGACTGCATGGGAATTCACAGGAAAGGGAATCTGGCTTCAGATTCTCACCCAGCCCCAGGGAGGACCTGCCACACCGGCTCCCATACCTCCCCATCCTCTCTTCCCCATCTGGGGACAGCAACTCCAAGCTTACCATGTCGTGGCCTTCAGGTTCACCCATGGCCTCCTCATAGCTCCCTGTAGCAGAATCCGCAGGACAGCAAATGAAAACAAAGGAGCCAGCTTCTGGGCAAAGCCAAGCCTGCAACCTGGCTCCCAGAAGGGCCCTGCACCACTTCTGACTAGCAGTTCGGCCTGCGGGTGCTGATTGGCTAATGAGGCATGAGTGACAAGAGCTCCTCCCTTAGGTTACAATGTGCTTAAAGACACAGCACACTGGATCCTTACCGTACCTTCCACTCCAGACCTAGACTGCAGAGATTTGCATTTCAATAGCACTTGCCCCTGGCTCCAATTGCTGATCCTGCTATCTTCCTGCATTCCACAGGCACTTCCCATTCTTCCTCCTGGACTCAATGAAAGTAGCTTGCACAGTCATTTACTCAGAGTGGAGTGCAGTGATTCCCTGGCCCATTAGTGGAAGGGGGCCTAGAATATTAACAAGTTTAAAGAGGGATTTAGGGACACCAAAGGAGATGTTTGTTCTGTGGCTTCTGGCTGAGGTCAGGTGAACTGAAGGTACTTTTTAGCTGTTAGTCACAGGCACTAAGAGAACCAGGAGAGAAATGCAGGAAACAGATGAAAAAACATAATGATAAATCTGTCTCTCATCAGAAGGCTGGATGATGGCTACATTGATTTTGAAGTTTTCTTCTGGAATTAAGGGCAAACTCTTGACAAATGAATAATAATAAAAAGAGTAGTCTTCATGGTAAGTTGAATACTTAGAGAATAATGGAGCTAGTAAGAATGCCTTAATGAGCAATATTGTATGCCAGCACATCTTCCTCAGGGGGCAGTGAAAAATAAAATCATGACTGCATTGTTCAAGGTTCTCTACATGAGCAGGACTTGTATAAATCAGTCTCTCCATGTATGTAGAAAGTGGATTTATTAGAATGTCTCACAAGCTGTGGTCCAGCTAGTCCAACCATATCTGTCTACCTATGGAAATTTGAAGAATCCAATAGTTGTTCACTCCATGAAGCTGAATATCTCAGCTGGTCTTCAGTATACACTAAAATTCTAAAGAAATAGGCTGTAAGGCTTTGTAAAGTAATGAGTCTGGTAGCCAGGGCTGGGGCAAGCAGTCAAAGAGAGAGAGCTTCTTTCTTCAATATCATTATATACGTTGCCAGATGGTGTGATCCAGATTTTAGGTGGGTCTTATTTTTGGTTTGATTGCTTTTCGGTATTTTCATGACAGGGTTTATCTGTGTAACCCCTAAATTCTTTCTGTAGACCAGACAGGCCTCAAACTCAGAAAAGTCAGCTGCCTCTGCTTCTTGAGTGCTGAGGTAAAAGGTGTGAACTTCCAAAAAGATGCTAAAGGTGGATCTCATCACCTGAAATGATCCAGATTAAAGATGGGTCTTTAATTTCAAAACCTGTAAGAAAATTCTCTCACAGGTGTACCCAAGTGTTTGGGTTTTAGTTAATTCCAGAGTTAGTCAATTTGACTACAAAGAATAGCTGCCACAAAAGCCAAAACAGAGAACTGAGAAAGATTCCTTATCTACAGGATGCAAGGAGAGCATGGAAGTTATTTCCAAAGCAATGCTTCTCCTAAACAATGAAGCATGGAGATTTAACTTAGGGAGTCTGGACATGTTCACATAGAATTCTGCCTGTTCCTAAACATGCTCAGTTAGAAAATCCACTTCTGAACATGATCACAGTGTAAAAGCAGGGACACGTAGGGACATTCTTACATTAAAGTAATGCAGGAACATATATAAATTATAAAAATAATGGAAAAATGTCTCTGGCATGTTCCTTTTGTACCACAATGTCTTGGCTGAAAATCAAGTAAATGACACTGTGAAAATAGATTGCTTTGGAGCCTATGATACCTGTCAATCATGACCGTTCATCTACAAGATAGCTGTACCTGTTATGAATTATTCACATGGGGTGGGCAGCCAAGGCTGGCTGGACCAGGGCCCACATGTGAGGGAAAACATGCTGGGGAGATGCAGCAGGGGTGGCAGCACATGAAAAGACATTCACCCAGGAGCTGCATCTACTTGGAGAGTTTATTATAATAGAGAGATGAAGAGAAAGATCGGAAAGAGGAGGAGAAGAGAGGGAGAGGGGAAGAGAGAGAGAGGCCAAGGGTGCACACCTTATGAGAGGAAAAGTGGAAGAAGAGAGAGGGAGAGGAGTTTTTCTGAGAATGAGGCTTTTACGTCAGGATGAAGGGAGGGGCAGGATTTCAAGGGGTGCATCAGAATATCAACATTCCTCCATTTTGATTATTATAGAAAGAGGTGAGTTATGGAAGCAAGTGGGAGAACAAGGGCACCGAATTCCCGAGACTGGGGGATGGGGGGCATCGGTACCAGGAGTCACACACAGAGGGAGGTGGGAGTGAAGAAGCATTTAGTTAAATGTCATTGTGAAGATCTCAGACATCTGTTCCTTAAGGTTGCTAGAGTAAAAAATAGATTTTTATCATTGGCCTTATGAGCTGGGCTAGCCATGGAAAGAGTGATAACTGCCAGAAAAAATGGCATGGAGAAGTACCCTGGTTGTGCAGAAGAGGCAAGAGTGAATGAGTGAGACATGAGAGCAGATATGCCCTTCATTGGGACATCTTGGAAAACCAGGTTCCAGTTGCTGGGCAGGTACCTGCCTGAGCCTGTAGAGGTGGTACCAGCAGTTAGTTGAAGGATGATGTGTTCTTTAGGAGTGCAGGAGCCATCGCATCTGCCATTTCTCTGGGGATGGGGGTGCATCTGTCCCAGTTGGCATCCTCAGAGATGGTGCCAGCTGGTACAGGTATTGGCATATCTGGAGAGCCACTTGGCCCAGGCAGGAAGAGGGAAACTGTAAAATATGCTTGAAAATGGGTGCAGTCAAAAATGGGCTCTGGAGGTTGCTAGTTTTCATCAGACCAGATTTCTTGGTACATAGCAGAACTTTTCCCAGGAGTCTGTAGGTATCTCTAAGACAGTTGGAATGGATTTGCATCATGGCAAAAGGGTTAAAAATTTTAAGAATCATTTGTTAAAACTTTGAACCTCTGGAGTTATATCTGAAACCAGTCTACCCTGTACCATGAAGTTTGTGAATAAGACACACCTGTCTGTATAGGTAAATTATGTTTAGACCTAGTATTAGCCCTGGGAGAGGGGTATCTCTGAATTTCATATAGAGAACTGAGAAAGCAGCTGAAGTAAAGCCTTGTCATCAAATGGAATCAGAGATCTGAGAAGGACAGAGCAGCTTTCAAATCTATTAAAAATGACAAGGACTAGTCCATACCCAGTTAGCCATACCCAGGTCTCCAAATCATTGGCAGAAGTATCAGAAAGCATCCATCTTTGACACATCAGAACCATGAGGTAGAAGTTTTTTTCCTGAGGGAGATAGGGAAGACTGATCTTATTTTGTCTTTGCAAAAGGGGGTGTCAATTCCCTGATGTCCTGCTGTTTGTCCACAGTCTGGGCTGGGTCCTGGTGGCAGGTATTGCATTTGGGCAACTTACCCAGAGGTCAGTGTTGCCATCATCCAGATGGAGACATCTTTTTTGGAGACCTTGGGTCACTGATGGGATCTGGGAGTCTCTGTCTGATATAATAAGCTTTTTTGATTAACATTTTAAATGCCATATTCTGCAGATCTCTGAGCATTTGAGGACTACATTTATATTAGGTATCAATGGCTGACTATCAACTGGTAATCCCCAAGTCTCTCATATCTTAGCAGCTTCCATAAGGCTAGGACTTGCTGTCTCTTAAGAAAGCAAAGAATAGTGACAGAGGAAAGATCCCAAGGCTGAACGAGAATAGGAGAAAAGGGGTTTGTGAGTCAGGGTATGGCCCAACTCTGAGAAAAGAACCCTCTGAGAAAAAGAAAAAGACCCTCTTAGTGGAACAGAAACTCCATCAAGAATGATTTATATAGAAATAATAATTTCAGCCAGGTGGTAGCGGTACACACCTTTAATCCCAGCACTTGGGAGGCAGAGGCAGATGCATTTCTGTGAGTTTGAGGCCAGCCTGGGCTACAGAGTGAGTTCCAGGAAAGGCTCCAAAGCTACACAGAGAAACCCTGTCTCAAAAAATAAAAAGAAAAAAATTCTTAAGGTCATACAAATCTTCCCTGGTTTTACAAAAAGAAGGTCAAGTGTCTTATCTTGTTGCAGAATCATTGTAATTAGTAAATATCAAATGACAATATTGGGTCTAGTTTTCTGCTCTGTCAATAGGCATTAGATAGCCAATTTAGTCCCCTATGCCATGGCATTCCATTCTTAACTTAGACCTCCAACCTGTCCTGAGAACAGAAACAAAGGGTTTTGACTTTCCTCTCCTGGCTGTTCCACTTCCTCTTTACATGCAAATAGCTTCCCTTTCAGAATACCATTTACTTGGGAAACTCTGTTTCTGTCAATTTCCACATAAATCTTCAATTTAAAATGGACATCAGTGATGCAGGAGAGTATCACATTGAGCATGATAATACTGGAGCTGAAAAAAAATATTGGAGCTGAATAGAAATGTGTTACTTTGGTGAATAAAAGAGGAACAGTGATTGCCTAGGTGGAACTTAGCTTTTACTAGAGGAAATGATGGTAATTTTTACTGGAGAGCTTCTCTCCAGGTCCCACCAAGCCCCACAGTCCCACAACCCACATATAAAATAATCACTCAGATCACGTCTCGGCCTTGTGGCTAAGATCAAGTGTAAAATAATCACTCAGATGCTTATATTTCTTATAAACTGTATGGCCATGGCAGACTTCTTGATAGCTGTTCTTATATCTTAAATTAACCCATTTCTTTCTTTTTTTTTAATTAACCCATTTCTATAAATTTATACCTTGCCACATGGCTCATGGCTTACTGGCATCTTTACATGCTCCTTGTCCTGGCGGTGGCGGGAGAGTCTCCCCCTCCTTCTTCCTATTCCCCCAATACTCCTCTCTCCTTGTCCCACCTATACTTCCTGCCTGGTCACTGGACAATCAGTGCTTATTTATATAGAGTGATATCCACAGCAGGTAATCAATTAATAGGTAAATAAAACATAATTTAAAAGATAACATACATTAGGGGGAAATGTTCAGTTGGCTGATAAAAGAAGAATTTGTGGGATAATAGACTGAAAATAGGGTAGTATGGGTATGGTGGTATTCTATTTGTACTGAAATGTGATTTTAATTGTATGTTAATAAATAAAGTTACCCAGGGGTCAGAGCTATTAGAGCCATATAAAGAGCGTGGCGGTGGTGGTGCATGCCTTTAATCTCATAGATCTCTGTGTGTTCAGGGATACAGCCAGCATTGGAGACATACACCTTTAAGACCTGAAGGGCTGTACTTACAGTCAGTGATGAGGCAGTCATGTGTTTGGGTTTACAACCAATGAGAAGGAAGAGCAGAAAGACTATATTAAAGACAAACACACAGGAAGTAGCTCTCTTTTGGAGAAGTAGGAGCACCGCAGGAGGAAGGGTGAGATTTTAGCTCTGAGCTCTGACCTCTTGGCTTTCTTTTTTACATTGGTTCTGTGTTTCACGTTTAACAAGACAGTTGGTTACACCTACATCGGACGCCCAACGTGAAAAGAATCCATTAAAAACTGCTTGGCTTGGCGGCAGGTCCGGTTTCCCACAAGGGCGGCAGGCTCACTAGCCCGGGCGGCCTGCTCCCTAGTCCGAGTGGCCAGCTCCCTAGCCCGAGCCTAGGTCTGCTTGGCCTCAGGCCGGACTAACCATGAGCTGCTTGCATAAAGCCAGTGCTACAAACAACTCAGGCCTGCCGAACAAGGCCCCTGCCTGTAAAGCCAACGCACGTGGTGGGAGCTTAAGGAAGCCAGAGCCAAGACTTGACTTGGCTCAAGAGGGAACACGTGCCTGGATTTAAGCTTTAGCTGGCTATGCTTTCTCTCTCTCTCTCTCTCTCTCTCTCTCTCTCTCTCTCTCTCTCTCTGGATTCACACCTTGGATACTAGGTGGCTATTTTGAAATTCCCTCGGATTTCTACTGTTCTACGCAGATTTGGTAAGTTACAACATATCAGATATTTTAAAGGAAACTATTTAAAAGAAAAATTTTTTCCACGTTTAAAAAAATGGGTTTTATGTGTACATTGGAAGAAAATTGGGTTTTGTTTGAAATTTTAGGCAGTCTGACAATGGAACAACTATATGAGAAGATTAGCATTGTTGGAATTATGCAGTTTATCACTATGCTTATCCTCATTTTACTATTTAAAAAGATAGTTTAAATGCCAGGATGACAGTTTTAGAAAAACTTGTTAAACCTGTAAAAATTCATACAGAAGAAATTAACAGTGAAGTTGTTTCAAGTTTGGATCATAAGGTTACAGAAAGAAAGCCTGTTTTCACACAGTCACCCTTAATTTATCTTGTAACCATACGGCAGTTGCCTGATCAAATGACTCCACAAAATATTTGGGCTCCAATTGAAATGTTGGATTTAAAAAGGTTTAAGGAGGCAATAGTATCTTATGGCATGCATTCCTCATATGTAAAGCAAATGTTAAACTCTTGGTCAACATATAATAGGATTGTACCACAGGACTGGCGGGACCTTGCACAAGCTGTTCGGGAACCCAGCCAGAGACTTCAGTTTCTAAAGTGGTTCAAGGATGAGGCTAAAAACATAGAAAAACAATGGAGGGATAAAGGAATACAAGTTTGCCAGGATCAGCTTATTGGAGAAGGCCAATATGCTTCAGTACAAACACAATGTTTATATGATGTCCAAACCCTAATTTTATGTCGAACGGCAGCCTTGAATGCATGGGACAGAGTTGAGGAACCAGGGGGAAAAACTGAGTCATTTACAAAGGTTATGCAAGGCCCAAAAGAATCTTTCACAGACTTTTTACAAAGACTGGCTTCAGCAGTAAAGAGAATGGTCTCGGATTCCGAAGCTAGTGAGATAATAATTGAATCTTTGGCCTTTGAGAATAGAAATGCAGCATGCAAAAGAATAATCAGGCCATTAAAGGTAAGATCTGCATCTTTGAAAGATTGGATTAGAGACACAGTTAATGTTGAGGCTCATGAGCATGATGATATGTGGGTAGGAGAAGCAATTTCAAAAGGTTTGAGGAATTATTAGATGTTTTGGGTGTGGAAAGCAAGGACATTTGAAAAAGGACTGTAAACAGGTCATTCCTAGAAACAATGTTTCTTCAAGGAACACTGGCAACAGAATGCCCCTTCCTTCTGGAGTATGCAGAAGGTGCGGTAAGGGAAAACAATGGACCGATGAATGTAGATCAACAAAGGACAGACAGGGTAATCCTTTGCCTCAGTCTTCGGGAAACTCCCAGAGGTGTCTCATGTAGGCCCCCATAGTAAATCCAGTTCAAACCTTTCCTGCAGCCATAGAGGAAACCCCTGCTCAGAGCAATTAAATAACCAAATGCCTATTGTCATAAATCATGCTGGTCAGGATGATGAAACAGAGAGAATAGAAAATTCAGGAGAAAACATAAAGAAAAATTTTTGGCAAACTTCTATTAATGAAAAAATACCAAAATTAACGATAAAAATAAATGGTGTTTTGTTGTCTGTCTGGTAGACACAGGTGCGGATGTTACCACAATTGCACCAGAATATGGGCATCCAACTTGGCCTCTTCAGGAGGTAAACGTTCAACTGTTAGGAATAGGGACATTATCTCAGGTGAAACAGAGTACAAGATGGCTTGAATGTATAGGTCCAGAAGGACAGAGAGGAAAATTAAAACCATAATGTGGTTAACATAGCTATGAACCTGTGGGGACCAGACTTGTTGCAACAATGGAATACTCAGATTAACATCCCTCCAATCTCAGAAACAAATCATAAACTAGCACATGTTACTGAGAGAAATATTAGAAGATATTGTTCTAATGAGTGGTCACCAGCCATCCATATTATACAAGAACAGGGCACAACAACTGATGATCTTCCAAAGACACCAACAGCTCTACCTTTAAAATGGTTAACAGACAAGCCTGTATGTGTTCAGCAATGGCCTTTAACAACAGAGAAACTCCAAACTTTAGAAGAGCAGGTAGAAGAACAGTTAAATGCTCAGCATATTGAAGAATCAACCAGCCCTTGGAATTCTCTTGTATTGGTTATTAAAAAGAAATCTGGTAAATGGAGAATGGTAACAGACCTTAGAGCAATTAACAAAGTAATTCAGCCAATGGGCTCTCTACAATCTGGGATGCCTTTGCCTACTCTGCTACCAAAAGGATGGCTTCTCATAGTTAATGATTTAAAAGACTGTTTCTTTTCAATACCCTTACAAGAAAAAGACAGAGAAAGATTTGCTTTCATAGTGCCTACTTATAATAATTCTCAACCGGTTAAAAGATTTCAATGGAGGGTCCTCCCACAGGGAATGTTGAATAGCCCAACTCTGTGCCAATATTTTGTACAACAGCCATTGGAAGTAATACATAAAAATTTTCCTAAATCTATAATTTATCATTATATGGATGATATTTTACTAGCTGACTCAGATGCAGATACTTTAGAAAGAATGTTTGAAGAAGTAAAGAAAATTTTGCCTTGCTGGGGATTACAAATTGCTCCTGAAAAGATACAAAGAGGAGATTCTATTAATTATTTAGGATATAATTTGAGCAGAGTTGTTTTAGACAGGTCATCTTCAAACCCTTCAGAGATCTACAGAATATGTCATTTAAAATGTTTAATAACTTAGAAAATTTTTCTTTTTTGAGACATGTTGGCTTTTGGCAGTACCAATCTACTTTAGAGAAAATATGGGCATTGAAGAAACTGCATATGGAGTCAACTTTCATTTTGGCAAAAGTTAGCCACTGGACAACAAAGTATCCTCGAATCAACAGGACAAAATGGACAGACAGAACACGAAACAGAGGACTACTGATTCTTGTCAAAACAAGTGTGGTTATGGCTTTATCAAAAGGCATCTTCTGAGGCCAGGACAATATGGCCCCATCCCTGAAGTGGCCTTCGCAATCCAGAAAGGGTACAGTGCCCTTTTCTTCGAAGGCAGCTTAACAGGCAGAGGGCCGATGGCTTCTGTTGTGCAATGGAACAGCATCTGAAAGCTCATGCCTCTTGATAGTAGACTGGCATTTAATAGAGGGATGTGGAGAAGAAGGGGATGCTGAGATGAAGCCATATACACACAGCCAAGAAGAATGGACAGCTGAATTCAAAAACTGTCAACAATTTCCAGAATTTGAAATGCTGAATCATGACAGGACACTAGTGAAATTCAGGTGTTTCTGGTACATGGACTGTTCTCAACCAATGTGAGGTTGAACTGTTGACCTTATGTACATCCTACTTCACAAATGAGTCTGTCAGATACGCTAAGCCTGTAGGCTGAAGATGATGTCCCAACACTGCTGAAACCTCAGGTGACTGTCCAGGCAGCTGGCTGTTTCTGTCAACTCACAAATTTTTTGGAAGTTGCTTGCATGCACTTCCTGTTTTTATTTTTGTTAGCTAATATTATTCCCTTCTTGGGTCTCTCAGGGAGTTGAAGATTAGTTAGTTATGGTTGAAGATTAGTTAGTTATAGTTGAAAATTAATTAGGATAGAAAGTGCATTAGATACATCTTGGATTTACCAAAATAGGATAGATAATGGAATTATTTTCTCTGATTTGTCAAATACCTGTTTAGGTATTTATTACTTGTATATATTGTATATAGTTATTTTACTTTTGTATATAGTTTTTCTTATGTTAGTTATAACCTTTTCCTTTTTTTTCTTTTTATTAAAATAGAAAAGGGGAAATGTGGTGGTATTCTAATTGTACTGAAATGTGATTTTGATTGTATGTTAATAAATAAAGTTGCTCAGGGGTCAGAGCTATTAGAGCCTTTAAGACCTGGGGAGCTGTACATACAGACAGTGACGAGGCAGTCACGTGTTTGGGTTTACAACCAATGAGAAGGCAGAATGACTATGAAACGACTTACACACAGGGAAATAGCTCTCCTTCGGGAAGCTAGGACCACTGCAGGAGGAAGGGTGAGATTTTAGCTCTGACCTCTGACCTCTTGGCTTTCTCTTTTACATTGGTTCAGTGTTTGTTATTTAATAAGACTGTTGGTTACATCTACACTCAGTGCCTGAGACCATTAAGGGCAACAGTCCACTTAATAAGTGTAGAGAAATCAGAATGGTATAGTATAATAGAAAAAGAGAAGACATCAGAACCTTCCCTTTTGGGAAGCTATGAGGGGATCAGGCTCACTTAGTAAGACTAAAACACAAAAGGATGAAATTTGGGAACAACACATTGCATCATGTCCGTTAAGGAATGAAATTGGCTCTTAGAAGTCTTTCCCCCAAGGTTAGGCATTTCTTTAATGGCCTCCATTCCCTCAGGGGCTTAAGGAAAGTCCCTGTTTGCTAAAAGCAGTCATTCTCCTTATCTCTGGCAAGAGGAACTTGTGGTCCTTCCCTTGATATTAGAGGGCTCCTGGTAGAGTTACTGAGCCTTTGAAAACAATAGGCATTTAGATACTTGCTAAACTTACATCCTTTGTTTCAGTAAAAATGCTAATGAAGATAATAGCTACTTTCCATGCCTGAATCATTGAGTCTGTTTTCAATCTTGCCTGTGGCTAAACTATTGAATACAAAAGGTATTTTCCTTTTTCAATAAATGGCACTTGCAGCCATCCCAATTCAGCCTCAGATCATGTCTAGCTCCTCTCTTCCCTTCACAACTGCACACATCCTCTTTGGGATATGAAAACCACCACTGCACTTCCCTACTCCCTACCCCTATCAGCTCCCACCCATCTCTGCTTGGCCAGAGCTGACTCTGGCAATTGTGTGATTCCTGTTATTTTTCTGATGTTGTTTTTGGTGTGTGTGTGTGTGTGTGTGTGTGTGTGTGTGTGTGTGTGTGTGTGTGTTACTTCTTTTGACTTTACTGCATCGGGGATTATTCATTCTTTATGTTTTCTTGAGTGGAGTGTAGTTAACTACTTTAAAATGGAGTTTTAGGAAGGAGGCTTTTTTTTTCTAGAGCCTTTGGTAGGGTTGGATTTGTCAATCAGTATTGCTTAAATTTGGTTCTATCATGGAATGTCATACTTTATCCATCTACTGCAATTGAAAGTTTTTCTGGATATAGGAGTCTGTGGTGGCATCTGTGTTCTCAAAGTCTGTAGCACATCTGTCTAGGCCCTCTTGCCTTTTAGGGTCTCCAGTGAGAAATTAAGGTTTATTCTGTCTGCTTTTATATGTTACTTGGTTTTTTCCCCTTGTTGTTTTTAACATTCTTTTTCCTTGCTGTATATTTAGTGTTTTGATTATTATGTGCTAAGGGGACATTATGTTCTGGTCCAGTCAATTTAGAGTTTTGTGTGCTTCCTGTACTTTGAAAGGCATCACCTCCTTCAGTTTAGGAAAATTTTTATCTCTGATTTTGTTATAAATATTTTCTGTGCTTTGACCTGGGTTTCTTCTCCTTCCTATCTTCCTGTAATTCTCAAATTTGGACTTTTCATAGTATCTCAAATTTCCTGGATGTTTTGTGTCAGGATTTTTTTATATTTAACATTTTTGTGAAAGCTACATCCACTCCTTTTATTGTGTCTTCAATGCATGGGATTCGCTCTTCCGTCTCTTGTATTCTGTTGGTAAAGCTTTATTCTGTGGTTCCTGTTATGGTTTCTAAATTTTTCAATTCCAGATTTCCTTTAGTTTGGGTTTTCTTTATTGATTCTATTTCTACTTTCAGGTCTTGAATGGTTTTATTCATTTCTTTCCACTGTTTGTGTTCTCATATGTTTTTTTAAGAGGTATTTGTTTCCTCATTAAAGAACTCCATTATATTCATACAAATTGTTTTAAGGTCTTTTCCTTGTCCTTCAGCTATGTTGGAATATTCAAAGACTATGGTGTTAGGATTGCTGGGCTCTAGTGGAGACATTTTGTCTTGGATATTAGTGATTGTGCTTTAACCTGGCATCTAGGCATCTGGGATATGGACGATTGTAATTCTAGGTTCTAATATCTGGTTTTGTCATTGTTGGATAGGTGATTTGTTCCTTGGTTTTTGTTTACTCTGTGGTTTTTATGAGAGTGCAGTGGCTGTGTGGTGTTTGTAGGAAAATCTTCTGAGGCCCTGATAGGTGTAGGTACAGGGGCTTCCAGGTAAAATATATTTCTGGGTATTGGGACCCGAGACATAGAAATGGGGAAGGCCCTGGGAGTAGCAGAGGGGCTTCAAAAGAGGGAGGAATGTATGGTATTTCTCTAGGATCTTCTTGGTTAGTCCCCTCAATACGGCAGTGGGTAGTGAGAAGAAACCACATCAGAAGGTTTGCTAAACTGCTGAGGAGGAAACTGGGAAATTGGACTTACAAGAACTGAGGAAGAGGTTACAAAATTTTTACCAGAGGCCCAAAAGGTAAGCAGCACATAGAGGCTAACATGCATCAGTCTTATAGGTTTGATAGAGGTGGTGACTGCATCTCATCCCATTGCTGGGAGATCATTCAAAATCTAAAGCAGTTGATTAATTGCACAAGGAGGAAGCAGAGGGTTCAGCAAATATAAGTCCTTGCAGGCTAAGTTCCTATAATTAAAAAAAAAATTACTTGTAGTCCACAGCCATTATTTCTGTTTCTCTGTGGAGCCCTGACTAATATTTGTGGCTTTTCCCAGTTAAAATAGATTCTTTTAAATTGCATGCTAAAGAAAATTATTTTGTTAAACACCACTCAATTTTAATCAATAATATATGCAAGCTGTCTGGACAGATACATATATTCATGTCATAATATTTCCTAAGAAGGTTGTCCATGTAGGTCTGGGAAGCAACATTACCCTCACTTGAAAACCCCACTTCATTTATACAACACGTCAACTCTCCTTTTCCAGTGGATTTTCAACACAGTATGTTGCAAAAATAATTCTGGAGCTTAGTTCCATTGAATATATTTTGTGTAGACTCAAGATCAGAGCTGTCTGTTGTAATCACCTGCATTGCAGATGTCAAAAGTAGAAGTGAAGAGATCCACAGATGTGGTTGATATCAAAATTAAAAGAAAGCTTATATATCTGCAGCACATCCACGGAATAGCTGGCCTACTTTGCTTGCACAGTTCACGAGATGAGGGAATGATTACTTGTTTAGAGTGCTCTTCCTAGCTTTGGGCAGTGCTGCCTTTCTCTTAGATCTATCTACATGAAGCTACAAAGTAAATAACATCTAATATTTCTTCCTCAGTTATCCCTTCAGATACTTGTTGACATCTCATGGCTCTCTGTTTCATGTGTATCTCCGTCAGATTAAAGTTCTCAGTCTTCAGAAATTGCCTTTAAAATGTTCATCTCTAAATCATGAAGTCTATAGATATGGTCTGACTTTGTCAGAGTACAAGATAGCTACAATTAGTCTTATTCAAAATATTATCATTCTAGACACTGTGTTGACACTACTATATGCCCATACCTGTGTCTTTAAAATAAAGTAAATGCTATGATAGAACAGAAGCATGAGAGGAGGAAGTGATACTAAAGGCAAATTAGGTTTAAGCAGAGTCAGACCACAGTACATTTGTCAAGCACATTCTAGATACAATAAACCTCAGGGCTACAGAATCTGAAATGTCCTGAGAATTAGCTCTAACGTGCTAAGCAATCTAGCCATTAGCAATGTTACCTTTTAGCAGAAACCACCTAAAACTCTTCTTTTGCTAGATTCTCTCTTGGTGCAACTTTTTTAAGAACCCACTTTTGTTTGTGAGAAAGAACATGTAGAGAGACAGGGGAAAACTTATGATTATCTTGAAGCTTTTCAGCCTCACTGGTTAGGATAAAAAATTAAGTGATTACAAAAATGTTCTGCATGGACAATTTTGCATAGAGGTATAGATTTTGCTTTTGAAGATATTAAATTTTAACTGACTTTTCAAAATTTAAGTGAAGTTATTAGATAGGAGGCTCTATGTGAATCTGTAGTCTTGAGACCTGGAATGGGAATAGGTAGAAGCTTGGGAGGCATTGGCATAGAGTGAACTAGGAGAGTTATGATGATGATGTCTTAAGATATAAGGCAGAGGTTTGTGTATGGGATGTCTCAATATCACTACTGACTATTTCTTAGTTATCAGTTTATAAAACTGACATACCATTCAGTCACATACAATAAGAATGTATCATTTTACTATAAATCTACAAGTTGACTAGAATTCAACCAATTAAAGCAAGACTGCTTGAGCATGGCTCTAAGTTTATGGTGTACCCTTGCTTCTTAGTTATTTTGTACAACTGTCTTATGATATTTATTCTCCTTTCATCCATGCAACATCTACTGACAGTTGTTTTGACAAAGCATGTCACATGGATGAGCCCACTAAGATTTGGCAGGCAATAGCACTTTTCTATAATATTTAACAAAAACAAATATTTAAATTAAAAATGTCACTGGGTAATTTTCTACCTTCTGGGGGACCACAGGGAACAGCTGTGCAATTTAATTCACATCTTGATGAGATTACAATTTCCTATAATATTTCATTTACTAACTAGAATCTAGGCCCACTGTTAGTACTACAGCTTTTAAGTTTTCACTTAACAGTAGCCCAATAGTGTACACTAATCATCTGATTAGTAATCTATTACTACAGAACATTACTTACAGTGGATTGGACCCTCCTTAGTTAGCAATGGAGAAAATACTCCACAGATGTGACCATGAGCCAAGCTGAAGCAAGCGATTATTCAGTTGAGGTGCCTGTTCTCAGGTGTCAGCTTCACACCAAGATTAGTCATCACGCCCACTGAAACACCACAGCAAACAAATTCTTCTCCCTTTTTTTTTGTCAATGTTATTTCACCTGTATTTGATTTCATGGACAACAGATTCTTTCACAAAGGAAGGGAAAATAAAAGACAGTCTGTCACCCCTTCTTCTCAGCATTGGTATTTATAGAAAAAAGGAAGCCCATTGGAATAGGGGACAATGACCTGGGAACCTACCTTCCCTGGTCCTAGCCATGTCAGCAAGCCTGTCATATACTCTCACTCCATCAAGACTGGAGGAATAAGAGGAGAGAGGTGTTATCAGATCAGAGAGAGAGAGAGAGAGAGAGAGAGAGAGAGAGAGAGAGAGAGAGAGGTGGGGGAATGAGAGCAGGGCTGTTTCTGAGCTTTGTATGACACTGTTGCAGCCCACCCTTCATAGCATCATGGTCAGTGCCAAGAAAAAGTTATGATTGCCTCCTCTCCTCTCTCCTTCTTATCTTCATCAGTGTTCATTAATGTTCAGGGATGCAGGCAACCAGCAGCCCCGAGAGCCAGAGCCTGGAGTCTTAGGGCCAGGGCGAGTGGATGAGGAAGAGCACATTTCAGCCTCCCAGGTGGTAATAGAGTTGGGTAGTTAGTACAGGAGGTACCTGTCAGGCAGCCAGGTTGTTTACATGTTCAATAAAACCCAGTGATGTCATTAGATTATAGGCATGAGACTAGATGCAGGAAATGGGAATGCCCAAGTTCTCTTCTGCTCTGCTGTCTAAGATACTGGCTGAATTTTCAGACTACATACAGAATCCCAAGACCCTGAGTATATAATCTCCATTCCACCAGTTCTGCAACTATGTGGAGAGACAAGGTAGGTCTTCCAGCCTGAAATGGGCCTTATTTCTCTTTGGTAAATTATCCTCACTTAAGAACTCTGAGCCTCAGTTTCCTCATCTTTAAAAGAAAAGCAGTACCATCTTCACCAGTTATAGAAAGGAAGAGATAGCAAGGGCTTTGGAATTACATGACCTGGTGTCTAGTCCCAGATCACCCACATACAAGTGTCCTGCTGACCTCACAGCCCACACTTTAAGGCAGGGATGGTAAGTGCAGCTCCCTGGTAAGGAGATTAGTTGGTAGATTATATGAAGTAATGCAAATACTTCTCATACCTGGATTATTGAGGAGAAAAGAGGGTCTTGAGGATTTGGCTCCTTTCTTTGGTTCCTAGGTACACATCTGTGGTCAGTGAGGTCACTTACCTTTTCTCTCTCCCCAGTTCCTAGCTGCACAAGCAGGAAATAGAATATATACATTAGATCTAGAACATACCATGGGCATCATTGTGTCACCCCATTCCCCCTGCCTTAGGAAACAGCCCATACTCTCCCCTTCTCAATATAATAATATTTCCTTTCATGCTTCATTAAGCAGATACTTATTAAAGTATCTTGAACTCTGGAAGAAGTTGCTATGTTATGATAAAATACTCTGGCAAAGAAAACTTAATAAAACAAGAGTTTATTTGGCTCACATCTCCAACTTACAATTCATCATTGCAATGAATTTAAGGTGGCCAGATCTTGAAGCAGAGTCACAGTATATCCATAGACAAGAACAGTGGGGGATGAATTAGTGCATAAAAGCTAGTATTCAGCTGGCCCTCTCCATTTTAGAGCAAACATTATTTGCTTAGGAAATTATTCTACCCAATATTTCTGTGCAGCTTCTACTAATCCTGGATGATTTATTTAAGGAATTTGTTTCAGTACTGGAAAATTCTCTGGCACAAATGTTATACTTTTAGTCTGAAATGGATACTAAAATTAATATGCGTTTTCTCAAATCAATTAACTAATGAAAATCCCTCACTGACAGTCAGAGACATTGTAAATCTCAATATCTCTCACTGCTGTTTCTGGAAGCCTGTGTCTCCTGTGTCAATTTGAAAAGTAATATGGACCATAACACATTCCAATGATTTGTATAAACTAATAGACTCATGATCTTCACTTGGAATACATTCATCACGACATAAATGAAGTTTTTCCAAAGATCTTTCCAAGAGGACAGCTGGTTTACTCCATCACTGAGCTGTTCTCACAAGCACATAATACATGCTTAAGTGAGAATCCTCAAGTAAGACTGGAGAGAATGGGCATCGAATCAACAGGAAGGGTCTTAGATTTAGGTGTTTGGAAAAACCCCCTTGGTGATGTACTAAAACAATATGTTTTGAGACCAAGTAAATCCAATAGGGTCCAGAAAAGGAGAAAGGAGTGATTTTCTTAGGCATATCTGACTCTCTCTAAAAATGCATGATAAAAACCCCATCCCTGCAGCTGCCCACAACACTGTGTCTCTATTTCAAAATAACCACTATGGTTCCTGTTTCAGCATTACATAGACAAAGCCTGTATTCAGAGTAAGGCATAGTACCTTTTATCTCTGCAGATCAGAACCTGGGATCTCACCAGCACAGACACTGGGCTGAGCAAACTCCTTAGCTCTCAACATGCTTGACCTTGACACTTGGCCACACACTCCTCACAGTGTCCTGCTGCTGACCCTACTGCTGAGACTCACAGGTGAGTAGATCCCAGGAGTACAGTCACCTCTCTGCCTCTGTCTACCCCTGCCAATGGAACTCGAGGACTCCAGGTAAGCAGAAGAACTGTCACAGGAGAGAAGGTCAGAAAACTGGGGGCCTAGAGACAGAATCCCATGGAATGCTCTGCAAGTCCATCAGTTACAATAGGTGGCTAAAAGCATCCGATAAGATAATGTTTCAAAACCATAATTTCTTTTATATATATTATTTTATTATATATATTATTTTACAATACCATTCAGCTCTACATATCAGCCATGGGTTCCCCTATTCTCCCCCCTCCCACCCCCTCCCACCCCCTCCCCTTACTCCCAGCCTACCCCCCATTCCCACCTCCTCCAGGACAAGTCCTTCCCCGAGGACTGCGATCAACCTGGTAGACTCAGTCCAGGCAGGTCCAGTCCCCTCCTCCAAGACTGAGCCAAGTGTCCCTGCATAAGCTCCAGGTTTCAAACAGCCAACTCATGCAATGAGCACAGGACTTGGTCCCACTGCCTAGTTGCCTCCCAAACTGATCAAGCCAATCAACTGTCTCATGTATTCAGAGGGCCTGATCCAGCTGGGGGTCCCTCAACCTTTGGTTCATAGTTCATGTGTTTCCATTCATTTGGCTATTTTTTTTCAATAATTGAGTAAAACTGAAATTTATTATAAGCCACAGTCATCCTAGGGACCTCCATGCTATATATATAGCCTCTATGGTTCTATGGGTTGTGGTCTGATTGTTCTTTATTTTATATCTAGAATCCACCTATGAGTGAGTACATACCATGACTGTCTTTAATACTTCGGCTAACAAAATTCTTTTCAGCAGAATTCCATTTAAATGACTGTAACTCTGAGGCACACCAGAGCCAATAAGCACTTCCAAAGCAGTTGATGGGACTGCATGGCTCCCAGCACTGCACTCTCTGCTCACTTCCTGAGACTCTGAGGCTCACATGCAGGCCAGTGGCAGGGCTGTGGGTGAAATGTCTCTAGCAATGCCAGCCACCATTCCTGCTCAGTTAGGTTTCTCATTCTGTCCTCTGTCCTCCAGTTGCTTTTTCATCTAGTTTCAGTCTCCTCATTGAGTGCTGCATCTTTGAGAGGCTGTGATATCATGCTTTTTCTTCCAGGTTCCTGTGTTCTATTGCTAGGGTTGCCATGACAGGGTACCTCAGCCTGGTGGCCCAAACCATAGACACTCATTTCCTCATAGTTCTGGAGGCTGGAAGCCTAGGGTTAGGTGTCCACTGAGATATTTTCTTCCAGGGTGCCTTTCCTGTTATAAACTGTACCATCTCCTTCTGTGTTCATACATGAGCCTACCTCAGCTTGTCTCTTAGCTCTTCTCCATTTTTGAAATAAAACCAGTCAGGTTGGCTCAACTCCCACCTGAATGATCTCCATTGACCTGTACCTCTTTAAAGACCCTGTTCCGGCCGGGCGGTGGTGGTGCACGCCTTTAATCCCAACACTCGGGAGGCAGAGGCAGGCAGATCTCTGTGAGTTTGAGGCCAGCCTGGTCTCCAAAGCGAGTTCCAGGAAAGGCGCAAAGCTACACAGAGAAACCCTGTCTCAAAAAACAAAACAAAACAAACAAAAAAAAACCCAACCAAACAAACAAAAGACCCTGTTCCAAATACAGTCACATTATGAGGTACTGGATTTATGGCTTTGACATGTACAGCAAAAGCAACTCATGTATAACAGGTCTCGACACTTCCCTGATCTTCCTGATCTTCTCCAGCGAGCTTTATTTTCCTTATACTTGTGGCAAGTAGGATTATTGACACTCTGGTCCCTGTTCATGACTCCGAAAGGTTGTTTGTCCTCAGTTCCTTCCTTGGCCATGAAGAAAACTCCCTGGTGTGAGGTCTATGTTTGTAGTCCTCAGGCTCCCACTTTGGCTCAGATGTCATGTCATGTAACCTCACAGACGTCTACCTTTTACAATGTCCCCGTTACACTCGAACTGCACCTCAGACTACAGTAAGAGATGAGTCCTTCTGATGATTTTTGCACTTCCTGAAGCTTTTCATTTTTTAAATATTCTAAAATTAATATATAATTACATCACTTCCCTGCTCTCTCTTCCTCAAATTTATGGCCTCTGTTTCTTTCAAGTTATTTCTCTCTGTATCTCTGCCTCTGCCTTTCTGTCTCTGTGTCTCTCTTTCAACGACAAACATACAGACACAGACACTCACACACACAGACACTCACACACACACACATTTCTAAATGTATAAATACTACTTGCTCAGTTATGATGTTAACAAAGACAACACCAAGAGATGCGCTAACATTGCAGGGGGCTAGCTCAATGAAGGAGATTGTGTTCCTGCTCTGTTCATTTAGTCATGGTCCAGGCCTGCTTTGCTTTACTGCTCTTGCCCTACCATGATGTCTGTCTCCCTACAAGCTCCAAAGCCACAGGACAGCCAGTGGATTGAAAATTCTAAACTGTGACCTTTACTGCAGCTTCTGGTATTACTGATTAATTTATCTTAGAATTTGCTTTAGTACTGGGAAGTTTTCTAACACAAACGTTTTACTTTGTGTAAGGATTTGATCCTTAATTATGTCATCAGCCTTCGATGGCTTCCCAGCCTAAAAAGAGGGTGAGCCCTTTGTGGGCTCTCTGTGCCCTCTCCTCTCTGCTCCTTCCTCCCATCGGCTCCCCTCTCACCCCCCCTTTTGTGTCTCTCTGTCTCTGTTTCTCTCTCTCTCTCTCTCTCTCTCTCTCTCTCTCTCTCTCTCTCTCTCTCTCTTTCTCCCTTCTCCCCCCAATAAAACTCTAAAAAGGTAATCATGGCTATGATTCTTTTAATCAGCACGCTGCTCCACAGGCATAGTCGCTGCGGGCGGCGACCAGCCACGAGGGGCAGCGCCACGGCATAACCAACACTTTGAGTCTGAAATACCCACTAAAATTCAAGTGTGAAAACTCTCTTCCCCAGAAAAAGGCACTACTGTGAGAGATGATTGAATATTTAGACAGTAAGGTGGAGAAGAGCAACATTGTTCCATTACACACTGCCCTCATGGCAGCTCTAGGTGTATGGTCTTCCCTAAGGCTATTAATGAAAACTACAAGGTAGAAGATTAGAGCCACCATTACCCGACAGCTAAATGGAAGCTGGGAACTCAGGATGCCTTATGAAATTTTAAAATTCACCAAACAGTCAGAGTTGTATTGTCTTTTAAACTAGGCATTATTATCTGGGATCCTTTAGTTCAACCCAAGAGAAGCCATTAACATTTCCTGCAGGCCAGGTATCATTGTAATAAACTCAGATTTTCAACTAGGAACAGCATGATTTCACTCTTGTGTTGGCCTCATAGGGTTGCCATGTGTGGAATCCTTGGTTTTACTTCAATTCTGTATGTGATTTTTTTTCTTTTAGAATTAAGAATACACACACTGTCTCATTGCCTCCTGGATGTTGACATTTCTGATAAGAGCTGTGTTCACATCATTAGCAGGATGAGATGAGTCATGCTCCAGGCTGCTCTCAGGGTTCTCCGTTACTCCTCTTTGTCTGTTGGATTCTAGTGTGCACTGGTGTGAGTCTCTCTGAGTTTATCTCACATTGAATGAGTTCAGTTTGCTGGATTTATGGTTTGAGTACTTTAATAAATGAGGACGGTGTTACACAGTAGTTTTTTTTCCCAATAATCTTGCCACTACACTTCAAATTCTTCAATTTCTTCTCTTTATTGTACTCCTGCCCCTGCAGTGCTGACTGAGTGATGTTATGGTATCTATTTCCATGATTTTAGATAATTTATGTAACCTGCTAAATCCTCTGTGAATCCTGTCCATTGGGCTAAGTTAAATACTTCTTAACTCCTCAATGCTATTTGGTTCCTTCTCATGGTTTCTCTCCATTTAGTGTTATATTTTCCTATTCAGACTCTTCACTTTCTTTAGTGATTTTCTCCTTTTGATCTTTTCATATCTCAAATGAATGTTGCACAGTCTTGGTCCATTAGTATAGTACAGTGAGTGCAATGCACTGCACCTACCAGATCACAGAAGTCCAGGTAAGAAGGGGCCAGAAGTGTCAGAGTTATGGGACTTAGAGTTACTGAGAAATAGGGGCTGTGATGGGAAGACAGGTGACAAGGGAGAGCATAGCCAGATGACCACACCATGTGCAAGGAAACAAACAGGGCCTCCTGAAGGGCGGGGTGCTGTGACCCCACAATAGTTGCCTTATCACACCAGATTAGAACGTCTGTTGCTGGAGGGCTTCTCTCCAGGTTCCCCAAACCCCGCAGTCCCACAATCCACTTATAAAATAATCACTCAGACGCTTGTATCACTTATAAACTGTATGGCCGTGGCAGGCTTCTTGCTAACTGTTCTTTTATCTTAAATTAACCCATTTTTATAAATCTATACCTTGCCACGTGGCTGGTGGCTTACCCGCGTCTTTACATCTTCTTATCCTGGCGGTGGCTGCAGTGTCTCTTCTCTCCTTCTTCCTGTTTCCCCAATTCTCCTCTCTCTTTGTCCCGCCTATACTTCCTGCCTGGTCACTGGCCATCAGTGTTTTATTTACATAGAGTAATATCCACAGCACTTCCCCTTTTCTTCTTTTTTTAAAAAGGAAGGTTTTAACTCTAACATAGCAAAACCACACATAACAAAACAATTATCAAGCAAGAATTACAGTTACAATATTAAAGAAGATGTCCTATCTATCTTATATTTGTGAGTTTAAGGTTTTATATCTAACTTATCTTTTATCATAACCGAGGAAATCATAACTATCTAGTCTTCAACCACATCAAAGACCTGAGAAGGAAGATAATGGTCCCTGAGAAATGGTAGATGGATGCAAGCAACTTTCGGGAATCTTGCAAGAGTAGACCAAGACAGCTGGCAGCCTGGACAGTCACCTAATGTTTCTCAGCATTGTTGGTGCATTCAAATTGGCTACAGGCCTAGAGTATCTGACAGACCATTTTCAGAAGCAGGATTTCTGAAAGACCATCTTACCCTGTCTTGGCAGAGTACAGTGGTCGCTTTCCTTGTGTCCCGCTTGTCCAGAAAGGAGAGCATTGCATTTGTACTGTCAGCCATCAAGGCAAGGGCAGTTCTTTGCCCAGTAGGCCATTTTGTGCCAAAAGACAAACTTCCAAATGGAAATGTCTTAGAAGCCCAACATTCTCTCGGGATCAGTTGGTGCAGCCAGGAGCAATTGTGTCTCACGTCAACAGAATTCTAAGTTATTTAAATGCCATATTCTCCAGGTCTATGAAGTGTTTGAAGATTACCTGCCCATCTGACCTATGTATCTGTAAATCTGGATAACCTAACTAACGTAACTATAGAGATGACAGGCATAGGCGACTATAAATCTATAAATATTATCTATCGAAATAACCTAAGGACTAAGGCTTCACATAAATAAGGTAAACAGTCTATAAGCAAATGTATGGTGAAGAACGATGACTTCAAAATTGTGACAATACACAAGATATTTATAACAGAGGTAGGAATATATAGTGCGATATGCAATATGACAACAATATTAAATACATATCAATATACCGAATATCCTAAACAGAAGTAGAGCATATATAAAGTATGACAGATATAAATTTACATTTGTATCAATATAAAAATGTTTCAAATAAGAGTAGAAATATATGTACATTATAACAAATATAGTTCTGTATTTGTATCAATATACAAATTATCTTAAACAGGAGTATAAAAATAGTTTACATTTGTATCAACATATAAGAATCTATAAGAGTACAAATTACAGTGCAAATTATCTAAGATTGCTATTTTACTAAGTTTGTTTACTAGTGTATACAATGATTTACCATCATATCTTATACCTATCTGTTCCATTTCTTCTCCCCCCACCCCTTTTTTTTTTTTTTTTTTTTTTTTTACAATCCTGAGTTAATATTTTCTTCCACCCCCAACCCTACAACCGTCATCCATAACCCTGAGAATTATGAAACCTAAGGGAGAAGGGGCGTCGTTTTCTTAGAATTGCTTCCTGCTGTTTAGGGGGTGATGTTATCTCTGTTGGGTACTGTGAGAAAGCTCAGATAGTTAAATCTCAGTTAGACTAACTGTAGGTTCTGCAGCAAGTTTTAGAGTAATAGGTAAGATTGTCTGAAATTCTGGCAAGAAGTGTAGTATGATGATGATTACCATGGCATCATTCTGGATTGGGTAGAGTTGTTGTTGTTGGGGCCCCATCTTCCTTCTGGTGACTTCTGAGATTGCTATTGGAAAAACTTATTTGTTATCAAAAATGGGAGGTTTGGATTAAAGAGGACATAGCATGTAAGAAAGGATTCTGACTTCCAAAACATGAAACAAAATGTTTCCATTGAGTCAAACCATTAACTTTATAGAAGTCTGTTACATCATTCTTTTTATTATTATTATTATTATTATTATTATTATTATTATTATTATTATTATTATTTTACAACACCATTCAGTTCAACATAATAGCCACAGAATCCCCTGTTCTCCCCCTCTCGCCCACCCCTCCCCCCAGCCCACCCCCCATTCCCACCTCCTCCAGATCAAGGTCTCCCCCGAGGACCGGGGTTGACCTGGTAGACTCAGTCCAGGCAGGTCCATTCCCCCCTCCCAGACCGAGCCAAGTGTCCCTGCATAAGTCCCAGGATTCAAACAGCCAACTTATGCAACGAGCCCAGGACCTGGCACCAATGCACAGCTGCCTCCCAAACAGATCAAGCCAAATGACTGTCTCATCCGTTCAGGGGGCCTGATCCAGTTGGGGGCCCCTCAGCCTTTGGTTCATAGATCCTGTGCTTCCATTCATTTGGTTATTTGTCCCGGTGCTTTATCCAACCTTGGTTTCAACAATTCTCGCTCATATAAACCCTCTTCTTACTCACTAATTAGACTCCCAGTGCTCCACCAGGGGCCCAGCCGTGGATGTCTGCCTTCAGATTCCTCAGTCCTTGGATGGGGTTTATGGCACCACTATCTGGGTGTCTGGCCATCCCATCACCAGAGTAGATCAGTTCCTGCCGTCTTGTGACCATTGCCAGCAGTCTTTTGAGGGGGTATCTTTGTGGATCTCCGTGGGCCTCCCTAGCTCTCTGCTTCCTCCCCTTCTCACCTTCTCATGTGGTCTTCATTTACCATGGTCTCCTATTCCTTGTTCTCCCTCTCTTTTCTTGATCCAGTTAGGATCTCCCACTCTTTCCCTTGACTGTCGCCCTTCATTGTTCCCACTCATGACCAGGCTATTCATGTAGATCTCGTCCATTTCTCCGTGTCTTTTTTTGGGGTCCCGTTTTCCAGGTAGCCTCACTGCTATTACATCATTCTTAAAGTTGCTATAATTCTGAGTTGGAGAGATGGTTCAGGGATTAAGACCACTTGCTACTCCTCCACAGGACCCAGGTTCAATTCTGAGCCCCCACATCAAGACTTATAATTATATATAACTTTACTTCCAAGGACTCTGAAACCTTCTTCTAGTTTTTTTGACCAGTAGGCATGCATTTGGTGCGCAGACACACATAGAAGCAAAATACTCACACATATAAAATTAATTAACTAATTAATGTGATTATAATACATATTTTAAAAACTGGTAACAAACTGAGATTTTATTTCTCTAATTAAGGTGTATATTATTGCATATTGGGAAATATCTATGTCATATAACTCCACCTGATAAAGCAACACCAGGCATACACAGAAGCAAGATACCCACACACATATAATCAATTAGTTAATTAATGTAATTATTATAATATATTTTAAAAACTGGTAATTTAAGCCAAGGTTTTATTTCCCTAATTAAGGTGCATATTATTGCATATTGGGACCTATCTATGGCATTATCACTCCACCTGATAAAGCAACCATATCGAGAACTGGGGGCCTGACCCAAAGAAGCTTGTAATAAAATGAACATCTCATTAATTATACAAAGCACTAAGTTCACATCTCACTGTTCTAAAATAGTCAGGGAATCACATCCAATACTATTATTTAAGAAGTGCCATATGCCATGTGCACAGAAAATGAGAACCAAACAAATACTGGACAAAACATGAGAATTCCAAAAAGAATTGGGGCTTCAATCAGAATACTGCCAAGTTCTTAGTGTCTCTGTGATTCAGTTTTTTTGTCTGTTACATTCTCTTGTTAAGAGGCCTAAGAGAGGAGAACTGTGATCACATCATGCTGAGCTTTACTAAGAAACAGTGTTTGATCACAAACTTGAAAAGCGTGTGGATTCCCATCATGATGAGCACTGACTGATGTTTCCTGCAGGAGCAGATACACAGAAGGAGCTGAAGGTGATCCAGCCTGAGAAATCAGTTTCTGTCTCTGCTGGAGCCTCAGCCACTCTGAACTGCACTGTGACCTCCTTGCTCCCTGTGGGGCCCTCGAAGTGGTTCAGGGGTACAGGGGAGAGTCGGCACCTAATATACAGTTTCACTGGAGAGCGATTCCCCAGAGTCACAAATGTTACAGATACTACAAAGAGAAACAACCTGGACTTTTCCATCCGCATCAGTAATGTCACACCTGCAGATGCTGGTACCTACTACTGTGTGAAGTTCCAGAAAGTAGACCCAGACAAGTGTGGGGCATTTACCCACCACCCCCACAGTTTCCCAGAGTTTTCTTGAGTGCAATCAGCAGGAAATATTAGATAGAAGGATTTATAGCGGAGAATCTTGTGGAGATAAACAGATAGAAAATAAAAGATAGCCTCGAGAGGGCCTGGAACCTATTCCAATGGGCCCGGACTGTCTCTGGTCCAGGGTTTTTATAGAGACGCCAAGGGGCGGAGCAAAAGACCTCCTCCCCCAGCACAGTCAAGTGTAGGCCATCTCAGACACCTGCACTCAGGCCCGTGGTCCTGATCATCCTCTATTCGGACCTGCTGGGTAAAGCCACGAGGAACCCCAGAACGGGCTCTCACAGGCCCCCCCTTCTTAATATATAAAAAAATAACTATTAATGGCTTACAGCAATCTCCATAGCTGTTACACCTCCCAGTGTGGGAGTAGAGGATGATATAAATGACATTTCTCTTTTGAATTAGGTCCAAGGTGACCACAGCAGTCTTAGCTGCTTCAAGCCCTTTCTAAACCAAAACTCTTAAGGCGACTACAAACTTAAAGAATCCCTTAGCTTCATCATTACCATTAACAGGTTAACATAAATATTGCTATACATAGTCACAATTCTCTCAATCTTACAACTCAAAACAAACTCTTAACAGAACCATTAGAATTAGCATATATGGTGCTATATATAGTTAACAATTTTCTCCGTCTTACAACTTTAACTCAGTCATTTGAATTTTCTTGTTAACAGAACATAGGAAAAACTTCGATGTATTCACATCAAACTTAAACGTTTCCTCAATTCCACAAAGCCAGGGTGCATTAATATCAATAAGTTTCTGCGAACATAATTCAATCTCATAGCTCCTCCTTTTCTTTATAATTTTTAAGCAAAATCTCAAGCCTAGTTAGAAAACCCAAACTTTTCTGTTTAAACAGTTCCATTTGTAACACAAAACCAGTTCCATAAGTAATTCCATTTTTACATAAACAGTTTCACAAAACAATTCATAAATCTCCAGTTAATAAAGCATATATGTATACACAAAATTGCATCTTGATTCTAAGTAGAAATACATTTCTTCATTTAAACAGTTCCATTTTTAACCCAATTCCAGAAAACTGTTCCTAGGTCATTACTATAAGTAAGCTCAAAATTGTCCCATTGCAATGAAATCTCTATTGTTCATTTCATTTAAGTACCAAAATTCAAATGATAAATATTGGTACTAGCCTTCCAAATTTGAAGAAATCCATAACCAAAATGTTTTTGTAATTTTTTCTCATTTTAAGTTCAAAAAGTTCAAATAAGAAATAAATTCTGGTATCAGGCTTTCACTTCCAAATATGAAGAGACGTTTTTCAACCAAAACTTTTTGCAGTTAATAATTTTTGTTCAAACAAGCGTCTCTGCAACTTTTGTTCTCACAGACAGACCTTTTTAGTTATAGTAATATTTTAAACCGCACCGTTTTTGCTGTTAGCTCAGGTTTTTCTGTGCTGCGTTGATATTCCATGGATCTCAGCTGCAGATGCCTTGTGCTGGTTCTGGCGTCCGCCATTCTTAGCTTCTTAGCGGCTTCCAGAGCTTTTTAAACCATTCAGACTGCCTACTTAGCAGTCTACTAGGACACTGTCTCCTGTGTCTCAGGTGTTTTCACCATATACATTAAGAATAGAGTCACACTTAACATTTACACTTTACAAACCCACATAACTTGTGCTTAAGCATAAACTCACTCAACATTTACACATTTTTACAAACTCACATATAACATATTAACATCTACTTATTTATACTTTAAGGAAACTATAGAACTACTTTAGCAAATATATTTCTTATTCTTATATACTTATATTCATTCCATCTTATTTCTTATTTAAACTTACATTTACAACTAGCATCTTACAAGCTTATTACTACATGTCTTAAGACTACCTTAGATACTTCTTACAAGCTTATATTCTTAAAGGAACTCTATAGATCTATTTTACAAACTTATATAGGCTACCATTAGCATATATTTAACTTAGCAAACACCTAAAGATTTCTTAACACAGATCTAACAAGACAGCATTTTTACAAACTCACATATCTTATTTTCGTCTTTCTACTTCCTACTCTTAATTATTATCACCATCTCTATTAGAAAGATTCTCTTAACTAGACAGGAAGTACGTACATCATTTCTAAAGTTTAGAGTTTATAGTCAGTTTTGTTATAAAGCACTGGGATTTAGTGAGTGTTGTCATCATAGAGTTGTGATACTTGTTGCTAGGGGATTGTAACATTCTCAGGACAAAGCCACACCCCAAAGTTTCCAGTGGGCCTTTTTGAACTGGCAGAGATGCACTGTTAGCAGTAGACGGTTTTTAACTAGAGGCTGTCCCTTCACCCAAATTCATAATAGCTCCCCTAAGAACTTCAATTCAAACAAACGTTTCTATCACAGCAGTACTTTTGGTTTGTTCTACTGAAAAACTTTACGCTGAGGGTGAAATTACTGTATTTAGCTGCTGAAAAGCTCTTCGCCAAAACTGCACAGCTATTAGGTGATATAAGGTATTTTTCTAAAGGAGCTAGTAAAGCCAAAAGCGGCACAGCTCCGAACTCTTATTCCTCACTGTTTGCATTAAACCAGTGACAAAACCTCAGAAATACTAATCGAGCCACTTTCATTCTGGTTCCTTTATAGGAACCTCATCGGAGCTGACCTTCCTTAGGTTCCACGCTCCTTACCAAACGCTCCGGTAACCACCGAGCTTCATTCTTCTCTTGTGAAAAAACACAAACATGTCCTCAACCCCATATTAAAACAGGATCAGGACCCTTCCATAATCCCGAGCAGGGAGCTTTCCATTTCACTTGAGTTTCAGGATTTAGTATTTTCACTTCATTAGCTTTAACTCCTGATGTTATCAGCAGCGGTGATATTTAGCATTGATTTCTTATAAGGAACTTTCAGGTAAAGCAACTCTTTTGTAAGATAGCTAGATTTTCTGAAGTTTGTTTCCCATCTATAAAGCAGTCATTTCTTTTCTGAATGCCTGTTTCCTTGTCTCCTTATTAGATTTGCAAAGGAATTACTCATTGCAGGCAGTTTGTTCAAAAGGCAAAGAACTTTAATTTCAACATAAGTTTCTTCATATCTAAGACAATGTTCAGTGTATAAACTGCTTTCCCTAGTTTTGAGGATTTTAAAGTGGCTTGTTTGCTCTTATAGATAGCTTTTTGTCATCCAACTGCCGTAAAAACTTTGCACAGCTATTAGGGTAAATAAGGCATCTTACCAAAGGCGCCCCAAATCACGAAGCACCTAGTTCCGTATCCTTTCAATTTTTCATTGGAACTGACACTTAAACCCTTAGACGACTTTTCCCTTTATTCTTTTAAAAGCTGTATTTTAATTTTACCATGAACGTATTTTCGAGCTGACAAAAGTGTTTCAGGGCAATGTTGCCATCTTTAGCGGAAAAACTACCTTTCCCAGAATGCATTTCCCTTATATCAGTCCATAATAATATCAGTCCCATATCAGTCCCTTATATCAGTCCCTTATATCATTTTCCTTATATCATTGATTTCCCATAGTTCTTTTCGGGTCTGAGAGTCAACTGGTTCTCTTTTACCAGACTTGCTTACAAATTCTTGCCCGGGAGGTTTGAACAAAGTTTTTTGCTTTTGTAATGGGAGATTTGAACAAGCATTTTACATTTTCAGCTATGGGACATTGGGAGGTTTTTGGTCTCTCAACTGGCTTCAACAGGTGTTTCAACTTCATCAGACACTGGCCCCCAAATCAGAACCGCACCTCCTGCCTCGTTAGCGTGCATGGAGGCTGGCATTTCTGATAGCAACTTTCCTCAGGGCTTGTGTTTGCCTTAGCCAGTCAGTGAAAAACAAGATCATTTGCAACAGAGCTTTTCCATAGCTCCTTCAGAGATTTTTTTCCATTGATCTTATTCTCATTTTGCTTGTTCCTTCCCCCCCAGATGCAGAGCTTCAGGTATCTGAGGCTCTGTTCCTCTGTTAGCTGCTTTTGGAGGTAGCGGCTTTTTCTCTCCCCCTGAATCTGCCACCTCCAATTCTAGCAGCTTTGTCAGGTCATGTATTTTCTGGGGAGGATTATGTCCCTTCTCTGTTCTTCAGAGTCTTTCTCCCAGACAGTTCCCAGTTTGGTCTCAATTTATCCCCTCTACCCCAGAAACAATTTCCGACACTACAGTGGCGTCTTTCCCTGCTACTGAAGGTAGGGGCTTTAGTCCGTTTCTGTTTTCGGGGTCTGTGTGGTTTGCGAACAGACTAATAATCTAACAAGGGAGGTTTTTGCCATTTCTAAACTCCCATTAGGATGGGTGTTTTGCCTCATCAGGCCCTCACCTGGCCCAGTCCCCCAATGGGTTGCATTTGCTTGTCTGGGTGTTCAAGGACAGAGCTTATGCCAGAGGCAATCACCCATTAGGGCTACACTCCCTCATCTCAGGGAGTCAGTTGAAACAAAGCTTTTCTCAAAGAGGTGCTTTCTCTGACAGAAAAGCAAGCTTTACTCCAGGATAGTTCTGTTCTGCCCTGGCTGGGCTCTTTCCCCAGACAGCGTTCTGACTCAGCAGCACAACTGCTTCAGACACAGTTCAGCTTTACTGTTTTCAGTTTCACTGTTTTCTGTTTTACAGAAAGGTTCTTTCTCTGATAGGAAAGCTTTTTCTCAGATTTCTTTTTGCAGTTGTGGACCTATTAACCCGGGACTTGTAGGAAAGCGCACAACTGTGCCGTTCCCACTGGCTTTAGCTTTGTTTGTTCATTAGCAATCTTCCCCTGGGTCCTACACCTTCCTGCCTCAGCTCTGTGCTCCAGGAAGTTTACAACTGCAGGAACCCTAGTATCCCCGAAGTGCACTCCAACTCAGAGACGCTGGCCAGTCGCCTCTGGGTTTTTGGTCAGAAGCAAGGATACAATGCTAACAGTTTGCATTGCTTCAGGGGATCTTTGCATTAGGAAGATTAGGAGCACCTTTCCATTCTGAAATACTCAGAAACAAAGCACTTGATGCCTCAGCTCAGCTGTAACTGTGAAGCTTGGCTTTTTGCTTTTTTCAGGTAAAGTTTCCTGCCCTTTTGGGCTCTCTGTAGCTCTTTACCCACACTCTCCCAAGCGTTTCCCTCAGGGTACTCTGACCCACTGTCTTTTACTAGCTTGAAGAGACAGAGCTTAGAAGGGGTTTTTAGAAACTTGTCCTTGCCTCCTGCATTGCAGGGAGGATTTTTAAAGCTTGAAAGAGAACTTAGAGAGGTTTTGCTGTCTTAAGTTTGTTGTTTTCCCTTAGAGCTAATCACAGGTGGTCCCCATACTAATATCTTCAGGTGATTCTACTCTCCTTTCTGAAAGAGAGTTCTAGTTTTTAAGTTTAAGAGAGCTTTTGAGAAAGATTAAGGTTTTTTAGAGAGATTTTTCCCCAAAAATTTTCCAAGAAGAGCTTTTAGTTTAAGAGAAAGATTTTTCCCCCCAGGAGAAAGACCAACTTTTCCCAAAACTTCCCAACTTTAAACTTTGACTTCTTACACTCCCATTTTTGCCTCAGGGAGAAATTACTTTCTCCTGCTGCTTGGACTTAGCATTTCAGCTGTCCCCAGGTCAAAAGCTTCCATAGGAAACGTTTTCTTCCCCATAAGCTCAGAGAAGAGCTTTTTTACTACCCGAAAAGCCCAAAGAAATATTTTTTCCCCCAGTTTGCTTTCATTGCCCCCAAAGTTAGAAAATTGAAGAGTTTTTCTGTCTAGTTGCTTTACTTATTTTTTCCTACACAATCTTACATTTCTAAGTTTTTCCTAAACTATATTACTACCCTATGCCTTATAGTTATCACAGATAGAAATTGAGAAAGGGATAGAAGATAGAAAATTTTGACAGAAGAGAATTTTGCTGTAGCATCGGACATCCTTCCAGTCAGCTTTCCTTTTCTCTCGAGGATAAAACCCCTGCCTCACCAAAAAAAATATATATATGATATATTTTTTTTTCATAACACCAGCATGCCTTTCCACTGGCAGGGCTGACTCAGCACTTTCACCAAAAACTCTGTATTAAAACTATTATTTTCCTTTTTCTTTAGTCCCTATTACTTTGTCTTAATTCCCTGTTCATTTGTCTTTAGTCCCCCCTTTTTTTCTCCCTTTTTTCTTTAGTCCCTTTTTTTTCCTTTAGTCCCTTTTTTTCCCTTTTTCTTTAGTCCCTTTTTTTCTTTAGTCCCTGTTCACAGCGCCATTCTGTGGGGCGTTTACCCACCACCCCCACAGCTTCCCAGAGTTTTCTTGAGTGCGATCAGCAGGAAATATTAGATAGAAGGATTTATAGCGGAGAATCTTGTGGAGATAAACAGATAGAAAATAAAGGATAGCCTCGAAAGGGCCTGGAACCTATTCCAACGGGCCCGGACTGTCTCTGGTCCAGGGTTTTTATAGAGACGCCAAGGGGTGGAGCAAAAGACCTCCTCCCCCAGCACAGTCAAGTGCAGGCCATCTCAGACACCTGCACTTAGGCCCGTGGTCCTGATCATCCTCTATTTGGACCTGGACCTCCTGGGTAAAGCCACGAGGAACCCCAGAATGGGCTCCCACAGACAAGGAGCTTCAGTCTGGGGGAGGCACAGTGCTCTATGTGCTTGGTAAGTACCGCTTTGTCCTCCTCATCCCTCATATCTCCAATATGTCAAAATGTGTTCAAGATTCTGTTAGCAACAAGGAAGAAGCAAGCCTGTAAGTGACCCTCATGTTCATAGCATGACTTTACCCCAACTGTAGACCATGGAAGCAGAGGAGAGAAGAGGACATGCTATTTGCTAGAGGTGCCATGTGTGATAAATAAGCATATATCCATACCCTTGTCTGCCTCACAATACTTATCTTTTTCAATCTGTCTCAGTCTAGTGGCTACATAAAGATAGCTGATGCTAGCTATGTTCAGTGACAGGGACAAATCTGGCCTATTGCCTCCGGATTGTATTACCTCACCCATTTAAGTCTTCTCTTTCTACCCTAACAACCTGGGGCCTAATGTATGCCAGGTTATACTCTAGATGTCAAATGAGATGGCAAGAAGGAGCCTAGCAGAAGCTCTTTACCAAAGATGTGTGTCTCCTCCCCACAAGAGGAAAAGCACATCAATGCAGAAAGTGACACGGCCAGGGCACAGTGTGCTTTTCTCATTTTCTCTTCATCCACAGCACACTGAGATCCTTTGGTATTCGCCCACATTCACTGTGGAATCTCTCATCCTTGGTTTAGACCTCTGTCTTGGATCTGTCTGGAGTCATTTTCTTTCCTACTTGCACAGGAACTAAAGGTTCTGGGCAATGTATGCATAAATAAGTACTGAAATTAGTCTCCATGTAGATGATCTCCAATCATCAGCATAGGCATCAGGACATTCACTTTGAACTTCTGTGAACCGACTATGTGGCTGTGTGGCTGGACCCTGGCATCTTCTTTTTCTCTTTTCTCTTTCCTCCCCTTCTCTTCAACCTAGATTTCTCCTCCTATTTATTCTCTCTGCCTGCTAGCCCCACCTATTTCTCTCTCCTGCCCAGCTATTGGCCATTCAGCTCTTTTTTTCACTTAGTTTTTCTATCACTTCATTTTATTTCATTTATTTTTTATTAAGGAATTTTTTATTCATTTTACATACCAACCACAGATCCCCCTCTCCTCCCTCTTCCTGCCCCTCCAGCCTTCTCCCCTGCCCCCAGTCTACCTCCCCATTCTGCTCTCCAACAAGGTAAGGCCTCCCATGGGGAGTCAGCACAGCCTGGTACATTCAGTTGAGGCAGGCCCAAGCCCCTCCCCCTGCAACAAGGCTGTGCAAGGTGTCCCACCATACATAGTGGGTTTCAAAAAGCCAGCTCATGCATCATGGGTGGATTCTGATCCTACTGCCAGGGGCTCTTTAAGCAGATCAAGCTACACAACTGTCTTGCTTATGCAGAGAGCCTAGTCCAGTTCCATGGAGGCTCCATAGCTGTTGGTCTAAAGTTCATGAGTTCCCACTAGTTTGGTTTGGTTGTCTCTGTATGTTTTCCCAACATGATCTTGATGCCCCTTGCTCATAGAATCCCTCTTATGTCTCTTTGACTAGACTCCTGGAAGTCAGCCTGGTGCTTGGCTGTGGATCTCTGCATCTGCTTCCATCAGTTACTGGATGAAGGCTCTATGGTGACAGTTGCGGTATTCACTAATCTGATTATCAAGATAGGCCAGTACAGGTACCCTCACGGCTATTGCTAGTACTCTAACCTAAGATTGTCTTTGTGGATTCCTGGGAACTTTCCTGGCACCCAGTTTCTCCCTATTCCTATGATGTCTCCCTCTACTGTGGTATCTCTTTCATTGCTCTCCCATTCCATCCCTGTTCCAGCTTAACTATTCTGTTCCCTTATGTTCTCATCCCCCATGCCCTATCCTCCATTGTTCTCCTCATCCCCAGTTTACTCATAGAGATCTCATCTATTTTTCCTTCCCAGGGTGATTCATGCATCCCTCTTGTTAGCTAGCTTCTTTGGAGCTGTGGGTTGTAGTTTGGTTATCCTTTGTTTTACATCTAGTATCCACTTATGAATGAGTTACAAACCATGTTGGTTTTTCTGAGTCTGGGTTACCTCACTCATGATATTTTCTGGGTCCATCCATTTGCCTGCAAATTTCATGATTTTTTTTTTTACTATTTTTTTACATATTGTGTATATACCACATTTTCATTATCTATTCTTTGGTTGAGGGGCATCTAGGTGTTTCCAGGTTCTTGCTATTATGAATAATGCTGCTATGAACATAGTTGAGCATATGTCCTTATGGTATGATTGAGCAGCTCTTGGGCATATGCCCAAGAGTGGTAGAACTGGATCTTGAGGAAGATTGGTTCCCAATTTTCTGATAAACTGCCATACTGATTTTCAAAGTGACTGTACGAGTTTGCACTCCCACCAACTGCAGAGGAGTGTTCTCTTTGCTCCACATCCTCTGCAACATAAACTGTTATCAGTGTTTTTGATTTTAGCCATTCTGACAGGTGTAACATAGTATCTCAGAGTAGTTTTGATTTTTGCATTTCCCTGATGACTAAGGATGCTGAGCAATTCCTTAAATGTCATTTGGCCATTTGAGATTCTTCTGTTGAGAATTCTCTGTTTAGCTCTGTAGCCCATTTTTTAATGGTATTTTGATGTCTAGTTTCTTGAATTCTTTATATATTTTGGAGATCAGTCTTCTGTCAGATGTGGGGTTGGTGAAGATCTTTTCTCATCCATTTTGATCCACTTGGACTTGAGTTTTGTGCACAGTGACAGATATGGATCTATTTGCAGCCTTCTACATGTTGACATCCAGTTATGCCAGCACCATTTGTTGAAGAAGCTTTCTTTTTTCCACTGTACAGTTTTGGCTTCTTTGTCAAAAATCAGGTGTTCATAGGTGTGTGGATTAACATCAGGGTCTTCAATTTGGTCCCATTGGTCCACATGTCAGTTTTTTATGCCCTCACTCCATATTAGAACTGAGAACTATTCCCCTGTGTAAACAAAGCAACTAGTAGTAGTCCAGCAACGAGAGACATACCAATTCAGCTCCATGGCTGGCTATTTGGCTGGACCCTGGCATCTCCCTCTTCTCCTTTTCTTGTTCTTCCCATTTTCTTTTTCTTTTTTTTAAACTTCTCATTCTAATGTCTTTATTTGGCACAAACCAGTGTTTAAATGTGTATGCTAATTCTACATTCCAATGACAATGCTTTCTCATAGAAAAACCATACTTATTTCATAATTGGCTAAACATATGATATGTCCCAAATTAAATAAAATCAAACTTATGACACTCAAGGAAGATAGTCTTTTTTGTGGCATTTTAGCTGTGAACTGCTAGAATAATTTTGCTTTGCTTAAAGTTTTATTTCAAAAACCACCACCACCACCACCACCACCACCACCACCACAACAACAACAACAACAACAACAAATCCCCACAAAAAGCAAAAATTCCCCCAGAATAACAACTTGTGAAGAAACATGCCTTTGTGAGAGCTCCCAAGCTATCACCCACTTTGCTGCAGAGGAGCACAAACATGTCAACCCTGCTCTTCTGTATTTATAAGCAGTCTTATGTATCTGAAGCTATTAGGCAGGTGACATTTCTTGGCACTGCAAATTTATTTGTTCCCTTTAACTGCCTTTGTGGCTGTTCTTCTAGGTCAGTACCTTTAATTTTGTATGAAGTATTGCAGTCTGGAGGCCTCCTGAAAAAAATGTTCTGCCTATGATTGAATTTGAATTCTATTTGGTGGCCAACTTCTTGGCTTCTATTGGTGTGGTGGACTCTCTTCATGTTCACAGCTGCTCAGTGGTCAGAAGCATTTACATTTGGGTCCACTATAGTATGTATCTTCATTTATCCACAATTATATTCCACCATATTATTGTATCTTCAGTTATTTAACATCTTCTCATACTGGAACTTGAAGTCACCCCTGTTCTCTTATTTCCTGTCTCTATTGAGAACGATATAGAACTTACCATATTCAAATATCAACTGTACACTATTCCTTTAGTCTGTTTTTCAAAGTGAGATTGCAGAGGAGAGATGGTACAGTGGGTGTGAGTCCTTCCTGGGCAAGTATGAGGACTTGGACTCAGATACTCAGAACCCAGATAAAAAGCCTGGTGTGGCCATACACCAGTGTTGGGATAGAGACAAGAGGATCTCCAAAGCATGTCAGCAATCGCCTCACTGAAAAGTGAGCTCCTGGTAAGGTGAAAGATCTTAAAACAAGACAGACAGAGATAAAGGTAGACAACCAATGTCCTCCATGGACATGTGCACCCTCCCACACACAAATGTGTACACACCATGCATCACACACACACACACACACACACACACACACACACACACACAATGACATTGCTCAACTGTGAAATTTTACACTTTTCAGTCTTTCACAGATACTGCTGATTATTCCACAGTACAAATTTAGCAGCTTATACACCCAGAAATTTTATGGGTCACAGTTTCAATCTGTTTGTTTTTTCCATTCTGAGTGATGAAAACATTATCATAGTTTTAATCAACTAGTCATTAGAAAACATTTTCATATGTTTCATGTTTTTATATGTACATATATATAATATAATTCTTAAAATTATGTGTTCCTATTCTATGCCCGTTTTTCACTTGAATTGTCTGAAATGTAAAATATTAACTCCTTGTATTCAAGTTGCCTTTTCCAGTCCCTTGATGGTTTTTTTCTTTTTTTATTATTAAGAAATTTTCTATTCATTTTGCATACCAACCACAGATCCTCCTCTCCTCTCTCCTCCTGCCCCCAGCCTCGCCCCCTAATCCATCTCCCAATTCCACCTCCTCCAAGGCAAGGTCTCCCATGGGGAGTCAGCAGAGCCTAGTACATTCAGATGAGACAGATCCAAGTCCCCCCTCCCTGCACCAAGGCTGTGCAAGGTGTCCCACCATAGGCACTGGGCTCCACAATGCCCACTCACGCACCAGGGAGAGATCGTGATCCCACTGCCAAGGGGCCCCTTATGCAGGTCAAGCTAAACAACTGTCTCACCTATGCAGGGGGCCTAGACCAGTCCCATGGAGGCTCTACAGCTGTTGGTATAAAGTTCATGAGTCCCCCCTAGTTTGGTTTGGTTGTCTCTGTATGTTTCCCCATCATGATCTTGATGCCTCTTGCTCATAATTCCTCTTCTGTCTTTTCAACTGGACTCCTGGAGCTTGGACTGGTGCTTGGTTGTGGATCTCTGCATCTGTCCTCCCCTTTTCTTTAGCCTAGATTTCTCCTTCTTATTCTCTCTAGCCCTACCTATTTATCCTGCCTAGTTATTGGCCATTCAGCTCTTTATTAGAATACTTCTATGTTTTAGACAGACAAAGTAATACAGCTTCACAGTGTTAAACAAATGCAGCATAAAAGAATGTAACACATTTTTGCATTATTAAACAAATATTCCACAACATAGTTGAATGTAACACATCTTAAACTGATATTCCACAACACATGCCTTCTGGAGGAGGCCTGCTACTTTTGAGGGTGAATTAGTTATAAGTATGTTACCATTTTCCTACCTTGAGGTGGTATAGCAAGAACCCCTCAACAGAGAGACAAGAGGAGTGGCTTTATCCTGGCACCGCACAGCGTCCTCACGTGATACCCACTCCCTGCCAGCACAGTATATAGACTTATTAAACACACTTAGAGAAACTACTGACATGTAGGAAATACTTCATCTTGTGTGGATTTTCACTTTCCCTCTCCAGGATTTAGTTATCAGTTAAGTGGAGGTGAGGGTTGGTGGCACTCAAGCTGGCTTCTCTTTTCTCCTTGGAATAACTTGGGAAACTGAGAGAAGTCCCAGATCCATCCATGTTCCTCTAATTGGTCTGATATGGGTTTTGGCATCTGAAATATCATATGTCTTCAGAACGTGCTAATACACAGCTTGGGTTTAAAATCCATTGAGATACATTTTCAGAAACAACAGGAGACATTTGTGATTATTCCCTTAATAGAGCTCTTTGGCCACCAAGCTGAGCCATGACAACCCGTTATGCTTCACAGTAGCAGGGCACAGCCTGCTGCACACAATATCCTAAAGCCCAAGTAACGTGCCAGTGACATTTCTCAGAGAGGTGACCCAGGGTCCCTAAGATCCCATCAAAGCAGAGCCCTGTCAACTTCAGTCTCAGGGCACAACTTCCCTACATTGTACAGGACTGCAGGAGAATGATTTCTGAGGCCAGACATTTCTCACTTTCACTCAGAACTCCACCTTAATGACAGTATGTCACTGAGCTCTGTCCTTCAATCTTCTGAATTAACCCATCTGGAGGAAGAGCTTGTGGTCCTGATTGTACTGTAACAGCTATTCACCAGCTTAGTGAGAAGATCACTAAAAAGAGGAGAATGGCAGGGAATAAAGGTGTTCCTCACCTGGTGGGTAGTGACCCCTCTGCTGGTTGAACACTTTCACAGAGGTCTCATATCAGTTATGATTTAAACAGTAACAAAATTACACTTATGAGGCAGCCACAGAAATAATTTTATGGTTGGAGGTCACCGCCATGTGAGGAACTGTATTAAAATGGTCTAAGCATTAGGAAGGTTGAGAGCCACTGGTAGAGGCTCTGCTTTTTATAGGTTTTTCAGAGTAGGGGGAGGAACAATCTAGAGACATGCCATATTGCACATTTATGGATTTTCCTGCAGCTAATAGTGGTAAAGAATAAATATATGATCTCACATATAGTAACAACTGCAGTGATATAGGGGATTTATAAGCTCATACATAGGCATGGGATTCTACCTTCATTTTCATCTTACTATGGTGATGTTTTTATTTAGTTTTTATGAAAGGAGACATTGATGCTCATTAGATAGAGAATAAGATTCAAATTAATCACCTCTTGGGGTTAAGATGAGCTTTTTCTTTTGGTCTCTGTAACTTGTCCACCCACATACACTCTGATATTAATCCCACTAAAGGTTTGGTCACTGAAAACTGGGCAATATCAAAATGACCAGAAACTTCTGATCCCTCAAACCTGTAGGGATAACAGTAATGCTCCATCTAGGTAGCTTAACTTCAGGTAACACTTGGTTACACTCCAGGTTTGATAGATGTTTGAGAAGGACTCACATATGTACAAATACAAATGTGTATGGTATTGCCAAATGCAGCCTGTTACACATAATAACATTAGCATAAGTCATTTACAGACACACTGCCTTCTTCCTACTAGCCCACCCATATGTGTGATTACAACCAGGGACTGTTACTGTCTGCTCAACAGGCTCACACCTGTGTCTCTTATGATTAACCATTAGGAAATGAACTAACCACCTTTAGCTTCTTCTGCAGGAGGTAAGCACTGTTTTCAACCTCAAGTTAAGTTTACCTGAAGCCCATTTAGAGATGCAGACTAGTGAGCTATCAGTGTTAAATTCAGGCTTGGCACAGATGAGACATACTAGCATGTTGGTCCAAAAGAAAGCAAGCAACTGGGGAAGCAGGAAGGGCTCCAGCTTTGTGGTACCTCTGTGACGTCATTTATTTCCTGGGTTACTATAGATGTAAATCTGCAAATATTTTCCCTAGATTTGCTGGGTTTCCAGAAGAAGCCATCAGGAGAAGATGATAGAAAATATAAAATACATTGATAATTGCCTTCCTTTGCCCAGGCTGAGAATTCTTCCTGGCCTTCCCCTCCCTCATTTACTGCTGGGGATCTTTGCTGAAATCTGGATACAAAAGAATAAGGGATACTCCAGAAGGCCCAGTACAAACCTTGCCAACCACACCCATAAAAAAAAAAAAAAACCTTGGGGCTGGAGAGATGGCTCAGAGGTTAAGAGCACTGACTGCGCTTCCAGAGGTCCTGAGTTCAATTCCCAGCAACCACATGGTGGCTCACAACCATCTATAATGAGATCTGGTGCTCTATTCTGGCCTGCAGACATACATGCAGGCAGAACACTATACATAATAAATTAAAAAACAAAAACAAAAACAAAAAAACCTTGAGCAGAATAAACAGCCAATGTCTGTGGTTGGGACCAGCTACCACTTTGGAGTAGAGCAGGTCCTTAGCATTGCTGAAGCTCTGATATTGATCCCAAGCACCACAATAAACAATGACAAGGGGGATAGTATCTATGAAGATCCCTCACAATGTTATGTCAACAGTGGTGGCATCACAATCACATCCTTATCTACATGCTCCCTTGTAGCTAAACCTTCTCTTCCTGTGGTAATGGGCCCTGCAGTCAGAGTTACTCCTGAGCAAACAGTGAACTTCACATGCAAGTCCTATGGCTTCTCTCCTCAGACCATCACACTTAAGCAGTTCAAAGATGGAAATGAGCTCCCTCGCTTGCAAACTACTGTGGAGCCCAAAGGAGAAAGCGTCTCCTACAATCTCTCCAGCACAGCCCAGGTGGTGCTGAGCCCTCGAGATGTCCACTCTCAGATCATCTGTGAGGTGTCCCATGTCACCTTGCAAGGAGGCCCTCTCCATGGGACTGCCAACTTGTCTGACACCATCAGAGGTAAATGACACTGAATCCCAGCTCAAGCTCATAGCTGTTCAGAATGGTTTGGTCCATAGTTCCCAGCAAGCATTCATGCATACCATATGGGGTTGGGAATAATAGACTATGGTCAGCAATAAAGGAAACTGTATTTATTTTAACAGAAAAAATTATAGCTGTACTGATTATGAACCATGCCCCTGGTATTTTCATGCATTTTACTGTTGTTATTGCCTTCCCATTGCACCTGGGAGTTGTGCTTATTGATTTCACTTATTATGACACTCACCCTGTGCATCTATGTGTTAGGAGCTGTATTTGGGGGTTCTACTCTGGCACAAATAATCATCCTATTTCCACGTCAATCTTGGAACAGGGCTGGTTCTTCCATACTTCAACCTCTCCTCTGGGGTCTTTCTGTGCTTAGGCTCTGAAGTCTTAGCTTCTGCTTCTGCTGTTTCAGTTTCACCCACTGTGGAGATCAGGCAACAACCATCAATGCTATGGAATTTGATAAACGTCACCTGCCAGGTGCATAAGTTCTACCCTTTGAACCTTTGGTTGACATGGTTAGAGAAGGGAAAAGTATCCCGGATAGACGAGCCTTCTACATTCAGAGTCAACAAGGATGGAACATACAACTGGACCAGTTGTCTCATGGTGAACAGATGTGCCTATAAGGAGGACCTGGTACTCACCTGCCAGGTGGAGCATGATGGACAGCCACCAGTCCTAAAAAACTATACTGAGATGGTCAGTGCTTACCAGAGAGAACAAGGTATTGGCAACATGTCTGCTGTCTGAAAGTCTCTACCCCAGCTTTTTGGATGTTTGTAAATTTTTCCTCTTTTTTAAATGTCACAGGTAGCATTTATGTTTATTGCATCATAATCCTAATATCTATAAATTAAGTAGAATGCTAAAATCAGCTTTTACTGCCATCTTCTCATGGGTCTCTTTCATCTCTTCATTGATGTGTTGACATTCACAGATTCAAAATAAGGTAGACAGAAATGTATCATCCCACCCTAGCATCTTGTCTCTTGCTTTTTACCTAACATTTGTTATATCTTTATGGTCATCTTTTTTCATTATCTTCCCTGTCTCCATTCCATTTTATACTTTTCCATGAACATCTGGGTCCTCACTCAGGATTCTATGGTATCTCCTGAGTGTAATTCTGACAGGTCTCCTGAAGACCTATAGATTTAGTGTGGATTGGGAACCCAATTGACTGTATGTAGCTGGAGAGTTTTCTCTCTGGGTCCTGCCGAGTCCTGGCAGTCGACAGCCCACTTATAAAATAAACACACAGATGCTTATATTATTTAAATTGTTTGGCCTAATGGCTCAGGTGCTTCTAGCTATATAGTTCTTACATCTTTTTTTTTAACATGTCCTTTTAATGTGTTTTAACATGTCCTTATATTTGTGCTCTGATATCTTTTTTTTTAATTCATTTTATAATACTATTCAGTTCTACATAATAGCCACCAATTCCCTTGTTCTCTCCCTTCCTACCCCCCTTCCCTTCCCCCAGCACACCTCCCATTCCCACCTCCTCCAGATCAAGGTCTCCCCTGAGGACTGGGATCGACTTGATAGACTCAGTCCAGGCAGGTCCAATCCCCTCCTCCCAGATTGAGCCAAGCATCCCTGCATAAGTCCCAGGTTTCAAACAGCTAACTCATGCAACAAGCCCAGGACCTGGTACCACTGCCTAGATGCCTCCCAAACAGATCAAGCCAATTGACTGTCTCACCTATTCAGAGGGCCTGATCCAGTTGGGAGCCCCTCAGCCTTTGGTTCATAGTTCATGTGTTTCCATTCATTTGGTTATTTGTCCCTGTGCTTTATCCAACCTTGGTTTCAACAATTCTCGATCATATAAACCCTACTCTTTCTCACTAATTAGACTTCCAGCGCTCCACCAGGGGCCTAGCTGTGGATGTCTGCATCCAGATTCCTCAGTCCTTGGATGGGGTTTATGGCACAACTATTAGGGTGTTTGGCCATCCCATCACCAGAGTAGGTCAGTCCCGGCTGTGTCTCGACCATTGTCAGCAGTCTTTTGTGGGATATCTTTGTGGATTTCTGTGGGCCTCTTTAGCTCTTTGTTTCTTCCTTTTCTCATGTGGTCTTCATTTACCATGGTCTCTTATTCCTTGTTCTCCCTCTCTTTTCTTGATCCAGATAGGATCTCCTGCTCTCTTTCCCTCAATCCTCACCCTTCATTGCTCCCACTCATGTCCAGGCTGTTCATGTAGATCTCATCCATTTCTCCCTGTCTTTCTTGGGGTCCCATTTTCCAGGTAGCCTCACTGGTGATGTGAGTAGCAGTTTAGTCAATCCTTGTTCCACATCTAGCATCTTCCTATGAGTGAGTACATACCATATTTGTCTTTCTGAGTCTGGGTTACCTCACTCAGGATGATTTTTTCTAGATCCAGCCATTTGCCTGCAAACCTCATGATGTCATTGTTTTTCTCTGCTGAGTAGTATTCCATTGTGTATATGTGCCACAATTTATTTATCCATTCTTCAGTTGAAGGACATCTAGGTTGTTTCCAGGTTTTGGCTATTACAAACAATGCTGATATGAACATAGATGAGCAAGCGCTTTTGTGGTATGATTGAGCATTTCTTGGGTATATGCCCAGGAGTGGTATAGCTGGATCTTGAAGGAGATTGATTCCCAATTTAGTAAGAAAGCGCCATATTGATTTCCAAAGTGGTTGTACAAGCTTGCATCTCCTCCAGCAGTGGAGGAGAGTTCCCCTAGCTCCACATCCTCTCCAGCATAAGCTGTCTTCTGTGTTTTTTATCTTAGCCATTCTGACAGGTGTAAAGTGGTATCTCAGAGATGTTTTGATTTGCATTTCCCTGATGATTAGGGATGTTGAGCAATTCCTTAAATGTCTTTCAGCCATTTGAGTTTCCTCTGTTGAGAATTCTCTGTTTAGTTCTAAAGCCCATTTCTCAATTGGACTGTTGGTCGTTTTGATGTCTAATTTCTTGAGTTCCTTATATATTCTGGATATCAGTCCTCTGTCAGATGTGGGGTTGGTGAAGATCTTTTCCCATTCTGTGGGCTGCCGCTTTGCCTTGTTGACCGTATCTTTTGCTCTACAAAAGCTTCTCAGTTTCAAGAGGTCCCATTGATTGATTGTTTGTCTCAGTGTCTGTGCTACTGGTGTTATATTTAGGAAGTGATCTTCTATGCCAATGCGTTCAAGACTACTTCCTACTTTCTCTTCTAGCAGGTTCAGAGTAGCTGGATTTATGTTGAGGTCCTTGATCCACTTGGACTTAAGTTTTGTGCACGGTGACAGATATGGATCTATTTGCAGCCTTCTACATATTGATATCCAGTTATGCCAGCACCATTTGTTGAAAATGCTTTCTTTTTTCCATTGTACATTTTGGCTTCTTTGTCAAAAATTATATGTTCATAGGTGTGTGGGTTAATGTCAGGGTCTTCAATTCTATTCCATTGGTCCACATGATGGTTTTTATGCCAATACCAAGCTGTTTTTATTACTGTAGCTCTATAGTAGAGCTTGAAGTCAGGGATTGTGATGCCTCCAGAGGTTATTTTATTGTACAGGATTCTTTTGACTATCCTGGGTTTTTTGTTTTTTCATATGAAGTTGAGTATTATTCTTTCCAGGTCTGTGAAGAATTGTGTTGGTATTTTGATGGGGATTGCATTGAATCTGTAGATTGCTTTTGGTAAGATTGCCATTTTTACTATGTTAACCCTGCCTATCCATGAGCATGGGGGATCTTTCCATTTTCTGACATCTTCTTCAATTTCTTTTTTCAGGGACTTAAAGTTCTTGTCATATAGGTCCTTCACTTTCTTGGTTAGTGTTACCCCAAGGTATTTTATGTCATTTGTGGCTATTGTAAAGGGTGATGTATCTCTAATTGCCTTCTCAGCTTCTTTGTCCATTGTATATAGGAGGGCTACTGATTTTTTTTTAGTTGATCTTGTATCCTGCTATGTTGCTGAAGGTGTTTATAACCTTTTCAATTCCTGGGTGGTATCTTTGGGGTCACTCAAGTACACTATCATGTCATCTGCAAATAGGGAAAGCTTGACTTCTTCCTTTCCAATTTGTATCCCCTTAATCTCCTTATGTTGTCTGATTGCTCTGGCTAGTATTTCAAGTACTATATTGAATATGTATGGGGAGAGCAGACAGCCTTGCCTCATTCCTGATTTGAGTGGAATTGCTTTTGAGTTTCTCTCCATTTAATTTGATGTTGGCTGTTGGCTTGCTGTAAATTGCCTCTATTATGTTTAGGTATGTTCCCTGTATTCCTGATCGCTCCAAGACTTTTATCTTGAAGGAGTCTTGGATTTTGTCAAATGCCTTTTCTGCATCTAGCGAGATGATCATGTGGTTTTTTTCTTTGAGTTTGTTTATATGGTGTGTTACATTGATGGACTTTCATATCTTGAACCACCCTTGCATCCCTGGGATGAAGCCTACTTGATCATGGTGGATAATTGTTCTGATGTGTTCTTGGAGTCTGTTTGCCAGTATTTTATTGAGTATTTTTGCATCAATGTTCATGAGGGAGATCGGTCTGTAGTTCTCTTTCTTTGTTGCATCCTTGTTTGGTTTAGGAATCAGGGTAATTGTAGCCTCATAGAAGGAGTTTGGTAATGTTCCTTCTGTTTCTATTATGTGGAACAATTTAGAGAGGATTGGTATTAACTCTTCTTTGAAGATCTGGTAGAATTCTGCACTGAAACCATCTGGTCCTGGGCTTTTTTTGGTTGGGAGACTTTTAATGACTGTTTCTATTTCCTTAGGGGTTATTGGACTATTTAAATAGTTTATCTGGTCTTGATTTAACTTAGGTATGTGGTACCTATCCAGAAAAATGTCCATTTCTTTTAGGTTTTCCAGTTTTGTGGAGTAGAGATTTTTGAAATAGGACCTTATAATTCTCTGGATTTCCTCAATGTCTGTTGTTATGTCCCCCTTTTCATTTCTGATTTTGTTGATTTGGATTCTCTCTCTCTGTCTTTTGGTTAGTTTGGATAAGGGCTTTTCTATCTTGTTGATTTTCTCAAAGAACCAACTCCTTGTTTCATTAATTTTTTGTATTATTCTCTTAGTTTCTAATTTATTAATTTCACCTCTCACTTTGATAATTTCCTGGCATCTATTCTTCCTGGGAGACTTTGCTTCTTCTTGTTCTAGAGCTTTCAGGTGTGCTGTTAAGTCACTAGTGTGGGATTTCTCCAACTTCTTTATGTGGGCATTTAGTGCTATGAATTTCCCTCTTAGCACTGCTTTCATAGTGTCCCATAAGTTTGGGTATGTGGTGTCTTCATTTTCATTGATCTCTAGGAAATCTTTAATTTCTTTCTTTATTTCTTCCTTAACCCATTGGTGTTTCAGTTGAGCATTATTCAGTTTCCATGAGATTGTAGGTTTTCTGTAGTTTTTGTTGTTGTTGAAATCTAACTTTAAACCATGGTGGTCTGATAGAACACAGGAGGTTATTCCAATTGTTTTGTATCTGTTGAGATTTGCTTTCCCCCAACTATGTGGTCAATTTTAGAGAAAGTTCCATGGGGTGCTGAGAAGAAGGTATATTCTTTCTTGTTAGGATGGAATGTTCTGTCGATATCTATTAGGTCCAATTGGGTCATGACATCAGTTAAGTCCTTTATTTCTCTGTTAAGTTTTAATTTTGGAGATCTGTCCAGTGGTGAAAGTGGGGTGTTGAGATCTCCCACTATTAATGTGTGGGGTTTTCTATGTGGTTTAAGCTTTAATAATGTTTCTTTTACATTGTGGGTGCCCTTGTGTTTGGGGCATAAATGTTCAGAATTGAAACTTCATCTTGGTGGATCATTCCTGTGATGAGGATGTAATGCCCTTCTTGATCTCTTTTGATTGATTTTAGTTTGAAGTCTATTTTGTTGGATATCAGGATGGCTACATCAGCTTGTTTCTTAAGACCATTTGTTTGGAAAGTCTTTTCTCAGCCTTTTATTCTTAGGTAGTGTCTGTCTTTGAATTTGAGATGTGTTTCTTGTATGCAGCAGAAAGATGGGTCCTGCTTTCGTATCCATTCTGTAAGCCTATGTCTTTTTATAGGTGAATTAAGTCCGTTGATATTAAGGGATATTAACGACCAGTGATTGTTCATCCCTGTTATTTTTGGTGGTAGTGTGTGTGTACTTATCTTCTTTGGGGTTTACTGTTGTGGCTTTATCTATTGCCTGTGTTTTCGAGTGTGTATCTGACTTCCCTCGGTTGGAATTTTCCTTCTAGTGCTTTCTGTAGGGCTGGGTTTGTGGATAGGTATTGTTTAAATCTGGCTTTGTCTTCGAATGTCTTATTCCTTCTGTCTATGATGATTGAAAGTTTTGCTGGGTATATTAGTCTGGGCTGACATCCATGGTCTCTTAGTGTCTCATTACATTTGTCCAGGTCCTTCTGGCTTTCAAAGTCTCCATTGAGAAATCGGGTGTTATTCTGATGGGTTTACCTTTATAGGTCACTTGGCCTTTTTCCTTTGCTGCTCTTAATATTCTTTTTTTTATTCTGTACGTTTAGTTGTTTAATTATAATGTGTCAAGGGGACTTTTTGGGGGGGTCTAGTCTGTTTGGTGTTATATAGGCTTCTTGTATCTTCATAGGCATTTCCTTCTTTAAGTTGGGAAAGTTTTCTTCTATAATTTTGTTGAATATATTTTCTGTGCCTTTGACTTGATATTCTTCACCTTCTTCTATCCCTATAATTTGTAGGTTTGGTCTTTTCATGATGTCCCAAATTTCTTGGACATTTTGGTTCATGACTTTGTTGGCTTTAGTATTTCCTTCGACTGATGAAACTATTTCTTCTACTGTATCTTCAATGCCAGAGATCCTCTCTTCCATCTCTTGCATTCTGTTGGTTATACTTGCATCTGAAGTTCCCGATCTTTTACTCAGGTTTTCTATTTCCAGCATTCCCTCTGTTTGTGTCTTCTTTATTTTTTCAATTTCCCTTTTCAGGTCTTGGACTGTTTCCTTTATTTGTTTCATTGCTTTTTCATGATTTTCTTTCAGTACTTTATTGTTTTCTTCCAGTACTTTATTGTTTTCTTCTAGTACTTTATTGTTGTCTTCCAGGACTTTATTGTTTTCTTCTAATTTGTTTGCCCTTTCCTCTAGTTGTTTACAGCGTTCTTCCAATTTTCTTGTCTTTTCCTCTACACAAGCCTCTACCTTCTTCATGATGTTACTCATAAGGCTACTTCTGCTTCTTCCAATTTTTGATGTTCAGGTCTAGATGTTGGATGCGGGCTAGGTTCTGGTGATGCTGTATTGCTCTTCATTTTGTTGTATGTAGTTTTGCCTTGATGTCTGCCCATCTTCTTGTGGTTCCTTCTTGGTCTTATCAGTGTACTTGGTTCAGAAAGAGCTGACAGATTCAGGAAGTCTCTCTCTCTTGTCCAGATTAGAGTTCTCTTGTCCAAATGGGAACTCTGGGGCAGGATGGAAGCTCTTATCTGGACTGGAAGTCCCTGGTCCAGAAGGGAAGTCAGAAGCAGGATGGGAGCTGGGGACCGGTTTCTAAGTCTCAGGAGGTGGCTGGGGTCTCGGGCAGATGGGCGTGGGGGCAGGGCGTGGAGATTACAGGGGCTGCTGGGGGGCTTGGAGGAGGGGATCCCTCCCAGTAGGGCTAGAAGGGGATATTGGAGAAATTATTTTGGCCACTCCACGTAGTTAAAAGGATATTTATTTAATGGCGTAACTCACAAATTAAGTAATGGGTAGGTCACAGGGTCTGGGGAAGGTGTAACGCAGTCCAGCGGTGTTCTCCGGAGCTCTGCACAGTCAATCTTCACCCGTCAGCGTCCCGGCACCAAGAGAGCGCCCAGAGAGAGCGCTGGCCCATCCAGCTCTCGGGTCCCCAGGCGCCTCCCCTCGCCCCGCCTCGTAGGCGTGACAGTTGCCAGAGTCTCAATGGGGGTTGGAACTTCCAGAACCAAGCTGGAATGGCTACCCACTACATCTCCCCCTTTTTGTCTAAATAGGAAGGTTCTAAACTAATACAAGACTATATACAAAGGAATGGTTATCAAATATTTTCCAGAAATAATGAGAGATAATGACCTAGATAAGATGTAACTACAACCAATGCAAACAATATCAAGCAAGAAACACATACTAAAATCCAGAGAAGTATAGAGCATAGGTAAACAGCATGTTATAAAGATCATTCAAAGGTGTCCTATCCTAAAGAACCTGAATCTAATACTTAATATGTTCTATCTAATATATTATATATACTAAGTTGTAACTATAACTGCTAGTCTTCAATCCCATCAAAGACCTGAGAAGGAACATAATGGTACCTGAGAAATGGTAGACGGATGCAAGCAACTTTCGGGAATCTTGCAAGAGTAGACCAAGACAGCTGGCAGCCTGGACAGTCACCTAATGTTTCTCAGCATTGTTGGTGCATTCAAATTGGCTACAGGCCTAGAGTATCTGACAGACCATTTTCAGAAGCAGGATTTCTGAAAGACCATCTTACCGTCTTGGCAGAGTACAGTGGTCGCTTTCCTTGTGTCCCGCTTGTCCAAAAAGGACAGCATTGCATTTGTACTGTCAGCCATCAAGGCAAGGGCAGTTCTTTGCCCAGTAGGCCATTTTGTGCCAAAAGACAAACTTCCAAATGGAAATGTCTTAGAAGCCCAACATTCTCTCGGGATCAATTGGTGCAGCCAGGAGCAATTGTGTCTCACGTCAACAGAATTCTAAGTTATTTAAATGCCATATTCTCCAGGTCTATGAAGTGTTTGAAGATTACCTGCCCATCTGACCTATGTATCTGTAAATCTGGATAACCTAACTAACGTAACTATAGAGATGACAGGCATAGGCGACTATAAATCTATAAATCTTATCTATCGAAATAACCTAAGGACTAAGGCTTCACGTAAATAAGGTAAACAGTCTATAAGCAAATGTATGGTGAAGAACGATGACTTCAAAATTGTGACAATACACAAGATATTTATAACAGAGGTAGGAATATATAGTGCGATATGCAATATGACAATAATATTAAATATATATCAATATACCGAATATCCTAAACAGAAGTAGAACATATATAAAGTATGACAGATATAAATTTACATTTGTATCAATATAAAAATGTTTCAAATAAGAGTAGAAATATATGTACATTATAACAAATATAGTTCTGTATTTGTATCAATATACAAATTATCTTAAACAGGAGTATAAAAATAGTTTACATTTGTATCAACATATAAGATTCTATAACAGTACAAATTACAGTGCAAATTATCTAAGGTTGCTATTTTACTAAGTTTGTTTACTAGTATATACAATGATTTACCATCATATCTTATATCTATCCGTTCCATTTCTTCTCCCCCCACCCGGATAGCTCAGTCGGTAGGGCATGAGACTCTTAATCTCAGGGTCGTGTGTTCGTGCCCCACGTTGGGCGCCAGATATTGGAGAAATTATTTTGGCCACTCCACGTAGTTAAAAGGATATTTATTTAATGGCGTAACTCACAAATTAAGTAATGGGTAGGTCACAGGGTCTGGGGAAGGTGTAACGCAGTCCAGCGGTGTTCTCCGGAGCTCTGCACAGTCAATCTGCACCGGTCAGCGTCCCGGCACCACGAGAGCGCCCAGAGAGAGCGCTGGCCCATCCAGCTCTCAGGTCCCCAGGTGCCTCCCCTCGCCCCGCCTCGTAGGCGTGACAGTTGCCAGAGTCTCAATGGGGGTTGGAACTTCCAGAACCAAGCTGGAATGGCTACCCACTACAAGGGGACGTGCCCGGTGGCCAGAACCTGGGGCCAAGTTGGGCAGGTCTTCCCAGAGTGGCTGGTGCCCACGGATGGGGTGTATGTTGGGCCCGGATACTCACCTCTGGTCCAGAAGGGAAGTTGGGGGCCTAGTTCTTATATCTTAAATTAATCCATTTCTATAAATCTATACCTTGCCACTTGGCTCGTGGCTTACCGGCATCTTCACATGCTGCCTGTCATGGCGGCGGCTGTTAGTGTCTCCCTCTGCATTCCTATTCTCTCAGTTCTCCTCTCTGTTAGTCCCGCCTATATTTCCTGCCTGGCTACTGGCCAATCAGTGTTTTACTTATTGACCAATCAGAGCAACATATTTGACATACAGACCATCCCACAGCAACTGTAAGTGGTTATTCCATGGGCTTCATTTCCTCCTATTTTGTTACAATGGACAAATGTCTATGTATGCAAACCCTGGCCCCACACTTTATACATGCAGCTTTCAATTTGACTGCTATCTCTTGCCCTTCATCAGTCACTTAATGAGTCATCAGTTTTATAGAGGGAATCTAAAGGTTGGGAAGTAATAAGGATGTTGAGTTCTTGCCCTGATACCATGTGCCCTGATCTAATGAAATGAAGGGAAATCAAAGGTTCATAGGAGCAAGGTCATCAACTGTGTCCAAGGTAAATTTTGCTAGTAAAGTATTTCCTTTTCACTTGTTGCTATCCTAGGACTTAGACTTAGATAGACACCACTTTATATGAATATGTTTTATTTTCCTCTCATGAAACACCACTAGTGGACCTAAACAACTATGACTTTTTAAAAACTCAGGTTCTTTGTCATACATCCTTTGTTGTATAAACAACTGGTCACCCAATTATCTATTTTATCACCATTAAAACAGTAAAGTTTAGAAAGTATGAACTATATAGATGCTGCATAATTATACCATATGAGGCTTTGTCGTGTGTGCTCATACAGTGAAAATGCACTCCACAGTGGGAGCTCATGTAAACAAGAATATTTTCATTCAAATCCAATACACCATCACCACATTCAATTAAATTAACTAACTATAGTTTCCAAAAATAATTTCAAATGGACTGTATTTTCAAATTTTTCAAAAATACTTTATAGACTTTATATGCCACAAATTAGGTTCTTTGAAAAGTATCACCATCTTCAATATGCCTAATAACAAAGAATTTTAGAACTTTTTATTGATTGTGTCTGAGTTTTCAAACTTCTGCTGTAGAATTTCTTAGACAATCATATTGTCCTCTGTAAGTCTAAGTGTTTATGTAGTTATATAGTGGTGTTCCTCTAAGTATTGATGTACAATTCTTGTCATAGCTCTTTCATCTCATCAGTCTTTCTGGAATATTTCCAATATTTTCCTCTTTCAAAAAAAACTTCTTCCAGTGATCATATCTATTTTTTCAGTTTCTGTTTCATTGATTTTCAACTATTCTCTCTTCAACATTGTTATAAGAATTTGGGGAAATACCTTATGGGTCACCAAGTGACATAAAGGAAATTAAGGTCACATTTTGGGATTCCTTGTGTCATTCATTTAAGAATGGACTCAAAGAACAGGAAGATCAATGATAATTTAAACTTTGAAAGTAAAAAATCCCTTGGGCAGATGCTGTGGGATGGTCTGTATGTCAAATTGCTCTGATTAGTCAATAAATAAAACACCGATTGGCCAGTGGCTAGGCAGGAAGTATAGGCAGGACTAACAGAGAGGAGAAAAGAAAGAACAGGAAGGCGGAAGGAGTCACTGCCAGCCACTGCAATGACAAGCAGCATGTGAAGATGCCGATAAGCCATGAGCCACGTGGCAAAGTATAGATTTATGGAAATGGATTAATTTAAGCTATAAGAACAGTTAGCAAGAAGCCTTCCATGGCCATACAGTTTGTAAGCAATATAAGTCTCTGTGTTTACTTGGTTGGGTCTGAGCAGCTCTGGGACTGGAGGGTGACAAAGATTTGTCTTGACTGTGTGCAAGGCAGGAAAACTCTAGCTAAAGGCAGACAGGCTCTGAATCTTATCAGATCTCAGAGGTTGATAATGTAGGAAAGAATGGGAAAACAAAAAACAGATACAAAGAAAACACTCCCATGCTGTTCTAGCCAACATAGAGTCCAGACACCTGGTGAACAACTGGAGGAGAGGGAGCTCTAGAAAAACAGTGGTGCAGCCCATAGTACCAGATAAAGCAAGCTTGGGTTCTGGCAAGCCCTGAAAAAAGATAGATGAACTACTTTGCAGCTCAGCTTGGAAGAATTGTACTGGAGGAAGGAGGAATACTGGCAACAAAAATGGCAGCATCTCCTTGAAGGAATAATTATTCTGCCTCTTTATTTATCATGACTTATGTTTAAATCCCTTCCCATGGCTCAAGTTGTGATTCTATTTTCTTCTCTCTCTCTCTCTCTCTCTCTCTCTCTCTCTCTCTCTCTCTCTCTCTCTTTCTTTTTTTGTTTTTTTTTTTTTTTTTTTTTTTGGTTTTTCGAGACAGGGTTTCTCTGCGTAGCTTTGCGCCTTTCCTGGAGCTCACTTGGTAGCCCAGGCTGGCCTCGAACTCACGGAGATCCGCCTGGCTCTGCCTCCCGAGTGCTGGGATTAAAGGCGTGCGCCACCACCGCCCGGCCTTTTGTTTGTTTTTTGAGACAGGATTTCTCCATGTAGTTTTGGTGCCTGTCCTAGATCTCATTCTGTAGACCAGGCTTGCCTTGAACTCACAGAGATGTACCTAGCTCTGCTTCCTGATTATTGGGATTAAAGGCATGTGCCACCACTGCCCAGCCAAGATTCCATTTTCTTTTCTTTCTTTTTTTTTTTTGGAGGGGGTGGTTTGAGACAGGATTTCTCTGTGTAGCTTTGTGCCTTTCCAGGATCTCTCTGTGTAGACCAGACTGGCCTTGAACTCACAGAGATCCATCTGCCTCTGTCTCCCAAGTGCTGGGATTAAAGGCATGCACCACCACTGCCTGGCACCATTTTCTTGATGTGAAGATTACTTAGGTTTTTGTTGCTGCTCTAAAAATAGTATTTCCTTCATTCTCTTTGCTCCTGGTTTAGTTTGGTCTTGTTGGTTTCCTTGAAGTGGGAGACAATTCACTTCAATGCTTCAAGCAAAAGAATTACCTTTCTATGGATAACTATTGTCTACCATTTAACTTAAACACCTCTACCACAAGCCCTGGGAACAATGACCATTAGTGCTGGGATCTTCAATGACAGACATTTCAGTAATCACATTCCAAATTCTCTTGTTTGAGTGTATTATCCAGATGACTCTTCCATGTCAGAATCACCAGGAAGTATTCTATGATGAAAGTGGGAAGGCAGGCCTTTCCGGAACACTGGATATCAACACAGGTATGAAAGAGCCATGGGATCATAGTGCAGGGACAACAAAAGGAACAGCAACTCCTCAGAGAGCTGGAGCATGGGATGGCCACTGAGAATTCCTTCAGGCTGAAGAGGATGGAAGAGGCAATAATTCCTATCTCCACTTGGCTGCATCAAGTTGGATGTTTGTTTCTTCCTAAGGCACTATCAAGACCATTTTGATCCTTGTTTATTTTGTCTTTGTTGTTATTTGTTTATTTGTGTTTTCAGGCAATGTTATGGTTTTATTTTAAACTCAGCCAAAGTGTTGTTTAACTTGCAATTCCAGGATGCACAAGGAAAGTAAATTCAGAAACTCAAGCATCATACCCACAGTCAAAAGCAGAGAAAAGCAAAGGCAATCATATCATGTGTTTGCTGTGTGATGTTCACCTAGCTTTCTTTCCTCTTCTTACACAGTATGGAGCTCTGTGTCTAATGGAATGGTGCCACCCACACTCAGAGTGGTGCTTACCATCTCAATTAACAGGCAAGACAATGCTCCACACACCCACCAACAGGTCAATTATATCTACACAATTCCTTAGCTGAAATGCTCTTCCTAGGCAATTCTAGGTTGTGGCAAGTGGACGTTTAAAACTATTATGGACAGTGTCTCAGGAAACCTGTGTTAGTAAGAACTCACACTTCTGATCCTCTTGTTTTCTCATTCCAAGTGTTGAGATTATAGGCATTGGCTACTAAACAGGTTGTTTGTTTTCATTGTTGTTGTTGTTATTGTGCTGGGCATTTAACCTAGGAACCCAATCTAACCTTACCTTACATGGTAGGCAAACACTAGAGCAAATGGGCAACCTAACCAACCTATTTTTATTCCTAAGACTGAATTTTAACTTTTGATTAATTTGAAAATTAAAAATACCATTTCCTGAACAACAGAAATATTTTAGAAGGCATGGACACTAGGATGGACTTGGGTTGTATGATGGCTGAGGCACCAAACCATGACATCTCTTCTCATAGACTCATCTATAGAATTTTTGTCCCTCATCTGCATGTTCAGCAAGTGGTTTGATCAGGCTGTTTGCTACTTTAACAGGCTCCCTTACCCCAAGAATCTGGATTTTTTTCCAGTATGCTTTTATCTAAACAAGGCACTCTGTCAACTCTTTCTCTCAATGGATCATCTTCATGTACATGTCCTGTTATCACATGTACAGTTATTCCTGTGTAATTGAGAGACTGAATCTGTCATGGGCATCTAAGGACAGTGTTCCAGGGATCACCCAAAATACCAGCAGTAACAAGCTTTTCTAGATCCCACTAACCTTGTGACCCTTTCTCCAGATCAGATTCCCCATTAAAGAGTGAATAATAATTTGTAAACACCAATAGTTCATTCTACATCAAACTATAAGTGAACATGACCCAGGAACACAGATTTAGGTCACATCAAAGGCCACTGTGGAAAAACTTTTATGCAAATTTTGTAGGAACAGAACAAAGAGAGTCATAAATCAAGACACGTTCACAATACATTAGTGAAAACATGGAAGAGATGGGTTACAACACAACAGAGAACCCTATTAGAGGCTTCAGATGCTGTCCTGTCTGATAACATGCTTAGCATCTGGATTGGTGGAAGCTAATGTTCTGCTAAGGTAGCAATTTCTAAAACAAAACTAATATTCTGCTTGTACATTCCAAAGTATTTATTATTATGTCAAGTACAGAAAAAACCAATATATGCCTACTAAGAGGGATAAATATGGTCTAAGATAATTTGGCTCTGGACCTAAAACATGCCAAACTTTCTAATTCATTGAATTTCAAAAAGTTAATAATCATTAAAAAAGGTTCAGTTTGAAGGCTCAGCTTTTTTATGAGAACATTTGTTTGTAAAACCAAGTGCTATGTGGCACTGAATACAAATTCTTATACAATCTCTCTAGGAGGGCACCTTGGTGACCTGTGGCAGGGCCAACAGGGAACTTGAAATCTCTTTACCATATTTTCTGCTTTGAAGTATTGAAGCTGGGATAGGGCACAGATACAAACTCCTTAGAGATTTGATGGGCTCAGGAGTCCAAAGATGGTCCAGGTAAACATTCCCGATGATAAACTCCTTGTATGCTCTCTAATGGTTCCTGTTACCACTTGATTTCCAGAACTGAAGACATCAGATACTACTAAAGTCCTTGTAGCTCTGCTCCTTGGACCCAAACTGCTACTGGTAATTGGTACCTTTGCCATCTACTTGCACAAGAAGCAGAAGGCCTGACTGTAAGTTAGGAGGGCTGGAGGGTGTATTAGTTACTATTCTGTTGATGTGAGAACACACCAAGATGAAAACAACTTATAGAGAAAAAGTGTTTATTTGGTGGTACTGTTCCAGACACATATAAGTCAGCAAACCTGAGAGTCATGAAAGACAGAGCAGGGAGTGAAGAGCTCAATTCCCAAGTGGAGCAGATGAAACAGAGAAAATAAACTGGAAGTGTCACAAGGCTTTATAATATTAAAGCTCACCTCCTGTGACACACTTTCCCTGCAAAGGCTGTATGACCTAAGCCCCTCCAAACAGTACCACCAACTGGGAACAATGTATTCAAATATCCTAGAATATAGAAAATATTTCTTATTCAAACTACCAGGGGGATACCAGTCTGTGGGCTAACATAGAAGGGGCAGGATCAGTAGAAGGGCCAAGGCATTTGTCAAACAGTTTTAGCATCTGTGGTGATGACATATGACTGAGGATCCCCAGGAATATCTTAGAACCCTTTGAGACACCCCCATCCCAAGCTCCCAGGAAGTATGTGTGTCTTGCAGGAAGGATTCAGTCAAGCATCAATAAAGGTGCTCCCAGAGGCCTAGGGGATATGAAGGACAGAGTCCTTTGAGTAGGATGTGTGGTATTGGCCTCAATGCTCCTGTTGGAATTCACCACAGTAAGTGAAAGGCAGGGGTCCTTGAAAAATAAGAATCTATGTTATGGACCAATTTTTAGAAGTTGTAGAGTCCTGTAATAAGGACTGTTTCTGCTTTGGCCTCTCTGTGATGGGATCATGAAGAATTGACTCAGAAAGACTGTATGACTTAGGAACTAGACTGAGATGACACTTTTATGACATGGGCATCTCATCCACTCAGGACAAGAGGAGAGCAGTACCAGGGACATTGTAGCACTAAGGTAAATGTTTACATTATGAAAGGATTATTTAATGAGAGGTTATTCTCTACAGCTCTTCTCTTCATCTTCTGCCATATTGGACCTTGAGTATCTGATATCACCTTTCTTGGAGGAACTTAGCCTACTAGAACCTGGTGGGAAGCTGTGGAAGTTGCTGCAAATGTCTCCCTTACAAGGACAACTCCAACTCAGAATTCCCTGTTGTTCCTCTACATAAGCATTGACAGTTCAGAGCTGTGATGCTGTGAATATTGGGATCTGTTCTCAGGAATATCAATCTCATTAATAAAAGAATTTAAGAATGGACTCAAGTGAAAGTTCAAACAGAATTTATTCAAGTTATGAGGGAAAATTCCAAGTTCAGGCAAGTATACAACTCTGCAACCTCACAGAGGAGGAGAATGGAGGAGTAAAGGGAAAATATAGTCATATTGTTTCAGAAGACACAGAGGTCGTATATATAGTGAACAATATTAAGAGCTGCTGGTAGCAGGCCGGGCGGTGGTGGCGCACGCCTTTAATCCCAGCACTCGGGAGGCAGAGGCAGGCGGATCTCTGTGAGTTCGAGGCCAGCCTGGACTACCAAGTGAGTCCCAGGAAAGGCGCAAAGCTACACAGAGAAACCCTGTCTCGAAAAACCAAAAAAAAAAAAAAAAAAGAGCTGCTGGTAGCAAAAGTCCATGAGAGTATACAACAGTGACAACTAGAGTTCAAAAGGTCAAACTATCAGAACTAAGGGTTCTGTTAGAGGAAACCATTACGCAAGGTGTTATGAAATTCCTGCCTTTTGAATGAATTGGCTGTTTCTTGTTGTAGACTTCTTGTGCAATAATGGTCATGATTCTCCCCATTTACCGTGCATTTCCATGTTATGTGTACATGTAATCTCATGATTGCATTTCAATCTTGGGCACAACGTTCCATATACATTTGGGGTAATTGGACAACTGTCCCCAGCTGTGTTTATTTTTCATTAACACATATCTGGCCAGGTTCATTCTCCAGACAAAAGTATTTCAGCAAAGATACCTTTTTCCAAGGACAAATTCAGAGAAATAAACATTAGCTCATCTCACCCACAGATAGAGAAAAGAACCAATAACAATTAAATCCTCAACCCCTTACCTTCACCCCGGGTTATTTACACAGGACCCTAATTTAAGAGATTTACTGCTCATATTCCTGGGATAATGTTTTAGCCATTTGCTAGATACTGAGTTAAGGCAGTTACTTCTCACTGACCCAAGGAGATTGCTGGAAAGGCCAGGCAGGTGATAGGTGCCAAACTTCTTTCTTATGCAAATTGCTTTTATTCATCCTCAGCCAGGTGCTATTCCTAGATTTTTTCCTCAGCAATTACTCTGAGTGGAAGTGCTTTTACTAACCAAATACTACATGACGGAGGTCGCTTAGCCACCTAGCATATGTCCCCCTCCCTACCAGAAAGCAGCTGCAGCTGGGACGAGCGGGAAAAGCAGCACCAAAGACAGTTTACTCTCTTGTGACTTACTGACCCCTAACACCTTACCTAGCCATTTCTAGGTTATAGTTTGAGCACATAAATTCCCTAATTGATCTTAGCCTTTAGTTGACCATACCAGAGAACTCCCCTTTAGTCACTCCCCTTTTGGGTTGTAATTGGAAGCTGACAATTGATTGCTTTATGTGTGGGTTCTTATCACCTCTCTCTGAGACCCTGAAAACTTCAAGCCTCACATTGCTTTACTAAGAATTACTGTCTGGGTGTATATACTGGTTCTCTGAGAGCACTGGGAGGATTGATGGAGAAGAACAAAGATGAGGACAGAGATAGAAAGAACTAGGTAGAATGATGAGAGAACAGCAGAAGGGACTGAGAACATGAGAGACTGAAAGCAGGAGGGACTGAGAGGAGCTAAGAGAGCAGAAAAGAAACTGTAGATAGAATCACCATAGAATAATAAAGTGAATGGACTAAAGAACTCAGTGTGCACAGATTCATTCAATAGCCCTCAGATTAGAATCCTCAGCTGGTTGGTAGACTCTTCCACGAACCCTGGGAGCAAACAATATAGGCTGGGCCTATTATTGTTTGCATTAGGACAAACTGCTGCATGGTGAAAAGGTGGCATTTAGAGAAAAAGCTTAAAGTATCAGCAAAGGTATACTTAGATACAGCCAGCATCCAAAATTCAAAAGAATGAGAGAGATAAGAAGAAAAGGGGATAGTTCTTCCTGTCTGATCTGGCCACAGTGAGGTAGGAAGACCAAACAGAACATCAACATAGCATGTGAGGACTGCAATGGGTAGGGAGAATTCTGAGAAGGAATGGGAAGTATATGAATTAATGGGAAATTTTTCTGCTTTTTTTTTCTTGACACAGGGTTATGGTGGTATTTTATTTGTAGCGAAATGTGATTTTATTCATATGTTAATAAATAAAGTTGCCTGGGGGTCAGAGTTAACAGCAAGCCATAGCAGAAATCTGGCAGTGGTAGCACACGCCCTTAATCCTGATCACGTGACAGGAAGATCTCTGTGTGTTGAAGGATACAGCCAGCATGGAGATACATGCCTTTAATCTCAATACCAACCACAGATGACCTGAAGGTCTGTATAGACAGACAGTGATGATGAGGTCATGTGGTTGGGTTTACAATCAATGAGAAGGCAGAACAGAAAGTCAATAAAAGGACAGACACACAGGAAGTAGGCCTCTTGCTGAGAGGAAGGAAAGCAGGGGCAGTAGGGTAAGAAAAGTTTTTTAGCTCTTAGCTATTGCTCTGACCCCTTGGGCTTTTAACTCTGCTATTGGCTCTGTGTTTCTTATTTAATAAGATAGTTACATCTACACAGGGTCTTGCTATAGATAGCCCTGTATATTACTATGTAGACAAAGCTGACCTTAAACTCATTAAAATCTGCTTGCCTCTGCCTCCTGAGTCCTGGGATTGAATGGGTGCTGCACCATCATGCCTCTCTAGGAAAAATTATTCCAGCTACCCCTTTAGTGTGGTTTAAGAGGATCCTTTGCCTAGGTGATAGACCCTGCCCACCTGGAATGTTAGGTCTTCACCTAGGTCATAGATTCTGTTCTATTAACCATGAGTTCTCTTTAATGGGCCCTACCCTAAAATCTTCCTGAAAATGTAACCCTAAAATCATTTAGGAATGATATCACTATCAGAGCCTACAAATACTTTTGTTATCTCTGGCCTTTGGAAATAACAAGGCTTCCAAAAAGCTCAAGGCCATTTTTGGCTTCTAGAAGAAATAAGAAAATAGATGTTTCTTTGAGGTCTTTTTGACCTAAACATCTTATTCAGTTTTAACCTCTTCTTTTATTTAACATAATTCTTGATTCATTCTTTCAAAATTTTACATCAAGCACCCCAATCCCATTCATGTTCCCGTCTCTCCAAATCTGTCCCTTGCCTCTGCAGTGCCCCCCTCAAAAGAAAATCCTGTAAAAAATGAGTTAAAAAATAGCACAGCCATATCTGAATGGAATGGCAGAAGTCATAAAGCCAGCACAGCTGCTTGACAAAGATCCAGCAAAGCTGGTTTTCATCTCCACCTGTTGCATATTTGTACAATTTGAGGATAGTGGATTGATGGAAAATTTCTTATGAATTATTTATGCCTTCTCCCAGGAATGCTGCTTCTAAGCTTCCCCAGAACAGTCCTGAACATACTATTCCCCCCACTTTTAGGGAGATAATCTTATCTACTTGAAGGTCTTCCTTATGCCTTGGAGGTTGTGACACATGAAGAAGCCAGAGGTCTCTTCGTGAGGCTTCTTGAAACATCTGTCCCTGTACTTACACAGGAACAAGATATTCAAAACAAAGTAAACTCAAAAAGGTCAACAAGATTTGGTTAGAGGAATTATCCATAGTTCAGATTACTAGCCTCTTCCCACTGTACATTCAAACAATTACATGGTATATACTTTTGCCTTACACAGAGATATATTGATGAGCAAAATATGGAGTGGAAAGATGATAAAAAGTATGAGATGTCAGGAAAAGTTAGCACATACAGAGCCACTGTGATGTTATATGACCAAGGAACAACAGAGTGCCAAGGTTAGACTTTTAAACAAATTTTGTAAAGAAACAAATGTGAACATTGTATTATGCCAGAATTTGTATAGTAACTGCAGCAGCTTTGGTCCAAGGATCTTTTTTGGACACTCTGACCATCAAGAGTTAATAATTTGTACCACATTTTATTTATCCATTCTTCAGTTGAAGGGCATCTAGGTTGTTTCCAGGTTCTGGCTATTACAAACAATGCTGATATGAACATAGCTGAGCAAGTGCCCTTGTGGTATGATTGAGCATTCCTTGGGTATATGCCCAAGAGTGGTATAGCTGGGTCTTGGGGGAGATTGATTCCCAATTTTCTAAGAAAGCACCATATTGATTTCCAAAGTGGTTGTACAAGCTTGCATTCCCACCAGCAGTGGAGGAGAGTTCTCCTAGCTCTGCATCCTCTCCAGCATAAGCTGTCCTCAGTGTTTTTGATCTTAGCCATTCTGACATGTGTAAGGTGGTATCTTAGAGTCATTTTGATTTGCATTTCCCTGATGATTAGGGATGTTGAGCAATTCCTTAAATGTCTTTCAGTCATTTGAGTTTCCTCTGTTGAGAATTCTCTGTTTAGTTCTATAGCCCATTTCTTAATTGGACTGTTGGGCATTTTGATGTCTAATTTCTTGAGTTCTTTATATATTCTGGATATCAGCCCTCTGTCTGATGTGGGGTTGGTGAAGACCTTTTCCCATTCTGTAGGCTATACACAATGGAATACTACTCAGCAGAGAAAAACAATGACATCCTGAAGTTTGCAGGCAAATGGATGGATCTAGAAAAAAATCATCCTGAGTGAGGTAACCCAGACTCAGAAAGACAAACATGGTATGCACTCACTCATAGGAGGATACTAGATGTAAAACAAAGATGATTAGACTGCTACTCACAACTCCAGGGAGGCTACCTAGAAAACAGGACCCCAAGAAAGACACAGAGATCACCCAATGACAAAGAAATGGATGAGATCTACATGAACAACCTGGATGTGAGTGGGGGTAATGAAGGGCAAGGGTCAAGGGAAACAGAACTTAGGGGAGTGGGAGATCCCAGCTGGATCAAGAACAGAGAGGGAGGACAAGGAATAAGAGACCATGATAAATGAAGACCACATGAGAATAGGAAGAAGCAAAGTGCTAGAGAGGTCCACAGAAATCCACAAAGATACCTCCACAATAGACTACTGGCAATGGTCGACAGAAAGCCCAAACTGCCCTAGTCTGGTGAGAGGATGGCCAAACACCCTAATTGTCGTGCTAGAAACCTCATCCAATGACTGAGGGAACCGGATGTAGAGATCCATGGCCAGGCCCTAGGTGGAGCTTCAGGAGTCCAATTGGTGAGAAAGTGGAGCATTTGTATGAGTGAGAATTGTTGAAACCAAGATTGGATAAAGCACAGGGACAAATATACAAACAAATGGAAACACATGAACTATGAACCAATATATGAGGAGCCCCCAACTGGATCAGGCCCTCTGGATAAGTGAGATGTTTGATTTGCTTGATCTGTTTGGGAGGCATCCAGGCAGTGGGACCAGGACCTGTCCTCAGAGCATGAGCTGGCTGTTTGGAACCTGGGGCTTATACAGGGACACTTGGCTCAGCCTGGGAGGAGGGGACTGGACCTGCTTGGACTGAATCTAGCAGGCTGAACTTAATCCCCAGAAGAGTCTTTACCCTGAAGGAGATGGGAATGGGGGTGGGCTGAAGGGAAGGTGGGGGAGGGGGAGGGGAGAGGACAAGGGAATCCATGGCTGATATGTAAAATTAAATTAAAGTATGAAATAAAATAAAATAAAATAAAGAGTTAATAATTCACTGCTTGCAACATGGCAATTTGCCCAGGTTGGCTTGGAGATTTTGTTTTGGTCTAGCATCCTTGAAACAATCAGAGCTACCAGCCTGAGAAAAGGCTGTCATTTGCCTCTGGGGTCTTAAAAGTTGGGGCTTATGAGTAAAAAACGATAACTGTGTTTATTAATGATGGCAAAACTTGAGGAAAAATGATTGGAAATGGTAACTCTGTTCTATCATAGTTTATTAATGATGACTAAAAGATGAGCAAAAGAAAGTAAAACACATGTCCAAAACCAAAAATGATATGATCTACTTTGGAACATCATGAATGTATCCTTGATTACTAAATCCTGTATAAAAAAAGGAAGCACTCTGGCTGCTGGTCAGCCAGGCTCCCAGACTCTCCCAGCCACCATGGCCTGGCTCACTTACTTCCCTCACCAACTCCTTACATCCACTGCTGGGATCTTTTCACCTCTGGGTGAAATGGCTCCCGGCAGTTTTTCTATGTTGCAGTTTTTTCTTTGAGCCCTGTTCTGCAGCCCTTGGAGCTTGTCTCCTCCATGAACTGTAATAGTAAATTGTTGGAAAAAGATTTTCCAAACAGATGGACCTAAGAAGTATGCTGGTATAGCTCCTAAAACTGAAAGGAAATGGTATGGGTTCAGGATACTCCAAGACCAAGTTCTAAGAACAAAGGAGATTTATTTGTCCCAGAGGGGCAAAGGGCAGGGGATAAGAGACAAAGACAGGAGATATAAGATGAGGGAGACAAGGAAGGAAACAAGGGATATGGGGAAGAGGTATTTGTTCTGGAGGGGGTGAGAATAAATGACTACCACTGGATACAGGGTAGAAAGCAGAGTTTCATAAGCAAATGGCAGTTTATAAATGTAAAAGGGAACACGCTGTGTCAGGATGAGGTGCTTACTTTTAATTAGGTACATTACTTATGTGAAACAATGGGGACTTTTGATTGCTGGACTTCAATAATTTAATACCTAGACCTTGGTAGTCAGCCTTAGGAGAAAGTGGTCAAATAAGGGACTAGACCTTGGGGGCTAGCTTTAGGAATGTAATGCAATGATTTTTAGCAAGGCAGAGACAATGAAGGAGAAGAGCAACGCCTGCTAGAGCCATGTTTGCCATGCTTGAGCTGGCTAGAGTCCTTTTATTTCCACCTTTTTTGTTTTATAATTGGGTTGTTGCGTGTGGGTAAACAGGCATTGTTCTTTCTGGCTGCTGCCTGCTGACTTTGGATCATCATTGTTAGGGAACCCAATGAAGCTGAATTGTTGATCAAGGTTGGGAAGAGCAGGCTGTGACAGTCTATGATCTATGTGACATTCTATGGTCCAGGTTCTGTGGGACCATCTGAGGTTAGTAAGGTGGAGTCTGTGAGGCTGGACCAGGATGCAGATTCTGAGGAAGCAGCTGGAGCTAGTGATGGAGTTGCTAGAGGAGCCTGTAGTTAATTTGAAACCTGTTGTAACAGGTACACTAGAGACAGAAGTAAAATTAAGGAGTTTTGGAAAAATTTGTTTTATCTTCATGTAAATAGACAGGAAAACTCAGGCTGTTGGTTGGCAGGAGTAATTATCTGGAGTCTGAGAGTTCTTGGGAGAAGCCAAGAAAATTTAGATTGGCTACATAAGGTTAACTGAGGAACAACTGTTAACTGAAAGGAGGGACTGATTGTATTGGGGAGAATATAATTTGAAAGGGTTTTGTTACATAAGGGTAATCTTTCCTTGGGTGTTCAGGTAGGTTCTGAAATTTAAATATTTTAAGAACATGGATGAAATATTTTAATAACACGTATGAGAACTGTGTTGGTGAACTAATGGGATCCTTTATGCAGAATCCTGGGTTTTGGTATCAGTGAAAGAAAAGTATAGGCCCATGACCCTCAAGAAAAAGTTTTATTTGCCCCAGAGAAATAAAAGGCAGGGAAAAGGAACAAAGAAAGGAGACAGAGGAAGAGTGAGAAGAGGAAGGCTACCAGGAAAAGTGGGTAAGAATAATTGTCCTTGAGGGACAAAGGACCACCTCAGGATAGAGGGGAGACAGACACAGAAAAATGGCAATTTTGAAGGTAAAATGGGAAACCCCATGTAAGAATGAGATGCTTTAATTTAACTGAGAATGCTAATTAGGTAAGTCAAAGAGGGCTTTTGATTGCTGGATTTCAATACTTTGATAGATGGACCTGGTAGTCAGCCTAAGGAGGAAGAATTGTCCTTGGGAATAGACCTTGGGGGCTAGCTTCTGTATTATACTCTGATAGTTTTTAGCAAGGCAGAGGAAATTTGGGAGAGGGAAAGTCCTGCCAGAGCCACAGGCTTCAGTGGCCTGGTGTCCTTTCACTGTGTAGAGAACTAAAGGACACCAGGTAAACACACCAGAAGTGCCACAGGAGTGAAGCTCAGAACATTGTTCATGTTCTAGAGGCAGAGTCCTAAGTACTGCTCTGTGAATCTGTAAGTTGCAATAGGTAACCAGAAACATCCTATCAGAAATGATCTGAAAAAAAGAAAGCTAGAATAGAAAGGAGAACATTTTAAGCTTAAAATTTTTTTGTAGATATGAGAAATAAGATGCTCCAGTAGTGGCTTTTTATAGAGGATTTACTAGGATTGAGTATCCAAGAGCCCATGAGGAGAGGAAATGAGCCATGAGGGCAGAGATAAGAAGTAGAGATGAGCAAGATGGTTTAAAGTGAGGTGTCTATGGGTTGGCATGAGAAAGAACTTAATATAGGTGACTTGGGAGAGGAGAGTTGAGCTTTGGAAGATGAGAGCAAGTAAACTCTGTAGCTGAGGCAACTGAGAAGTGAGGTGATGTCACATTGGCTATCAGGGAAGGACTGTAAAGGAAATGATATCTACACACTGAAGCAGGCAGGAGGAAAAGGGGAAAAATAGGCCAAGTCTGTAGCAAGTGTCTGGCCAAAAGAGTGGGAACAGTCTCTGAATTTCTGTGGAAGGACAGTGTAGGTCAGTAGTTGGGATTGTTGAGTATCAGGATTCACCTATATATAGGCAAAAAGATCTTGGAGTAGACATCCTGGAGTATTAAGAAGAAAGTGTGTTTAGGATTTGTGACTGAAAAGTGAGTGGTGTTGTCAGGGATAATGAAGAGGATAGCATACGATTTAGAGACTTAAAGGTGTAAAGGCACAATAGTTAATGGAACAAAGGTCCTTATCTAGGCATTAGGTTCCACTAGGATTTTTACTGTTAATAAAGTGAGGAGGGTGGCATAGAAATGATGGTTTTTAGGCCTAGGCAGAGGCTGATTAAGGGTAAAAATGGAAATGTAGTAAGGGAAGAAGAGGTGGTATCCCGTACCATGGGTATATTTTAAATTATTTTCTTAGACATGCATAACATATCATTTATTTTTTCCTTGACCTACGTAACTTATTTGTCTGTTTCTCATCACCTTTAGAAAATCCAAATCTTTTTGAAGTGTGAAACTTGTCAGCAAGGTAAACTGTAATATGAAATAGACTTACCAGGAAGCTGGGTATTTGTTGTTGTTAAAGCTAAAGTTAACCATCAATGTCATCAGAGATCGATGAAAGATACATTTGAGTAGGAAGTATAATTTAAATGGTTTTTGTATCAACAAAAATGACAGAAAACTACTTAGACAATCATGTGAGGCTTACGTGGTTCATTGCAGAAGCAGTTGATCATCAGCTGTCACAGAGAGCAACAGGCCTTCAGTTATCAAACTCAGGTCTGAGGAATTTCTTCTGTAGTGGACAAACATGGGAAACTAGATAATATTTGATGTGGCAGGGTAGAATAATAAATTCAAAAGTATCTATAGTTTGTCCTGACAGCAGGTTGAGGCAATGGCAGTTTTGCCCAGTGGTTAGCATTACAACATTACAAGTACAATTGTTGGTACAGTGTCTTATCTCTCTTCTTTGGAGACTTTAAAGTTTTCTTGTTAGGAGTTGGGTGGGGGTCTCTGTTTATTGTGGGAAGTTTTTTTTATTGCACATTTTAAATGCCATATTTGGCAGATCTTTGAGAAGGTTGAGAACCATGTATTCATTTAGTATATATGACTTTAGGCTTAACTGCCGTGGGGTATCTTTCTGTATGCTGTGAATATGTGTTGCTCTGATTGGTTGATGAATAAAGATGTATCGGCCTATGGCAAGGCAGCTTAGAGGCAGGCAGGAAATACAAGCAGATAGACAGGAAGAAGAAAGACAGATAGATGAGCCACAAGCCAGCCGCCCAAGGAACAACATGTAATGGGACACAGGTAAAGCTGTGGAACATGTGGTGATACATAGATTAATAGTTATGAGATAATTTAAGATATAAGAGCTAGCTAGTAAGAGGCCTGCCACAGACTATACAGTTTATAAATAATATAAGCCTCTGTGTGTTTGCTTGGGTCTCAGAGGCTGCCGGACTGGGTAGGACAGAAGAAAACTTCCAACTACACTTAACTTTGAAAATACATATAGGAGGCTAAGTAAAGCTTATTTTGTAAACTGTAAATGTATTAAACTTATATAATTACAGAATATTACAGTTTGCTTTGTATGATCCAGTTTAAGCTGTAGGGAGTGTCAGGACAGATAAGGGTTAAAGCGGGAAAGTAGCATGGGCCTTGGCCAAGGTAGGTGGGGGATAAGAAGACCGTAAATGATAGGCTACTATTAACGGAAGCTTTAGCATTTTTTTTTTAGCTTAACCTTTTTTTTTTTTTTTAATTTATTTTACAACACCATTCAGTTCAACATAATAGCCACAGATTCCCCTGTTCTCCCCTTTTGGCTAAGATCAAGTGTAGTATCTGTTCTTATGAGCTTTAGCATTTTAACAGCAGAGGCAGAGCTGATATGGAAGTAAGTGTGACCCTGACAGCCAGAAGGTAGATGAGGCGGGTAATTTGGTTTTGAAACAGGAGGTGGCAGTGTCGGGGTGAAAGGAGGGGGCTCTTTTGGAGGGATGACGGTGGAGAGGAGGCAACAGTGCCACTCCAAGGTCCAGGATCCAAAAGGAGGAAGAGGCAGGGGTGGTGGGGGTGGGGCTCACAGTAGGCCAGACATGGGCCTAAGAAAGCTACAAGATTTCCAGGAGGAAGCTGAGGAACCAAAGTGATATCTGATGTCACAGAGGCCCAGGAAGACCCAAGGGAGCTGATGAATTTAGTAGACAGCTCTTCAGGGAGGTAGTGAGGAAAGGCTCTCATTGTGGTCCAGACATGGGCCTAAGAGACCTGCAGTTCCTTTTCCATGGAAAAGATGTGAGGCTATAAAGGAATACTGGAAACAATTGACTCCTTCCTGCCAGACCAGGCTGAACTTGATGTTGCCAGGAGCTGGGGAGGAGGAGGGACAACTCAGAAACTTTGAGCAGTGGGAAGTAGTAGCAGAAGCTTTAACAGCTTGAGTGTTGTGGCCTGCAGCATCCATTCAGGGGTTGAATCTATGGGTTCAAAAATTTGACACAGCAGCATGGGTTGTACATGTGTGGGAGTAGAGGGCAGGGTTGGATGCACAGGCAGCACAGAGTGCCTTGCAGTCAGTATTCCTGTAGCATGCAGAGGGAAAGATAGGACATGAAACCATGCAAAGGCTTACAACAGAGTTTGGAAAAGTTTAAAGAGATTATGAGTTACACAGAGGACATGGAGCAGACAGAAGGAAAGCAGAGACATTTTCAGGCACTGAAGTTGTTGTTGGGTGCTAAAGAGAACTGGTAATATGAGCTTTTGGAGTGGAGGAAAGCATTACCATCACCAGCAGAAGCCAGTGGGTCAAGGTCAAAAAACCAGGTGTCCCTGTGTATCTTGAGAGGCCAAAGAGAGATATCTGGGACAGAGAGATTATCACCCAGATTCTGTTTCCAAGAGGGACCACAGTAGGATGAATCTGGGACCTGAGAAAGAATCCAGACAGTTTTTTTTTTTTTTTTTTTTTTTTTTTTTTTGGAGAGCTAAGGGCTCTAGATTCTGGCAACGCAGCCACAAAAAGTGAAAAAAATTTGTCAACCACACCAAACTGAACTGAATTTGCTTATCAGAAGTGTAGGAATGTAGGGGAAAGCTCATCAATTAGCCACTGTTGGATGAAGAAGGCTGGCACCTGAAGGTCCAAATATGCTAGAACTGTGGGTTGATATCCAAGTCAGAACACCATATGAAAGGGTAAGGTATCAGCTCAGGATACCCCAAGACCAAGTTCTTAGAACAAAAGAGATTTGTTTGCCCTGGAGGGAAAAAGGACAGGGAATAAGAGACAAAGACAGGTGACAGAGGACAAGGCAGAAGGGAGAGGATGAAGGGATGTCTGTGGGGGGCAAGCAAAGGACTGCCTCTGGATAGAGAGAAGCATAACACATGGGAAGATGGCAGTTTATAAAGATACAAGAGGAAACCTAGTGTTAGGCTGAGGTATTTAATTTTAATTGGGCATGTTAATTAGGGCAGCCAAAGAGGAATTTTGATTGTTGGACTTTAATACTTTGATAGCTGGACCTTGGTAGTCATTCTCAGGAGGAGGCAGTGGCCAAACAAGTAAATAAACCTTGGACACTAGCTTTAGGAATGTAATCTAATGGTTTTTAGTAAGGCAGAGGGAATCGGGGAGAAGGGCAAGGCCTGCCAGAGCCATGCTCATTGTGCTCAAGCTGGCTAATATTTTTTTTTTAAATATTTATTTATGTTCTGTCTGCATGTGTCCCTGCAGGCCAGAAGAGGGCACCAGATATCATTACAGGTGGTTGTGAGCCACCATGTGGTTGCTGGGAATTGAACTCAGGACCTTTGGAAGAACAGTCTGTGCTCTTAACCACTGAGCCATCTCTCCAGTCCAAGCTGGCTAATATTTAACAAAATAGATTTCAAACAAAAATCAATCAGTAGAGATGGGGAAGGATACTTCATATTTATCAAGAGAAAAATCCACCTAAATGTTTCAGTACTTAACATCTATGCCCTGAATGCAATGGCACCCATGTTTGTAAAAGGAACATTACTAAAACTTAATTCACATATTTTTAGTGGGAAACTGCAATATACCACTCTTGCCATTGATGCCTATATCAAGGTTGATGATCCTACTGCAGCAGAGGTCTGTGTTGATGTCTGTGGCCTGTGTTACCACCAAAGGCCAAGCAGATATCTGTGGTCTACACTGCAGCCTGAATCCATGTTGATATCCACTAGCCTTGCTACCAGGACCCATATTGATGTGAGTGGCCATCACTGCCACCTAAAGCTCTGTTGATATCCATGATTCAGGATGGCTCCAAGGCCCTTGCCAGTATCTGTGGCCTGACTTTGCTTGGGGGGTGTTGTGCCCTGGGCGTGAGACCCCCGGAGAGACCACCAAAGACCTGAACTCACCGAAATGCAAAAGCAAGGTTTATTGAAGCAGTTCAAGCCGCATGGCAGGGACCTCATCAAGCTGTCCAACACAGTAGAGGCTGGAGGAGGTGGCCGCCCCTCTGCAAGCTCAGGTTTTAAAGGTAAAACCCACAAGGTTGTGTCATTTAGGGGTGCTAGTACAAGTACAATTCTGATTGGCTCAAGTTTTAGGGGCTTTTCAGAATTTCTGTGTTATCTTACTTTGTAGTTTTAACTAGTTGTTTGTCAAACTATATAGATTACCTTCAGCATTGGGGCATCTGTGGTTAATCAATTGCTACCAGATAGTCCTTCAATCATCCTTTGTATGTTGACCATCTCCAGCATTGGAACATTCTATGGTTAATCAGTTGCTACCAGATAGCTCTTCAAACATCCTGACTTTGTCCTGGGGTTTATGTCAGCAGCTCTGAGAAATTTGAAACTCAGGCCTGTTTCAAGCTGGAGTGAGGAAATTACTTGAAAAGGGAGTGCTTTGGTTCTTCAGGAGGGCTTAGTCATGGTCAAAATAAAGATATTTCCTCACCTGTGTATATAGAGCCCTGTCTCTAGGTGACTATAGGTCCTACCAAATTCATAAGATGAATCTTTACACATCTTCTCACTCCACACTGTCCCATAAATCTTAGTCACTCACCTATGATGTGCTTAGAAAATCAGGCACAACATTGGTATCTGTACCTTTAACCTAGATCTGTCTTATTGAAGTGAGGCTACCAAGTGTAAATCATCAGAAAAACAAAGACCCCATGAGAAGTAACTGCCACCTTCATGGATGAATGAAGACTAAGGACAAAGGATCCTAGAGAGGGCAAAAGATCTCAGAAGTCAGGGGCACATATCTGGTGTCTGGAGATCAGAAGAAGGCCATTGGTGTGGAGCTAGCTCAGGGAGATAGGGTCCATTCAACAGTAAAATTATTTTTCTCTTATTCAGTTGGTAATAGGAGTACCTATTGGTTTTTCAGATCAGCTAAAATCTTCTTGGTTTCTAATTAAAACTGATATACTACAGCAAGCTCTTCTTAACCCCTTGCACAGAGGGGGAAAATATGTGTAAGGGGTTTGACTCAGTTGCCCAAATCTTGGGCATGTACTCTTGGTAGGTCAAAGCATCCATCCTTCTCTTCCAGATCCCATCTCTGCAATGGGAGAGGGGGTAAAATAGAAGCTCTTGATGCAGAAGAGTTTAGAAATCAATACAATAGCTCAGAACTTTCCACAGGAAACTGTCAACCCTATTTCCACTCCAGTTGTGGTTGCTTGAATGAGAATTGTCCCATTTGGCTAATATTTTTAAATCATTGGCATCTCATTGATGGGACTGTTTGGGAAGAATTGGAAGGTGTGACACTGGAGGTTGGCTTGAGGATTTGAAAGACTCATATCATTCCCAGCATGTTCTCTGCCTCCTGCTTGAAGTTCTGACATGTGAGCACTCAGGTGTTCTGTTGCTATGTCTTTGCTCCACCACCATCAATTCTAACCCTCTGGAATAATACGGCCATTTAAATTCTTTTATAAGTTGCCTTGGTCATGGTGCTTTATAACAGCAATATAAAAATAACCAATATACAAGTATAACGTTATAACATCCCATTCTCAGAACAGCTACCTCCCCGTTATCTACAAGCTTCTCAAGGTGCCAATTTATTTTCTGGAAGATATCAAGAAGACACTGTATTTGCTGGATCCAGGCTTATGGAGTCCTAAACATCCCATTTGACTACATGTCAGATAAATTTATCAGAACATCAACAAACAACGCCCAAATGGAATTATTTCAAGAAAGGAACTGGCTAGAAGCTCTGAGCACTATCAAGAACTTCTTCCTGACCTTAATTGGGTATCTCCAAGAGAGGTGTGGGAAGAGTAGGCCACAAGTCAGGTATATCTAGGCTATGATGCTTGGGAATGACAAAAATATCCATTTCAATCTGTCTCTAATGGGTGAGTTACCAAGATCTCAGGATGTCTTGAGAGACAAAAGTAGATCCAATGGATGCTCCAAAAAGAAGAAATATAATCTCTGCTAGGCTCATCTAAGTCCCTTTGAAATTCACCTGAATAGCCTCTCCCTTGCAGCCTCCTCCATTGCCTTGTTTCTATTTCACAACCATGTATCCAACTGTTGTTTACTTATAAGAAACCCACTTCTTTTATTCAGAAGGAGCCAAAGCATCCCTTCTCTCCAAAAAGCTGAATCTGGGATCTCAGCAGCACTGACCCTGAACAGAAAAGGTCCTAAGAAGTTCATAAAGTTGGATCCTGATCCTTAGCCACTTTCTCCTCATATTGTTCTCTTTCCAGACAATCCTACTGGAACTCACAGATGAGCATGTTCAGGACTAGAATCTTTCTCCTTCTCCAGTCCTGCCCATGGAATTCAGGGACGATCTCTGAAGGGATGGTCATGGCATTGTTTGAGAGACTAGAACCAGAATCCTGAGCATTGGCTTTGTGCATCAATCAGCTACAGTAGGGGCCAGAGAATTCAACTGGATGAAGCTTCAAATAATATTATGTATAGATCTTTACATTTTGGCTGTGAAAACATTTTCCAAAAGAATAATGTGTAAGTTCTTTAACTCTGAGGCCTTCAGAGCCATTGAACAATTCCTAAGAAGCTGATGAAGTTGCCTGACTACAAGCTCAGCACCTTCTGCTCACTGCTTCAGGATGCCAAGTCTCACTTAAACCCCAGGAAGCCAAATGACAAGGCAGAACTGAGAAAAGGTACCAAGCCATGTGGCCAAACATAGGCAAGAATTATAGGTTAATTTAAGGGTAAGAGCTGGTTTAGGTAGAATGTTCCTTGTAGTGCACAGTTACCATTCCTCATCAGTTGAGTTACTCGATTTTCCCTCTGTCCTGCTGCTTGCCTCCATCATGATCTGAATCTTTACACCAATTGTTTCCATGTTAGAGGTTGGTTCATTTTTGTCTTGTGAATGCTTGTGTTCTGTTGCTAGGATTTATATAAAGCAGCATGTATTCATTTCCTCATAATTCTAGAATAATAGAAACCCAGAGTTATGTGTACACAGAAATGCTCTCTTCTGTGGCCTCTCTCCTTTCATTGTTGATTACAACTTCTCCCTCTGTCATCACATATGGTCTTCCTCAGTGTGTATACTCTCCACTTCTTGCAACATAACCAATCAAGTTGGATTGAGACATACCCCAATTATCTCAATTGACCTTAACCTCTTCTTTAAAGATGCTGTAACTAATGTAATTACATTATAAGTATCAAGGTTTGTGGCTTTGATATATGACCAGGATACTGTTCACCTACAACATGTCTACACACATCCCTGGTCCTCTTGACTTTCTCCAGGATCATTTATTTTCCTGCTTTTGTGACAGGGAGGAAGAGGCACACTCCAGGCCTATCCATGCTTTCCTAATACACTGCTCTTCCCACAGTCCTGTTATAAATCCAATCTACATCCTCAGATCTGGACCCAGCACCTCTCAGACTCCCAGTACAACTGTAGAGGGCCAGCATGTCGCTGCTTTGGAATGTCATTCTGTATGCTGTGAATGTGTGTTGCCTTGATTAATTGATAATAAAATGCTGATTGGCCAGTAGCCAGGCAGGAAGTATAGTTGGGATAAGCAGACAAGGAGAATTCTGGGAAGAGGAAAGCAGAGTTAGGAGTCACCAGCCAGACACAGAGGAAGCAAGATGACAAGGCAGAACTGAGAAAAGGTACCAAGCCATGTGGCCACACATAGATAAGAATTATAGGTTAATTTAAGGGTAAGAGCTAGTCACTAATAAGCCTTAGCTAATGGCTGAGCAGTTATAATGAATATAAGCTTCTGAATGATTATTTTATAAGCAGCTGAGGGACTGCATGGCTGGGCAGGACACAGAAAAACTTCCAGCTACCTTTTAAAAACATGAACATTACATTTTCACAGCATACAAGGCCAGCCCTAAAGAATGAGTTCAGAAGAATTTAGCATCTTGTGCTCCTTACTTGTCCACTCTTCCTGCAGTAGCTTTTCCTATTTTCCTGTTCACTTGGGGAGGAGTGATGTGTCAGACAGAGGAAGTGTCTACTTTTACCTGGCTTAGTCACCAAAAAAGCTCAGATTAAATCCTGGCCAGACACTTTGAGATTTCTCCTCTTGCTCCTCCCTTCATTTGCTCTTTCCTCCCTTTTTTGGGGGGGCTGTGGATTAAAATCATGCCTCATACTTGCTAAATCACGCTCACTATTAAGTTACAAACCCAGCTCCAACACCACCATGGTTTCTTTATTTTAACTACAGTATGCCATTAGGCTTTTTTTTTTTTTGCATAAGTTGATTGCAGAAAGAATAAAAAATGCATCGAATCAGACAGAAATATCTGACCTTCACCCACCCACACAGCCTTTGTGGGTTAGGAACAACTGAGGTTACCTGACTTAAAAAAAAAAAAAAAGAAAATACTTGTCTTGGCTCCTGGTATTTGTCCAGCATGACTTCTGATTTCACAAGACAAAGGCACATTCAGAACAATGACTTACTAATTTTCAAAGAGATTTTCATCACAATCAGGGTGAAAATTGTGACTAAGCATTAAATGACTACAATGAGAAGAGAGTGTGTATACCTATAAAATACATGTTGCCTTTCTCTGCATATACTTTATTGAGATATCCATAATGCTAAAATTTAATGTCCTTAAAATGACCTTATATAATATCATGGGAAGGCACATTTTTACATATTTGTGTATACACAATCCTGTGTGTGTGTATTTGTGCATCAGTGTATATACAAACAAACAGGAATTTTAAAAATATCTTTCTTTACTGTTACTTTAATTTTTCAATTTGCAAAATATTTAAACAGTACTTAGTTTCAGTTCTGTTTCACCCAATATTGGTCACCACCCACTTCTCCTTCTCTTCCAACTCTTTAGCTTCCCTAAATGCTTACAGAAAGCAAACTTTCCTCTTCGTAAATAACTTTTTCTCAAGGCTGAACTTTGGTAGATTACTGCCTTTGTTTTACTCTTGCATTCATGGGAGGAAAGGAGGAATTTATAGACAGAGATTACAAATGCAATACATTTGATATGTTCCCTAATGGCACATGGGTCTTAATGGCTTGGTCCCTAGTGTAGATTTACTAGAATATTGTGAGACCTTTCTTGGGAGTATATGGGGAGCCACCTCTCAGGTAGATGGGTGCATGCCTGATGATGGTTACCTGGTCCATTTTCTATTTTTGTTAATGTTACAGCAGTTCTTCTTTACTTTACCATGATCTTACTACTGCACTGACATGTCTTTCCACAGGTCCAAAAACAAGCAGGCCACTGATCAATCAAAAATTATTAAACTGTAACAAACTTCTCTTTATTAGCTTCAGAAATTTCATTGCCAATAACTACATTATTAGGAAGCTGTCTAACATAGATGCTACACTTTGACTCTAAAATCTGGTTTCAAGTTTTTTCAAGCAGCTTATAGCACTATTTTGGGAGACTGAATATTAAGGGTTCAGGTCAGTCTAGAGGAAGTAGGTTAGAGAAGACAGAGTTCTGAAGGCAATACTTAGCACATATTTATTCATGCTTCTCTCTACTTCATGGTCATCATGAAATAAGCAACTTCTCTCTACCATCTACTCCTGCACCGCAGCATAGCAAAGGAGCCAGTCAACCACACACTGATCACCCAAAACTGGAGGCCAAAGAAATCATTCCTCCTCCAAAATATTTTCATTAGGTATTTGCCAGAACAGCAAAAGAAAGATAGCAATCTACAATAATATCCACAGCTATGTTTATCGGCTGGTCCACATCTATATTCATATACACATCTATGTCTAGATCTGTCTCCAGCTCCATATTCATGTCTATCCCCATGTCTCTATGTAGATACTCTAATCATCTAATGTAAGAAAAATAATACCTGGCTCAAGAAATTAACTAAGAACTTTTCCATTTCATAAAAACCATGTGGCAGGTATTAAGGAAGCACATTATAGCTCTGTGGGTATGTATCCAAAGTAAGTACACCTTTTACACTAGTGCATGGACAAACAGAGGTATGAAGAGCTTCAAAGTCCCTAAATAGCAACTACTAGAGCTGTGGTTCAATTTCGGATAGTGTGACTGCAGTTATGGATTCACCATTAATTTTCTCAGGTACTTTCATCATTCCTATGAGCTTTCTCCAGTACTCTCATGAGTACTGAGGAGAGTTGACTAAGAAGAGAGATGATTTTTCTTCTCCTGGACTTTTTCAGAATCTTCCTTAAGTGAAAATGTCTTCTTTTAACAAGGCTGTATACATAGAAACTGGGTCTCTCACAACTTCAACATCATCATCCATTTAAAAATGTACTTTGTTGCCAGGCGGTGGTGGCGCATGCCTTTAATCCCAGCACTCAGGAGGCAGAGGCAGGCGAATCTCTGTGAGTTCGAGGCCAGCCTGGGCCACCAAGTGAGTCCCAGGAAAGACGCAAAGCTACACAGAGAAACCCTGTCTCGAAAAAAAAAAAAATGTACTTTGTTAACATGGGAAGATTTCACACTGAGCAACTCATACAGGATGAAAATATTTATTGAATAGTTACCATAATGATCCAGATACTGTTACAGGAACATGTGTATCATTGATGAATAAAAGAGACAGTATAGTTGTCCATAAGGAATTTAACTTCTACTAAGGGAAATTACAATAAACAATAAATATGTAAATAGCATACTATATTTAAAAATGATACATGATAGGAGGATAATATCTAGATACCTAAAGAAATAAAGAGAATCTGTAGAGGAGAAGAACTTAACTTAGCATCACTGGGAAGAGAATTTTTGTGCAAAGATTAAAAGATCCAAGATGGGGCCATGTGAACATGACATAAGCAGGCTAAAAAATTCATGTCCAGAAAAATAAACCTACAGAGACTACTGGAAGGAACCCTTGAGATTGTGGAATGGGATAAGCATAGACAAGAAAATATACAATGAAAATAAAGCTATAGTTATTGAAACACAAAATAAGATTAAGAATAAAAACAGAAAACAAAATAATAATACAACTGCAATAACACATATACTGTGAGACAGTTTGTGTGCACTGTAGATATGTATTGCTCTCATTGTTAATAAAAAGCTGATTGACCAGTAGGCAGGCAGGAAGTATAGGCAGGACAACCAAACTAAAGATGCTAGGATGAAGAAGTTGCCAGCCAGATGCAGAACAAGTCAGACACACAATGGGATAGAGGTAAAAGCCATGAGCCTCAAGGCAGCACAAATATTAATTGAAATGGGTTAAGTTGTAAGAGGTAGTTAGTAATAAGGCTGAGCTATCAGCTTAAAATTTATAATTAATATTAAGACTCAGTGTGTTTATTTGGAAGTGGGCTGGTGGGACAGGAAACTTCCACCTACACACATATCTTTCTTTTTTTAATTATCTTTTTTATTTAAAAGTTTTTTATCTTATATAACAACCATAGTTTGCCCTCCCTCAACTCCTCCTGCTCATCTCCCACCTTCCCCCCATCCCAACCCCCATCCACTCCTCAGAGAGGGTAAGGCCTCCCATGGGAAGTCAACAACATATTTTGTGTTAAAAATTTGCTTGATTTATCATTTTCTTTGACCGATGAAGCTTTTTTCTCTGTCGTATCCTCGCCGCCTGAGATTCTCTTTTCCATTTCTTGAATTCTGTTGGTTATGTTTGTCTCTGTACTTTCTGTTCGTTTACTCAGATTTTCCTTTTCCTGAATTGCCTCAGTTTGTGTTTTCTTTATTGCTTCTATTTCAATTTTCAAGTCTTGAACTGTTTCGTTCACCCATTTGATTGTTGTTTTCTTGAGTTTCTTGACTTTCTTTAAGAGATTTCTTGAATTCCTCCAATTTTTTGTCTGTCTTTTCCTCCATTTCTTTAAGGGAATTTTTCATTTCCTCTTTTAGGTCTCCTATCATCTTGATAAAGAAAACATCCTTTTGTCCTGGATTCCAATGGTGAGTTACTAAGACAAGATGTCTTGAGACCAAGTGGGTCTAGTATAGGTTCCAGAGAAAGAGAAAAGATTACTTTTCCTAGGCATTATCTGAGTCCCTCTAAAAATGAATGACAAATAACTCCTCTCTTGCATTTGCCTGCAATGCTATGTAACTATTTCAAAATAACCAGTATGGTTCCTGTTTCATCATAACACAGTCACATCCTTTATACAGAATAAGACACAGCACCTCTTTTATTTGCAGATCAGAACCTGGGATCTCATCAGCACAGACACTGGCCAGAGCAAGTTCCTTAGCTTACAACATGTTTGACCTTGATTCCTGGCCTCATACTCTTCACAGTGTCCTGCTATTGACCCTACTGCTGAGACTCACAGGTAAGCATGTCCCAAGAGGACAATCATCTCCCTGCCTCTGGGCTACTTCTGTGTGAAAGGAAAAATATTGCCTCAGGACCCCCAAGATCAGGTTCCCAGACAAAATTCTCAGCACAAAGGAGATTTATTAGCCCGAGAGTGACATAGGGTAGGGATAGGGGACAAAGACAGGAGATAGAGTAAGAGGGAGAAGGGAAAGGAAACCAAGGAAAGGGATCAGGGACATTTGTCCTGGAGAGACAAAGGACTGCCTCTGGATAGAAGGGAGACAGATATAGCACATAGGAAGAAAATGGCAATTTATAAAGGTAAAATGGGAAACCTGTGTTAGGATGAGGTCCTTAATTTTAATTGGGCATGTTAATTAGTTGAGTCAAGGAGGGCTTTTGAGTGCTTTATTTCAATACTTTGATAGCTGGACATTGGAAGTTTGCCTCAGAAGAAGGGATTGTCCAAACAAGTGAATAGACCTTGGGAGCTAGCTTCAGAAAAGTGATCTGATGGTTTGTAACAAGGCAGAGAGAACTGAGAAGGGCAAGGGCTGCCAGAGGCACATTCTCAAGTAGTCTAGTGTTTCTTCATCCCCACCATTCTGTTTTATTATTGGATGGCTGAGTGTTGGGTAACTGGGTGTCATTCTCTCTGGCTGATTTCTGCTGACATTGGGACATTGTTTTTTAGGGGATCAATGAAGCTGGATTGTTGGTGAAGGGCAGGAGGAGCAGGCTGTGTCAGTTGATGCCCAGGTTTTTCAGGACCAGATTCTGAGGCTAAGGATTTGTAGTCTGTGACGTGACGATGGACCAAAATGTAGATTATTAGGAGACAGCTGTGGCTGGCTCTGGGGTTGTTGGAGCAGGCTGTAGTTGATTTGAAATCTGCTGGGACAAATAGGCTAAGGAAAAAGGTAAAGGTAAGGAGTTTAGAAGAATTTTTGTCTTGGATGTACATTTGAAACTGTTAAGTTTAACTATTAAAACCATGGTCCTGGTGGTTGGGAAGAGGAATCCAAGACAACAGAAAGGATAGAGATCCCAGGGAAAGGGTGAGAGATCCCACATATAGGAATAGGCAATAGGTAGGAAAACAAGCTGTTGATTGACAGGCGTATTTGTTTGGGGTCTGTTTGAAGTTCATGAAAGGAGCCAGGAACATTTAGATTGGCTATATAAGGTTATTTGGGGAACAACTGTTATCTGAAAGCAGGGTCTGGTTGTGTTGGGGAGGATATAATTTAGGAGGCTTTTGGCAAATGGTGAGAGGGACAGTATGTAATAGGTTTTTGGGGTTGGTGTGGAAAGGTTGAGGGAGCATGGCTTTGGTTCCCAAAGGGGGACTTTGATGATCAAGGGAACAAGTATATGAGAGGGATGGGGGAGGAAGTCTTTGAGAGTTTGAGACCGGAGTGTAGAGGATCTGGGGAACATCGAGGCAAAGGGGTAAGTGTGGAGTGACTGAGGTGGGGATAGGTAAGGAGTATGAGTGATGAGCTTTTGAGAAGAGAAGTTTGGAGGGATGGAATCTGAGAGGGTGAAAGAGGTTTAGCGGCTGAGGCAGATATTGGGGGAGTAGGTAGTGAGAGGGGATCATTAGGTTGTGAGAAGTGATCCCAGAGTGTGTTTGACTTAGAGGTGAGCAAGAGCTCACAGACAAGGTCAGTCAATGGATGGTGTTACCTAGAGTTTTGGAGAGGTAAGTGAAAAGGGGCAAAGGTTAGTTTTAAGAAGTGTTTGTGTGCTTTGGAAGTGTAATTATGGAAAGGTTTTCATAGATCTGGGAGGGAGAAAACTAGAATAGAAAGGAGAATGCCTTAAATTTAAGGAATTATTTGTGGATGGGAGGAAGGAGAAGGCCGAGTAGTGGCTTGTTATAGAGGATTTACTAGGATTGGGTATCCAGGAGCCCATGAGCAGAGGAAAATGGCCATGAGGGCAGAGATAAGGAGTGAAGATGGGCAAGAAGGTTTAAAATGAGGTGTCTGTGGTTTGGCTTGAAAAAGAATCTAAGATAGTTGACTTGGAAGAGGAGAGTTGAGCTTTGGAAGGTGAGACCAGGTAACTCCTGGAGCTGAGGAATTTTAGGAGTGAGGTGGTGTCAGATGTGCTAACAGAGAGGCAAGGACTGTAAAGAAGGAGGTTATCTATATACCGAAGCTCACAGGAGGAAAAGGGGGTAGGCAGGCTGAGTCTGTAGTATATGTCTCACCAAAAAGTTGGGGACTGTCTCTGAATCCCTGGGGAAGGAAAGTCCAGGTCAGTTGTCAGGATTATTGAGTATCAGGATCTGACTATGTGAAGGCAAAAATGGTCTTGGGAGTTGTCTTAGTTAGGGTTTTTTGTTTGTTTCTTTGTTTTGTTTTTTGTGTTTTGCTGTGAAAGGACACCATGACCATGGCAATTCCTATAAAGAAAACATTTAGTTGGGGTGGCTTGCTTATAGTTTCAGAGGTTATCTATTATCATTCTGTGGGGAGTATGTGGCCTGCAGGCAGATGTGCTGCTGGAGGCATAGATGAGAGTCCTACATCTTGCAGGCAACAGAAAGGTGACTGACAGTCACACTGAGACAAGCTTGAGCAAAAGGAAAAAAAAAAAAAGCTCAAAGCCACACCTACACCCAAAGTGACATAATTCCTCCAAAAAGATCACACCTCTTAATAGTGCCCCTCCCTTTGGGGGCTATTTTCTTTCAAAACAACATAGGACTGGACATCCTGGAGTATTGAGAAGAAATATATTTAATATTTAGGACTGAAAAGTGAATGGTTGGTGTTGTCAGGGATAAAGGAGAGGATAGCCAAAGGGTTAGAGACTTAACAGTGTACAGGGACAACAGTAGCATTTATGGAGCACAGGTTATGTACCAGGTGAAAGGCTCAGTTGAGTTTTTTTGTTGTTGTTGTTGTTTGTTTGTTTTTGTTTTACAGTTAATATGGGAGTATTGTAAGGAGTTGGGGCATAGAAACAATGGTTTTGAGGTCTAGGCAGAGGCTAAGAAAAGAGAGTATTGGGTTCAGAAATGTGGGCAGAAGGGTTCTTGTGTTTAATAGAGAGGGATTTATGATGTGAATCTAGGGAAGTCGAGGTGGTACCCCATACAGTGGCAGGTACTGGATAAAGAAGGTGAGGATGAGAGAGGTTTGGGGATTCTTGATGAAAGAAAGAGGAGGGATGCAGGAGTATCCTGAGAGCTGCTGTCCAGTAAAAGGCAAAATTTATGTCAATTTTGGAGCAGACATACTATTCTAGTAAGGGAATAGGACATGAGAGAATAAGGAGAAAAAAACTTGAAAGGAGCAAAGTAAGGGGGGCCCTGGGGGGAATCTGGAGGACTGGGTGTATATTCTGACTGTGGGTGAGGGAGAGGAGTTAGCATGGAAAGGAAAGAAATCAAACCAACTTCTCATAAAGCTTAAATTTTTTTTCTCGGCCCCATAAATCACGTTCTCAAATCTTACAACTTACTTAAACTCTCATATCTTCAGACCTTAACACATATACTGTCATAACTTTAAACTTATCTTAGACCTACATACCTTGCAACATTCATTTTCCTTGTCCTACATAATTTACTTGTCTGTTTCTCATAACCGTCAGAAACTCCAAATCTTTCTTAGTTTGAAGACTCTCAACAAGGTAAAATATATATGTGAAATGGACTGAGTGTTTGTGTTGTTCAAGCTACAGTTAGTCATCAATGTCATTGGAGACCTGAGAACGATAAATCTGTATACAAAGTACAATTTAAATGGCTTTTGTATCAATCAAAATGAAGAGACTTACTGGCTACCTGCTCAGTTACCCTAGGTGCCTCCATGACTGTTGGGGCAGGGGTCCCAGGACAGCATCAGCCTTTGGCTACCAGGCTGAGAAGATCCAACAGACTTTCCTGTAGAGTAGGAACCTGAGGGAGGGGCTACTTAGTCTAGGCGAAGTAAGGCAATCAACTCCTTAGTATCCTGCTTGTCCACAGTTTGGACAGGGCCAAGGCAGCAATAAAGGGAAGGGCAGTTTTTCACCCAGTAGCCAGCTTTGTTTCATTTAAAGCAAGCTCCATGTGAGGGTTCTTTAGTGCCCATCATCTTTGTTTAGAGGAGATTAGGGGTGTTGCCAGGAGCTGGCATGTCTCTTTATCATGCTTGTTTTATATGTCTGAGTTAAAGCTGCAGGCAGTGTCAGGACAGGAAAGGGTTATTAAGTTGGGAAAGTAGCCAGGGCCTTGGCTGAGGGAGGTGTAAGGTAAGAAGGATCATGAAGTAATTAATAGTGGAGAACATGGCTTTAGGAAGAGAAGAGGGAGGAGGCAGTGGCTGTAGAGGTTCAACAGCAGAGGCTGAGCTGACAGGGGACACAGGAGAGCAAGTGTGGCAGGAGCCAGTGGCTGATACAGGGAATTTGGTTTCAGGACAGCATAATGGGACATCATGGGGCTGAGATGGTTTTCAGAGCTATGGCAGTGATGGGGGTTGGACTGTGGGAGATATTTTAAGGAGAAGAGGGTAGAAAAATGACATTTTGTAGAAGGGAAGCTTTGAGTGTAGTACAGAGTTAATGTACAAGATATTTTGGAACTCTATTTGTGTAAGCTGCAGGAGGAGTTTCAGGACAGAAAGGGTTAAACTGAGAAAGTGTCAGGAGGGAAGTATGGCTGACCTTGACAGAGGAGGCTGGCTGGCATGAGAGTCAGTGACCAGGAGCTGGGGATGGGATGGGCAGGGATGGCATCGGGGGCTGCAGCAGCCATGGAGGAGGCTGGTGGGTTTGTTTGGGTTACTGGTTGTCAAGGAAAGTTGGAGAGACTGACCAGCTGCTGGGCCCAGCAGAGCTGAGTGGGCAGGGCAGCCAAAGACCCTGTGGCAACTCAGGGAAAAGGACAGGCTAGGAGAGGGAATCTGAAAGGACAGCAATCTGTGTCAGAGCAGGATAAAGAGGTTAACAGTTGTAAGTGGCAATAATGTTTTGTCAACAGCAATGAAGGTCATGGCCATGGTGGGGGATGTGGGGGCTGTGGCCTGTGGTTTGCCCTGTGGTGGTAGTTGTTGGAGGCTCAGGCCTGAGGGGCATGGCCTGTGGCTCTGGTACCTGGTGGGGAAGAGGAAGAGTGGCCACACACCTATGGCAGAAGTGGCTGGCATGGTCTGCTGAGATTGCAGCAAACCAGAGGCTGAGGGCATGGCTTTCCCTTCGTTGCAGCATGTCATGAGCTGACTGGGGGATTCTGCTGTTGTGACTGCCAGCAAGCTATAGGGTTGGGGTTGGGTAGAGTGCAGGACAGTTTATTAGTGACAGTGTTCCCGCAGAACTGCTGCAGATGTTTGGAGGACCAGAAAATGGAAGGGGAAAGTTTGGAACTGTGATTAGAAGTGGGCAGAAAAGCAGCTAGAGACACGAGGAAGCATAGGAGTTCCCAGAGACAGGAGGCAGAAGGCAGGGACAGGTGGAGACTTGAGAGGTCTCCAAGAAGGAAAGGGGCTTTATCTCCTTGTTTTGGTCCTTATGCCCATAGAATTGTAAAGGTTTTAATTTGACTGATCTTAGGGAGCATAAGGGCTATTTTTGAATATTAGGATGTATCAGTAATTTTGAGTTCATGTTGGAATTTTTCAGTCATGATGGAGAATATGGATTCTCTGTGCTAATTGTGACCTTGGGCAAGGGTTGAGAGCCTAGGGCTTTCTTTGGTCTGGAACAGCCAGAGTCCTCTGGGAGGGATACCTGTTACTCAATCTCTGTCACAAAGAGCAAGACAATCCAGGAACTGTCAGACAGGATTTTCAGAGGTTTAAGAAAGAGCACTGGATTCTGGCAGTGTGGCCTTCAAAAGAGAAAGGACAACTTCCAAACAAACCAAACTAAACAGAATGTGTCTATGGGTTCTCCAAGGGAGTCCACCATAACCAATGAAGGCTGTGGTGGGGTGCAGTCTCCAGAATACCATGGGACAGAGCAGGGTCAACCTGATAACCTGGGAATCATTAAGGAGAACAAGGGAGGGGGAATTTGCCAGTCTGCTGCTGTTGGATGAGATTGGGCATAAGGAGGGCTGAATGTACAAGTACTGTGCTGGAGGTGCTAAGGGATCCTGTAGACTGACTCATGGGTTTTAGCACCAAAGAAAGGAAAAGTATGAGCTTAGGACCCTCAAGACCAAGTTCTCAGCACTTTATTTGCCAAGATGACAGGGGGGGATTTATTTGCCCCAGAGGAACAGAGGGTGGGGATAAGGGACAAAGACAGAGACAGAGGAAAAGGGAGAAGGGAAAGGGAACCAGAGAAAGGGGACAGGGATATTTGTCCTGGAAAGACAAAGGACTGCCTCTGGATAGAAGGGAGACAGATGTGGCACATAGGAACACTGCATTCTATAAAGGTAAAATGGGAAACCCATATTAAGATGAGGTGCTTAATTTTAATTGAGGATGATAATTAGTTGAGTCAAGGAAGGCTTTTGAGTGCTTGATTTCAATTCTTTGATAGCCTGACCTTGGAAGTTAGCCTTAGGAGGAGGGATTGTCCAAATAAGTGAATAGACCTTGGGGCTAGCTTCAGGAATATAATCTGATGGTTTTTATTAAGGCAGAGGGAACTGGGGAGAAGGTCAATGTCTGCCAGGCCACATGCTCTAGTGGGCTAGTGTCCCTTCACTGTGAATAGAACTAAAGGACTCCAGGTAAACACCAGGACTGACAAAGGAGAGAAGTTCAGAACATTGTTCATTTTCTAGAGGCAGTGTCCTGAGTACTGCTTTGTGAGTCCATCTGTTGCAACAGGTGAACAGAAACATCCTATCAGAAAATTATTAGAACACAATAATTAAATTTCTCCAATATTAAAACTGACAAAGTTACTTTCAGCAGAATCCCACTTAAATCAATATAACTCAGAGTCCTATCAGAGAATAAGTCAGTCCCAAAGCAGCTGATGGCCTGGCTCCATGCTTATCACTGCTCACTTCCTGGCACACTGAGGCTGACATGCAGGCCAGTGACATGGCCAGAGGGAAGTGTCTCTGCAATGCTCAGCCACCATTCCTTCTCACTTAGGTTCCTCATTCTGTCCTCTCTCCTCCAGTTCCTTCCTCATCTGACCACAGACTTCTCAACAAGTGCTGCTGCTTTGAGGGGCTGTACTATCACTTTGTCTTACCAGTGGCTGGTTTTCTGTTTCTATGGTTGCCATGGCAATGTACCCTAGGCTGGAGACCAATACAATAGACATTCATTTCCTCATAGTTCTGGAGGCTGGACACCAGGGTCAAGATGTCCACTGAGCCACTTTCTTCCACGATGCCTCTCCTGTTGTAAATTGTACCTTCTACTTCCTTCTACACAGGATCTTACTTCAACCTGTCTCTGTGGAACTTCTCCATTTATTGAAATTTAACCAGTCACAGTGGGTTAAGGTTCACACCAATGACTCAATTGACCTTTACCCCTTTAAAGACCCTGTTCAAATACAGTCACATTATGAGGTACTGGGGTTATGGCTTTGATATGTAGAGCATAAGCAATTAGCATATAACAGGTCCTCACACTTCCCTGGTCTTTTTGATCTTCTCCAGGGAGCTTTGTTTTCCTCTTCTCATGGTAAGGATTATTGACACTGAGTGTCCCTGCTCATGATTCCCAAAGGCTGTTTGACTTCAGTTCCTTCTTTGTCTGTGAGAAAAACTTGATGGCTTTAGGTCAGGGCTTAGCAGCCCTCAGGCTTCCCACCATGGTTAGGGGATCTATTGTGTCATCTAATATCATAGAAGTCAAACTTTAAAATGTCCTCACTACATTCCCACTGAACCTGATACTAGTAATAATTGATGATTCCTTCTGATGATTTTAGCACTTCCTGAAGCTTTTTATTTTTATCAAACTAATGTTTAATTACATCAATTAATTCTTTTCCCTGCTCCCTTTCTCCTAAATATGTAAATACAATTTGCTCAGTCCATACACTATTACAAGGACAACAAGGACAACACCAATATACATGATAACATTAAAGGGGAATATGTCACTAACAGACATTGTGTGTCTTTGCTCTGTCTTTTTAGTCATGCTCCAGGCCAGATTTGCCTTATTATTGTCTTTCTACCATGATCATCTGTCTTCCTACAGGCTCCAATGCAACTAGATGGCCAGCAGATTGAAATTTCTAACCTGTGATATTTAGTACAACTTCTACTTTTATTGGTTGATTTACCTTAAGAATTTACTTAATATTGGGAATTTATCTAGCACAAATGTTATAATTTTAATCTGAAATATACTCAAAAATTCATGTATTACAGGCTTTGTCCCAGGTAATGGCACTACTGTGAGAAATGACTGGTGTTTAAATGGAAGGTGGACATGAGAAACATTGTTGCATTACAGACTGACTTAATGAGGAGGTTCTGCCTCCCCTGAGACCACAGCAATGGAGCCAGTAAACATTATTATCCATGAACTCTGAAACATGGAGATAGAGGACATATTTATTCTTGTGAAGTGCTGGTCCCAGGTATTTTTCAAATTAATAGGAAGCTATAATTATCTCCTGGCCCACACCTGTATCTGCAGCTCGATGCAGCTCCATAATCTGTGCCCAGCTCTGTGATACCTCAGTAACCCCCCCCACTCTATCCCCTACAGACAAAGAGAAGCTTAAACCAGGATTCCTAAGTGTAGATAAGAACTTAGACCCCCTTTCCCCAGGTGGCTGTATCTGCTACAGGGACTTTGGAAAACAGTCAGGATATTCGACCAAAAGACTAAAAAGGGAGGTGGGTTAAAATAAATTATATGGTCTGTGCCTTTAAGAACTAGCCTCACAAAGAAAGGGGAGTGCTCCTTCCAACCTCCCTGCTGTGAGTGAGAGGTTTGGAAGAGCCTCCCTGGAGACTTCTAAACTTAGAAAACACCTTACTTTTGCATTCTGTACCTAAAAGTCTCCAGTGGCGGCTTTGGGGACTGTGATCTAGGCCAGGCCAGTTTCAAGTCCCCAGAAATGATGGTGACAGCCCCAGGAACAAAAGAACAGAGTCAGGATGTCTGATGGTAACCAATTAACCACGAGATGCCCCTCTCCAGAGATAACAAGACCAGACCCCGGAGATGAGTTGTAAAACTCCTGACAGGGCAAACAGATAAGATAAAATAAGATAAAGTCCAGGCCTGGGAAAAACTTGACCAATCAAGGATGGACCCGTACTAACTTCCTCCCCTCTAAGAAATTTTATGGGTTTTGCCTATAAAAACTAACTTCCCCAAGAAAGAGGCACTCTTCCCTTCTTGAGTTCTTTATATACTGTGGAGATCAATCCTCTGTCAGATGTGGGGTTGGTGAAGATCTTTTCCCATTCTGTTGGCTGTCTTTTTGTCTTATTGACTGTGTCTTTTGCCTGCAAAAGCTTCTCAATTTCGAGAGGTCCCATTTATTAATTGCTGTGCTCAGGGTCTGTGCTGTTGATGTTTTATTTAGGAAATGGTCTCCGGTGCCAATGCATTCAAGAGTGCTTCCTACTTTCTCTTCTATTAAGTTTAGTGAAACTGGATTTATGTTCAGGTCTTTGATCCACTTGGACTTGAGTTTTGTGCATGGTGACAGATATGGATCTATTTGTAATCTTTTACATATTGAGATCCAGTTATGCCAGCACCATTTGTTGAAGATACTTTCTTTTTTCCATTGTATAGTTTTGGCTCCTTTGTCAAAAACTAGGTGTTCATATGTGCATGGATTAATGTCAGGGTCTTCAATTTGATTCCATTGGTCTGTATATCGGTTTTTATACCAGTACCAAGCTGTTTTTATTACTATAGCTCTATAGTAGAGTTTGAGGTCAGGGATGGTAATGCCTCCAAAGGCGGCTTTATTGTATAGGATTCTTTAAGCTCTCCTGGGTCTTTTGTTTTTCCATATGAAGTTGAGTATTTTTCTTTTCAAGTCTGTGAAGACTTGGGATTTTGATGGGGATTGCATTGTATCTGTAGATTGCTTTTGGTAAGATTGCCATTTTTACTATGTTAATCCTACCTATCCCTGAGCATGGGAGATCCTTCCATTTTCTGATATCTTCTTCAATTTCTTTCTGTAGAGATTTAAAGTTCTTATCAAAAAGGTCCTTCACTTGTTTAGTTAGTGTTATCCCAAGGTATTTTATATTATGTGTGGCTATTGTAAAGGGTGATGTTTCTCTGACTTCTTTCTCAGCCCTTTTTATCATTTGTGTATAGGAGGGCTACTGATTTTTTTGAGTTGATCTTGTATCCTGCCACTTTACTGAAGGAGTTTATCAGCTGTAGGAGTTCCCTGGTAGAGTTTTTGGGGTCACTTATGTATACTATCATATCACCTGCAAATAGTGAAAGTTTGACTTCTTCCTTGCCAATTTGTATCCCTTTGATCTCCTTTTGTTGTCTTATTGCTCTAGCTAGAACTTCTAGTACTATATTGAATAAATATGGGGAGAGTGGACAGCCTCGTCTTGTTCCTGAATTTAGTGGTATCGCTTTGAGTTTCTCTCCGTTTAATTTGATGTTTGCTGTTGGCTTGCTATAAATTGCCTTTATTATGTTTATAAATGTTCCTTGTATTCCTGATCTTTCAAAGACCTTTATCATGAAGGGGTGTTGGATTTTGTCAAAGGCTTTTTCAGCATCTAATGAGATGATCATATGGTTTTTTTCTTTCAGTTTGTTTATATGGTGTATTACATTGACTGATTTTCGTATGTTGAACCATCCTTGCATCCCTGGGATGAATCCTACTTGGTCGTGATGGATGATTGTTTTGATGTATTCTTGGATTGGGTTTGCCAATATTTTGTTGAGTATTTTTTGCATCAATGTTCATGAGGGAGATTGGTCGTAGTTCTCTTTCTTTGTTGCATCTTTGTGTGGTTTGGGTATCAGGGTAATTGTAGCCTCATAAAAAGAGTTTGGTAGTGTACCTTCTGTTTCTATTGTGTGGAACACTTTGAAGAGTATTGGTATTAGTTCTTCTTTGAAACTCTGGTAGAATTCTGCACTGAAATCATCTGGTCCTAGGCTTTTTTTGGTTGGGAGACTTTTTTTTTTTTTTTTTTTTTTTTGGTTTTTTGAGACAGGGTTTCTCTGTGTAGCTTTGTGCCTTTCCTGGAACTCACTTGGTAGCCCAGGCTGGCCTCGAACTTACAGAAATCTGCCTGGATCTGCCCCCAGAGTGCTGGGATTAAAGGCGTGCACCACCACCGCCCGGCTTTATTTATTTATTTATTTATTTATTTATTTATTTATTTATTTATTTATTTATTTATTATTTATTTATTTTTTGGAGTTGGGAGACTTTGGATGACTGTTTCTACTTCTTTAGGGGTTATTGGTCTATTTAAATGGTTTATCTGGTCTTGATTTAATTTTGGTATGTGATATTTATCCAGAAAATTGTCCATTTCTTCCTGGTTTTCCATTTTTGTGGAGTACAGGTTTTTTCGAAGTATGATCTGGTGGTTCTCTGGATTTTCTCATTGTCTGTTGTTATGTCTCCCTTTTCATTTCTGATTTTATTAATTTGGGTGCTCTCTCTTTGCCTTTTGGTTAATTTGGCTAGGGGTTTGTCTATCTTGTTGATTTTTTTCAAAGAACCAACTCTTTGTTTCATTGATTTTTTGTATTGTTCTCTTGTTTTCTATTTTGTTGATTTCACCCCTCAATTTGATTATTTTCTGGCATCTATTTCTCCTGGGTGAGTTTGTTTCTTTTTGTTTTAGAGCTTTCAGTTGTGCTGTTAATTCATTGGTATGGGATTGCTCCACCTTCTTTATGTGTGCATTTAGAGCTATGAATTTTCCTCTTAGCACTGCTTTCATAGTGTCCCATAAGTTTGGGTATGTTGTACTTTCATTTTCATTGAATCCTGGAAATCTTTAATTTCTTTCTTTATTTCTTCCTTGACCCATTGATGTTTCAGGTGGGCATTATTCAGTTTCCATGATTTTGTAGGTTTTCTGTAATTTTTGTTGTTGTTGAGGTCTAACTTTAAGGCATGGTGGTCTGATAAGATACAGGAGATTAATCCAATTTTTTGTATCTGTTGAGATTTGTTTTGTGTCCAACCATGAGGTCAGTTTTTGAGAAGGTTCCATGGGGTGCTGAGGAGAAGGTGTATTCTTTTGTGTTAGGATGGGATGTTCTGTAGATATCTATTAAGTCCATTTGAGTCATAAAATCTGTTAGGTCCTTTATTTCTTTGTTAAGTTTCAGTCTGGTAGATCTGTCTTTTGGTGAGAGTGGTGTGTTAAAATCTCCCACTACTAATGTGTGGGGTTTGATGTGTGTTTTAAACTTTAGTAGTGTTTCTTTTATGAATGTGGGTGCTGACTGACGAATCTATTTTCTCTATTGTGTCTTCAGTGTCAGAGATTCTCTGTTCCATCTCTTGCAATCAGTTGGTAATGCTTGTTTCTGTAGTTCCTGTTCGTTTAGTCAGGATTTCTATTTCCAACATTCCCTCAGCATGTGTTTTCTTTGTTGTCTCAAATTCATTTTTCAGATCTTGGAAGGTTTCTTTCATCTGTTTAATTGCTTTTTCTTGGCTTTCTTTGATTTCTTCCCATTTTTTGTTCATTTTTTCTTCCATTTCTTTAAGGGAGTTTATTATTTCCTCTTTAATGGAGTTTTTCATTTCCTCTTTAAGGGAAGGTTTATTTCCTCTTTAATGGAGTTTTTCATTTCCTCTTTAAGGGACGTTTTTATTTCCTCTTTAAAGGAATGTTTTATTTCTTCTTTAAGGGCCGCTATCATCTTCTTAAAGTCATTTTTAGGATTGATTGATTCTGTTTCCTCTGTCTTGTTATGTTCAGGTCTTGCAGGTATAGGATCACTAGGTTCTGATGTTGCCATATAGGTCTTTATGTTGTTACCTGTATTTTTGCACTGGCATCTATTCATCTCTTCCTCTGCTCAGTGCAGGTGGTGTCTGTGTCTGAGAGTGCCTCTCTTGTTCTAATTTTTAGTCTTGGTTCATTAGGAGTTCTTGGTTAAATTGGTGCTATTGGGCTCTTTCTTCAAGAGCAGCTGATCTCAGTTGGTGAAGTCTATACTTATGATTCTGGTGATCTGGTTTGGTGGCTGGGCAGCACTTTCTTCTGTGTTCCCAGGTCATATTTTGTTCATTTGTCAACTCCTCAGCTGATCTTGTTTCTTCAGACTTCAAACTGTAGGGATCTGAATCCTCTCCTGGATGGATTTCAGCTGAGCGGGGTAGTCTCACCAACACCTCCAAGTTGTTGGGTTTCGCAGGATCAGCAGCTGGGCCGTGGGTTGACCTCAGAAGGAGTGTTCAGATTCATTCTGGTTCTGTCCCTTGGAGATAGCTTCTTCCCCAGGTGTTGGGGTTAGAGGCATCTCAGTTCTAAGCTCTTGATTAAGAGCTTGTTTTCACTAGCTCTTCAGCGGGTAATAGCTCTGTTTCTGGTCTTTATTGCAACTGTGTTTCGGCTGCCGCCTGCTGGGTCTGCCTGCCTCCACACCAGGCCTGCCTGCTGCTGCCGGGCCAGTCTACCTCTGCAGGCCACCACCGTGGGCCTGCCTGCCTCTGCTTGTCGCTGCTGCTGTGCCTGTCTACCTTTGTGGACCACCACCAGGCCTGTCTGTGTCTGTGGTCTGCTGCCGGGCCTGTAAGTCTCTGCCAGCCAATGTCACCAGGCCTACCTGCCTCTGCCTGTCGCCACCGCTGGTCCTGTATGTCTCTGCCGGCCACTGCCAGGCCTGTATGTCTCTGCCAGCAACCACAGTGGGCCTACCTGCCTCTGCCTGTTGCTGCCACCGGGCCTGTCTGTTTGTGTGGGCCGCCGCCAGGCCTGTGTGTCTCTGCCGGTCACCACCCGGCCTGTATGTCTCTGCTGGCTGCTGCTGCGGGCCTACCTGCCTCTGCTTGTCCGAATTTATTTTATAAATTTAGAATTTCCAGTTGGAACAAATCATAGAAATTTGACAAAAGTATTTATATAATTGGTGTACAAAGCTATGCCAAAATATAAATTATATTTTGTAATATAATCTAACCTATTCCCATTATTTTTCCCATATTTTATTTTTTAAACAGTAAGTATTCTAAGACTACCCACATGTTTGCTAGATTTGGCATTTTCTCACTACATAAGGTTTTAATTTCACAAAGTTTCCTTTTGCTTTGAGCCAATGTTATTTAGGGAAGCAGATTTTCCATATCAGATATTTTTGTTGGAGATCTACAGTGACTGTGAGGTCTGAGCCCATCCCCCATCGTTCCTAACAGCTCCAGGTGCATGACCAGCCTCCCTAAAACTATTAATGAGAACTACAAGGTAGAAAATTAGAGCCTCCATTACCAAACAGCTAAATGGAAGCTGAGAGCTCCGGATACTTTATGAATTTAAAATGTCACCATATAGACAAGAAGTTGTAGTGTCTTTTAAACTGGGCCTTATTCTCTGGGATCCTTTATTTCAACACAATGGAGCCCATTAACATTTCCTCTATGGGAGGTATCATTTTAATGAACACAGATTTTTAACTAGGAACAGCATGTTTTCTATGGTGCTTTGGACCCATAGTGTTGCCATGTGTGGAATCCTTGGATTTACTTAAATCCTGGATGTAGTTTTCTTCTTTTAGAACTGTGAATACACACAATGTCTCATTGCCTCCTGGATGTTGACATTTCTGATAAGAGCTGTGTTCACATCATTAGCAGGATGAGATGAGTCATGCTCCAGGCTGCTCTCAGCACTCTCTGTTACTCCTCTTTTGTCTGTTGGATTCTAGTGTGTGCTGGTGTGGGCCTCTTTGAGTTTATCTCAGATTGAATTAGCTCAGTGTGTTAGATTTATAGTTTTTATATTTTAATAAACCAGGAAGGTATTAGACAACAGGGTTTTTTTTTCTAATTATTTTGCTACTATACTCAAAATTCTCCAATTTCTTCCCTTTATTGTACCCCATTCCCCTGCAGTGCTAATTAAGTAATGCTATGGTGTCCATTTCCATGGTTTTAGATATTATTTGTAACCTACTAAATCCTCTGTGGATCCTGTCCATAGGACTAATGGACTAAGTTATGTACTTCTCAACTCCTGGATGCCATTTGTTTCCAGCTCACAGTTTATCTCCATTTGGTGTTATATTTGGCTGTAGACTTTTCTTTAGTGTTTTTCCTTACTTTCCTTTTTCACTTTTCATGTCTCAAATGAATGTTGTACAGTCTTTGTCCAGTAGTGTAGTACAATGAGTACAATTCAGTGCACCTACCAGATCATCAAAGTCCATCCAAGAAGGGGTCAGAAGTGTCAGTGTTATGGGACTTAGAGTCACTGAGTAAATAAGGTACTGTGATGGGAAGACAGGTGACAAGGGAGAGCACAGCCAGGTGTCCACACCATGTGCAAGGAAACAAACCGGGCCTCCTGGAGGGTGGAATGCTGTGACCATGTGACAGTTGCCTTGACATACCAAATTAGAACTTCTGACCTCCAAAGCATGAAATAAAACATTTCTGTTGTGTCAAACCATTAACTTTATAGGAATCTGTTGCATCATCATTAAAGTCAATATAATGCTGGGGTTGGAGAAATAGTTCAAGGGTTAAGACCATTTGCTACTCTTCCATGAGACCCAGGTAAAATTCTGAGCCTCCACATGGTGACTTATAACTATATATAACTTCAGTTCCAAGGGTTGTGACATCCTCTTCTAGCTTCCTTGACCACCAGGCTTGCATTTGTTGCACAGAAATACATGGAAGCAAAATACTCACACATAAAATTAATTAGCTAACTACTGAGATTATAACACATATTTTAAGAACTGTTAACTTAAACAGATGTTCTATTTATTAGGGTGCATGTTATTACATATTGGGATTATCACTCCACCTGGTAAAGCAAACCCCATTGAGAACTGGAGGCCTGACCTAGAATCTTGTAATCAAACGTACATCTCATTAACTTTAATCTAGCTCTTACACTCATATCTAACTAGCTTTAAAGAGTCCCATGAATCACAGCCAATACTATTACATGAGAAGGGCTCATGCCATGTGCACGGAAGGGGAAAACCAGCAGATACTGGATGAAGCATTGCAAACTGAATTGGGGCTTCAGTCAGAATCCTGCCGAGCTCTCAGTGTCGGGGATTCAGTTTTCTCCTGTTTGTTAATCCTTGTGTTCAGAGGCCCAGGTGAGGAAAACTGTGATCATGTCATGCTGAGCTCTAGTAAGTAGCAGTATATGATTATGAACTAGAGCCTCTGGGTTCCCATCATGATGAGTACTGACTGATGTTTCCTGCAGGAGCAGATACACAGAAGGAGCTGAAGGTGATTCAGCCTGAGAAATCAGTTTCTGTTGATGCTGGAGAACCAGCCACTCTGAACTGCACTGTGACCTCCCTGCTCCCTGTGGGGCCCATGAAGTGGTTCAGGGGTACAGGGCAGAGTCGGCACCTAATATATAGTTTCACACGAGAGAAGTTCCCCAGAGTCACAAATGTTACAGATGTTACAAAGAGAAGCAACCTGGACTTTTCCATCCGCATCAGTAATGTCACACCTGCTGATGCTGGTACCTACTACTGTGTGAAGATCATCAGAACAGAATCTGACAGGGAGATTCCGTCTGGGGGAGGCACAGTGCTGAATGTGCTTGGTAAGTACCACTTTGTCCTCCTCATCCCTGATATCTCGAACAGGTCAAAATGTGCCCAGGATTCTGTGAGCAGCAAGGAAGAAGCAAGTGTGGAAGTGACCCTCGTGTTCATAGGGTGACTTTATTCCAACTGTGGACCAAGGAAGCTGAGGCCTAGACATCCTCTTGGCTAGAAGTCCCCTTCTGGTAAATGGGGGTAAATTAATACCCTTGTCTGAATGCCCAGCCATGCTTAGTTTTCTGTCAGTCCCAGCAGAGTCCAGCATACTGGCTACATTAAGACCCGAAGAGCTGACTGCCCTGTCCAGGGACAGGTCAGACCTGGCCTACTGCCTCCAGAGTATATTTCCCCACCTGAGTAAGTCTTTCCTTTCTGCCCCAATGACACAGGACCTAGTTATGACAGGTTCCATCTAGATGTCCACAGAGATGCCAGGTAGCAGGCAAGCAGGAGCTCTTTACCCCCAAGGTATGTGTCTCCTCCTCCCAAGAGGTAAAGCACATCAAAGCAGAAAGTGACAGGGTCAGGGTGCAGTGTCCTTTTCTCATTTCCTCTTCATCCACAACACACTGAGAACATTCCACAACATGCCCACATTCGCTGTGGAATGCCGCAGCCCTGGTTTAGATGCTGGCTCCAAGCTAGGCTTATGCCTTGGATGTGTCTGAAAATGTTTTATGTCAGGGACCAACTCTCAGGAACTGAGAGTTCTGGGCACTGTAAGCTTATATCCTGGAGTGTCTCCATGTGGAAGATCTCCAGTCATCAGCTGAAGCAACAAGACACTCAGTTTGAATTTCCTGACAGAAGCTTGAGGTTTTTCCTTCTAAGTCTTGATTCTGAGAATTTTATAGAATGAAGAACAGTCAGACTACCCAGCCCAGTCCTGTTTGAGATGTGAGCCCTGTGCTCCAGTGCCCTGTCCATGATCACATAGCCATTGTGATCATTGTTGCTGAGATCTGGTCTTGAACCTACATCTGACTCCTGGCTAGCTTCTTGCTGTCCAAGCATGGGACTCTATCTCAACTTAGAAGCCCCACAGAAGTAGTGCCACAGTGGATGACCCCATTAAACCACAGTCCTGGCAATAAGGCACAAACCCTGTGGTCAAGGCCTGCTGGGTTTCAGGGTGAACTGGTTTATCAGCATATTACCTATTACTTACCTGTGTGCAGCTGCAGCAAGTCTCACAACCCCTCAATGGAGAGGGACAGGGAGAGTGGCTTCATCCTAACTCGATAGATGTCACAAATAAGGACAATGAAGTTCTAGGTCACAGATTTCTTAGGCAACCCCAACCAGCAAGTGGCTCACTTAAGATGCAATCCATAAGCTTCCAGTCATACTTCGTCTGCCATGTCATTTGCCCGAAGGATGCCCTTGATGACAGAGTGTATGGAAGGAGGGAAAAATACAATGTGCTATGTGTCCCATCTCTGTTAGGTCATTTTCTCCCTAAGCATGTGTTATAGGGGAGAGGTCACTTCATCCCTTTAGAGAAGATGCTGAGGTTCATAGTGGACACCTGACTTGTGAGCAGATGAGGAATAATCAAGATGTTAACAAAGTGCCCTTCATCACAGACTAACACAGAATACACGGTATACAACCTACATAGTTTATTCCCTAAGCAGCAGTCAGAGAATGGAGCTGCCTCCTGTATCTAGTCTTTAAAATGCCATCTGTCCATGGAAGAAGGAAAAAGGCTGGTCTCCCAGAGCCTGAGGCCTCTGGAATAAGAACCTCCTGTCTGGAGACTCCTGGAACAGGGATTTGGCCTAGAATTCCTCAACTTAGGTTCTTAGAGAAGAGTCCGAGTCAGTGGCAGGGTTACAGAAGTGGGGAGTGTTGCTTTGTTGTGGTAAATGAAAGTGAGGGCACATGAAATGGCCTCTGAGACACAGCAGGGAAGTGGGGACAGAGTCTCTGTTTCAGCCTCAGTGTCTTCATCTGTGGCCTGGTGATGACCACAAATCCTCTGGCATACACCCTGGTGGCATCATAGTTTTAAAACCCTGGATACCTTACTGAAATTGAACTTCAATTTTTCCTTTTGTATAATGTATACATATCACTGCCATGAGGACCAGCCTCTAGCAGCTCATGGTTTGAAGAAGAGCCCTGGAGTCAGTGGACTAATCACTCAATTTGAATTTTCTATCAGAAGGAGTAAAACTTTGTCCTCTGGGGCCAGCAAGGGGAAAGAAACAACTCCCTGGGGCCAGCAAAAAAGGGAAATCACACACACACACACACACACACACACACACACACACACACACACACACACACTTAGGGTCTCCCTATCATCTTTTCTTTCTGTTCTTTCTTTTTTTTACTTCTATCCAGATTTATCCCTTCTGTCTCTCTTAATGTCTTCCTTCTAACTAACTTAATTTTTCTCTTATAGCTTATGTATTCCAGCAAATCTTAAAAATCTTTTAAGCAGTATAAAAATTATAATGTGCTTACATTCTGTTTTTTAAGGGAATGATTACAATGAATACAAATAAAATCCAACATGTTTTCCATATCCCTTACATGATTAAATATTTTATGTATTGCAGATGAAAAACAAGTTGTCCCAAAAACCCGCATAGATTAACAGTGTGTAAGCAAGCAAAGTATGTTTCTTAGCCAGTTCTTTTGCTGGCAGGCTGCATTTTATGGTTACAGAGAAAGGGGCAGTCATTTCATTACTTATCTCAAAAGGTAATCTTATAAGTAATCTTAGAAGAATCACAAATCTAAACTTTTATATATGAAAAAGAATAAGTCATCTCTATTTTAAATCCTCAGGGTGCATACTAATTCATCAACAGTTTTTTTTTTTATATAAGGAATCTGAAGTCTGAAATAAGCACAAAGAATTAATCACCATTTCTGATTGTCAACCCATCCTTACAAGGAAGGCATGTTAGCTAGTAATAACTGGGCTGCTTTACTCTTGTTCCTTGACCTCGAGTCACTCATTCAACTATGGGCCTTTCTGAACTTTAAATTCTTCCACCAGTTTTTACCTCAAAGCTATTAATAAAAACATCTTTTTTTGTTTGTTTTTGTTTTGCTTTATTTATTTATTTATTTATTTATTTATTTTTTATTTTACAACACCATTCAGTTCCACATAATAGCCACAGATTCCCATGCTCTCCCCCCCCGCCCCCCTCCCCTTTCCCCCAGCCCACCCCCCATTCCCACCTCCTCCAGATCAAGGCCACCCCCGAGGACTGAGATCAACCTGGTAGACTCAGTCCAGGCAGGTCCAGTCCCTCCCTCCCAGACTGAGCCAAGCGTCCCTTCATAAGTCCCAGGATTCAAACAGCCAACTCATGCACTGAGCACAGGACCTGGTACCACTGCCTAGATGCCTCCCAAACAGATCAAGCCAAATGACTGTCTCACCCATTCAGAGGGCCTGATCCAGTTGGGGGCCCCTCAGCCTTTGGTTCATAGTTCATTTGTTTCCATTCATTTGGTTATTTGTCCCTGTGCTTTATCCAACCTTGGCTTCAACAAGTCTCACTCATATAAACCCTCCTCTTTCTCACTAATTAGACTCCCAGCGCTCTACCAGGGGCCCAGCCATGGATGTCTGCATCCAGATTCCTCAGTCCTTGGATGGGGTTTATGGCACAACTATCAGGGTGTTTGGCCATCCCATCACCAGAGTAGGTCAGTTCCGGCCATCTCTCAACCACTGCCAGCAGCACATATACACAATGGAATACTACTCAGTAGAGAAAAACAATGACATCATGAGGTTTGCAGGCAAATGGATGGATCTAGAAAAAATCATCCTGAGTGAGGTAACCCAGACTCAGAAAGACAAATATGGTATGTACTCACTCATAGGACGATGCTAGATGTGGAACAAGGATTACTGGACTGCTACTCACATCACCAGTGAGGCTACATGGAAAACAGGACCCCAAAAAAGACACAGAGAAATGGATGAGATCTATATGAATAGCCTGGACATGAGTGGGACCAATGAAGGGCGATGGTCGAGGGAAAGAGAGCGGGAGGTCCTAGCTGGATCAAGAAAAGAGAGGGAGAACAAGGAATAGGAGACCATGGTAAATGAAGACCACATGAGAAGGGGAGGAAGCAGAGAGCTAGGGAGGCCCACTGAGATCAACAAAAACATCTTAACCTAACTTAAGTCATAGCTAAAACTTTGTTTCAGCCATGATGCACACTGAAACCAGTGAACACAGTTCTCAACATTAAGATTAAAAGAACTTGAGCTATCTTAGATTCTGGTACACAATTTTCTTTCTTAATCATTAACCTAAGGCACAGTCTATACAGCTCCTCAAGAGAAAATAGCTATGTCACATGTCCTTTTTCTTATTTTCTATCCTCTGCAGTCCCTGCTTTATTAGGGGTGGGGGTGACAACATATCTTGCTTTTACCTATATTAGTTTTCCCACTAAGAGAGCCATTATCATAATCCCTTGCAATACTTATTAAAGACCCTCAATCATCAAATTCCTATTTAAACTAACACTATAATTGTTTAAAATCATCGCTTCAGTTCAACAGTACAGATTGGGAGGAAATCACTTTTGTAATTCACATGTAAAAATGCCCTGTAGAACAGAATATTTCTGTGAGATAATCACACTACATTAAAGGCAGTGAGGATTCCCCCATACCCATTCACACCATGCCATATACTAGGGAAAAACAGCAGCAGCAAACATGTAAAGGCACAGCAGTAACAATAGACATTCTGTGGCCGAAGCCATTGGGATCTTGCCTATCTGAGAATCACCCACCAATGCCTTGCATGCTGGTTGACCGATTCCCCTGAAGTCAATTGTCACCTGTGGCTCCTCTGACATGGACACAGACATATACACCTGCACCCAATTTCCAGCGTGCTATGACAATCCAGAGAACTGCCAGGAGACTTAAATCAGGAAGCCATGGGTGAGAAACTATTTATTGTGGAATCCTCAGTTTCCTTTTATGTAATGATGACAGCCATGGTACCTGGTCAATATTATGGACACAACCTAGATGTTGATATCAGGGATCATTACACGGCATTGTTAGTTCGGTGCTCTACAGGGCAGAAGACTGAGACTGTCCACATATGCATCCCAGCACTGCTACTCTTTGATGTGTGCCACAGGGGCCTCCCTCACATGGTACCCTCTCCCTGCCAGCACAGTATGTAGACTGGCTATACTGAAGGAGTAAAGTCATACTTAGAGAGACTGCTGACTTGTAGGACATATTTTCAGTGTGAGCTGTGTTACTAATGGGCCATGTGAACTTGGACTCTTTACTCTCCCTCTCCAGGCCTTAATTATCAATGAACTTAGGTTGGGGTTGGAGGTTCTCCACCTAGATGCTCTTTGAAATAATCTGGGAAACTGAGAGAAATCCCAGATCCAGGTTCCATTCATTGGTCTGATATGAATTTTGGTATCAGAAATATCTAAGACTCCAGAAGGTTCTAATAAACAACCTGGATTGAAAATCTTTTTTGATACATTTTGTGAAGCAACAGGAAATATTTGAAATTATTCCCTTGATAGAACTGTTAGGCCACCAAGCTGAGGAATGACAACACTGTATGTTTCAGAACAGCAGGGCACAGCCTGCTGAAAACAACCTGAAGACCAATTAATGTGCCAGGGACATTTCTCCAGGAGGAGACCCCAAGGTCCTTAAAATCCAGCCAAAGCAGAACCATGTTCAACTTCACTCTCAGGACATAACTTTCCTAGATTGCACAGGTCTGCATTAGAACAGTTTCAGGGGCCAGACATTTTTCTTTCCCTCAGAAATCTAATGATACAGTACTTCACTGAGCCCTAGCACTCTTCCTTATCATGGTTATCAGCTCTCTAGCCCCTGTGGAAGAAGTGCTTACAGTCCTGATTGTGCTTTAAAAGCCACTGGCTAACTTAATGAGAGAATCATTAAGAAAGAGAAGGATTTCAGGGTATAGAGCAATAGTTCTCAACCTGTGTGGTCGAGATCCCTCTGATGGTGGAACAACATGGGTCCACATACCATATTGTACATATCAGATATTTATATTACTGTTCATAACAGTAGAAAAATTACAGTTATGAAGTAGCAACAAAAAATAATTTTATGGTTGGGGGGTCACCACAACATGAGGAACTTGTATTAAAGGGTTATAGCATTGGGAAAGTTGAGAGCCACTAGTTTAAAGGTTTCTGCTCCTTAAGTAGATATTTCATGGAAAGGGCAAGAACAATCTAGAGACAATGCCATCTTGTGCCTTTATGGATTTTGCTGCAGCTAACAATGGCAAAGAATAAATATATGATCTCACATCTAGTAACAACTGCAGTGACAAGTAGAATTTGTAAGCACATATGTAGGCATGGGATTCTACCTTCATTTTCAAATTTCTGTAGTGATGTTTCATACAGTTTTTATGGAAGGGGATGCTGATGTTCATTAGACAAAGACCAAGATTTAAATTAACCACATATCGAGGGTGAGATGAGCTTTGCTCTTTTGTCTGTTTAACATGTGCTCCCAAATGCACTCTGATCTTAATCCCGCCAAAGGTTTGGTCACTCAAATCTGGTTAGTGTTAAGATACCCAGAAACTCCTGATAAATGGTGATTTGCTACATCCCTTGTCTTAGTTAGGGTTTTTATTGCTGTAAAGAGACACCATGACCATGGAAACTCTTTTATAAAAAAAACATTTGATTGGGGTGGCTTACTCAGAGCCTTAGTCCATTATCACCATGGCATACATGGTAGCACGCAGCCAGAGATGGTGCTGAAGAACAAGGTGAGATTTGTACATCTTGATCCAAAGGCAACAGGGAGTGAAATGTGTGTCACACTGAGCATAGTTTGAACATAGGAGACCTCAAAGCCAAACCCTAAAGTGACACACTTCCTCCAACAAGGCCATACCTATTCCAACAAAGCTACACCTCTTAATAGTGCCACTCCCTATGAGATTATGGGGCCAAATACGTCCAAACTACCACATTCCACTCTCCGGACCCTATAAGCTTGTAACAATATCACAATGCAAAATTCATTTAGTCCAACTTCAAAAGTCCCCATAGTCTATCAAAGTATCAACATGTTTTAAATTTCAAAGTTTAAAGTCTCTTCTGAAACTCATTCAGTCTCTTAACTGCAATGCCTCATAAAATGAAAATTAAAAAAAATATGAACTTCCAATATATAATGGCATAGGATATATATTACTATTTCAAAATGTAGGGAAGGGAGCATAGTGAGAAAATACTGGACCAAAGCAAGACTGAAAAACCACTGGGCAAATTCTACACTCTGCATCTCTATGTCTGATGTCAAAATGTTCTTCAGACCTCCAACTCCTTTCAGCTTGGTTGACTTGTAACATACTTCTATCTCTTGGGCTGGTTCTACTTTCTGTTAGCAGCTTTCCTTAGCAGGTATCCTATGACTCTGGCATTTCCAATATCTTGAGGTTGCCAAGGCAACTCAGTTTTCACCTTCACAGCTTCATAAATGGCCTCTCTAGGCCTCCATTCAGGGATACCCATGACACATGCATAGCCTCAATAGATTTCCTTGGTAACTTCTTGATTGTAAAGCCATAACCATGTGGCCAAACTTGCCAAGTTCGAATGCTTGCAGTGGCTGGAGCTCCCTGTTCCATGACATCTTCACCAGTTTTCTGGTTTCCTTGACTGCCTAACCTTGGACATTCTGAAACTTGCTCTGTGGACCAGGCTGGCCTGAAACTCAGAGATCCACTGGCCTGCCTTTGAACCACTGAGATTAATGGTGTACACCACCATACCTGGATCTAAGACTTTCTTTAATTCCTTTTTACGTGTTAGAATCATTCTTGGGTGGGATCTTGCCCTGACGTCACCACTCCCTTTATTTCATTTCTTAATCTGTTTATCTCTTTGAACACAGGGCTTAATTCCATTCTACTTTGTGTTCCCTTTCTCCTCAAATTGTGAATTTTGATTTTTCCTTGCTCAGCTTGCTCTTTTTTATTTTAAATCTTCATTAAAGTTAACAATAATAAGCAAGTGAGTGTGTTTTGAGATTTCCTCTGCCAATGGAATTAATCTAAAACTCTTCAAATTAGCCACAGGCAGACTTTTCAGACAAGAGCAAACAGCGGCTGTATTCTTCAGCAAAATATGAAAAGAACCATCCCTAGGTAATATACTAAAATTCTTCTCCTCTGAAACTTCTTGAGCCAGTCTCCCACAGTTCAGATCATCCATCTTCTACTAGTATAGCCCATTAAGCAGTAATTAAGCATTCTACTATTGCTGACATGGTGGAAATATTTCATCTTGTGAGCTTTGTTACCCAGAAACCATATGAACTTAGATTTTCACTTTCCCTCTCCAGACCTTAGTTATCAATTAAGTGGGGGTGGGTGGCTCTCAACCAGGCTCTCTATAATTAGCCCCTTTGAAGAAAGTGCTAGTGGTCCTGAATGCACTGTAAAAGGCACTGGCCAACTTAGTAAGACGATCACTAAGAAGGAGGATAATGTCAGGGTATAAAGGTACTTCTCAACCTGTGGGTCATGAAACCTAGGCTAGTTGAGTAGCACTTCCACAGGAGTCTTATATCAGATATTTATACTATAGATTATAACAGTAGTGAAATTACAGTTATGGAGCAGCAACATAAATTTTTATAGTTGGGGATCACCACCATAGGAGGAATTATATCAAAGGGTCTCAGCATTAGGAAGGTTGAGAACTACTAGAATAGAGGCTCTGCTGCTGTGGGATGTTCTGTATGTCCTGTGGGAGCCCTTCTTGGGTTCTTTGTGGCGTTACCCAGCAGGTCCGCATAGAGGATGATTAGGACCATGGGCCTGAGTGCAGGTGTCTGAGATGGTCTGCACTTGGCTGTGCTGGGGGATGGTCTGTATGTCAAGTTGTTCTGATTGATCAATAAATAAAACCTGATCGGCTGTGGTTAGGCAGGAAGGATAGGCGGGACTAACAGAGAGAAGAAATAAAAGGACAGGAAGGCAGAAGGACTGACTGCCAGATGCCGCCATGACCAGCAGCATGTGAAGATGCCGGTGGGCCACCAGCCACGTGGCAAGGTATAGATTTATGGAAATGGACTAATTTAAGCTATAAGCACAGTTAGCAAGAAGCCTGCCACGGCCATACAGTTTGTAAGCAATATAAGTCCCTGTGTTTACTTGGTTGGGTCTGAGCAGCTGTGGGACTGGCGGGTGACAAAGATTTGTCCTGACTGCGGGGAAGGCAGGAAAACTCTAGCTACACTCTGCTCCTTATATAGGTTTTTCAGAGTAGGGGCAGAAACAATCTAGAGATATGCCATCTTGGGCCTTTATGAATTTTGCTGCAGCTAACAGAAGTGGCAAAGAATAAATATATGATCTCATGTGTAGTAACCACTGCAGTGATACATAGAATTTGTAAGTTCACACTTAGGCATGGGGTTCTACCTTCATTTTCATCTTTCTATGGTGATGTTTTTATTCAGTTTTCATGAAAGGGGGCATTGATGCTCATTAGCTAAAGAATAGGATTCAAATTAACCACCTCTCGGGGTTGAGCTTTGTCCTTTGTTCTGTGTTACCTGTCCACCCAAATGCACTCTGATATTAATCCCACCAAAGGTTTGGTCATGGGAAAATGGGAAATGTCAAGATGGACAGAAACTCATGATAAATAATGACTCGGTATAGCCCCTCAAGCCTGTAGGGACATCAGGTGTGCTTGTGTTTAGATAGCTTGACTTCAAATAACACTTGTTTACACTCCTGGTTTGATGCACATTTGAGAAGGAGTCACATATATACAAATACACATGTGTATGATATTTCCAAATGTACCTGTTACACATAATAACCTCAACATAAAACATCTACACAGCACACTGCCTTCCTCCTGCTAGTCCACCCATATGTGTGCTTTTAACTAGGGAGTATACTCTGTGCTCAACAGGCTCTTACCTGTTCTCCTATGATTAACAGTTAGAAAATGAACCACCTTTAGCTTCTTCTGCAGAAGATAATCACTGTTTTCAACCTCAAATTAAGTTCAACTGAAGCCCATTTGGAGATGCAGACTAGTGAGCTCTCAATGTTAAATATAGACTTGACACAGATGAGACGTACTAGCACGTTGTTCAGGAAAGGAAGCAAACAACTGGGGAAGCAGGAAGGGCTCCAGCTTTGTGGTACCTCTGTGATGTCATTTATTTCCTGGGTTACTATAGATGTGAATCTAGAAATATTTTCCCTAGATTTGTAAGGTTTCCAGAGGAAGCCAGCAGGAGTAGATGGTAGAAAATATAAAATACACTGACAATTGCCTTCATTTGCCCAGGCTGAGAATTCTACCTGGCCTTGCCTTTCCTCATTTACTGGTTGGGATCTTTGCCAAACTCTGGAGATAAAAGAATAAGGGACATCCAAAAAGGACCAGAACTAACCCTGCCAAAAAATTTTCCAATAACCAAAAAATAAAATGAGGAGGATAAACAGTTAAGGTACATGTCTAGGACACAGCTGTCATCTTGAAGTAGAGCAGATCCTCAGTATGGTTGAAGCTCTGGCATTGATACTAACCACCACAGTAAACAATAACAATGAGAATAATATTTATGAAGGTTCCTCACAATGTTATGTCAACAGTGGTGGCATCACAATCACATCATTGTCTACATGCTTCTTTATAGCTAAACCGTCTCCTCCTGTGGTCTCGGGCCCTGCAGGCAGAGTTAGTCCTGGGCAGACAGTGAGCTTCACATGCAAGTCCCATGGCTTCTCTCCTCGGAACATCACACTTAAGTGGTTCAAAGATGGAAATGAGCTCTCTCACTTCCAAACTACTGTGGACCCCAAAGGAGAAAGTGTCTCCTACAATCTCTCCAGCACAGCCCAGGTGGTGCTGAGCCCTCAGGATGTCCACTCTCAGATCATCTGTGAGGTGTCCCATGTCACCTTGCAAGGAGGCCCTCTTCGTGGGACTGCCAACTTGTCTGACACCATCCGAGGTAAATGTTGCTGAATCCCAGCTCAATCTCATATCTGTTCAGAATGGTTTGGTCCATAGTTCCCAGCAAAAATTCATGCATACCATATGGGGATGGGAATCATAGACTATGGTCAGCCTAAAGGAAACTGTATTTATTTTAACAGAAGAAATTACAGCTGTACTGATTATGATCCACAGTCCTCATTCCTGGTATTTTTTATGTATTTTACTGTTGTTATTATTTTCTCAGTGTGCTTGGGAGTTGTTGTAGATGTAACCAATCGTCTTATTAAAATAAGAAACACAGAGCCAATGTAAAAGAGAAAGCCGAGAGGTCAGAGCTCAGAGATAAAATCTTACCTCCTGCAGTGCTCCTAGCTTCCCCAAGAGAGAGCTACTTCCTGTTTGTCTGTCTTTAAATAGTCTTCCTGTTCTGCCTTCTCATTGGTTGTAAACCCAAACACATGACTGCCTAGTCACTGCCTGTAAGTACCGCCCTCCAGGTCTTAAAGGCATATGTCTCCAATACTGGCTGTATCCCTGAACACACAGAAATCTACCTAGCTCTTCTAACCACCATGCTCTTGCTATGGCTCTAATAGCTCTGATCCCAGGGCAACTTTATTTATTATCATACAATTAAAATCACATTTCAGTACAAGTAAAATATCACCATAAGTTGTGCTTATTGACTTCACTTATTACGACACTTACCCTGTGCACCTATGTGTCAGGAGCTGTGTTTAGGGGTTCTACTGTGGCACAAATACTCATCCTGTCCCATGACAGACTTGCAAGGGAGCTGGTTCCTCCATACTTCAGCCTCTCCTCTGGGGTCTTTCTGTGCTTGGCTCTGAAGTCTCAGCTTCTGCTTCTGCTGTTTCAGTTTCACCCACTATGGAGATCAGCCAGCAGCCACCAATGGTATGGAATCTGATAGGTGTCACCTGCCAGGTGCATAAGTTCTACCCTTCAAGCCTTCAGTTGTCCTGGTTAGAGAATGGAAAAGTATCCCGGATAGAAGAGCCTTCTATATTTGCAGTAAACAAGGATGGAACCTACAGCTGGACTAGCTGGTGCTTGGTGAATGTATCTGCATATGAGGAGGACATGTTATTCACCTGCCAAGTTGAGCATGATAGACAGCCAGCAGTCCTAAAAACCCACACTGTGGTGATCAGTGTACAGCAGGGGGAACATGGTATTGGCACCATGTCTGGTGAATCTCCACCCCAGCTTCTTGGCTGTTGGCAAATTTTTCCTTTTTTTTTTTTTTTTTTTTGGATGTCAAAGGTAGTATTTTGCTTATTGTATGATAGTCCTAATATCTACAACTGAATAGAATGTTAAAGTTAGCTTTCATTGCCAACTTCTCCAGGGTCTCATGCATCTCTCCATTGTTGTGTTGACATTCACAGATATTAAATAATGGAGACAGGAAGGCATCATTTTACCTTAGAATCATGTATCTTGCCTTTTTTTAACCTAAAATTTGTTATATCCTCATTTCCATATTCTTCCTTTTCAATATCTTCCCTGTCTCTTTTCCATTTCACACTTTTCCATGAATATCTGGGTCCTCACTCAGTGTCCTATGCTACCTCCTGAGTGTAATCCCAATGTACCTCCTGATGACTTGTAGACTTAGTGTGGATCAGGAACCCAACTGACTGTGAGTGGTTATAACAGGATCCTCATTTCCTCCTGTTTTGTTTTAATGGGCAAATGTCTTATCCAGACCCTGACTCTACACTTACTACATGCAGCTTTCAATTTGTCTATCATCTCTTGCCTTCATCAGTCACCTAATGAGTCATCAGTTTTATAGACAAGAACTCTAGGGGTGGGGAAGCAATAGGGATGTTGAGTTCTTGCCCTGAGACCATGTGACCTAGTCTAATATACTAAAGGGAAATCTAACATCCGTGGGAACAAGGTCATCAACAGTATCCTAGGCAAATTTTGCTAGTAAAGTTTTTCCCCTTATCTTGTTGGGGACTATGCTAGGACTTACAGTGTGATAGAGACCACTCTATATGAATTTATTTTATTTTTCCTTTCATGAAACACCAGCTGTGACACTCAACTCCCAAGACTTTTTAAAAACTCAGGTTCCTTGTCATACATCCTTTGTTGTGAGCCTCATCTGTTAGATAAACAATGGGTTTCCCAATTATCCATTATATCACCATTAAAAGAGTCAAAGTTAGCAAGTATCAGCTCTCTTAGAGTATGAACTATGTAGATGCTGCATAATTGTACCCTCTGATGGATCTGTCCTGTGTGCTCATACACTTGCAAATGCAGTCCACCAATAGGTGCTCAGATAAAAAGGGATATTTTCATTCAAATTCAATACCATCATCACATTAAATGAAATTAATTGATAGTATTCCAAATAGACTGTATTTTCAAAATTACTTTATAGACTTTTGTGTACCACAAAATTAGGTTCCTCAAAAAGTATCATACTCTTCAATTTACCCAATAACTAATAAGTTAGAACTAGCACTTTAAAATTTGTCCATTTTAGCTGAATTTTCGAACTTCTGCTATAGAATTTCTTAGATAGTCATAAGTCCTTCTTAAGTCTAAGTATATATGTGTGTGTGTAATTATGCTCCTCTATAAGTACTGATGTGGAAAACTTGTCATATCTCTTTCATTATATCAGTCTTTGTGGAAGATTTCCAATATTTTCCTTTTCTAAAACAAACTTCTTTTAGTGGTCATATCCATAATTTCAGTCTCTATTTCATTGATTTTATATTATTCTCTCTTCAATATGTAAAAAGAATTTGTGGAAATACATCATGGGTCACCAAATGATAGAAAGGAAATTGGGGTCTTGTCTTGGGATTCTTAGTGCCATTTATTTAAGAATGAACTTTAAGGACAGGAAGCCCAATTCAAATTTTACTAGAGTTTTAATGTAAAAAATCCCTTAGGCAGGCAAGCTCTAAATCTCATCAGACTCCCAGAGGCTGATAATGTAGAAAAGAAGGGGAAAAAAACAGAAACAAACAAACAAACAAAAACTGCCATGCTGTTCTAGCCAGCACAGAGTCCAGACACATGGTGAACAATAGGTGGGAAGGGAGCGGTAGGAAATAGTACTGCAGCCCACACATGGTACCAGAGAAAGATAGGGGAAAAGTGGGAGAAAAAGTTGTCCCTTCTTAATCAAGCCTCAGAAAGGTGAACTTCACTGCGGCTCAAGTAGGAAGAACTGTCCTGGGGGAAGGAATGCTGGGAAGAAAAAGGGCAGCATCTCATTGAAGGAATAATTATTCCACCCCTTTATCGTGATTTAGGTTTAACTTGCCTTCTTATGGCCCAAGTTGTGATTCTGTTCAATTGATGGGAAGTTTACTTAAGTTTTGTTGCTACTCTAAGGATAGTATTTCCTTCATTCTCTTTGTTTCTGGTTTAGTTTGGTCTTGTTGGTTTCCTTGAGGTGGGAGATAATTTACTTCAATGCTTGATGCAGAAAAATTACCTTTCTATGGATAACTATTGTCTGCTACTTTAATTTAAACACTTTCACCTCTACCACAAGCCCTGGAAACAATGACCATTAGTGCTGGGATCTTCAGTGCCAGACAGTTCAGTAATCAAATTACAAATTCTCTTCTTTGAGTGTATTTCCCAGACTGCTATTCCATATCAGAATCACAAGGAGGTACTCTATGGTTAAAGTGGGAAGGCCTATCTTTCCAGAACACTGATATCAACACAGATATGAAAGAGCCTGTGTTGCAGAGGGAGCCATGGCATCACAGTGCAAGGACAACAAAAGACACAGCAACTCCTCAGAGAGCTGGAGCACTGAATGGCCACTGAGAATTCTTTCAGGCTGAACAGGAGGGAAGAGGCAATAGAATTTATATCTGTACTCCGCTGCATCAAGTTGGGTGTTTGCTTCTTCCTAAGGCCCCATCAAGACCATTTTGATTTTTGTTTGTTTTTTCTTTGTTGTTGTTTGTTTGTGTTTTCAGGCAATGTTATAGTTTCATTGTAAAGCCAGGCAAAGAAGTATATTATTCAGATTGCTACACAAGAAAAGTCAATTCAGGGACTCTAACATCACACCCAAAGTCAAAAGCACCCACCACAAAAAACAAACAAACAAACAAACAAACAAACAACAAAAAAACAAATGCAACCATACTATCTGTGGCATGATGTTCACCTTGCTTTGTTTATACTTCTTAAACACTGTGAAGCCCTGTGTCTAATAAAAAGGTGCCACCCACACTCAGAGTGGTGCTTACCATCTCAATTAACAGGCAAGACAATGCTCCACACACCCACCAACAGGTCAACCATATCTATAAAATTCCTCAACTGAAATGCTCTTCTTAGAATTCTAGGTTGCAGGTCATGAACATTTAAAACTATTATTGACAGAGTCTCAGAAAACCTGGGCTCTGATCTTCCTGTTTCTACCTCCCTAATGTTAGTATTACAGGCATTGGCTACAAAATTGATTTTGTGTTGTTGTTGTAGTTGTTGTTGTTGTTGTTGATGTGCTGGCTATTGAACCTAGTAACCTAAGCTTACCTTACATCTTAGGCAAACACTACAACCAATACACAACCTAACCAGACTCTTTCTGTTCCTAAAACCAAATTTTAATCTTTGATTAATTTCAAAATTAAAAATACTACTTCCTGAACAACAGACAAATTTTAGAAGACATCTACACTGGGGTGGACTTGGGCTGTATGATGGCTGAGGCACCAAACCCTGGCATGTATTCTGATAGACTCATCTATAGAATTTTTGTTCCTCATCTGCATGTTTTCGGCAAGTGGCTTGGTCAGGCTGTTGGCCAGTTCAGCAGGCTTTCTTACCCCAAGAATCTGGATTTTTCCAGGATTCTTTTATCTAAACAAGGCACTCTGTAAACTCTTTCTCTCAATGGATCGTCTTCATGTGCATGTCTGGTTCACAGCTATTCCTGGGTAATTGAGAGACTGAACTTGTCTTGTCTAAGGACAGTATCCCAGGGATCATTCTAAATACCAGCAGTGAGGAGCTTCTCTGAATCCCACTAACCTTGTGGCCATACCTACAGATCAGATTCCCCATTGAAGAAGAAATAATAATCCTAAAACTGAATAGTTCATTCCAGATCAAAATATGGGTGGCCATGGCCCAGGAACACAGATTTAGATCACATATAAGGTGACTGTGTAACAACTTTAACACAATTTTTGCAGGAACTGAACAAAGAATGTCATAAGTCAAGACACTTTTGCAATACGTTGGTGGAAACACAGAAGAAGTGGTTTACAACACATCACAGAACCCTAGTAGAGGCTTCAGATTCTATCTGATGACACACTTAGTATCTAGGTTGGTAGAAACTAGTGATCTGTTCAGTTAATATTAATACATTATAAAGGAAAAAAATATTCTGCTTGTACATTCCGAATTATTTACTTAATGGTAACATAGTTGTTATGTCAAGTACAGAGGAAGGTAATATATGGCTATTAAAAAGGTTGTATATGGTCCAAGATAATTTGGCTCTGGACCTACAACATGCCAAACTTTCTAATTCATTGAATTTTAAGAAGCTAATAATCATTACCAAAAGTTCAGATTGAAGGTTCAGCTTCTTTGTGGGAACTTATGTTCATAAAAGCAGGTGCTATGTGGCACTGAGCACAAATTCTTACCCAGTTTCTCTAGCAGGGAAACTTGGTGACTTATGGCAGGTCCAGTGGTGAACTTGAAATCTCTTTACCATATCTTTTGCTTTGAATTATTGAAGCTAGAATAGGGCACAGATGCAAACTCCTCAGAGATTTGAAGTACTTGGGAATCCACAAATGGCCCAGGTAAAGATCCCTGAGGATGAACTCCTTGTGTCCTCTCTAAAGTTTTCCTACCGCTTGATTTCCAGAACTGAAGACATCAAATGCTGCTGAAATCCTTGTAGCTGTGCTCCTTGGACCCAAACTGCTACTGGTAATTGGTGCCGTTGCCATCTACATGTACAAGAAGCAGAAGGCTTGACTGTAAGTTTGGAGGGATGGAGGCTGTAATAGTTACTCTTCTGTCAATGTGACAACACACCCTAAGGAAATTAATTTATATAAAAAAAGGATTTATTTGGCCATACTATTCCAGAGGCATGAGTTCATCAATCCTGAGAGGCATGAAGACAGATCAGGGGGCTAAGAGCTCACATCCTTGTGGAGAGCATGAAACAGAGAGAATAAACTGGAAGTGTCACAAGGCTTCAAAACTCACCTGCTGTGACACACTTTCTCTGGAAAGAAGGCTGCAGTGTCTAAACCTCTCCAAACAGTACTGTCAACTGGGAAACATGCATTCAAATATCCTAGAATATAGAGAATATTTCTTATTCAAACCACCAGGGGGTTATCAGTCTTTGGACTAACAAAGAAGGGGCAGGGGCAGTAGGAGAGCCAAAGTATTTGTGAAACAGTTTTACCATCTGTTGTGATGACATATTGCTGAGGATCCTCAGGAATCTCTTAGAACCCTTTGAGACATCCCCATTCCAAGCTCCAAGGAAGTGTGTGTATTCTGCAGGAAGCTTTCTGTCAAGGATCAACAAAGCCATCCAAAGAGGCTTAAAGGATTGAAGGACCAGGGCCCTGAGTAGGATGTGGGATATTGTCCTCACTGTCCCTATTGGAGGTCACCACAGTAAGTGGAAGGCTAGGATTCATGGGAAACAGCTATCTATATTATGGACCAATTTTTAGAAGTACCAAAGACCTGTAATAAGGACTGTCCCTGCTTTGGTCTCTCTGTTATCACAAAGAATAGAGATAGACACTCAGAAAGACTGTGTGTCTTAGTGATTAGGCAATATTCTTATGACATGGGCATCTCATCCACTCAGGACAGGAGGAGAGCAGTACCAGGGACATTGCAGCACTAAGGTACAATGTGTTCATTATGAAAGGATTTTTTTAATGAGAGGTGATTCTCCACAGCTCTTCTCTTCATCTTCTGCAATGTTGGACCCTGAGTAACTGACATCACCTTTCTTGGAGGGGCTCAGACTACAAGAAGCTGGTGGGAAGCCGTGGAAGGCTGCTACAAATGCCTCCCTTAAGAGGACAACTCCAACTCAGAATTCTCTGTTATTTCTCTGCCTAAACATTGATAGCTCATAGTTGTGATGCTGTGGTTTTTGGATTCTATTCTTGAGCTTCTTAATCTCATTAATAAAAGATTTTAATAATGTGACTCAAGTGAAATTTCAAAGGTAATCTATTCAAGTTATGAGGGAAAATTCCAAGTTCAGGGACATATATAACTCAGCAATCTCACAGAGGAGAAGAACGGAGGAGTAAATGGGAAAATATAATCATGTTGTTTAAGAAGACATGGAGGCCAGATATATGGTGAAAGGGGGCATATCTAGAAAAATCAAGGAAGCCTAAAGTATCAGAATTTGGCGAGCCACAGAAATATGAAATAGAAGTCCAGCTGTATATCAGTGGAGTGGGAAGACAATTAGCATGGAGTATTGGTAACATAACAGCTTAATATTCAGTTGTGCCTTGCTATGAATTCATTGTGTTCATAATTCTCCTAAACTGTATATGTGTGTGTGAACCTCCATTTCAAAGCACCTGGATAGTCATGTAGACAGAACCTTCTGCTTCTGAGCTCCAGGCCCCCTCTTTAGCACTTGTTTTGGGTAATGGCCTTTTGCAAATATCCTCCTTGAGCTACTTCCTAAGATAGAGCCAACCCCCAACAAAGCTTTAAAAGACAAGCAAGGAACAGATAGCTACCAGACTATCTGCTAAATGCCTGAATACCCCTCCCCTTCTCCAACTAGGATAAAATGTCCTTTCTGAGACAAGCTGTCTCATAGGCCAGTGCCTGCCCACTAGAGGAACAAGCTTTGTTTCTTGTGCAAATCAAGCCCTCCCCCTCTTTCTCACTGCCCCAGAGAACTTCTTAGATCAAAGAGGTTTTCATCTCAGCAGACACTTCAAGCTGTGATGCAGATTGACTAGGTATCAGTACTCCTCTCCTGCCCAGTTAGGAAACTGGCAGCAGAGGAAAAAAGTGACAGTTTTAATTTTTAGTGACCTACAGACTCCCCCATCACCTGTAAGTTTATAGTTGAACACATTTATGGCAAACTTGTAATGCTTTCACCTAACCACAGTAAGGATGTATTTCTAGCACATAAATTCCTTTCCTGATTTATTCAAACTGCTAACTGACTCCACTCTTATCTCTCCCATTTTGGGTTCCAAATAAAATTGCCAGGAAGCCTCTGGTGGAAACCCTGCAATCTTGTGTTGTATACAAAACATGAGGTGTTGCTGCTTGGGATAAGATATAGACTAGTCCTGAAAAAAAGAGGGCGAAACTGAGGGAATTAAAAGAATTGAGAGAGTTGAATAAGTGACTGAATAATGGGTAGCAGATGAATAAATGAATTGGATGAAAGAGCTTCGTGCATCTGGATTCATTCCTGTGCTGATGGTAGCCTCTCTCCTGGAAAGTGTAATATTAAGGCTGGATCCTTAAATATTATACAAAATCAGAAAAGATATATTTAGATTCAACCAGCATCCAAATTCCAAAAGAAAGTGACAGAAAGAAAGACAAAGGAAAACTTGTTCCTGTCTGATGTGACCACAGTGAGGTAGGCAGAACCAATTGAATATCAACATAGCATGTGGGGACTTCACAGGGTAGGGAGACTTCTGGGAAGGGAATGGGTAGTATATAAATTAATGGGAATTTGTTTTGTTTTGTTTTTTTGACACAGGGTCTACTTTATAGCCTTGACATCACTGTATAAGCTAGGTAGACAAGGCTGACCTTAAACTCATCAAGATCTACTTGCCTCTGTTTCTTCAGTCCTGGGATTGAATGTGTGCTGCACCATCATGCCTCTCTAGGAAAATTTATTTCACTATCCCTTTAGTGTGGTTTAAGAGGGCCCACTGTCCAGGTAGTTAGTGAAGGGTTTACAACACACCCCCACGGTCGCATATACTGGGCGGACACTTCCGCCTAGCCAATTCCAGGTCAGTATAGGCATTTCTGGGTCAGGGCGTCTCTTGTAACCAGGATATCCAGCAGACCCGGACACCTCCACCTAGCAAGTTCCGGGTCAAGGCGTCTCGTGTAACCAGGATCTGTGACATTACATGGCCACGTAAGCATGCAATGTGACCATGTGATCTACACACACGTGTGGAGTAGTGACGTGACCTGGCCATGCCCCCAGCCAGTTTTAAAGTGGAGCGCCATGATTCCCAGTCCCCCTTCTTCTCCATGCATGTGTCTCTCCCACAGGCCTGTGCACTCTATCCCTTTATCTCTAATAAACTCTATAAGCGGATTCTGTCATGTTTCGTGACATTTCCTTGCAGGGTAAGAACACAACGCAGCTAAATAACTAACATTTTGGTGCCAAAACCGAGTGGGCGCTTGTGGGCGCCCTGTGCCTGGAAGCCCGTGAACCGGGTAATCTGCTCCATACGCGACAGACCGCTCTCCATTTGCCTGAACCGCATCCAAATTGCATCCAACACCGCTTTCTTCAATTGGTGAGTTCCCCCATTTTTCGGCCAGCGTAAACGGTTTCCTGAATCTGTGAGAACGACCATTGATCGTCCGGCGCCTCACACATATTCTTGAGACCAGGGGTACCCCCTACCATGGTCTTCATTGGCTATGGTTGGCCCCTATCGCAGGCCTAACTTTTCTAGCCATCTCCCACGTCTGCAGCCTGAGATATTTCTCGTGTTGGGGCCACCGTCGAGGTGCATCCCAGGAGCCACGTGGGGTGGACGGGTTCCATCCTCCCGACGGGGAGGCAAACATTGTCTGGAATCTCGGAGATTCTTTTCCCTCACCGTGGAGGGGGCCACTGCTTCTAGCTGACAAGTGGAGAAGCAGGCCGTGCCCGGTATCTGCCCTGGACCCTGGGGACACCTGAGGTCTTGGCTCCGGATCACGTTTATTTTTATATTTTTTTTTATTATTTTTCTGCCTCCGCTGCAGACATGGGAAACAAGGCTTCCAACCCTGTTAGTCCTTCCTCTCCGTTAGGCTGTCTTGTTGAAGCTTTAAAACCTCTCAGTTTAATACCTTACATAAAGATTTCTAAGCTAACTCATTTATGTTCAAAAAGTGGCCAAAGTATGCTTTAGCGAATAACAAAAATGGCCGCTGAGCGGCAACTTGGATCCCGATATTTTACGGGAGCTCTCTAATGACTGTCGGCGTTCAGGCAAATGGAAAGAGTTGCTTTCTTCTTTCTCAATGCTAAACCGTCTCTTCTCGTTTCCTTCTCTCCTGCTCATATGCTCCTAGCTGTACGTAAATCAGAGGATTCTCTGACTCCGGAATCTCTGACTCTAGATCTTGCTAAGGAACCAATAATTAAAATTCATGTTCCATCCTCTCTCTCTAACAGAACTCTCTCAGATACAAAGTAAGCTGGGTTCTTATACGTCTAATTCTGCTTCCTTAATTAAACAGTTTCAATATATAACTCAATCTTACAGTCTCACCTTTCATGACTTCCTGAGGAGCTCAGGCGAGTATGGGAACAGGCGAGGACTCATGCAGACAAAATTCATCAAATTAACCTTTCACACCCCCAGGAGATGAGGTGGTTCCTGACCAAGAGCCACACTGGGACTACAACACCCAGAGTGGCTGACTAGCCAGAGATAGGTTTATTACCTGTTTCCTGACAGGTCTCTGTAAGGCTGCCCTAAAACCAGTAAATAATTCAGGATAAGGACGAAAATCCGTCTCTTGTTCCCCAGATCTCCCCGACTAAAACTTAAGCATCTGGAGAGCAAGGCTCCTGACCCCACAGGCAAAAGAGTGATCTGTGGCATTTAAGGTTTGCCAGGGAAAAGATAAAAGCCCGAAAACAAAATTGCCAAGTGCTGGCACTCGCTGGCTTCCAAAAGCTGTTGGGTCCCTGTTTTAAGTGAGGAAACAGACACGGGCTAGTGAATGCCCTGCCAGGCCATCAACAGTCTTGTTAAAAGTGCCACCTAGAAAAACAGTCAGCTGACTGCCCCCAGGCACCAAGACGCATGGGTACATCAAGCTAAGACCTCCAACAGACCTAGGCTTTGCTACAGACATGGCAGGGAACCCAGAATGCAGCAGGGAAGCGATTTGTTTCTTTCCTTCTGGACACCAGAGCCATTGACTCAGTCCTGGGAGTTTTGGGATGCCACCTCATTTATTGTTGGGGTTGGGGGACAGCCTTATCTACCTCAGCAGACACCACCACTTAATCGTATTTTCAGAGGCATCCCTCTCACACACACATTCTTAGTGGTGCCAAGTTGCCCTGTACCTTTAATGGGGAGGAATCTCCTAGCTAAGGTAGGAGCATCCATTTCTTTTGCTCCACACATTTACCTCCTCCCAAACATGCCAGCAGCTCTCCTACTTGCAGAACTTCTTCTCCGAGAAATTATTCCTTGGTTTGGAGTCCCTGCTTCTCTCCAGTCTGATAATGGTCCAGAGTTCACTTCCCAGATTTCTCAGACACTAGCTAAGTTCCTTAATATCTCATGGGATTTTCATATTCCATACCGCCCCCAGTCCTCAGGAAAGGTGGAGCATACCAACCGGTCTTTAAAAACCATTCTTACCAAGATGTCACAGGAACTTCATCTCGACTGGGTAAGATTATTGCCTCTAGCTCTCCTCAGGCTCAGGGCTCTTCCTAAAAAGCCTCTTTCAATCTCTCCATTTGAACTAATGTATGGAAGGCCAGTTTTAACACCAGGTCTTTTTACCAAGCTTCCAACTGTTCCAGTTAGCCTGTTAACTCCTCTTTTATGTCACCTAAGGTCTATTCTATGGAGCTATGTGGACTTTTCACTGCCTCAGCCGTGTGACAATCCTTGCCCATCTCCAATACATATTGGGGATCAGGTTCTTCTCTTTCCTCCAGGCCAGCGCCCTTCACCCCTTTCCCCTAAGTGGCAGGGACCCTTCAAAGTAATTCTTGTAACCCCCACAGCTGCTAAACTTGAGGGCTTTCCTCACTGGGTCCACCTGTCTCACCTGAAACCTTTTATCTCACCTCCATCCCAGAAAAATCTCTCTTCATATACAGTGAAACAAACAGGGCCTCTCACTCTCAAGCTCCAGAGGACATCAGGACCCACTGCCTTGTCACCAGTTCCAGAGGAATAAGGTATCACCCCTTCCTTTCCCAACCAGGGCCACACAGAGCCGGAGGCAAAAGGACCATCAAAAATATCCAGGCGGTAAGGAATAATGTAATGCAACAATTTATCATTGTTCAATACACAGCAACTGATCACCTGTGTTTCCTAAGTGCTAACCTAATAAGGGAAACAGGTGCCTTAAATGAACTACCTCTACTGAGGCTTGTCTCAGATAAAAATTAAGCAGGGTACTAAGACCAGATCTACCTCAGGTAAATGTCACATGCCTCTATCTGGACAGGCCAAATCTACCTCAGACAAATGCCAACTCCAAAATAAAATAATAATGATTCTTTCTCTCTAAGCTCTTTCTATGTCAACAGTATCTTGTTAAACAGAAGGTCCCCAACCACAGCACGGATGGACAGCTGCAGAACGAGGAGACAGCAGAACGTCATTCCAGGACCTCCACCATCATCCCCAGACTTCACAAGATACCCCTCATCCCCCCAAGAGCCAACCAACGCCCACTATTCAGCTGGAAGCAGTCTTTGAGAGAAACGTCGCCCCCATACCCAGTCAACCACAATTTTTTCTTTTTTTAAAAAGAGTCAGGAATGGCCGGGCGGTGGTGGCGCACGCCTTTAATCCCAGCACTCGGGAGGCAGAGCCAGGTGGATCTCTGTGAGTTTGAGGCCAGCCTGGGCTACCAAGTGAGTTCCAGGAAAGGCGCAAAGCCACACAGAGAAACCCTGTCTCAAAAAAACCAAAAAAAAAAAAAAAAAAAAAAAAGAGTCAGGAATGAAGGGTTCACAACACGCCCCCACAGTCACATATACCGGGCGGACACTTCCGCCTAGCCAATTCCAGGTCAGGATAGGCATTTCCAGGTCAGGGCGTCTCTCGTAACCAGGATACCCAGCGGACCCGGACACCTCCACCTAGCAAGTTCTGGGTCAAGGCGTCTTGCGTAATCAGGATCTGTTACGTTACATGGCCACGTAAGCGCGCAACATGACCATGTGATCTACACACATGTGTGGAGTAGTGACGTGACCTGGCCATGCCCCCAGCTGGTTTTAAAGTGGAGCACCATGATTCCCAGTCCCCCTTCTTCTCCACGCATGTGTCTCTCCCACAGGCCTGCGCACTCTATCCCTTTATCTCTAATAAACTCTATAAGCGGATTCTGTCATGTTTCGTGACATTTCCTTGCAGGGTAAGAACACAACGCAGCTAAATAACTAACAGTTAGGTCTCCACCCAGGCCACAATACCTGTTCTCTTAACCATGAATTTTCTTTAATGGGCTCTTATTGCTACTCTAACATCTTCCTGAAAAGGTAACCCTGAAACCATTTAGGAGTGAGATCAGGATCAAAGCCTCCAAATACTCTTGTTATCTCTGGCTTTGGAATAACAAGGCTGCCAAAAAGCCCAAGGCCGTTTTGGGCTTCTAGACAAAGAAGAAACTAGTTGTTGCTTTGGGGTCTTTTTACCCTAAATATCCTGTTCAGTTTCAACCTCTTCTTCTTCTTCTTTTTTTTTCAAATGTAATTCTTCATTGATTCTATGGGAATTTCACATCATGTGCCCCAATCCTGCTCACTCTCAGCCTCTCCATATCTGCCCCTCATACCTGCAGCATCCCCCCCCCCCGAGAAAACCCTGCAAAAATTAGTTAAGCACAAGCCACTCCGATCAATATGGGCCCAGCAGCAGCTTTTCCCTCAGATACCAACATGGTCTCATCCTCATGGACCTAGGAGGTAATAGCCACAGGCCTCAACTCAGACACTGGCTGTTGTAGAGCCATGGAACCAGATATGGATCTTGGCAGCAGCCCAGGCCTGGGCAACCATGGCCCTGTGTGGCTATACAGGCCAATCAGATTGGCATGGCCCCCATGGAAGCAATGCCCCTGGACACCATGGCCACAGGTTGTGGCTTAGACTCAGACATCAATATGGCCTTGGGTGGCATCATGGGCCACACATATCAACACAGACCCTGGCTGTGGTAATACTATGGATCCAGACATGGTCCTTGGCAGCTGTCTGGGCCTGGATGTCACCATGGCCCCAGGTGGCAGTAGAGGCCACTAATATTGGCATCACCCAGTGGTTGTGTGGCCCTTGAACACCAACATGACCCCAGGTAGCATTGCAGACCCTTGTATTGGCATGGCCTTCAGTGGATTCAGGAGTCACAGATACCAACATATACTCTGGCTGAAGTAGGGCCATGGACTCAGACATGGCCCTATGCCGCAGCCTTGTCTTGGATGTCACTATGGCACTTGGTAGCAGCACAGGTCACTTAGATCAGCATGACTCCTTGTCCCTTTGTTATTTGTTTCCTTTGTTCTCTTTTGACCTGAATGGACAAGAGTTCTGGTGACTGTTCATCAGGTCCAGTAGGGTTGTCTCAGCTGAGGTATATGGGGGTTTGGGTTTCTAAATTCAGCAAATCCTCCAGTTCTTCTGGCTGGTGTTGTCCTTGCTCATGCCTATGAAGTCTGTTCTTCCAATTGGTGTGAGTTGTACCTGTGCCTATGGAGTCTGTTCTTCCAACTGATGTGGGTTGTGCTTGAGTCTATAGGGTCTGTTGATGTTGCAGGGGAGGGCTGGCCATGGGAAAGATGATGAGGTGGTGGAGTTGGGCAGTGGAGTAGGTCTTTTGGGAACAGAGCCCAGTCGGTGTTCCCAGTCATGGCTTGGTCTGCCTGCAGGTCTCTTACCGGCTGGCCAGACTCTGAGGTCTGCACCAGAGCTGTGGAGTTCTATCAGATTTAGAGGCAGGCCCCGCTGCCTTGCCGGGGATGAGGTAGGAGAGGAAGGAGCACAGTATATGGGGCTTAGGGCCTGGAGCTTGGAGCAGTTCAAATGGGAGACCAGTCACTCTCCTGGTCTTCCAGCTGGTGTGGGTGGTGCTTGTGCCTGTAGGGTCTGCTGATGGTGCAGGGGAGGGCTGGCCATGGGAGGATGCTGGGGTAGGTGGGGTTTGGTGGCAGAGTGGGTCTTGGGGAAACAGTGGGTGTTAGCAGTCGTGGTATGGCCTGCCCACAGATCTCTCACCTGCTGTCTGGCTCCTGAGTACTGGTGATTTTAAGTTTTAAGTGATCAGTATGTCCAGAACACTGTCAATCATAATAAATGCCAGCTTCAGTGAACCACAGCAGACATTCTGTATGGTCAGTGGACCTGGTCACATGGACCCTGACATTTAAAGCAGCCAATGAATCACCACGTGTGTTTATCAGGAGTTATATTTGGTTTGTTCCCTTAAAAGCTTGGTTCGATTTTGTACTCTTATCACTAGGATACATAGACCCATAAAGTGTCAGCCCAACAATGAGGCATCATTCTGTAGAGCAGTCACATTCCCTGAGGCAATTTGCTGTTGTTAAACAGTTTCTTATACTTGAACACTCCATAAATAAACAAATGATCATTTTTAAAGAGGTAAGAATAATGATTTCAATTTTATACACTGAGTACTATACGATGAATCACCAAACAAAGCTATGTAAATATATACAGTTTTATGTCAATAAATAGTGTGTTTTCTAAAGCTTCCCTTAGGTTCACCTCCAATGTCTCAGACACTCACCAAAATAAGAATAGTTGCTCAGAATGTATTAGTCTCAAAATACCTGGTGATAAATTTATCTCAGAAGGTGGAGTCGAATGATGATATGAGAAAGTTGCTACCCTTGTATTTTCCTTGTTTTACTTATTTTGAACCCTTATTTCCTTTTATCATTTGAATCTATTATTCAATTTGGGATGTAAGGTGCTTGTTGAATCTCATGATAGTCTTTCAATTCATACATACATATGGCCTATCGACGTATGTAGGCTGGTTTTAAATTCACTATGTCCTGACTCAGCTTCCCAAATGCAGGCATCACAATACCTCGTGTTTGCTTTTTGCTTTCATTCACAGTTTGGGCTTTAATATTAAGAATTTCTAAAGAGTCTTCCAATATATTCAGTGTTTTTGTCCACCACAAATTGTTAGTTATTTAAGAGAAATATTTTATATATTAATAGTAGTCATCAGTTGACATTCAGTGTTTCTTCATTCAGCCAAGAATATAATAAATTTAAAATTTGTCCTCTTTATTTTATTTATTTTAGGGTTTTTTGTTAGTTGGTTTGTTTGAGATAGGGTTTCACTTGAAGTCCTGGCTGTTCTTTAACATATTCTGTAGACCAGGCTAGCCACAAACTCACAGAGATACAACTGTCTCTGCCTCCTGGGTGCTGAGATCAAAGGCATGTGCCACCACTTCCTGCTTCAAATTTGTCCGTTTTAATTGTCACTTAAAAATTTTTGAAAATTTTTTTTGAAAAATCAAGACCTTTTTATAAATCCTACTAATGATTTCATTGTATCATTCTGCTGAAATCACAAAAACAGTAATTAATACCTTGAATCTGATATATATCATCTACCAGCACCATATATAATTTTCCAATACTATCAGAAAAATTCATAGCCATGCTAGAACAATAATCTTGCTTCTTAGTCAAATCATACAGTTTTCACCCTGTTATTAGAAAATGAGTTGACTCAATAAAGAATAATGATGAGTGTGCAGTCTTCCTGAATAGTAAAGTGACATTTAACTGTACTGTAAGGACTGTACTTCATATACTGTCTTGTCAATTGTGTACAAGCCCGTGAAGATAATTTCTCTGGGCATCAGAACCATCAGGAAACATTAGGCAGTAGATACACCACACTTATCAGAGGCAGTGCTGTAAAAATGCATCTATGAACTGTTTCATTAGGTTTCTTCAGTTTTCCTATAACACATAAAGGAGAACCATCCATCTTTGATTAAAAATATATATCTTAAATTTATCTTTAAAATTGTTCATGTGTCAAATTTTGGGCCTGGTTCTTTATGCCCACTCTATAGCCACCACACACACACACACACACACACACACACACACACACACACACACACAAACGCGCGCGCGCGCGCGCGTGCGCACACACCACACCACACACGCACACACACCACACACCACACACACCACACACACTCAGAGGCAAACTGCTGAATACTGATTTCTTACTGGAGGCTGTAGAGTTTGAGCTCTCAATGCCTGTTCCATTTGCACCCTTCCTCCATCTCCAGTCTCAAGTAGGATGGAGGCTCTGTATTCAGATAGTAGGAACAGAATTGTGAGCAGAAACTTCATTTGATTTAATCTCACGAGGGTGCTTCACGCACACCCTCCACTTTTTATGGTTATCTGTTTGAAAGAAACTCTATATTATTCAAGAGATTGTTAGCAGTGTTCTAGATGTTTTATGGCACAGTTAGCAGATCTTTTATGGCAGATATAGCTACATAAACATGAAACATTTCTGACACTCAAACAACAACATGATAGTGGTACAAATAGAAGCTACACATACCGCTTTTGAGACAGTGGGGCAGGAAAGGAAGGATAGAGTGGAGAGAAGAGGAAAGGGGAAGGGAGGAAAAGAGAAGAGGGGGGAGAAAGAGTGAAGTGCAATCCTAATTAGTCTTAACAAGAAAAACCTGGAGTCAGATATAGAGGATGAAAGATCAGAGAAGCAGAGCCACAGAAACTGGAAACTTCTTACCTCTCTGAGTCCTTAGAACAAATGGGGGCTGAGATACGTCTTCACCCACTTTATATTCCTATCTTCACCTCCTGAATACTAGAATTAAAGGTGTGCACCACCACCACCCTGATCTGTGTTTCTTTTAGACTGGTTCAATCTCTTGTAGACAAGGGTGGCCTTGAACTCCTGATCTTCCTGCTTCCTCCTCCCAAGTGCTGGGATTAAAGGTTTATGCCACCACTGACTGTAGCAGCATGAATCTTAAAGAGTCTTTATTAATAAAATCAAACCTGAGCCAGGTATTGGGGTGAAATGCTGGATGATCAGAGAGACAGAACAAGCCACAGCTATCTCACCTTGCCAATTCCTCAACTGGTCTTACTTCCTCAGACTGGAAGCCTCTGAGTCTTCATCCAGAATGAATCTCAGCTGAACTGTGCTGCTCCAAAGCCTGAAAGCTTAACCAGCCAAATGCTTAATCAGCCAAATGCTTCTAGGTCCTGGTCTTCATGCCTTATATATCTTTCTGCTTTCTACCACCACTCCCTGGGATTAAAGGCTTGCTTTCTGGGATTAAAGGCATGATGAGTCACCATGTCTGGCTGTATCCTTGAACACATGGATTTCTGCCTCTGGAATGCTAGGACTAAAGGTGTGTGCTACCACTGCCTATTATTTATGTTTAATATTGTGGCTATTCTGTCTCTGACCCCAGATAAGTTTATTAGCATGCACAATATTTGGGGGAATACAATACCACAAGTGGCCAGCTCTGCCCCCTGCTTTTCAGGTAAGCTTTATTTGTCAGAACACAAACAAAATACCATACAAAATTTCCCTGTTTTCTCTAAATAAAAAGTGAAGGTTTTAACTAACATAAAAAAACTATATACATACAGCAGGTACAATAACTATATACAAATATATACAGGCAATAATTACATTAACAATGTCTAGTCTATTAGCATTTGACAGATTCAGCAAAAATACTCTGTTATCTATCCTATCTTGGTAAGTTCAAAGTGTTGTACTTATTTCACCTTCTCTCCTAACTTGCATTACCCACCTAAAACTATCTTTGGATGTCTCTCAACTTTATACACTTTACACCTCTTTTGTGAGTGTCTTTTAAGAATCTGGTAACAATGTAAACTGTAACTATCTGGTCTTCAACTCCATCAGAGACCTGAGAAGGATAGAATATTACATGAGTAAACAGGAAGTAAAGAGCAAACAACTTCCAAAAATAAGAAATGAGAGAAAGAGCTGGCTACTTGGACAGTCACCCAAGGTTCCTCTGTAATGTTGGGGCATCCATCTTTGGCCTACAGGCTTAACATATTTGACAGACTTATCTATGAAGCAGGATTTTTGAAGGACTGTCCTGCTTTGTCTTGGCAAGGTTCTGCAGTACTTTCTTTTCTGTCCTACTTGTCCAATTTGGAAAGCATACTGTCAGCAGTTGAGGCAAGGGAAGTTTGTTGTCCATGGGCTAACTTTTACTACAAAGAAAACAAACTCCATATGGAGTTTCTTCAATGTCCTTCACTTTCTCTGAAGTAGATTGGTGCTACCAGGAGCAGACATGTCTCATTGTCATAAAAAATGAACTTATGTTATTAAAACAGCTTTAATGTTATATTCTGTAGATCTCTGAAGTATTTGAAGATCACCTATCTATCTAAAATACATCTGTTTGACCTTGAAAATATACCTAACATGTGTTGTGATATTTTATTTGTGTTGAAATGTGGTGATATTTTATTTGTGCTTTAATAAATAAAGCTTGCCTGGAGATAAGAGAAAAAAACAGCCATTTATAAGTAAACAAAGAAGTCAGGCAACAGTAGCACACACCTGGAATCCTATCACTTGGCAGGCAGGGATCTATCTGGATCAGTGTGAGTTCAAGGCCATACTGGAAACAGAGCCAGGTGTGATAGCACATGCCTTAAATTCCAACACTATTTAACCATGGAGGTCTGGAGGTCTGTACAGACAAAGTGACAGAGATAGTCAGGAAGAGAAAGTGATGTAGCTGGACAGAGAAAGCAAATAAGATGGCAGAACAGCAAGACATATAGACATGGTTATACAGGAAGTAGCTTGCTCTTTTGGAAGCTGAGAAGTTGGTGAGGTAAGGTTACCATGTTGCTGTTCTATTCCTCTGATCTCTCTCAGGTTTTCACCCCTATATCTGGCTCTGTGTTTTCTATTAATAAGACCGTGTAAAAATTCTTCTGCACATGACTATAAGTGTGATGACAATAGTAACTGAATACTAACTTGCATTTCTTTATTATCCTAAATAGTTGTAATAATAACTTTCAAGGACTAGAAATTTGCATTACATTGTTAGATGGGCTGTATAGTTAAAATACCTTGAATAAGAGCAAAAACATATGTACAGTTTGTTCTAACCAAAATAAACCTGAATTTGTATCAATATATAAAAATCCAAACCAATGTAAAAATATTTAAAACTAGTAGTTGCTTTTTTGGGTAGATTCAATAATCTAACCTTTTATCCTATTTCTATATCCCCATTTTTTCTTTTTAGAACAAGATACATGAATCTAATATTTTTGATCAGCTCTTTTCCTGATCTTTACCAATAACAACTTGTAACCAACCCCCTACATGATGACAAATATCCATAACCCACCAAATAACCCAAACCCACCACACCTCTTGGGTATACGGGCATCATGTTCTTAAAATTACTTCCTGCTGTCTGTGGGCAATGGCATCTTTAGGGGACACTGAAAAAAGTGGGATAATTGTCAAGTCCTGGGAGAGCTAGCTATATCATTTATTGTCCAGTCTCTGAGGAATGGGAAAATGCAGGGCTTGTCTCAATTCCTGGCTAGAGCAGTCTGTGAGGCTGGGTCATCTCAACTAGTCACTTTGAAATTGTCCTGAGTAGTTTGGAGTCCAAAACCAATCTTTAGGTGGTGTTTGTCACCTTAGTGGCATCACCATTGTCCAGGTAGAATTGTCATTGTGGGGCCACATCCTCCTTTTGGAGATGTCAAAGGTCCCTGTTAGGCATGGCCATAGTTCATTGCAGAAAACTTAAACATTTTAAATGTCATATGCAGCAGATCTCAAAGATGTTAAAGGATCATAACTTGTTATGTGCATCCCTAGTACACAAACTTAATTCCTAGTTACCTGATAGAGACTCAAGCCTGAAATCATGTACAGGAAGCTAAATGAAGCCTTTTTCTAAAATTAGTACTCTATATGACCATTAAGATCATGAGAAAAAAGTTTGAAATATATGTTATCAATTTTGATATAATATTCATACCTTAAGAAAAAATTGAAAGAATAAAAAAAACTAAAGATTATGAGATTAATAGCACTATAATATATATATAATATATAATATATAATAGAATAGTCACTAAATTTTGATTTTTTTTTCTGTCCCATATCAGAAGGCTCTTCTGACATAAGACAGAGATTTTGGATTCTCCTTTTAACAGACATATTTGGTTTTAGAGAAGTAGAGAGCCACACTCTTACTCTAAACCAGATTTAATTTTTAGTTGAATTGGGACTACAAAAAGACAATTTGCATTATATGTCTGTAGAGAACAGGAGAAACAAATACTTGGGAAGACTTTTGAAATTTTATCTTGTTGGGAATGTGATATACCAATAAGCCAATTTACTCCTTTTCTTGGGACATTTTCTCTGGATGATTCATCTTTTTTATTCAGGTGTCTCATTTGTCCAGTGATCTTCAGATTCCTTAGCTGGTTGCCTTTATTATTCTGAAAAGACAAAAACAAAACTCTGTCCCAATGCTACCTTTGGTGTGTTTTTCTTTTGGCAAGTTATATCTGATCAAATGAAAAGTATTTGTTAATCTTATAAGTTAGTTTAGATGGGGAGGTCCCATGGATGATGAACCGTCACCTCCTCTAATCAAGAGTTCTCTCTTGATGTGTTTTTTTCCTGAAAGTTTTATAGGTATTAGGTCCTTTAACTGCTTTGGGGAGGAGTTTCCCCATGGTGACAGGGAATGACTGAACCAAATTTGACATGGGGGCCTGTGAGAGGCCTCCTAAGCCATTTCCCAATGGCAAAGGGTTACCATGTCTATCCCATGTTGATCTGCATTCATTGGTCCAATGTTGGCCTTTGCCTCACCTTCTGCATACTCCAGAAGGTAGAGGCCTTCTGTTTGGATTATTCCTAGAAAATAAAAATTGTTTCTAGGAATGCCCTGTCTACAATCCCTTTTTAGGTGACCTTATTTGCCACAATTAAAACATATGACATTTAATTTTTCTTCAAGCATCTGGAAATCACCTCTCCTACACAAGCATCATCATGGTTATGAGATTCAATATTGACTGTATCTCGGATCCAGTACTCTAAGTGTGCTGATCTTGCCTTTAAAGGCCTAATTACCCTTTTGCATTTTGAATTAGCATTTTCAAAAGCCAAAAATTCAATTATTATTTGTGTAGCTTCTGAATTTGGTATCATTCTATTTACTGCTGGCATCAATCTTTGTAAAAAATCAGTGAAGGTTTCTTTTGGGTCCTGTATAACTTCAGTCAATGACTCAGTTCTTTTTCTGACTTCTTTGATTCTGTTCTAAGCATTCAAAGCTACTGCACACCATAAAGCCACGGTGTAGTCATCATGTAGAGATGGTCTTTGTACCCCAGCATTATCACACTTTGCAAAAAGCTGATGTTAATGTAACCAACCGTCTTATTAAATAAGAAACACTGAACAAATGTAAAAGAGAAAGCCGAGAGGTCAGAGCTCAGAGCTAAAATCTTACCCTTCCTCCTGTGAGCTCCTAGCTTCCCGAAAGAGAGCTATTTCCTGTGTGTAAGTCATTTCATAGTCTTTTGTTCTGCCTTCTCATTGGTTGTAAACCCAAACACATGACTGCCTCGTCACTGTATGTACAGCCCCCTAGGTCTTAAACGCATATGTCTCCACTGCTGGCTGTATCCCTGAACACACAGAGATCTACCTAGGTCTTCTACCAAGTGTTGGAATTAAAGGCATGTGCCACCACTGCCACACTCTTACTATGGCTCTAATAGCTCTGACCCCTGGTCAACTTTATTTATTAACATACAATCAAAATCAAATTTCAGTACAATTAGAATACCACCACACTTCCCCTTTTCTATTTTAATAAAAAGAAAAGAAGCAAAAGGATATAACTAACATAAGAATAACTATATACAAATGTACAATAACTATATACAATATATACAAGTAATAAATACCTAAACAGGTATTTGACAAATCAGAGAAAATAATTCCATTATCTATCCTATTTTGGTAAATCCAAGATGTATCTAATGCACTTTCTATCCAAATTAATTTTCAACTATAACTAACTATCTTCAACCATAACTAACTAATCTTCAACTCCTTCAGAGACCAAAGAAGGAAATAATATTAGCTAACAAAAATAAAAGTAGTAAATGCATGCAAGCAACTTCCAAAAAATTTGTGAGTTAACAGAAACAGTCAGCTGCTTGGGCAGTCTAGGAAAGGTAACTATATCTTTTATTATCCAGTCTGTGTATAATGCCAAAGTTCAGGATTTATCTCAAGTCCTTATTCTAGTAGTCTTTGAGACTGGATCATCTCAGCTAGTCATCTCAAAATTGCTCTGAGCACCTTGTAGTTCAAAGTTGATCTGTAGATGATGTTTGTCAGCTTAGTGATATTATTATTGTCCAAGTGGAATTGTTGTTGTTGTGGGGCCCCATCTTCTTTCTGGAAACTTCAGTTGATGTTAGGCCTGGCCGTGATTTCCTGCAGAAAACTGATAAGAGACTTGAACACAAAGACATATATATGCAGCTAATTGAAGCCTTTTTTTCTAGAATTAGTTCGTGCTCTATATGACAATTCATATCTTAACAAAGTTTAAAATGTATATATATCTATATATCTATATATGTTAATCTTGTAAATTTTGATATAAAATTCATACTTTAAATTAAGTTTAAAGAATCAGAATAGAATCAAAGAGTTGAGATTAGTAATAGAATAGTCCCTTAATTAATTTGGCTTTTGTCCTGTCCCATAGCAGAAGATGGCTCTTTTATTCTGGCATGATACAGCGAGTTTGCATTTTCCTTTTAACAACATGTTTGAGTTTAAAGAAGGAGAGAGCCATTCTCCAGCTCCAAAGTCAGCTTTAAATTTTAATTGAACTGGGACTGTTAGAAGACCAATAGTGTTAAATCTTTAGAGAAAAGCAGAAACAAACATTTAGGAAGATATAAAATTTTTTAGATAATATATACCCATACGCTGTTTCACTCTGTTTCTTGGGATAGATGATTTGTCCCTTTTCTTCAGTTGTCTCATTTGTCCAGTGTTCTTCAGATTCCTTAACCTTCATTCTCCTAAAAGATAAAAACAATAATCTTTCCCCAAGACTAATTTTGGGGATGTTCCTTTTTGGCAAGTTATTATCTGATTAAATGAAGAGGCATGTGTTACTGATACAAGTTAGTTTAAATTAGATGCTCATGCTGGTTGATGAACTATCCCCTCCTCTAAATAAGAGGTTTCTCTTGTTCAAATAGAACCTTTATCAATTTTGATGGTACCCACAGCTTATCTTCTCCGTTAGAAACAAAAGCAAAACCTCGTCCCCAATGTAATACATACCCTGGTTTCCATCCTGAGGTCAGCACATCCTTAAAGTATATAGGCTGATTTAATTCTGTAGTTTTTTTCTATTATCCCATGTCTCTCTGCAGCTGTTGTTCCTTTCTCATTGGCATTCAGAAAATTCAAAGTTAGAAGAGCATTATGCAGTCTATTTCGGGAGGTTTTTGTTACTCCTTTCTGTTTATTTAGCATATCCTTTAGAGTTCTGTTTGATCTTTCTATAACTGCTTGACCTGTAGGATTATGTGGTATACCTGTAATATGCTTCATTTTGTAATTAGCAAAAAACTGTTTCATTTTAACAGAGACATATGATGGAGCATTGTCAGTTTTGATTTGTGCAGGTATACCCATGATGGCCATAACTTCTAGCAAATGAGTGATTACAGAATCAGCTTTTTCAGAACTCAAAGTAGTTGCCCATTGAAATCCTGAATAAGTATCGATGGTTGTGTTGTACATATTTCAGTTTTCCAAATTATGAAATGTGAAACACGTCCATCTGCCAGATTTCATTCCTCAGAGTAGCCTTTGGGTTACATCCTGCTGGTAATGGCGTTTGATTGTAGAAGGAACAAGTAGGACATTTCCATACAATTTCCTTGGCTTGTTGCCAGGTTATGGAAAAATCCTTTTTTAAACCTTTACTATTGACATGATGTTTTTATGAAACTCTGAGGCTTCCAGCACATTTCCAATCAATAATTTATCAATCTCATCACTGCCTTGTGCTAGAGGGCCTGGCAGACCTGTATGAGATCGATTGTGAGTTGTATATAAAGGATGATTCCTTTTCCTGATTGTATCTTGTAATTGAATAAATAGTGAAGTTAATTCTGAAGCATCAGGGATAAATTCTGCAGTCTCAATATGTAATACCACTCTTTCAGCATACTGAGAGTCAGTTACTATTTTGAGAGGTTCTGAAAAATCCATTAATACCAACAGAATAGCATACAATTCCGATTTTTGAACTGAATTATACGGACTTTGAAACACTTTACTTAAATTTTCTGATTTGTAACCTGCCTTTCCTTCTTTGTTGGCATCTGTATAAAATGTACAAACTCCAGATATGGGTTTTTGCCGTACAATTCGAGGCAAGATCCAATCAGCTCTCTTTATAAGATCAATTCTATTGCTTTTAGGAATTTGCTGTTTATTTCTCCCCCAAAATTACTGCAAGCTCTTTGCCAAGGTTCACTTTCTGTCCATAATTTTTCAATGTCCTCCTTACTTAAATGTACGACAATTTCTGCTGGGTCTATTCCTGTTAATTGACAAAGTCTCAATTTTCCTTTCTAAATCAGGTCAGAGATTTTTTCCATATAAGTTTGTAATTTTTTATTTGGTTTATTTGGTTAAAATATCCATTCCAATATAATATCTTCCCTTTGCATTAATATTCTAGTAGGAGAATGCCTAGAAGGTAAAATAACCAAAATGCAATCCAGCTTTGGATCAATATGATCCACGTGACTTTCATGTACTTTCTTTTCTACCAAGGCCAATTCTTTCTCAGCTTCAAATGATAATTCTCTTGGACTATTTAAGTCCTTGTCACCTTTTAAGGTTTTGATCAATTTAGTCAGTTCATCAGTTTTTACCCCAACAATAGCTCGTAGATGAGAAATGTCTCCAAATAATCTTTGAAAGTCATTAAGAGTCTGTAGTCTATCTCTCCTAATTTGTACCTTTTGGGGTCTAATTTTTGTAGCTCTATTTTATATCCTAAATAATTAATAGAATCTCCTCTTTGTATCTTTTCAGGAGCAATTTGTAATCCCCAGCAAGGCAAAATTTTCTTTACTTCTTCAAACATTCTTTCTAAAATAACTGCATTTGAGTCAGCTAGTAAAATATCATCCATATAATGATAAATTATAGATTTAGGAAATTTTTTACGTATCACTTCTAATGGCTGTTGTACAAAATATTGGCACAGAGTTGAGCTATTCAACATTCCCTGTGGGAGGACCCTCCATTGAAATCTTTTAACAAGTTGAGAATTATTATAAGTAGGCACTGTAAAAGCAAATCTTTCTCTGTCTTTTTCTTGTAAGGATATTGAAAAGAAACGGTCTTTTACATAAATAACTATGAGAGGCCATCCTTTTGGTAACAGAGTAGGCAAAGGCATTCCAGATTGTAGAGAGCCCATTGGCTGAATTACTTTGTTAATTGCTCTAAGGTCTGTTACCATTCTCCATTTACCAGATTTCTTTTTAATAACAAATACAGGAGAATTCCAAGGGCTGGTTGATTCTCCAATATGCTGAACATTTAACTGTTCTTCTACCAGCTCTTCTAAAGCCTGGAGTTTCTTTGTTGTTAAAGGCCATTGCTGGACCCATACAGGCTTGTCTGTTAACCATTTTAAAGGTAGAGCTGTTGGTGTCTTTGGAAGATCATCAGTTGTTGTGCCCTGTTCCTGTATAATATGGATAGCTGGTGACCACTCATTAGAACAATATCTTCTAATATTTCTCTCAGTAACATGTGCTAGTTTATGATTTGTTTCTGAGATTGGAGGGATGTTAATCTGAGTATTCCACTGTTGCAACAAGTCTCGTCCCCACAGGTTCACAGTTATGTTAGCCACATATGGTTTTAATTTTCCTCTCTGTCCTTCTGGACCTATACATTCAAGCCATCTTGCACTCTGTTTCACCTGAGATAATGTCCCAATTCCTAACAGTTGAACATTTACCTCCTTAAGAGGCCAAGTTGGATGCCAAAATTCTGGTGCACTTATGGTAACGTCCGCACCTGTGTCTACCAGACCAGACAACAAAACACCATTTATTTTTATCATTAATTTTGGTCTTTGTTCATTAATAGAAGTTTGCCAAAATTTTTCTTTATGCTTTCTCCAGAATTTTCTATTCTCTCTGTTTCATCATCCTGACCAGCATGATTTATTCCAATAGGCATTTGGTTATTTAATTGCTCTGAGTAGGGGTTTCCTCTACGGCTGCAGGAAAGGTTTGAACTGGATTTGCTATGAGAGCCTGCATGAGGCCCCTCTGGGAGTTTCCCGAAGACTGAGGCAAAGGATTACCCTGTCTGTCCTTTGTTGATCTACATTCGTTGTTCCAGTGTTTGCTCTTACCACACCTTCTGCATACTCCAGAAGTAAGGGGCATTCTGTTGCCATTGTTCCTTGAAGAAACATTGTTTCTCGGAATGACCTGTTTACAGTCCCTTTTCTAATGTCCTTGCTTTCCACATCCAAAACATCTAACATTCCTCAAACCTTTTGAAATTGTTTCTCCTACCCACATATCATCATGCTAGTCAGATTCAACATTAACTGTGTCTCTAATCCAATCTTCCAAAGGTGCAGATCTTGTCTTTAACGGCCTGATTATTCTTTTGCATGCTGCATTTGCATTCTCAAAGGCCAAAGATTCAATTATTGCCTTACTAGCTTCTGAATCCGAGACTATTCTCTTTACTGCTGAAGCCAGTCTTTGTAAAAAATCTGTAAAAGAATCTTTTGGGCCTTGCATATCCTTTGTAAATGACTCAGATTTTTTTCCTGGTTCCTCAACTATGTCCAATAAGCTGATCCTGGCAGACTTGTATTCCTTTATCCCTCCATTGTTTTTCTATGTTTTTAGCCTCCTCCTTAAACCAGGTCAGAAATTGAAGTCTCTGGCTGGGTTCCAGAACAGCTTGTGCAAGTTCCCGCCTGTCCTGTGGTACAATCCTATTATATGTTGACCAAGACTTTAACATTTGCTTTACATATGGGGAATGCATGCCATAAGATACTATTGCCTCCTTAAACCTTTTTAAATTCAACATTTCAATTGGAGCCCCAATATTTTTTGTAGTCATTTGATCAGGCATCTGCTGTACAGTTACAGGATAAATTAAGGGTGACTGTGTGAAAACAGGCTTTCTTTCTGTAACCTTATGATCCAAACTTGAAACAACTTCACTGTTAATTTCTTCTGTCTGAATTTTTACAGGTTTAACAAAATTTTCTAAAGCTGTTATCCTAGCACTTAAATTGACTATCTTTATAAATTTTAAAATGAGGATAAGCATAGTGATAAACAGCATTATTCCAACAATACTAATCTTCTCATATGGTTGTTCCATTGTCAGAGTGCCTAAAATTTCAAACAAAACCCAATTTTCTTCCAATGTACACATAAAAGCCATTTTTTTAATGTGGAAAAATTTTCTCTTTTAAATAGTTTCCTTCAAAATATCTGATATGTTATGACTTACCAAATCTGCATAGAACAGTAGAAATCCGAGGAAATGTCAAAACAGCCACCTAGTGTCCAAGGTGTAAATCTAGAGAGAGAGAAAGAGACACACAGAGAGAGAGAGAGAGAGAGAGAGAGAGAGAGAGAGAGAGAGAGAAGAAAGAAAGCATGCAAGAAAATGTAGCTGGCTAAAGCTTAAATCCAGCCACGTGTTACCTCTTGAGCCGAGTCAAGGCTTGGTTCTGCCTTCCTTAAGCTCCATCCACATGTGTTGGCTTTACAGGCAGGGGCCCTGTTTGGCAGGGCAGGCCTGAGTTGTTTGTAGCACCGGCTTTAAGCAAGCAGGCTTTAAGCAAGCCACTCACAGTTAGTCAGGTCTGAGGCCAAGCAGACCTAAGCCAGGGCTAGGAAGCCGGCTGCCTGGCCTGCCACCCTTGCGGGAAAGCGGACCTGTCACCAAGGCAAGCTGTTTTTAATGGATTCTTGTCACGCTGGGCACCAGATGTTAATGTAACCAACCGTCTTATTAAATTAGAAGCACAGAACCAATGTAAAAGAGAAAGCCAAGAGGCCAGAGCTCAGAGCTAAAATCTTACCCTTCCTCCTGTGAGCTCCTAGCTTCCTGTAAGAGAGCTATTTCCTGTGTGTAAGTCCTTTCAGTCTTTTGTTCTGCATTCTCATTGGTTATAAACACAAACACGTGACTGCCTTGTCACTGTATGTATGTACAGCCTCCCAGGTCTTAAAGGCATATGTCTCCACTGCTGGCTATATCCCTGAACACACAGAGATCTACCTAGGTCTTCTACCAAGTGTTGGGATTAAAGGCGTGTGCCACCACCGCCACACTCTTGCTATGGCTCTAATAGCTCTGACCCCCTGGCAAATTTATTTATTAACATACAATCAAAATCACATTTCAGTACAATTACAATACCACCACAAGCTGGTCTTGGGAGATTTTAACACCTAAATACCTTTAGCCCTACTTCATTGTTCAGTGGTTCTAGCCTCATCTTTCCACCAGGTCCTGCACTGTAACTGAGGACCAGGATCCAATACTGCTCTAACGAAGTCACTCTAGTCTTGTGGGACAATTCTGTTTTTAGTTGACCATGAATTTAGCATCTGCTCCACAAAAGGTGAATTCATATGGAACTATTGCTTCCTTAAATCTACTCAAATCTAACATTTAAAGAGGAATCCAGTCAGTCTTACACAGCACTGGGGATAGTTGTCACTTGGCAGTTGTTCTTGTAAGGTGAGTGGATGAATTAAGGTTGGTTGTTTGAAAACCTTAGGCTGTCCCTCTTTGATTTTATAATGCAATGGTGAGATTGGTTCTCCTTTAAATTCCTCTATCTGGGTCTGATTGTCTCTATGATATGTTTTAATAAGGTTTTCTAAGACCTGTATCTTGGCATTCATATCAACCAACTCGTTTAGAGATAAACCAAGAATTATCAAACCAATAATAAAGATTACCAAAATGATAATAACATTATGTCAAACCAGATTTAGTTAATTATCCCTTCATTCAATTGTTCAATTTTTAAGCCATGCATTGCATTATCATATAGAGACCTAACTCCCACCATCATAATAGTGTTTCCCATTTTTTATGTAGGAAAAAAGCCTTCTTCTTTTTTTTTTTTTTTTTTTAGATAATTCCCCCCTTTAAGAATTATCTAAACCAAGCCGGGCGGTGGTGGCGCACGCCTTTAATCCCAGCACTCGGGAGGCAGAGCCAGGCGGATCTTTGTGAGTTCGTGGCCAGCCTGGTCTACAGAGCGAGATCCAGGAAAGGCGCAAAGCTACACAGAGAAACCCTGTCTCGGAAAACCAAAAAAAAAAAAAAAGTATTATCTAAACCAAATCTGTTGCTGGTGATGGTGAAGATGATGGTGAAGTTTGAAGCTGACTGCTGCTGCATTGAACAAACAGTAGAAGCCAGAGTTGGTGTCAAAGCTACCTAGTGTGGCAGCTGCCCTAGAAGGGGATCCAGGGAAATCCCACACCCCACCAGGAGAGGGCACCATCTGTCCAAAAACTGCACACAGGAGATGGTGGGAAGAAGCGCATGTAGCAATGTAGCAGAAGCTACCTGAAGGCAGAACTGACCAGTGGTGAAGGGCTAACTCTGGCAGCATTTGCAGCCCAAGTGACTGTGGAGTTTGCTGCAGAGCAGCTGCAATAGAAAAATCCCAAACTTGCTCAAAGCTTGAGAGGAAAAGAAAGGAAAACCTAGCCAGCAAGGTGGTGACTCCAGCAAGTGCCCCCATATGCAGCTCCAGCATGTGCTGGTGGCTGCAAAGCCATGGCCAAGCAGTTTTTTGGTGAACTTGTGCCCCAAAAGTTGGACACCATATGAAGCACAACCCTAATTAGTCTTAATAATAAAAGCTCTGAGTAAGATATCAAGGGTGAAAGCTGAAAGATCAGAGAATCAGAGCAGCAGCCACTAGAAACTTCTTACCTCTATGAATCCTTAGACTAAATGGGGCTGAGAGACTGTCTCCACCTGTCTTATATTACTGGCTCCAATTCCCAAATGCTAGGATTAAAGTCATGCACCACCACCATCTAGCTCTGTTTCTCTTTTAAACTGGTTTAAACTTGTATAGCCTGAGGTGCATTGAACTCCTGTTCTTCCTGCTTTCTCCTCTTTACGGCTGGGATTAAAGGTGTGTGCTACCACTGACTGGCCTCTATGGTTAACTAGTGGGTAGCTCCACCCTCTGATCTCCAGGCAAGCTTTATTGGTCAGAACACAAACAAAATATCATACAACAAGAGATTGTGCCATTTCCCTGCAGATTGGCCCATGAAGTCACAAACTTCAAGAGAACTATCCCAGCCATTGTTTCTCAGTTCCTTACTTTTTAGCCCCCTGCAGATTGACTTTTTCCCTTATTGAGAAGCTCACCAATGACATCTTGCATAACTAAAGGAATTTCTTCTGATGTACCTAAGATCTTGAACTTCTGAAGTTTTTAACCATGTGGATAGTTTTTTTCTTCTATACAAGGATTTATCCTCATGATTCTCCAAGCCTTCTCTGTTTTCTCATATAAATTGACTAGAAGTTTACATTGCCCAATCATCCATCTGCATACATATGTTCTTTCTCTTATTTATTTGCTTCAGTATTTTATCTATCATCAACAACATCAGCCACCAGAAGAAAGTAATTTTGTGGTCATGTAAGTTTCCTTGCTATACCTTAAATGCACCCTACATGTTTTTGTCTGCATGTATATTTCCACAGGGCTAGAAATGTTATAATCAATTCATTTGCTAGCATTTTTAGTAACTTCAATTGCTAGTAATAATGAAAATGACCTTTCTCTCTGAAGCTTCCACAGTAATTATATAGTTTCTTTATATTTATTATAAAATACTATACATCATCATTTGTTTGTTTGTTTTGGGGAGTCCTGGAGATCAAATCTAGGGATCATGTATGCCCAGCAAGTGTTCTATTACTGAGACATTGTCCCAACTCTAATTTGTATTACTATATGAGTCTTTGAAATTTTATTAACCAAAAAGGAAAAAAGTTATAATAAAATACAAAAAAATAAATGAATAAAAGTAGTAAAGAGCCTTAATACACTAGTCTTTTTTTTTTTTTTTTTTTTTTTTTTTTGGTTTTTTGAGACAGGGTTTCTCTGTGTAGCTTTGTGCCTTTCCTGGAACTTACTTTGTAGCCCAGGCTGGCCTCGAACTCACAGAGATCCACCTGCCTCTGCCTCCCGAGTGCTGGGATTAAAGGTATGGGCCACCACCGCCCAGTACACTAGTCTTTATACCAGCACAATTTGGGTTTTCTAAATTCAGTTTCCCAGGAGGAAACTATTTCCACAATCTGATCATTTATACATTAACAGAAAGAAAATCAGATTTATTCAGGGATCTCGTATTTTTGATCCCAGAAAAGGAAACTGAAAATTAGAGGTCATCTAATTAAAGAAGATGTTTCCTATGAAAGTAATCCAGAGGTTGACATATACAAATTGAGAAAGTCAAGGAAGATAATTGAATCCTTTATAATTAAAGGACTTAAATACAACTTTCAAAATACAATGAGATATTCATTTAATTGGTGCAATGCATCAGGCATAGGCTGATGTTTTTCCCACAAGATTGATAATTACCTGCTACATATGTAAAGCACACCGTCCACCCAGAGAATGCAAAGTGTCCTTGGAAAATGGCTTCTTTTACCTGGGAGACCTCTGGAAACTCAACATCAAAAGCATAATGATGTCTTCCCATATTCTCCTTTTTTCCTCTCACCAGCTATGTCTTAGTTAGGGTTTCTATTGCTATGCAGAGACATCATGACCACAGCAACTCTTATAAAGGAAAACATTCAAATGGAGTGGCTTGCTTACAGGTTCAGTCCATTTTCATCATGGTGGGACATGGAAGCATACAGGGAGACATGATGCTGGAAAAGTAGCTGAGATTCCTACATCTTACATGCAACAGAAAATGATTTGTGACACTGAGAGTAGCTTGAGCATAGGAGAACTCAAAGCCCATCCCCACAGTGACACACTTCCTCCAACAAGGCCACATCTACTTCAGTAAAGACACACCTCCTAATTGGCCACTCCCTTTGGGGGCCATTTTCTTTCAAACCACCATGAGCAGGAGCACCACACTGAAGGAAATGAAGCTGAGTGTGTCCATCTTCAGCACTATGCCCAGTGCCTGAAGTCATAACAGCTCTTTTATACCATGACAGTTCAGAATTCACTCAATCCACAGCACTTCCACGGCCAGACATTTATTTGGTAGATTTGAGGAAGAGCAGCTTGGATAGAATGCATATTCATAAGTTACAGAGCTTGGCTAGCAGTTAATCCTGGGCCCAGAAACAAGATGGTCCAAAGACTCAAGAATGCATTGAAGCAGCCAAAGCATCTCTTGATGAAATAGTAGTGAGCCCCAGTGTGTGGGAAGGCTATTCCAATCTCTGCAAAATAGAGAGTACTGGCCATGGACAGCATAGGAAGCTCAAAGGTACAAGAAGACTCACAAACTCACACAGGAGTATTCCAGAACCCCCTTAGGGGACACAAAAATTCCTGTACCATTAATATTAATAATTAAAAATTGAACTCCCCAGAAATATCCAAGATCTCCCTTGAGCTTTATTTTCTTTCCTTTATCCATATAATTAAAACAATTTAATTCTTTCTAAATTATAATCTCCAAGTGTGTCACACTGTACTGCTGAAAGAGATGCTCATGGACACTCTGAAGTTATAAAATCCTGTAGCCATTTTGTTCCACTTTCATCAAACTATTTACAATAGTTAGCAAAGTACTTGAGACACAGTTAATTGAAATAAAATAGATTACCTGTACAGGTCTATTTTGACTTGGCATTTAATTATTATCAAAGTAGGACATTCAGTTAAAAAAGAAAGGAACTTCAAAGAAGACAGGCAACTATTACAGCTTGTGGCTCATCCAGAATTCCCAAGGCTAGAACACTATTCCTACCTTTAAGACACACTTTTAGAATATCTTTTAGTTCTAGAAAAATGCTCTGAGTGTAGGGCATAAATTAATTGTTCAGTGGCAAAATCCCTGTCTGTAAGTCACTGGTCTAAAGCTAGCAACTGTAAATGTTTAACACAGCAATTCTCTACAACAAGAGTAGTTAGGAAAACAAACCTCCATACTGGACTTTTCGGTGGACATAGCCACAGGGCCTCAAAAAGACTGTACATACTCCTGAGAGCTACAGATCACTAAGGAAACTGAGCTGATTACTGTCATAACACTATACCAGAAAAATAGGTGAAGACTTTTTCCACAATGTCAGAATTCATTGAATGAGAATAAATTCATTAGGTTCAACAGTTTCACTGACACTTTGGTATATAAAAACCCTATCTTGGAAAATTGCCCAACATTAATGAAAACTCTTTTATTTCAATTTTAATCACGAATATTAACTCTCATATCATGCAGCACACACTAAATATATCTATTTGCATATGACTTAAAGAATGAATACAAGTTAAAGAAAGAGGCTACCTAGATTTCAAGCAATTCTGATTTAGGTGAGAGAGTCGATATGAATAAGATAATGGACTAGATCATTTCATGAGGGAAGCTGTTTCTGGAGTTGTTAGAGTTGGGATTTAAGAGTAAGGTCTAAATGTGAAGTTAAATCAGAATCTGAGATCTGGACATGACAAGCTCAAGTCCATATACAGATAAGCAAGCAGGTAGATGGGCAGGCAATTGAATATGTCGCATCAACATCAACAATCAAAGCTGAATCTAAGCTCCAAGGACAGTTGTAAATCCCCTGTTAGGATGAATTTTAATTGGGAATGTTACTTAGGTGAACCAAAGGGTACTTTTGATTGCTGGACTTCAATAATGTGATACCTAGACTTTGGTAGTCAGCCTTAGGTGGAAGTGAACAAATAAGGGGCTAGATCTTGAGAGCTAGCGTTTGGAATATAATCTAATGATTTTTGGCAAGGCAGAGGAATGAGGGAGAAGGGAAACACCTGCCAGAGCCATGTTTGCCATGGTTGAGCTGGCTAGAGTCCCTTCATTCCCATCTTTTGTTTTGTTTTGTTTTATTATCAGATCACTGTGTGTTGGGTAAGTGGGCATTGTTCTCTCTGGTTGCTAACTGCTGATATTGGGGCATCATTGTTAGGGGACCCAAGCAAGCTGGGTTGTCGATCAAGGTTGGGAAGAACAGGCTGTGAGAGTCTGTAGTCCAGGTAGTGCAGGACCATCTGAGGTTAGGAAAAGTGTTGTCTGTGAGGCTTGTCCAGGTTGTAGATTCTGAGGAAACAGCTGGGATTGGGGTTGGGGCTGGAGTTGCTAGGGGAGCCTGTAGTTGATTTGAAATCTGTTGGAACAGGTTCACTAGAGATAGAAGTAAAATAAAGGAGTTTAGAAAAAATGTTTTATATTGGGTGTACATTTGAAACTTTTAGGTTTGTGGTCTTGGTAGTTGGGAAGAGGAGTCCCAAGACCACAAAAGGGGGAGAGATCCTACCCTGAGGAATAGGCAATAGACAAGAAAATTTCGGCTGTTGGTTGACAGGAGTACTTCTCTGGAGTATTTTTGAGAGTTCTTGAGAGGAGTCAGGAAAATTTAGATTGGCTATATAAGGTTTGTTGGGGAAGAACTATTAACTGAAAGGAGGGACTGGTTGTGTTGGGGAGAATATAATGTAAAAGGCTTTTGTTACATAAGAAGAATCTTTCCTTGGGTATTAACGTGGTTTCTGAAATTGAAATACTTTAAGAACATGGATGACATATGTTAAGAATATGTCTGAGAACTGTGTTGGGAAAATAAGGGAGTTCTTTAGACAGAATCCTGGGTTTTGGTACCAGTGAAAGGAAAAGTATAGGACTAGGACCCTCAAGAACAAATTCTTGGTACAAAGGAGGTTTATTTGCCCCAGAAGAATAAAGCTCAAGGATAAAGGACAAAAACAGGGTCAGTGGAAGAGTGAGAAAGAAAAAGAAGCAGGAATACTTGTTCTGGAAGGACAAAGGACTGCCTCTGGATAGAGGGGAGACAGATGTGGCACATAGGAAAATGGCATTCTATTAAGGTAAAATGGTAAACCCAATGATAAGATGAAATGCTTAATTTTAACTGGGCATGTGAAATTGGTGAGCCAAAGAGGGCTTTTGATTGCTGGATTTTAATAGTTTGATAGTAACACCTTGCTAGTCAGCCTCAGGAGGAGGAATTGTCCACATAAGAGAATAGAGCTTGGATGCTAGCTTCAGTAATATAATCTGACAGTTTTTAACAAGGCAGAAGGAATACCCACAGGGCCACATGCTCCAGTGGGCTAATTTCCCTTCATTGTGAATAGAACTAGAGGACTTCAGGTAAATACCAAAACTGCCAAAGGAGAGAAGCTCAGAACATTGTTCATATTCTTGGGGCAGAATCAAGCTTGCCAACCAAACCAAACTGAATAGAATATGCTTATCAGAAGTGTAGAAATGTAGGGGAAAACTCACTGATTAGCCATTGTTGGATGAAAAAGGCTGGCACCTGAAGGTCCAAATGTATAGAACCGGGGTAAGAGGTTACTATAGGTTGATATCCAAATCAGAACACCACATGAAAGGATAAGGTATCAGCTCAGGAGATCTCAAGACCAAGTTCTCAGAAAAAAAGGGGATTTTTTTTTTTTATCCAGAGGGACAAAGGTCAGGGAATAGGAGAAAAAGATAGGAGATAGAGGATAAGGGAGAAGAGGGTGAAAGGATATTTGTTGGGGCGGTCACAAAGTATTGTCTCTGGATAGAGAGGGGAAAGACATAGCACTTAGGAAACTGCAGTTTATAAAGGTACAAGGGGAAACCCTGTGTTAGAAGAGGCATTTCATTTTAATTGGGCATGTTAATAAGGGTAGCCAATGGGCACTTTTGATTGTTGGGCTTCAATATTTTGATAGCCTGACCTTGGTAGTCAGCCTCAGGAGGAGGAAGTGGCCAAATAAGGGACTAGACCTTGGGGGCTAGCTTTAGGAATGCAATCTAATGGTTTTTAGCAAGGTGGAAGGAAACAGGGTGTAAGACAAGGCCTGGCAGAGCCATGTTTGCCATGCTCAAATGGACTAGAGTCCCTCACTAATTTCTAACAAAATAGACTTCAAACAAAAATCAATCAATAGAGATGGGGAAGGACACTTCATACTTATTAAGGGAAATATCCACAGAGATGATGTTTCAGTACTTAACACCTATGTCCTGAATACAACTGCATTTGTAAAAGCCACATTTATAAAAGAAACATTAAAACTTAATCCACACATTGAGAATGGGAGACCACTTCAATGCACTACTCTTGCCATTGGACAGGTCATGCAGACCAAAAGTAAATGGAAAACTACTGAAGCTGACAGATATTATGAACCAAATGGACACAACACATATCTATGGAACACTTCCCCCAAACACAAAAGAGTATGCATTCTTCTCAGCACCTCATGCAACTTTCTCCAAAACTGAGCACATACTCTGTCACAAAGCACATATCTTCAGATACAAGAAGATTGAAATAGCCTACTGTATCATCTCAGACCACCATGGATTAAAGCTGGATTTCAACAACAGAAAAGAATAGAAAGCCTACAAACTTGTGGAAAATGAACAGTTCTCTACTGAATGACTACTGCATAAAGACAAAAATAAAGGAAGAAAGTATAGACTTCATAGAAATGAATGGAAATGAATGTACAACCTACCAAAACTTATGGGCCACAATGAAAGAGATGGTAGGAGGAAAGTTCATAGCACTAAGTGCCTACATAAAAAAGTTGAAAGATCTCATACTAGCAACTTAGCAGCACACATGAAAGTTCTAGAAGAAAAAGAAACAAGTACACCTAAGAGGATAGACTGCAGGAAATAATTGAACTGGGAGTGAAATCAACAAAATAGAAACAAGGAAAACAATCCAAAGAATCAATGAATCAAAGATTTCATTCCTTGAAAAAAAAATCACCAAAATAAACAAACTCTTACTCAAAATAACTTAAAGAGAAAGATTATCCAAATAAACAAAATCAGTAAGGAAAAGGGGAACATAACAACAGATACCAAGGAAATACAAAGGATTTCCAAAGTCATACTTGAAGTGGCCAATTTTCTTGATCGATACTACTTACCAAAGTTGAACCAAGATCAGATAAACAACTTAAAAAACCTATAAGCCCTAAGGAAATAGAATCAGTCACTAAAAGTCTGCCAACAAAAAATAGCCCAGGGCCAGACAGTTTTAAAACAGAGTTCTAATTGACTTTCAAAGAAGACTTAACATTAAATCTTTTCAAATTATCCCACAAAATAGAAACAGAAGAAACATTGTTAAATTCAATTTATGATGCCACAGTCACCTTGCAACCCAAACCACACAGATTCAACAAGAAAGAGAATTTCCCTTATGAAGATAGATGCAAAAATACTCAAAAAATAATTTCAAACCAAATCCAAGAACACATCAAAAAGATCATCTAGCATGATAAAGTACATTTCATCCCAGAGATTCGGGGATGCTTAAACATACAAAAATTAGTCGATGTAAAACACCACATAAACAAACTAGAAAAAAAGATAAATGATCATCTCATTTGATGCTGAAAAAACCTTTGTCAAAATCCAACACACATTCATGATAAATGTCTTGGATATATTAGATATACAAGGGACATACCAAAACATAATGAAGGCAATTTGTAGGAGGCCTATAGCTGACATCAAATTAAATTGAGAGAAACTCAAAGCAATTCTACTGAAACCAAGAACAAGACAAGGCTGTTTACTCTTTCCATATCTATTTAATACAGCACTTGAAGTTCTACCTAGAGCAATAAGACAACTAAAGGAGATCAAGGGGGTAAAAATTGGAAAGGAAGAAGTCAAAGTATCAGTATTTGCAGATGATATGATAGTATACAGAAGTAACCCCAAAAATTCTATCAGGAAACTCCTACTATGGTGATATTTTATTTGTGCTGAAATGTGATTTTATTTGTATGTTAATAAATAAAGTTGCCTGGGGGTCAGAGCTAATAGCAAGCCATTTAGTAGAAGTCTGGCAGTGGTAGCACATGCCCTTAATCCAATCACATGGCAGGCAGAGTCTGTGTGCTCAAGGACACAGCCAGCATGATGACACACGCCTTTAATTCCAGTACCAACCATAGAAACCTGGTGAAGGTCTGTATAGATAGTCAGTGACGAAGAAGTCATGTGATTGGGTTTAGAACCAATGAGAAGGCAGAACAGAAAGTCAAAAAAAAGATGGGTCACACAGGAGAAGGTCTCTCTCTCTCTCTCTCTCTCTCTCTCTCTCTCTGGGAAAGATGGCAGCAACTGGTAAGCTAAAGGCTATTCACTAGTGCTCTGACCTCTTGGGTTTTTAACTCTTTATTTGACCCTGTGTTTCTTATTTAATAAGACTGTTTAGAATTACATCTACATCCTAAAGCTGATAAACACCTTTAGTGGAGTGGCTGAATATAATATTAACTTAAAAAAAATCAGTAACCCTCTTATATTCAAATGATAAGTGGGCTGAGAAATAAATCAAGGAATCAATACCCTTCACAATACCCACAAAAAATATACAATAACTTGGTGTAACTCTAACTAAGCATGTGAAAGACCTGCATGACAACAACTTCAAATCTTTGAGGAAAGAAATTGAAGAAGAAATCAGAAGATGGAAAGATCTCTCATGATCATGAATCCATAGAATTAAAATAGTAAAAAAAAAAAAAAAGCCCGTCTTATTAAAAGCTAGCTACAGAGTCAATACAATCCCCATCAAAAGTCCAACACAATTCTTCACAGATCTTGAAAGAATAATACTCAATTTCATATGAAAAAAGAAAAACCCGGTATAGCTAAAACAATCCTGATCAATAAAACAACTTCCAGACGTATCACCATCCCTGATTTCAAGCTATAATACAGAGATGCACTAATAAAAACCATATGATATTGACATATAATCAAACTCATTGCTCAATGGAATTGAATTGAAGTTGCAGACATAAATCCACATACCATTTGACACCTGATTTTTTTTTATAAAGAGGCCAGAGTTACACAACTGACAAAAGAAAGGATCTTCAACAATTGGTCCTGGTCTAACAGGATGTCTGCATGTGAAAGAATGCAAATCCATATTTATCACCCTACACAAAACTCAAGTCCAAGTAGATCTAAAACTTCCACATAAAATCAGATACATTGAACCTGATAGAAAGTAGCATAATACCTTTGAAAACATTGGCACAGGAGACAACTTCATAAACAGAACGGAGATAGCACAGAGATTAAGATGGATAATTAATAAATCAGACCTCATAAAACTGAAAAGCTTATTTCTTTAAGGCAAAGGACACTGTCAACAGGACAAAATATGAGCCTACAGAATGGGAAAAGATTTTCACCAACTTCACATCCAAGAGAAAACTAATATCCAAAATATATAAAGAATTCAAGAAACTAGATATCAACAAATCAAACAACCCAATTTAAAAAATGAGGTATAAATCTAAACAGAGAATTCTCAACAGAAGAATCTCAAATGCCTGAGGAACACATTAAAGAAATGTTCAACAACCTGAGCCATCAGGGAAATGAAAATCAAAACTACTTTGAGATTCCATCACCTGTCAGAATGGATAAGGTCAATAACACAAGTAACAGTCATGCTGGCAAAAATGTGGAGCACAGGGAACATTCCTACATTGCTGGTGGAATGCAAACTTGGATAAGCACTATGGAAATCAATATGGCAGTGCTTCTGAAAATTGGGAATTAATCTACCTCAAGACCCAGCTATACCATTCTTGAACATATACCCAAAAGACTTTCCATCCTACCACTATTCCACTTCCTCAACTATGTTCATAACAGCTTTATTCATAAACATCAGAAATTGTGAATAACCTAGATACCCCCCCCAACAGAAGAGTAGATAAAGAAAATGTTGTATATTTATACAATGCAGTATTACTCAGCTCTTAGAAAAAAATGACATTATAAAAATTTCAGGAAAATGGATGGAACTAGAAAAAAACTTCATGAGCAAGCGAACTCACACCCAGAAAGATAAACATGATATCTATTCATATAGAAGTGGATAACAGCTGTTAAGCAAAGGATAATCACACTACAATCCACTGACTCAGAGAGGTCAAGGAGAGCTCTAGGGGGAAGCATAGATCTCTCTGGGAAGGGGAAATACAATAGATTTTGCAGGTGTACTGGGGCCAGGTGAGGATGGGAACAGGAGGGATCAGGTGGAGGAGAGAGGGCTGGAAGAAAAGAATACAGTGATATAGGACCGGAATAGGGAGACAGTTATGGGGCAATATGGAAAGCTAGTGCAGTAATTTGTTTCTCTCATTTGCATACCATCTAGGTGTCTCTTCTGGTGAAGAAAAATGCCATGAATATACTTCCAGTTCAGTGCTGTAACTGAACGTAACAATTTCCTATGATCCAATACTTTAAAATATTTATGACATACAAAAGTATGCTGTTTGGCTTTGCCTCATTTTCAAACACTGGTGAACCTAAGTGTAATTTAGTTGAGAGATATAGTATAATATATTCTTCTGGGGTCCATATTTATATGAATGGTCTGAGTTGCCACATGAGACCAGGGTGATGTCTAGGACCTTGCTGCCAGCAATGAGCCATATCAGTGTCCATAATCCTACTGCAGCAGGGGACTGTGTCAATATCTTTGTCCTGTGTTCCCAACAAAGGCCTACCTGTGCTGCAGCCTGAATCCACTGGCCTTGCTGCTACCAGGGGACATACTGATGTGAGTGGCCTGCACTGCCATTCTAGGCCACGTGGATATCCATGATCCAGGGTGCCTATAAGGGCCTGGCCAGTGTCTATAGTCTGACTTTGGCTGGGGGCCTTAGTCATGGCCACAATAAAGATAATCCTCACCTGTGTGCCTGGAACCCTGTCTGTAGGTGACTGTATATTCTGCCAAATTCGAAAGATTAATATTCATTCCTCTTTTCACTTCACACTGCCCTGTACAAACCTAGTCACTCACAGATAAGGTACTTAGAAAATCAGACACAACATTGGCATCTATACCTTTAACCTAGATGTGTCATTGAAATGAGGCTATCAAGTGTAAATCATCAGAAAAACAAAGGCCCCATGTGAAGTGGCTACCAACTCTATGGATCAATGAAGACTAAGGACACAGAATGCTAGAGAGGACAAAAGATCTCAAAAGCCAAGAGCAATCCAGAGAGGCACATATCTGGTTTCTGGAGAGCAGAAGAGGGCCATTGTTGAGGAGCTACCTCGGGGAGGTAGGGTATATTCAACAGTAAAACTAGTTTTCCTTGTCTTCAGCTGGTAATAGGAGTGCCTATTGGTTTTTCAGGTCAGCTACAATATGTTTTGCTTCTAATTCCCACTGAAATAATGCAGCAAACACTTCTTAATCCCTTGTGTAGAGGGGGAAAATGGGAGTCTAAGGGGCTTGATTAAGTTGCCCAAATCCTGGGCATATACTCTTAGTAGGTCAAGGCATCCATCCTTCCTCTTCCAGATCCAATCCCTGCAGTGGGAGATAGAATAGAGGCTCTTGAAGCAGAGTTTAGAAATGAATATGATAGCCCAGAACTTTCCACAGGAAGCTGTCAACCCCATTTCTATCCCAGTTGTGGTGGTTTGAATGAGAATTGTCCCATTCGGCTAATATTTTTAAATCATTGGCATCTCATTGGTGGAAGTGTTTGGGAAGAATTGGAAGGTGTGTCACTGGAGGTTGGCTTAAGGATTCAAAGGACTCATGTCATTCCCAGCATGTTCTCTGCCTCCTGCTTGACGTTCTGACATGTGAGTACTCAGTTGTTCTGTTGCAATGCCTTTGCACCACCACCATGGATTCTAACCCTCTGGAATAATAAGGCCATTTAAATTATTTTGTAAATTGCCTTGGTCATGGTCTTTTATAACAGCTATAGAAAAATAATCAATAAACCAGCATAACACTATAACTTCCCATGCCCACCAATGCTACCTCCCCTTTATCTACATGCTTCACAAGGTGCAAATTCCTTCTCTGGAAGATATCAAGAAGACATTGTATTTGCCATATCCAGGATTATGAAATCCTAAACTTCCCATTTGACTACATGTCAGATAAATTTATCAGAATATCAACATATAGACAAATATTCTTATTTCAAGAGAAGACCTGGCTAGAAGCTCTGAGCATCTATTGGAAATTTCTTCCTGACTGAACTGGTTATCTCCAAGAGAGATGTGGGAAGACTAGGCCACAAGCCAGATATATCTAAGCTGTGATGCTTGGGAATTACAAAAATATCCATATCAATCTGTCCCTAATGGGTGAGTCATCAAGACCTGAAGATGACTTGAGAGGCCAAAGTGGATCCAGTGGAGGCTCCAGAAAGAAGGAATATAATCTCTGCTAAGCTCATCTACGTCCCTTTGAAATTCACCATGAGTAACCTCTCCCTTGCAGCCTCCTCCATTGCCTTGTTTCTATTTCACAACCCTATATCAAACTGTTGTTTGCTTACAAGAAGCCCATTCCTTTTACTCAGAGGGAGCCTAAGCATCCCTTCTCTCCAAAAAGCTGAATCTGGGATCTCAGCAGCACTGACCCTGGAGATAAAAGCTCCTAAGAGCTCCATAAAGTTGGGCCCTGATTCTTGGCCACTTTCTAATCATACTGTCCTGTTTCCAGACCATCCTACTGGATCTTATAGATGAGCATGTTCAAGAGTAGAATCTTCTTTCTCCTTCTCCACTCCTTCCCATGGAATTCAGGGACAATCTCTGAAGTGATGATCAGGGCATTATCTGAGAGACTACAGTCAGAATCCTGAGCATTGGCTTTGAGCATCAATCAGCTACATCAGGGATCAGAGGATTCAATCAGATGATGTTTCAAATAATCATATGTATATATCTTTACATTTTGGCTGTGAAAACATTTTCCAAAATATAATGTGTAAATTCTCTAACACCGAGGCCTTCAGAGCCATTGAACAATCCCTTAGCAGCTGATGAGTTTGCCTGGCTACAAGCTCAGCACTTTCTGCTTACTGCCTGAAGATGTCAAGTCTCACTTAAAGCCCCTGTGAAGCTGGTATAGGTAGAATGTTCCTTACAGTGCACAGTTACCATTCCTCATCAGTTGAGTTACTCAGTTTTCCCTCGGTCCTGCTGCTTGCCTCCATCATAATTTGAATCTTCACACCAATTGCTTTTTTATTGGGAATTGGTACATTTTTGTCTTGTGGATGCTTGTGTTCTGTTGCTAGGATTTCCATAAAGCAGCACTTATTCATTTTCTCATAATTCTAGAACCATAGAAGCTCAGAGTTATGTGTCCACAGAAATGCTCTCTTCTGTGGACTCTCTCTTTCATGGTTGTGTAGAACTTCCCCTCTGTCATCATACATGGTCTTCCTTAGTGTATATACTCTCCTCTTCCTACGACGTAACCAGTCAAGTTGAATTGCGACCCACCCTAAAGATCCAAATTGACCTTAACCTCCTCTTTAAAGATGCTGTAACTGGTATAGTCACATTATAAATATCAAGGTTTGTGGCTTTGGCATATGACAAGAATGCTGTTCACCTACATGTCCACACACACATCCCTGGTCCTCTTGACTTTCCCCAGAATCATTTATTTTCCTGCTTTTACGACATGGAGGAAGAGGCCCACTGCAGGCCCACTCATGCTTCCCTAATACAGTACTCTGCCCACAATCCTGTCATGAATCCAATCTATGTCTTCAGATCTGGACCCAGCACGTCTCAAACTCTCAGTTCAATTGTGGAGGGCCAGCATGTGCCTTTTAAAAACATGAACATTACATTTTCACAGCATACAAGGCCAGCCCTAAAGAATGAGTTCAGAAGAATTTAGCATCTTGTGCTCCTTACTTGTCCACTCTTCCTGCAGTAGCTTTTCCTATTTTCCTGTTCACTTGGGGAGGAGTGATGTGTCAGACAGAGGAAGTGTCTACTTTTACCTGGCTTAGTCACCAAAAAAGCTCAGATTAATTCTAGGCCAGACACTTTGAGATTTCTCCTCTTGCTCCTCCCTTCATTTGCTCTTTCCTCCCTTTTGTTTTGGGGCTGTGGATTAAAATCATGCCTCACATTTGCTAAATCATGCTCACTATTAAGTTGTAAACCCAGCTCCAACACCACCATGGTTTCTTCATTTTAACTATAGAAAGTTATTTGGCTTTTTCGTATAAGTTAATTGCAGAAAGAGTAAAAACTGCGTTGAATTAGAGAGAAATATCCAACCTTCACCCACAGAGGCTTTGTGAGTTAGGAATAGAGATTATCTGATTTAAAGGAAAAAAAAAATACTTGTCTTGGCTCCTGGTAGCTGTCTAGCATGACTTCTGTTTTCACAAGACACAGGCACACTCAGAACTATGACTTACTAATTTTCAAGGAGATTTTCATTACAATCAGGGTGAAAATTGTGACTAAGCATTAAATGACTACAATGGAAACTGTGTATACTCACATTCTTATAAAAATACATATTGTCTTTCTCTGCATATACTTTACTGAGATATCCATAGTGTTAAAATTTAATGTCCTTAAAAATGACCTTATATAATATTATGGGAAGGCACATTTTTACATATTTTGTGTGTACACCATTGTGTGTGTGTGTTTGTTTGTGTGTGTGTGTGTGTTTGTGCTTTAGTATACATAAAAAGACAGGAATTTTAAAAATATCTTTCTTTACTGTTACTTTAACTTTTCAATTGCAAAATATTTACACAGTCCTGCAGTTTCAGTTCTGTTTCACCCAATAATGTTCACAACCCACTTCTCCTTCTCTTCCAACTCTTTATGCTTCCCTAAATGCTTACAGTAAGCAAACTTTCCTCTCTGTAAAATAACTTTTTTCTCAAGGCTGAACTTTGATAGATTACTGCCTTTGTCTTCTTTCTGCATTAATGGGAGGAGAGGAGGAATTTGTAGACAGAGAATACAAACACAATACTTTGGATATATTTGCTTATGGTGCATGTACATTCCCAGTTTCTTCTTTAATAGTTATTGTTACATGAATACACACATATATGTATATATATGTATATGTATACATATATACATGTATATACATATTTACATATAACCTACTGTATCCATTTGACTTTGCTTATATGCCCATATGCCTGGGCTGACTATTTTGGATCGGAAAGCCCACGTGAAAGCTCTTCCATGAAGGAAACTTGCTATTTTTCTCTCAGCAGCCACTGACCTCCTGCAACTCTTCATTAAAGAATGGGGCCATTTCCCCTATCTGAGTAGATATGTCAAGTGGTGTTATCATTATCCTTGTCTGTTAACACCACCATGATGCTATTTCCTCATTTGGCTAGGGGACACTATTTGACACCACTCAGCCTCTGGCTCTTATGATCTTATAATCCCCTCCCTTCTTCCATGATAAATCTTGAGCCTTAGGTGCAAGGGTTGCAGTGCAGATGCATCAGTTGACTTTGGACACCCAAAGTCAGTTAATTCTCTGCATTTTGACAGTCTCACTAGCCATAGGTACTTGCCTAGGTTTACAGAACAGTAGTATTTGGTTTTACTCTAGGTCCCTGAGCTATCTAGTCTCTAGTTATTGGACACTTAAACATTGTTGGGCCAGGCGGTGGTGGCACATGCCTTTAATCGCAGCACTTGGGAGGCAGAAGCAGGCAGATCTCTGTGAGTTTGAGGCCAGCCTGGTCTACAAAGTGAGTTCCAGGAAAGGCGCAAAGCTACACAGAAAAACCCTGTCTCAAAAACCAAACACACACACACACACACACACACACACACACACACACACACACACACACACACACAAAACATTGTTGGGTATGGGTTCCTTCTTGTGAAGTGGGCCTTCATTCAAACCAGATACCAGATATTGGTTGGTTACTGTCACAAGCTTTTTGTAGCCTATATAGAATGAATCCCAGTCAAACAATGGCTGGCTGTCAATAGAAAGCCCAATAATTCAATAGTTGCTCAGTCCCATGTAGCTGGACATCTCAGCTGGTCTTCTGTATATGCTAGAATTCTGAAGAAGTAGGTTCCAAGGCCAGTAAAAGAATAGACATGCTAGCAAGGCAAGGGCAAGCAGGTGAAGAATGAATAAGTGCTTTCTTCATCCATTGTTCTTCTATAGGCTTCCAGCAGACATTTTGGACCAGATTAAAGGTATGCCTTCCCACCTCAAGATCTGGATTGTAGGCATGTTGTCTTTGTTCCTCAAGATCTGGATCACAAGTATGCCTTCCATTTCTGGATTGTACTTTATTCCAGATACAGTCAAGTTGACAATGAAAAATAGCCATCACAATCCATCCCTTGTCAGCTTTTCACACAATCATATCTCTTATTTCGTGATTAATTGCTGTCATAGTTTGAGTTTTTATTCCTGTGAAGAGACACTATGACCACAGCAGCTCTTATAAAGAAAACATTTAATTGAAGTGGATCCATTATCATCACGATGGGAAGCACAGCATGCAGTCAGATATGGTGCTGGGGAGTCCTACATTTTGCAGGCAACAGGAAGTTGACTAGCTGTGACATTGAATAAAGCTTAAGCAAAAGATCTCAAAACCCACTCCCACATTGACACACTTCCTCCAAAAAGGCTACACCCACTCCAACAACCCACACCTCCTAATAATGCCACTTCCTATGAGATTATGGGGGCCAATTACATTCAAACTACTACAATTTCCAAATGAAAAACAATAAACAGGTAATAATAATTCCTAAACATAATATAACTATCCCATGTACAATTGCAAATTCATTATATATTTAACCATGCCACAATTACACTTAATGTGATATAACTATCCTTCATACAACCACAAATGCACTATAAATTTAGATTAGGTGGCAATGTCCCTTGGGGACATCCTTCTAGTATCTCAAACTTACATATGATAACTATTGATATTTTTTAATTGATGCTACAACGTCTGATAAGGAAATTCAAAGCAAACACATATCTGTACAAATACATTCTTAAGAAATTTTAACAAAGGCACTCATATCAGTTATAATCCTCATTTATGCAACCTATCACATGGGCTTAGATGACATTTAGAACTACTATCCTTTACTATCCATTCTGTATTTCCTTTACCCCCTCCATCCTCTCCACCAGTAGGTCTTTGCTCTTTTCCTGGAGTACTGACCCATACCTTCATTCCTGATGGGTCTGTGCCCTTTGTCAACCAGCATGGATTAGGCTTTTGCAGTTTCCCATTAACTTTAATCACAGGGCGTGGTAGCATCAAGAGACACCCTAAAGGATCTCCTGCACTCCAGGCATAATCCTTCTTACTTCCTTTGTGGAGTAGCAATCCAACATTCCCATGATAATCTGGATCTATTACCACTCCAGACATTGTTATTTTTTTTTTCTTAGCCTGATGGTTTAAGGGTATTAGACGTCCAAAGGGACATCTTCACCATTAGAAGTGACCAGGGGGAAGTCTGAGTGTCTATTTCAATGAAATGTTTGTTGTTGCTCCTGGCAGGAGCACACACCCCTCTGAAACCTAGACTTCTAGGTCAATAGAACTTAAGGTTGCAGGAACGGGAAGCAAAATCTTTCTTACAAGTGATAGTAAGTGGAACTATTCTCCTTTCCATCTCTTGATTTCTGGACCTGTGAATCCTGGCTATGGCCACCTAATTGGCATTGCAATGGTGTCTTCAAAAGTACATTACATCTACCAGGCCAGCTGCTTCAGGATGGTAGGGAACATGGTAAGACCAGTGGATTCCATGATTATGGGCCCACTGTCATACTTCTCTGGCTATGACATGTGATCCCTAGTCAGAAGCAATATTATGTGGAATATTGTGTCAATGAATAAGGCATTCTTTAAGTCCATGGATGGTGGTTTTGAAAGAAGCATTACATGCAGAAAACACAAATCCATAACCAGAAAAATACTCTAGTAAGGACAAAGCATTGTCCTTTCCATGGAGGAAGTGGTCCTATGTAGTCAAATTGCCACTAGGTTTCTGGCTGATCACTCCAGAAAATGGTGCCATATCTGGGGCTTAGTGTTGGTCTCTGCTATTGACAGGCCTGGCACTCAGCAGCAACTGTAGCCAAGTCATCATTGATGAGTGGAAGTCCATGTGGTCCCTGTCTCTACCACCATAGCCACATTGTTCATGGACCAATTGAGCAATGAAAAGAATATCTAGGGAAAGAAGCCGACTGTGCACAGAACCTGTATTCCTGTCTCGTTTATTCCTATTGAACTCCTCCACAGCTGAAGTCACAGCTGAAACAGGAATGAAGTCGGCTTATCTAATTCATGCTTAGAAACACCATGCTTGATTAGCCAAAAACAGAACCCATATGCATCCTACCACTGTAAAATTCACTTTGTCTGTGCTGACCATTACAGGTTAGGCCACTATGGACATTGTTTTTTCTGTGTTGCCAATTATAATAACTATGATCACTTTGCCTCTGGCAATTCAGTACTGTCACCTGGCCCCTGCTACCTCAGGGCCCAATTAAATCCATTGCATTTTATTAATACATTTGAGCAGTAGTATCTCCAAACCTAATGTCTGGTACAAGGGGAAGGGTGACAACAAAACTCTTCAAATGTACTGGTGCCCCTCTCACCATTTTGCTTCATATAGGATTTGTGAAGCACATGTCTTCTGGACCTTCTCATTGTGGAGTATTAGGTTTTGTACAGAGTACCCACTCTAGCATTGCAATTTCTCTGAGCCTTGAAACCCTTCATCAACATTAAGCCAAGGGATATCAGGCATCTCCCCTCTTTTTCAGCAGGCCATCATTGAATAAACACTTAAGCCAACCATTCAACCAAACTTTTCACAATTCTTTTCTATCTGTGCAAACTTGCATATTAAACCTAGAATCTCCACTCAGAGGGCCATATCAATAAACTCAGCCTGATCTAGTTTTATGTTCTGTACTGGCTGGTCTTGTGTATCAACTTGAAACAAGCTAGAGTCATCAGAGGAAGGAGCCTTAGTTGAAGAAATGCCTTGAAAAGATCCAGCTGTAAGACATTTTCTCATTTAGTGATCAATGAGGGAGGAACCAGTCCATTGTGGGTGGTGCCATCCCTGGGCTGGTGGTCCTGGGTTCAATAACAAAACTGGTTGAGCAAGCCAGGGGAAGCAAGTCAGTAAGCAGCACCCTTCCATGGCCTCTGCGTCAGCTCCTACTTCCTGGATCCTGCCCTGTTTGAGTTCCTGTCCTGACTTCCTTCAGTGATGAACAGCCATGCTAAAGTGTAGGCAAAATAAACCCTTTCCTCCCTAGCTTGTTTTTTGGTCATTGTGTTTCTTCAAAGAAATGGAAACCGTAAGATATATTCCTTCCACCACTATTCCACACCTTTAAAATCCATTCCTACATATATTCCCCAGATTCCTGTTTGAATGAATTAGCAAAAGCATTAGGTTCCTTAGCAGTGTAGCACACTTCCTCATGGACTACACTTTCTATATCCTCTCTAGGAGTTTGCTTTGCCTTGATCTGGTTATAGGTCCAGGGGCAAATATTGGTGGCCCTTCAGGAACACTAGTATTGTGTTGCCCGAAATTTCCTTCAGAAAAAGTCACTGCTAGTTTAGCAGACACTGAAGGACTAACTTTTTAAGTAAAAGGTGAAAAGGGCACTATTTCAAGGGATGAGGCTGAAGGTATTAAGTCCTCAGGTGAGATAACCCCTTGAAAATTGAGGATTCAAAGTTCTTAGCTTCAATGGGGTCTTCCCACACACCCCTATCTCAAGTTATAGAATCACATTCTTTACCAATAATTACTTCAGGCTGCCACCATCTGAGGCTGAGGCCTGAATTTTTGCTGTACTTCAGCCAAACCTATCATAAGGGCTGTGGTTTGATTTTCTGCAACCCAAGTTCTATGGCTGCTGGAGAGAAGATTTTCTGCTGGGGCACACTCAGAAAACCTGACACTGTTTATGCACATCTGGAGCCAGTCAACATTATCAGTACGTTTTTTGTTATCCTTTACTGTATTGTGAAGTTTTTTAACTTTATCACGAAGCTCATTCCTATCCTTTATCAATTTATCCAGAGATATTAAGAGCAACCAACCAGCAACATTACTTTCCTTATTTTCCCCAAACTGTCAAATGTTTCATATATAATGTCTCTGAATCCATTGCCACTCACTACTGATGAATCAAGATAATCAAATGCATTTATTTCTTTAAATTGGAAATATAGTTTACACCATGGGCCTTCAGTACTTTCCAAGCTCGCAGGCAGTAGAATTACTTAAAAGGCTTCAGTAACTGGAGGTGGTGGCAAATTAAAAATCCATTTCCAGATACTTAATAGATTCATCCTTAAACTTCTGCTTCTCTAGAACCACTCTGATATCAAAATCTGTATTAGTCAGAAAATCTAGAGTCACAGAAGTTATATAATGAATATATATATTGAATTTGTTATTTAATAATGTGTATATATGGGAACTTGTTGGAAATACTTGCAGTATTTCCAATGACTAGCTGTGCATAGAAAGTCCAATCATCCAATAGTTTCTCAGCCTCATGAGCTGGATGTCTCAGCAAGTCTTTTGTACATGCTGGAATCCTGAAGAACTAGGCTCCAAGGCCTCTGAAGGAATGGGCATGCTAGCAAGGCAAGAACAAGCAGGCAAAGAATGAATGACTGCTTCCTTCTTCCATTGTCTGTATAGAAGCTTCCAGCAGTAGGGATGACCCAAATTAAAGGTGTGCTTTTCCACCTAAATATCTGGATCAAATGTTTGTGGTCTTTCTGCTTCCAGATCTAGATCACAAGTGTGCCTTCCATTTCTGAATTGTAGTTCATTACAGATATAGTAAAATTGACAACCAAGTATAGCCATCACAACTATCCTGGATTTTTGTTTTTCCATATGAAGCTGAGCATTGTGTTTTCAAGATCTGCAAAGAATTTTGTTGGTATTTTGATAGGTATTGCCATGAATCTGTAGATTGTTTTTGGTAGGATGTCAATTTTTAATGTTAATCCTAGAGATCCACAAGCATGGGAAATCATTCCATTTTTGGATATCTTCTTCAAATACTTGAAGTTATTCTCATACAGGTCATTCACTTGCATCAAGATATTTCATAGTATTTGTTGCTATTGTGAAGGGTATTGTTTCTCTGATTTCTTTCTCAGCCCACTTATTATTTGTATATAGGAGAGCTACTGATTTTTTTAGTTAATCTTGTATCCACCACTTCACTAAAGTTCTTGGGGTTACTTATGCATACTATCAGATCATCTCAGAATTTGTATCCCCTTGATCTTCTTTGGTTGTCTTATTGCTCTAACTAGAACTCCAAGTAGATACGAAGAGAATGAACAGCCATGTATTATTCCTAATTATAGTGGAATTGCTTTGAGTTCCTCTATATTTAATTTGAGGCTGACAATGGGCTTGCTGTATATTGCTTTTATTATGTTTATGTGTGTTCCTTGTATCCCTAATCTTGCAAAGACTTTTATCATGAAGGGGTGTTAGATTTTGTCAAATGCTTTGTCAACATCTAATGAGATGACCATGTGTTGTTCTTTTCTTTTTCATTTCAGTTTGTCTTTATGGTGGATTACATTGACAGATTTTTATATGTTGAACCATTTCTGCATCTCTCAGATGTAGCCTACTTGGTCATAGTGGATGATCTCTCTCTTTTTTTTATCTATTTTTGGATACAGTTTTATTGAGCATATCTGCATCTATGTTCATGAGGGAAATTGGTCTGTAATTTTCTTTATTGCATCTTGGTATGGTTTGGGTATCATGGTGACTGTGGCCACATAAGATAAAATCAACCATGTTCCTTCTGTTTCTATTTTGTGGAATAATTTGAGGAGTATTGGTATTAGGTCTTCTTTGAAAGCCTGATATAATTCTGTGCTAAAACAGCCTAGCCCTGGGCTTTTTCTTTTCCCTGTTGGGAGAATTTTAAAGACTGCTTCTATTTTCTTAGGGTAGGTCTACTTAAATTGTTTTTCTTATCTTGATTTAAATTTGGTAAGTACTGTCTATTTAGAAATCTGTCCACTTCTTTTAGATTTTCCAATTTTGTGAAGTGTAGGAAGGTGAAACCTAATGATTCTTTGGATTTCCTCAATGTCTCTTGTTTTGTGTTTCATTGTGTTCCCCTTTTTGTTTTTGATGTTGTGCATTTGTTTATTCACTCTCCATCTTAGTTTGGATAAGGATTTGTCTATCTTGTTGATTTTCTCAAAGAACCAACTCGTTATTTCATTCATTCTTTGTATGGTATTTGTGGTTTCTATTTCATTGATTTCTGCCCTGAGTTTATTTATTTCTTGCCTTCAACTCCTCCTGTGTGTTTGTTTCTTTTTGTTCTAGAGCTTTCACGTGTGCTGTGCACTGAGTGCTATGAACCTTTCTCTTAGCATTATTTTCATTGTGTCCCACAAGTTTGGGTACCTTGTGCATTCATTTTCCTTGAATTCTGGAAGAGTTTAATTTCTTTATTTCTCCCTTTACTCAGTGGTAATTCAGGAGAGAATTGTTCACATTCCATGATTTCTAGGCTTTCTTTTGTTTCTGTTCTTTTTAAAATCCGTCTTTAATCCATGGTGATCTGATAGGATGCAGGGGTTATTTCAGTTTTCTTGTATTTACTGAGGCTTTCTTTGTGACTGAGTATGTGGCCAACTTTGGAAAATGTTCCATGAGGTTCTGTGTTTGGGTGAAATGTTCTGTAGATATCTGTCATGTCCATTCAATTCATAATGTCTGTTAGCTCCAGTATTTTTTGCTTTAATTTTTGTTTAGGTGATCTGTTCATTGGTGAGAGTGGGGTATTTATGTCTCCCACTATTAATTTTTGAGGGCCAATGTATGATTTAACTTTTAGCAGTTTTTCCTTTAAAAAGGAAATTTATGCTCTTTTGTTAGGGCATAAATGTTAAGAAATAAAATGTCATCTTTTTGGATTTTGCCTTTGATAAGTATGAAGTGTCTTTTCCCATCTCTTTTGATTAATTTTGGTTTGCAATCTATTCTGGTAAATATTAGAATAGCTATATCAGCTTGATTCTAGGAGCCATTTGCATGGAAAATCTTTTTCCAACCCTTTACTTTGAAGTATTGTTTATCTTTGATGTTGAAGTTTTTATTTTTATTTTTATTTTTTTTAATGCAGCAGTAGGATGGACTTTTTTTCCCATCCATTCTGTTAGTCTGTGTCTTTTTATTGGGGAATTGAGTCCATTGATATTGAGAGATACCAATGATTAATAATTGTTAATTCCTTTTATTTTGTGGTAGTTGATGATGGGTGTGTGTGTGTGTGTGTGTGTGTGTGTGTTCCTTCTTTGGGTTATTCAGGTGTGAGATTATTTATTGTCTGTGTTTTTGTGGGTATACTTAACTTCCTGGAGTTCGAATTTTTCTTTTACTACCTTCTATATGGCTGGATTTATGGATATACATTGTTTAAATTTGACTTTATCATGGAATATCTTTTCTCCATCTATGATGATTAAAAGTTTTGCTGGTATCTGTAGTCTCACAGAGTTTGCAGCACATCTGTCTAATAGGTCTATCTGTATATGTTATTTTTCCTTTTTCCTTTGCAGCTTTTAAAATTCTCTCTTTGTTCTGTGTGTTTGGTGTTTTGATTATTACATGGTGAGGGATCTTTCTTTTCTGGGCCAATCTTTCTTGTGTTCTGTAAGCTTCTTGTACCTTTACAGATATGCCATTCTTTTTTTTCTTTTTTTTTTTTTTTTTTATTTTTCGAGACAGGGTTTCTCTGTGTAGCTTTGCGCCTTTCCTGGGACTCACTTGGTAGCCCAGGCTGGCCTCGAACTCACAGAGATCCACCTGCCTCTGCCTCCCGAGTGCTGGGATTAAAGGCATGCACCACCACCGCCCGGCCAGATATGCCATTCTTTAGGTAGGAGTATTTTCTTCCATGATTTTGCTAAAAAATATTTTCTGGGTCTTTGAGCTGGGAATCTTCTTCTATTCCTTTTGTTTTCAGAGCTGAGGACCGAACCCAGGGCCTTGAGCATGCTAGGCAAGCGCTCTACCACTGAGCTAAATCGCCAACCCCATCTATTCCTATTTTTCTTAAATTTGATCTTTTCATGGTGTCTGAGATTTCCTGGATGTTTTGTGTCAGGAAATTTTTAGATTTAATGTTTTCTTTGATGTATCTATTTCTTCTATCATGTCCTCAACACCCAAGATTCTCTCTTCTATCCCTTGTATTCTGCTGGTGATGTTTGCATCTATAGTTCATGTTTACTTTCCTAGATTTTTCCACTGTCAGAATTCCCTCAGTTTGTGTTTTCTTTATTGCTTCTATTTCCATTTTTCCAGTCTTGAATAGTTTTATTTGTTTCTATCAACTCTTTGTTTGCTTTTCTTGGTTCTCTTGACATTATTTGTGATTGTTTTCTCTTTGTTCTTCTTGCTGCCATGGCCTGTGGTTGAGTAGAAGGTCTCTATCCATGTTGGGAGATGGACTTCTGATGTATTGGATAGCCCCTGGTCCACTAGGGGATTGCTGCCCAAATTTGGGGCTAGTATTCAGGCTATGTTCATGGCCTCTGATCTGGTCAGTGGACCTCTGTGGTTCAGGACACTGGCCTGGCCTCTGAATGGGTGGAAGGCTTCTGCCAGAGGTATGTGCTAGAATCTGGTGATAAGGAGAGGAGGGGCATTTGGAGTTGTGTTGGCTGAGCACAGGTGGAGTAGGGGGCTCAGAATGCTGGCCTGGTGTCTGGTGGAGTATGAGGCTCCCACCAGGGGTTTGGGCCAGGATAAGGTGACAAGGAGAGGAGGACCATTATTATTATTGGGGTTATTTTGAGTGTACATATATATGCAGTGCATGGGGCAGGAGTGGGGGAGTGGCTTACCTGGTTTTCAGGAAGCTGACCTGGCCTCTGATGGGGTGAAAGTCTACCAAAGGTGTGGGCCTGGATATGGTAATGAAGAGAGGAGGGGCAGTTGCAATTAATAGCAGATAATTTTTGTACATCAAGATGATAACTCCAAACTATAAATACCTGCATTAAATATGTTCAAAATACAAGTGAAAAAAAAAACACAGATGTGGTTGATATCAGAATTAAAAGAAGACCTATATATCTACAGCACATTGACAGAATAACCCACCTACATTTGCCTGTACACTTCCTGAAATGAGGGAATAATTTCTTGTTTAAGATGCTGGTCCTATCTTTGGGCAGTTCTGCCTTTATTCTAGATCTGCTTAACATGAAGCTGCAGTGAAATATCATCTAATATTTCTTCACTAGTTATCCCTTCAGATCTTTGCTGAAATTTCATGGCTCGGAATCTCATGTGCATCACCTGCAGACCAATACCCTCCTGGTCTTCAGGAGTTGCTTCTTGAAAAAATAAATCCACAACTATGTCAATAGACTACCATTTTTCTTCTTCAAAATGCCATTTTGGTCAACATGTTGACACTACTATACGTTAATACTTGAATGTTTTTTTAAAAGCTGAACCATGGAATGAAGAAGTTATAGGTTGCAATCAACAGCATCCAGGATTATAAACTTAGGTGTTTAGCATCCTTTTGGTAGGACAGTGGTAGGGCATACCTTTAATCCCAGCATTCAGGAGGCAGCATTCAGGAGGTTGGTGATCTCTGAGTTTGAGGCCAGCCTTATTCACAGAGTGAGTCCCAGGACATCCAGGGCTAAACAGAGAAACCCTGCTTGAAAAACCAAAAAGGAATGAAAACAGCCATTTGTCCTGAATTCCAATTGATGAGTTACTAAGACAAGATGTCTTGAGACCAAGTGGATCTAGAATAGGTAACAGAGAAATCGAAAGGAATACTTTTCCTAAGCATATCTGAGTTCCTCTAAAAATGCATGATAAATAACTCCTCCCTTGCATCTGCCTGCAATGCTATGTATCTACTTCAAAATAACCAGCATGGTTCCTGTTTCATAACACAGTATCATCCTTTATACAGAATAAGACACAGATCCTCTTTTATGTGCAGATCAGAACCTGGGATCTAACCAGCACAGACACTGGGCTGAGCAAGCTCCTTAGTTCTCAACATGGTTGACCTTGGCTTCTGGCTTCATACTCCTCACAGTGTCCTGATGTTGACCCTACTGCTGGAACTCCCAGGTGAGCTTGTCTCTGGACTTGCCTTTGGGCCACTCTTGTGTGAAAAGAAAAGTATTGGCTCAGCACCCCCAAGATCAAGATCTCAGACAAAGTTCTCAGCACAAAGGAGATTTATTTGCCCCAGAAGGACAGGCATCAGGGATAAGGGGCAAAGACTGGAGACAGAGTAAAAGGGAGAAGGGACAAGGGGAAGGGAACCAGGGATATGAGGCAGGGATATTTGTCATAGAGGGTCAAAGACTATCTCTGGATAGAGGGGAAACAGATGTGGCATATAGAAAAACATCATTTTATAAAGGTAAAATAGAAAACCCCATGTTAGTATGAGATGCTTAAATTTAATTGGGAATATTAATTAGATGAGTCAAATGGGGCTTCTGATTGCTGGATTTCAATACTTTGATAGCTGGTAGTTACCCTCAGGAGGAAGAAGTTGTCAAATAAAGGAATAGACTCTGAGGGAATAGCTTTAGGAATGTAATCTGGTAGTTTTTAGTAAGGTAGAGGGAATTGAGGAGAAGGGCAAGGCCTGCCAGTACACTTGCTCAAGTGGGCTAGTGTCCTTTTATTCCCACTATTCTGTTTTGTTATTGGGTGGCTGGATATTGGGTAAGTGTGTTTCATTCTTTCTGGCAGATTCCTACTAACACTGGGGCATTGTTTTTAGGGGACCCAAGGAAGCTGGTTGTTGGTCTAGGCCAGGAGGAACAGGCTGAATCAGTCTATGTACAGGTTTTTCAGCACCAGATGCTGAGGTTGGGCAAGTGCAGTTTGTGAGGCTGGACAGAATATAGATTCCTAGGAGACAGTGGGGGATGGCTCTGGAGTTGTTGGAGCAGTCTATAGTTGATTTGAAATCTATTGGGACAGATAGACTAGGGAAAAAGGTAAAGTTAAGGAGTGTAGAAAATGTTTTATCTTGGATGTACATTTGAAACTGCTAGGTTTAACTGTTAGAACCATGGTCCTGGTAGTTGGGAAGAGGAGTTCAAGACCAGGGAAAATGGGAGAGATCCCAGGGAAGGCAGGAGAGATCCCACATTTAGGAATAGGTAATAGGTAGGAAAACTTAGGCTGTTGGTTGGCAGGAGAACTTATCTGAAGTCTGTTTGAGAGTTTTTGAGAGGAGCCAGGAAAATTTAGATTGGCTATCAAGGTTAATTGGGGAAGAACTGTTACCTAAAAGTGTTGTGACCATGTCATGAGACCCCCAAGCAAGACCACCACAGAGCCTATATCCGATGCAAAACACACAGGGGTTCATTACAAGCCCAGGCTTGGTCCACATCTAACACACTGGCTTACCAGGTGAAGGAGGACAGCCCTGATCTCTCAGGATGAGGAGTTTTTAAAGGGAAAAACTGCAAGCAGGGTGTTACAAGCCTTGGCATCATATGATTGGGTGAGGGTGTGTAACCTTTGAATTTACTGGTTGGGGTTATAGTTATCATCTTGAGGGCGGGCCTGAACAAGTCCTTGAGCTGCCATGGGGGCTGCCTGGCCTCACACGTTCACATTGACCCATGTATATAGTTCTAAGTTGGTGAAGGGTCCCACACAGTAAACAACTGGCTGAACCTTGAACAGTCAAAGTACATGCAGAAAGGAAGCTACTGCAAGGACTGTGTCATAACCCTCCCAGAAACTGCTGCTCAAGTCTCAGGAAACTGAAATTGAGGCCTGATCTCTAAGAGAAGACTGAGCAGCCTGTTATGGCATCTGCTTGGTCCTTTCAAAAGCAGGGTCTGATTGTGTTGAGGAGAATATAGTTTAGGAGGCTTTTGTCAAATGGTGGGAGGGACAGTATGTAATAGGTTTTTAGGGTTGATGTGGAAAGGTTGAGAGAACTTGGTTTTGGTTCCCAAAGGGGAACTTGGGTGGTCAAGGGGACAAGTGTATGAAAGGAAAAGTTGGAAGAGATCTTTGAGAGTTTGAGACAGGAGCGTGGAGGATTGGCACAACATAGAGACAAAGAGATAAGTGTGGAAGTATTGAGGGGAGGAAAAAGTGTGGCTGATATATTGTGTACCCCAGTAAACTTATCTGGGGGTCAGAGAACAGAACAGCTACTGTATTAACCATAGAGGTTAGGCAGTGGTAGCACACATCTTTAATCCTAGCATTCTGGAAGCAGAGATCCACCTGAAATAGAGCCAGGCATGTTGTTGACACACACCTTTAATCCCAGCACTTGAAATCTTATGTCTTGCTTGGAAAAGACACATGCCTTTAATCCCAGTAAGTGATGTCAGGAAGCAGAGCGGTATATAAGGCATGAGGACCAGGAACTAGATGCTTCTTAAGCTTATAGGCTTTTAGTACCAATACAGCTGAGATCCATTCAGATGAGGACTCAAAGGCTTCCAGTTTGAGGAGATAGGATTGGCTGATAAGTTGGTGAGGTGAGGTGAGCTGTGGCTTGTTCTGCTTCTTTGATCTTTCAGCGTTCACCCCAATGTGTGGCTCTGAGTTTTTTTTTTAATTAATAAGATCATTTAAGAATCGTGATACAGGTAAGAAATGTGAGTAATGAATATTTGGTAAGAGACGTTTGGAGGGATGGAATCTGAGATTGTGGAAGAGGTTAGTAGTTGAGGGAGATATTGGTGGAAATAGATTGTGAGAGGGGATCATTAGATTGTAAGAGGGGATCAATAGATTATGAGAGGGGATCCCAGGGTTTGTTAGACTTAGAGGTAAGCATGTTTCTCTATGGCAAGAGCTCATAGACAAGGTCCATCATGGACAGTGTTGCCTAGAGTTTTGGAGAGGTAAGTGAAAAAGGGCCAAGGTTAGTTTTAAGAAGTGTTTAGGTGTTTTGGAAATACAAGGATGGAAATGTTTGCATAGATCTGGGAGGTAGATAGGTAGAATAGAAAGGAGAATGCTTTAAACTTAAGGAATTATTTGTGGATGGGAGGAAGGAGAAGGCCGAGTAGTGGCTTGTTATAGAGGATTTACTAGGGTTGGGTATCCAGGGGCCCATGAGCAGAGGAATATGGCCAAGAGAGCAGAGATAAGGAGTGGAGATGAGCAAGAAGGTTTAAAATGAGGTGTCTACGGTTTGGCTTGAAAAAGAACTTAAAATAGGTGACTTGGGAGAGGAGAGTTGAGCTTTGGAAGGTGAGACCAGGTAACTCTTGGAGCTGATGAAATTGAAGTGAGGTGGTGTCAGATTGGCTAGCAGAGAGGCAAGGAGTGTAAACAAGGAGGTTATCTATATTCTGAAGCAAGCTTGAGGGAAAGGGGGGAAGGTAGGCCACGTCTATAGTACATGTCTGACCAAAAAGTGGGGACTATCTCTGAATCCTTGGGGAAGGACAGTGCAGATCAGTTGTCAGGATTGTTGAGTATCAGGATCTGTCTATGTGAAGGCAGAGGGATGCAGGAGTATCCTGGGAGCTGTTGTCAGGGTATAAGACAAAATTTATATCAATTTTGGAGTGAAATACCATTCTAGTAAGGGACTAGGACATGAGGGAATGAGGAGAAAAAAAAACCTTGAAAGGAGAAAATTAAGGGAGGGGTCTGGAAGGGTCTGGAGGACTGGGTATATATTCTGACTGTGGGTGAGGAAGAAAGGTTAACATTGAGAGAAGAAAAGAAAAACCAACTTGTCATATATTTTAAATTTTTTCTTGGACCAATAAATCACTATCTTAAACGTCATGACTTACTTAGTCTATCATATCTTCAGAACTTAACTCATACTGTCATAACTTTAAACCTGTCTTAGACCTACAAACTAATTTTCCCTGTCCTACATAACTTACTTGTCTGTTTCTCATAACCTTCAGAAACTCCAAATCCTTCTTAGTGTAAAGCTTGACAGCAAGGTAAAACATATATATAAAACAGACTGAGTGTTTCTTGTTGTTCAAGCTACAGTCATCAACATCAACATCTTCGGAGACATGTGAAGGATAAATTTGTGTAGGAAGAACAATATAAATGGCTTTTGTATCAATTAAAAAGAAGAGACTTACTGGCTACCTGCTCAGTTTCCCTAGGTGCCTCCATGACTGTTGGGGCAGAGGTCCCAGGGCAGCATTAGTTTTTGGCTACCAGGCCCAGAAGACCCAACAGACTTTCCCGTGGAGTAGGAACTTGGGAGTTGAAGGCTACCTAGTCCAGGCAAAGTCAGGCAATTAATTCCTCACTGTCCTGGGTGGTGATATTTTATCTGCACTAAAATGTGGTGATATTTTATTTGTATGTTAATAAATAAAGTTTGCCTAGAGATCGGAGGAAATAGCAAGCCATTAAGTGAACATAAAAGTCAGGCAGTGGTTAGCATACACACTTACTCCTATCACTTAGCAGGCAGGGTCTCTGTGTTCAAGGACACACTAGGGAATAGTCAAGCGTGGTGACACATGCTTTAATCCCAGTGCCAACCATAGAGACCTGGAGGTCTGTACAGACAGGCAGTGATAAGAAAGTGAGGTAGCTGGGCTAAGAGCCAATGAGAGGACAGAACAGCAAGGCAATAAAAGTATGGGTAGACAGGAAGTAACTCACTTTTGGTAGCTGCAGAGCTGGAAGGGTAATGTTGGTGGCTATCACTATTTCCCTGATCTCTAAGGCTTTCACCCCTATATTTGGCTCCGTGTTTTTCATTTAATAAGACCATTTAGAAATTCATCTACAGTCCTGTTTGTCCACAGTTTAGACAGGGTCAAGGTAGCAAGCAAGGCAAAGGGCAGTTTTTCACCCAGTAGCCAGCTCTGTTACCTTTAAAGTGAGCTCCAGGTGAAGGATTTTTAGTGCCCCATCATCTTTTTTGGAGGAGACTGGGGGTGCTGCCAGAAACTGGCATGTCTCTCTATCATGCTTGTTTTATATGTCTGAGTTTAAGCTGCAGGCAGTTTAAGCTGTATCAAGTTTGTTTTGTATGACTGAGTTTAAGCTGCAGGCAGTGTCAGGACAGGAAGGGTTATTAAGTTGGGAAAATAACCAGGGTCTTGGCTGAGGGAGGTGTAAGATAAGAAGGGCCATAGAGTAATTAAAAGTGGAGAATTTGGCTACAGGAAGAGAAGAGGGAGGAGGCAGTGGCTGTAGAGATTTAACAGCAGAGGCTGAGCTGACAGGGGACACAGGAGAGCAAGTGTGGCAGGAGCCAGTGGCTGATACAGGGAATTTGGTTTCAGGACAGCATCAGGGGACATCATGGGGCTGAGATGGTTTTCGGAGCTATGGCAGTGATGGGGGCTGGTCAGTGGGAGATACTTTAAGGAGAAGGGGGTAGAAAAAAATGACATTTTGTAGAAGGGAAGTTTTGGGAGTGTAGAACAGAGTTAATGTACAAGAGATTTGGGACTCTGTATTTGTGTAAGCTGCAGGAGGAGTTTCAGGACAGAAAAGGGTTAAACTGAGAAAGTGTCAGGAGGGAAGTATGGCTGGCCTTGACAGAGGAGGCTGGCTGGCATGAGAGAGTCAGTGACCAGGAGCTGGGGATGGGATGGGCAGGGATGGCATCGGGGGCTGCAGCAGCCATGGGGGAGGCTGGTGGGTTTGTTTGGGTTACTGATTGTTAAGGAAAGTTGGAGAGACTGACCAGCTGTTGGGAATAGCAGAGTTGAGCAGGCAGGGCAGCCAAAGACCCTGTGGCAACTCAGGGAAATGACAGGCTAGGAGAGGGAATCTGAAAAGGACAGCAATCTGTTTCAGAACAGAAGGAAAAACAGGTTGATAACAGTTTTAAGTGGAGGTGAAGTTTTTTGTCAAGAAAGTCAGAGCAATGGCTGTGATGTCCAGCAGAAGAGGGTGTGGTCTGTGGCTTGGCCTGTAGTCATAGCTGTTGGTCAGCTTAGGCCTGAGGGGCGTGGCCTGTGGCTCTGGTACCTGGGGGGAAGAGGAAGAGTGGCCACACACCCATGGCAGAAGTGGCTGGCATGGTCTGCTGAGATTGCAGCAAACCAGAGGCTGAGGGCATGGCTTTCCCTTGGTTGCAGCATGTCATGCACTGACTGGGGGATTCTGCTGTTGTGACTGCCAGCAAGCTATAGGGTTGGGGTTGGGTAGAGTGCAGGGCAGTTTATTAGTGACAGTGTTCCCGCAGAACTGCTGCAGATGTTTGGAGGACCAGAAAGTGGAAGGGGAAAGTTTGGAACTGTGATTAGAAGTGGGCAGAAAAGCAGCTAGAGACATGAGGAAGCATAGGAGTTCTCAGAGACAGGAGGCAGAAGGCAGGGACAGCTGGAGACTTGAGAGGTCTCCAAGAAGGAAAGGGGCTTTATCTCCTTGTTTCGGTCCTTATGCCCATAGAATTGTAAAGGTTTCAATTGGACTGGCCTTAGGGAGTGTAAGGGCTATTTTTGAATATTAGGGTGTATCAATAATTTTGAGTTCATGTTGGAATTTTTCAGTCATGATGGAGAATATGGATTCTCTGTGCTAATGGTGACTTTGGGCCTAGGGCTTTCTTTGGTCTGGAACAGCCAGAGTCCTCTGGGAGGGAGACCTGTCACTCAATCTCTGTCACAAAGAGCAAGATAATCCAGGAACTGTCAGACAGGATTTTCGGCAGTTTAAGAAAGGGCACTGGATTCTGGCAGTGTGGCCCTCAAAAGAGAAAGGACAACTTCCAACCAAGCCAAACTAAACAGTATGTGTCTATTGGTTCTCCAAGGGTGTCCACAATAACCAATGAAGGCTGTGGTGGGGTGCAGTCTCCTGAATATTCAGAAGACAGAGCAGGGACACTCGACACACCATGGCTGTCACCTGATAACCTGGGAATTATTTAGGACAGCAAGGGAAGGGGAATTTGCCAGTCTGCTGCTGTTGGATGAGATTGGGCATAAGGAGGTCCGAATGTACCAGTACTGTGCTGGAGGTGCTAAGGGATCCTGTAGACTGACTCATGGGTTTTGGCACCAAAGAAAGGAAAAGTATGGGCTTAGGACCCTCAAGACCAAGTTCCCAGCACTTTATTTGCCAAGATGACAGGGGAAATTTATTTGCCCCAGAGGGACAGAGGGTAAGGATAAGGGACAAAGACAGAGACAGAGGAAGAGGGAGAAGGGAAAGGGAACCAGAAAAAGGTGACAGGGATATTTGTCCTGGAAAGACAAAGGACTGCCTCTGGATAGAAGGGAGACAGATGTGGCACATAGGAACACTGCATTCTATAAAGGTAAAATGGGAAACCCCATGTTAGGATGAGGTGCTTAATTTTAATTGAGGATGATAATTAGTTGAGTCAAGGAAGGCTTTTGAGTGCTTTATTTCAATACTTTGATAGCCTGACCTTGGAAGTTAGCCTTAGGAGGAGGGATTGTCCAAACAAGTGAATAGACCTTGGGGCTAGCTTTAGGAATGTAATCTGATGGTTTTTATTAAGGCAGAGGGAACTGGGGAGAAGGTCAATGTCTGCCAGGCCACATGCTCTAGTGGGCTAGTGTCCCTTCACTGTGAATAGAACTAAAGGACTCCAGGTAAACACCAGGACTGACAAAGGAGAGAAGTTCAGAACATTGTTCATTTTCTAGAGGCAGTGTCCTGAGTACTGCTCTGTGAGTCCATCTGTTGCAATAGGTGAACAGAAACATCCTATCAGAAAATTATTAGAACACAATAACTAAATTTCTCCAATATTAAAACTCACAAAGTTACTTTCAGCAGAATCCCACTTAAAACAACATAACTCTGAGACCCATCAGAGAACACAAGTCAGTCCCAAAGCAGCTGATGGCCTGGCTCCTTGCCTATCCCTGCTCACTTCCTGGCACACTGAGGCTGACATGCAGGCCAGTGGCATGGCCAGAGGGAAGTGTCTCTGCAATGCTCAGCAACCATTCCTTCTCACTTAGGTTCCTCATTCTGTCCTCTCTCCTCCAGTTCCTTCCTCATCTGACCACAGACTTCTCTACAAGTGCTGCTGCTTTGAGGGGCTGAACTATCATTTTGTCTTACCAGTGCCTGTGTTCTGTTTCTAGGGTTGCCATGGCAATGTACCCTAGGCTGGAGACCAATACAATAGACATTCATTTCCTCAGAGTTCTGGAGGCTGGACACCAGGGTCAAGATGTCCACTGAGCCACTTTCTTCCACGATGCCTCTCCTGTTGTAAATTGTACCTTCTACTTCCTTCTACACAGGATCTTACTTCAACCTGTCTCTGTGGAACTTCTCCATTTATTGAAATTTAACCAGTCACAGTGGGTTAAGGTTCACACCAATGACTCAATTGAACTTTACCCCTTTAAAGACCCTGTTCAAATACAGTCACATTATGAGATACTGGGGTTATGGCTTTGATATGTAGAGCATAAGCAATTAGTGTATAACAGGTCCTCACATGTCACTAATCTTCTTAATCTTCTCCAGGGAGCTTTGTTTTCCTCTTCTCATGGTAAGGATTATTGACACTGAGTGTCCCTGCTCATGATTCCCAAAGGCTGTTTGTTTTCAGTTCCTTATTTGTCTGTGAGAAAAACTTGATGGCTTCAGGTCAGGGCTTAGCAGCCCTCAGGCTTCCCACTGTGGTTGGGGCATCTATTTTGTCATCTAATATTGTAGAAGTCAATCTTTAAAATGTGCTCACTACATTCCCACTGAACCTAATACTAGTAATAATTGATGATTCCTTCTGATGATTCTAGCACTTCCTGAAGCTTGTTATTTTTATCAAACTAATATTTAGTTATCAATTATTTCTTTTCCCAGCTCCCTTTCTCCTAAATATGTAAATACAATTTGCTCAGTACATACACTATTACCTGAACAAGGACAACACCAATACACATAACATTAAAGGGGAATATGTCACTGACAGACATTGTGTGTCTTTGCTCTGTCTTTTTAGTCATGCTCCAGTCCTGATTT